>NC_091832.1:52883128-53483128 GCF_037783145.1 Equus przewalskii
GTTATCCTCTGACACAAAATCTCTGCTGTAGGCTGACGGTTTGTCCTACTCTACCTGCATTTGTCAGAAGAATTTCTTCTGGCACCTTGACAGTCTGTTTCTCATGCTTGGAATGTCCCGTCTTTTCTTCTTCAAGTCTTTCCACTCTTTCAAAGCACATCTCAAGTTCTGCCTCCCCCACGCAATGTCCTCTGACTGTACCCGTCTCTCAGCTCCACTTATAATCTCTAGTCTGCCTCACACTGCAATACCTGTTCTCCAATATTGATTCAAATATGTGTATTAACTCAACTGTAGGCTCCTGGAAACAAGACACTGAGTGTTTCACTCATTCTGCTTATCCCATGGCGCCTATTAGAGTGCTGAGTACGTGGAGGCATCACACAGCCCTTGACAATTGATGGCTGAGAGAACGTCATCCGGGGTTATGCAAATTGACCTTATGTCGCCTAGACCCAAAGCTACATGTTAAATTGTACAGTCTGCCACATGCTTTCTCTTAGGAGGAAATGGTCCTGTTGTGATGTGGTTTAAATGGGAACAGTGCTAATGACTTCCAAGCAGTTATTGTCCATCTCACTCACTAGTAAATTGCCGTTTGCTGCCTTGTGCTAACTGCTGGTATTATTCTCTTTTGAGGCATTGTTTTCTTATCCTGTGCTCTAATATTTCATCAATTTATATCTCAGAGTTCAAGACTTAGTATGCCCCAAGGTGCCCGGCACACAGTAGGCGGTCCATGATCCACGCCATGACAGAGAGCACGTGGGGTATGTTCTACTCTTTGCTGTGAGGTCTACCATGTCATCCTCATGCCTTTGTTCGCATAGCTTCCTTTGCTTGCAACACTCTTCTTCCTCTTCTCTGTCTAGAAACTCCATCTTATCCTTCAAAGCTCTGCTCGAATATTACTTTTCTGTGATGGCTCTTCACTCAGGCTATATTAGTTACTCCTTCCTAGAGGTCCCCCATAGCCCAGAATTCTATTGTGAGTTGTGGTTGTCTGTTTCTTTGTATTTCTCTCTCTGTCCCAGCTCTCAGGAGGACATCGGGTTCTTGAGGGCAGAAACTACATTTTTCATCCTGATATCTCAGACTTTGGCACATAACGGATAATAAATTCTTCATGAATGAATAAAAGAATGAATGCTAGTCAAAATAGTTGAATATGCTTTTGAAGTCTTGACTTGTGCAGAGGGCAGAAGTTGATATGGTACAGTTTGAGGAGGTCTTCTCTCCTCAATGATGGTCCTTCAGTAGGGGACAATGACCTTCATTTTGCTATTCCAAAGAAGACTTAATATATAATTACCCTTGGGAGAGGTCACAAACCAACTGTCACTCACCTTGAATAGTCCTATAATGAATACTAGAATTTTTCTGTATGTAGACTTTGGTGAATGATGGTGAGGAAATCGAGGTGGAGCATTAGAGTTCTGAATGCTTGATGAGTTGGGTAAGACATCATAGAAAAGGATGCTGGAGATTTCAAGATGGTCTCATTCAGCCGTGCTAGGGACACTTCTGTGGCACTTTAAGATCACTGGGGGAGAGATCTTAGTACCCCTTGTAGGTAGGTGTTGACTTGTCTTGGTTATACCAACTCTGCTACCTTCTATATACACAGTCTCATACAAAGTATTGAACCTCCCCAAGTCTCAGTCACCTCATATCTAAATGGGGTTTAGAATGTACAACTCAGAAATCAGTTGGAGGGACTAAATGAGATCATGTACATGAGAAATGGAACAGACTAGTATGTTATTTTGTATTTTTTTCCAGTAAAAAATATTTTTCTAGTAGCGTGCCTAGCGTATAATGAGCATATTTTTTGAATGTCGCATATTGCACGTATGTAGTGCACAACTAGTGGCCATGGTTAGAATTTCTGGAAGCCCGTTTCATGATTAAACCAGGAAAAGGGTTTGCAAGCAGAATGCCTGAGCCACCTTTTCTTTCTCCCGGTGAGTATTATATTCCCCACTTCTGACGACCAGACCCAACCCAGTTGACCTCCTTTTTACCTTTTTCCCATTAGTGCACATGCCTTATTTTTAGAACCCTCTATTGTCACCTGTTGGATAAAGGAAACTTGGCATTGTTTTCTCAAGTCCTCTGCCTGATGATGATGCAGACTAGAATGACCATGGCCAGGGAGGGCTTCTTGGAGCACAGTTGTACAGCATATATTTTCATCAGCCTTTGGGGACTGGCTATGTTGTGGCCTCTTACTACACAGGAGAGTCCCCTGACCTGACGCTGTGCCTGCTCTTGCAGCTCCTTTCCCATCCAGACGTAGTTCCACTACTCCTGAGCCCATATAATTATTCATTTTTTAATGCTCAACTGATTTTTGAGAAAATTTCCTCTTTTCCTGAGCTATGAGAAGAGGGGGGAGTTGAGTTTAGGGATGAAGAGCCAGTATTCAGGGATAACAATGGGCTGGAGATAAGGTCAGAGCCTATCCTTCTGCATGAGCCCTTGGACACCATGGAAAGGATCCCACACTGAAATCAGCCATCTTGTCTTGGGCATGTGCCATTCTGCCCCACCCCCCTGCTAGCTAGTGGTCTCTTGCAGCCAGTATCTCTGGAATATGCGTTGGGCAATGGTCACAAGGTGGCCCACAGATTGTAGCTAATCACATTGAGAAAGTTTCTTCAGGAAGGAGGGGATCCTACAAAACAGGAAATTCATGGTGGCAGGTGTTAGGGTCTGTTAGACTTTAGGTACTTTGTCTCTGTAACTGAACGGAATATAGATGTGGTTGGTGCCCTGGTGTGATGGTTAATTTTACGTGTCAACTTGACTGGGCCATGGGCTGCCCAGATATTTGGTCAAACATTATTCTGGGTGTTCCTGTGAGGGTGATTTTCAATGAGGTTAGCATTTAAATTGGTAGTTCTAGGAGAGCAGATTGCCCTCCTTGATGTGGGTGGGCCTCATCCAACCAGTTAAAGCCTGAATAGAACAAAAAGGCTGACCCTCCCTTGAGTAAGAGAATTCTTCCTGCCCATCTGTTTTTGAATGGGATATCTGCTTTTTCCTACCATTGGCCTTGAACTGAAACATCAGCTTTCCTAGGTCTTGAGGCTGCTGGCCTTCAGACTGGAAAAACGCTATCAGCTCTCCTGGTTCTCAGGCCTTTGGACTCAAACTGAGACCAAACCACCAGCTCTCCCAGGTCTCCAACTCGCCAACTCACCCTGCGGATGTTGGGAATAATCAACCTCCCAAATCAGGTGAGCCAATTCCTTATAATAAATCTCTCTCTATATATACATCCTATTGGTTCTGCTTTTCTGGGGAGCCTTGACTAATCAACCTGTCCTGAGCTATGCCTGAGATCTGATGATGGGCCAGGACAATTGAAAAGGACGTAAAGTTCATGGAGAGGTTATTCAACCAGCTCGTGTGGCCCTGTCTGGTGCTGGGTTACTAGCTCCTGTCTTGTGTTTCCAGTTTGGCAGGATCAGAATTTCTGGTTCACAAGCATGGCCTGACCTAGGGCCAGCTCCTGCTGTGTCCGTGCCTCCCAGAAGGGGATTTTCTAGACCACTGGAGATCCTGAAGCCTCTCTGACAAAAGGGCTGGAGACACTCTGCCAGATGGGCCTGGAAGGTGGCACATAAGTATAAGATCAGGACTATCCTGGGTTTGAAGGGAACCAGGACAGCTTTGTGACATAACAGGAGCCCCACTGGATTTTCTGAAGTGCAATTTCACCCCGTTTACACTTCTTGGTGTGTGTCCGATAAACAACAATAAAATGTTCTTTTTGACTCTGAGTCAGTATTCTTAAGTGTGAGAGGTTCAGAAACTTTTGCCAGCTGTGAATGGGGAGAGAGTAAATGGAGAATTACTCGTTGAGTGCCGTTTTCTTGAATCATGAGGGTACGCGCCTATAACAAGTCTTGGCTAGCATGGGGGTCAGTGGAGTAGCTCCTACTTCTATTTCTACATTTAACTCAGGGGATGACCTTGGGAAAGTCACTTACTTGCTCCTGGCCTCCTATGTCCACTTGCCTGTGAGAAAGTGGTCCTGTTAGCAACTCTCAAGTGTGTTAACTATACTGTTAGCTTTAGTCACCATGCTGTACATTAGAGTCCCCAGCACTTACTCATCTTACAGCTAACCTGATTGTGGAAATCATCCCGTAATATATACATATATCAAATCATCATGGTATATACCTTAAACTTACACAATGTTCTATGTCAATTACATCTCAATAAAGTTGGGAAAAAAAGAAATGTGAAAAAATCCATCAAAATAAAAAAAAAAAGTGGTCCTCAAACCAGTAGTCTCCACATCGCCTGAATGCTAGTTAGTGCTTGGGAAGCTCACGCCCTGCCCAGACCTACTGAACCGGAAGAGCACTTGAACAGGATTTCCAGACCACCTATTTACGTGTTAAAATTTGGCAAATACTGGTATGGAGGAAAGAGCACCACATTTTGGACTTACCTAGAAACTACTGTTTTCTTGGTCTGGACACTTCTGTGTGACTTTCGACATGTCACTGGAATTTTCCGAGCCTCAATTTCCCTATCTGAAAACGTGGGATAAAAATATCTGCCTACCAATCTGATGGAGTTTTCACAAATATCAAATTAATATAAAATGTCATGCACATGTACTGAGTGACTTCTGTGTGCCTGGGCCTGTGCTAAACACTGCAGGGCAAAGAGATAAATAAGACAGTTCTGATGTCCAGGAACCCAACCTCTAGCACAATGGGAAAAGATGTATGAAAGTACTGTGTAAATGCAAAAGGCTACCTAAGTGTTAGCTATTATTAGTATTAATGGAGATAATAATACTTGCCCTACTTATGCTGCATGGTTATTATTAAGCTCAAGTGAGATAAAGCATGTCAAAGCCATTAGAAAAGCTGAAAAGTACTGACGTAAGAACTTATTATTAGTATTATTATTGCCATCACTGAGTGAATGATAATTAAATCTAATGGGGGCAAACCTAGATTTAATTACATTTACTCAAGCTGCAGAGGATCCTGGAGTTTAATACCAAACTTGGGACTCTTAGTTGAACACCCAAGGGGATTCTCATTTGCTTTTGGTTCTTTTGTGGAGTTGCATCGAAAATTAAAGGTCTGTAAGTACTTCTGCTATTTCAGGCTATCTGATCCTAGAAGCAGGGATTTCTTTGCAGTTTATTGGCGACTCACTGAAATGCATCCACCTGTGGTGGAATGTTCTATCTGATGGGCAACCCGACAATAGCACTACCCTGCCGATAAGAATGTGGTCAAGTGGAAAAAATACAGGAGGCCTGTGCTCTGTGAGGTCCTCTGTCTGGGCACAGGCTCAGGGGCAGTCTCCTGCTCTGGGTGTTACTGTCTGCAGAACCCAGGGCATCCTGCTGAAACTCTGGGTGCTCATGGTGGGCAAAGGATGTTGGAAATCCTTCAGTCTTCTTCCAGCGAAGACACTGGCCTAGAGAGTCCACCTGGCATATATAACTTGCTCCAAACCACACTTCAAGCTGATGGAAAAGGAACTTGAAAACCCTGTTCTCCTAACTCCCAGTCCAGTGTCCTCTCATTACCTCTTGATGCACAAGAAGATGATTTTTTTTTTTTTTTTTTTTTGCTTTGAGTAGCGAACACACCCGCAGGGAGACATGTCTCACTGCAGTTTTGATTCGGATGTGGCTCACATGTCTACCCTTTGCTCTTCATTCTTGATAGTGTAGATGCAGTCCGTCCTCTTCTTCCTCACTGGCTATAGATCTTCTCTCTTAATACCACCTGTGACATGGTCAGTGCAAATTTTAATGAGGCAGAGAAAGGGCAAGAATAGCATTTCCCTCCTCTTCAATCCTCATGAGTGTTGTTTAGTCTTTTTTTTACATACTTACCATGGTCTGCTTGGATTTTGAGTTATTCATTTATGTGTCTACCTTTCCCACCAGATTATAAGGCTCTGGGGCTCAGAAACGCACTCTCTCACTGTTCTGGAGGCTGGAAGTCCACAATCAAGATGTCAGCAGGGCCAGGTCCTTCCAGCCCGCATCCCTCCGGCTCCAGGGGAGAACCCTGCCTTGCCTCCTCCAGTTCCTGGCGGCTCCAGGTGTTCCTGGGCTTGTGGCTGCATCCCTGAAATCTCTGCCTCTGTCTCCACAGGGCTCCCCCTCTTCTCTCTGTGTGTCTCTTGTAAGGACATTTGTCATTGGATTTAGGGCTCTGGAGATGGCAGCTCCACTGTTGAAATCCTGCTTTGTCACTTGGTTGCCCAAGTGGCATTATCACTCTGAACCTCTATAAACTGAGATCAAATCATATCTACCTTATTGATGGTGAAAATTAAATAATACATGTGAAGTCATTGATCTGTTGTAGTTACTGCTAACTCCATCTCTGCTGTTCTCAGATGTGGTTTGGGGGGTGGGTGGGGGACAATGTCTGATTAATCTCAGCCACCCTCTCACTTCCCCATGCTACACTCATCCGAGTGGACTCTTAAAACGACATCTGCCGGAGCTCCCAGCATTCCAGAGCTTTCAATCACCGTGAGGTCACCTACTCTATCGGTTCCTTTCCAGGAGTCTGGATTGGCTTCTTTGACCTTTAACTACTGTTGCCTATGATCTTTTGTTATTGCTTCCCAGCTCTGATGTCTCTCATCCTGTCACTGCCAAGCTTGCTCTCATTTTGTTTTGAAGGATGGTGATGATTCGTTTGGGAGAAAAATATTGTCTGTTTACCTACATGTGGAGTAATGTGTGCTGAAGTGAGAATAGATGAATGTCACCTGGCTTGGGACTCTTCCCTGGGCCCTGGCTCCTTATTCATGGCACATTTGCAATCATACGCTTTCTCCTCCTGAAGCTCACAGCAGGAAGTGACCTTTTCCTCCTCTGAACCTACCCACCCAGACTATGGGCATCTGAAGAGGAGGTGTAACTTGTACTGCTCTAGCCATCCTTAGCACCTTGCATCTAGTAGAAACTTAATACGGAGTTGCTTGATTCCTACTTCATGAACTTGATGCTCCTCCTTTAATTAAAAGATGTTCCCCTTAGCAGCAGGTAATAGAATTCCTCTGAGAGAGTGTCTCAGCTCCTCTCCTAGGAAAATGCCTGTGCTAGCCCACTTGGAGTAGAAACTGAGCCTCCAGGGCCTGGCTGAGCTGTTGGTGCTGAGGCTTCCAAAGGGGAAAGATACTTTGCATAACAGAGAGAAAAGAAATTTTGCTGAGAAATGGGGTATTCGGGAGAAAGGTGGTGAGGAATGGGGAAAGGGAGAGATCTCAGCAGACAGGATGAGCATGATGGCAGAATGCTGTGTCCTTGATGTAATGACCCCTACCCAGATCTGAAATAATTGGAGAAGCCTGGTGTGACTGGCTCTCCTGTGGATGCTGGGGAAAGGCTGATTCTGCCTGTGAGTGGTTGGGAAGGCAGAACTCGAGACTATACAGCTCTGTGATTTCACAGGAACCTGGGGAGGATTATAGCTAAGAAACAAACTTTGGACTTCTCCAGACATTGGAAACTGAGGTCCAATGCAATATGTGTGGGGTGCTGTAATTCAAGTAATTTAAGTCTAGAATGCAAGGGGCAGAGAGCCCTGAGTTGACCTCTAGATTATACTCATGTTGAGCCTGGCACAAAGTCATCCATTTAAAATGATATCCTGCCAGGACTTTGTGTTTCCTTAGAAAGGGGAAAATTTCAAGGTGAAACTGTTGCTATCAGAAGGCCACTTTGGGTCATCTCTGGGAGTCTGTGCAAGCTCCATTATGCCCAGCCATTAAGCTGACTTTAGGCACTTGGGCTACTGCTGCTCTCCCTCCTGCCCTCTCTCTCAACATATACAGGTGGCGGCTACCACTGGCGACCAGGCGTTTGGGGCCTCTTAATCTTGCTTGTGTTGTAGGCGGTTATGGCTTGCTCTGGACACCACCACCTCCTCTTCTCTTGAGAGCTGTGGAGCTAGGCGGGCAGTGGATCTTGCAAACCTGAAATGGGGTCACTAGAGCATCGAGTCTGTGCTCAATTTCCTTACCCGCATGATCAGGAAGAGGAGACAACCAAGCAAACCCATGTGCATATTTTAAGGATGAACAGATGAAGGTTTCTGAGCTTCCCAGATTATCCTTTCACAGAGCACCTCAGTAGGCTTTCCTGTGCTCCTGCAGCTGTGCAGCGGACAGCAATTGCTGCAGGGGTACAAGATTGTAAGAGGTGGATCAATATTTTTTTTCAATTTGCCTTACCCACAGCTGTTCACATATTTGGTTTCTTCTAATGTTCTTTCTCCCGGACTTAACCAGAGGAGGATTTTCGTGAACCATAATGCAGTATAAATTAAAATTAACAGTAAAAGTTTTAAATTAAAAAATGACCTTAAATAATTCTTGGTTTAACAGGAAAAAATCAAAAGTGCAATAATAGACTCCTTAGAAAAGAACCAACAATGAGAATACTGCATATTAAACTTATGCCACTGTTGTTCTCAAGGGAAATGTCACTGCGCTGAATGCTTTCAGAAATAAACAATAAGAATTGAGAAGAATTAACCTGGGAATTGCAAGACGTTATAAAAAATATACACCTGAGGAAAGCAAGAAGAAAATTATGAATGTTGATATTATTAAATTAGAATACATAAAGCTAATATAATGGATTTATAAATCTACTAGATATTTCTTTTAATATTATAAGATAGAACAAACTCTGGATAATGTAAATTATAAAGGTAGTGAAAATACAAATGTTTAAGATGAGAAGAAAGAGGATAGACCCTAGAGAAAGAAGTGATTTAAAGAGTGAAGGAAATATTATGGACGACTTTATGTTAGTAATTCTGAATATACTACATAAATAAATGATTTTCTTATATCTACAATTCACCAAGTTGACTCAAGAAGAAATGCAAACCCAGGACAAAACAGTAGCCACAAAATAATTGGAAAAACGTTTAAAGACCTACTTCTAAAAAAAGGTCCTGGTATGTATTGTTCTACTATGTTTTTCTTTTAATTTTTTAAGGAAACCCAATAATGATAAAAGAAAAATGGACAGATTTGACTACATAAAACCTAAAAATTTATTATTGCACAAGATATAAATAAAGTTCGGAGCAAAAGGATAAATGAAGAGGAAACATGAGATTATATAAAAAAAAGGGTTACTAGTCTTTGTATGCCAAGAGCTCTTAGAGATTAATAAGAAAAATCGCCTACAATAAGTAGAGTTTATGAACAAACAAGAGAAAAAGAGAGACAATTTGTCAATAACATGCAGAAAGATACATACCTTACTAGGAGTTAGGGAAAACAATTGAAACACTGTATTTCACCCATCAGATTGGCAAACTGGAAGACATTTAAACCATTAAAACATCGTTTGCTGACAGGGGAGTGGGGAAATAGTACTGTCACACAAGTTGTCAGGATTATGGACGATTACAACCTCTCTCGAAAGTAATTGGCAATCTTTCTTAAAAGTGCAAAATGTTGATCCAGAAAGACTAGTTCTGCGAATCTGTTTCTGAGAAATAGTTATTCCTTTTTAAAAATAAATGTATACGAATATTTATTACACCATTGTCTTAAAATACCAAACATTCTGAAAACGACCTGAATGTCCAATATAGGGAGATGACTGTATGAATTACTAAGGCAGTCATACCCAATTAATTTCTCAAGCCCAAATGTCAATCTTCAATTTTCATGTATATGCCATATCCAATTGATCAACGAATTCTGTTGGCTTTCCCTTAAAAATGATTCCAAATCTGAACACATCTCTCCACTTCCATGGCCCAGGCCCCCACCGTCCTGTCAAAGACTCAAGAAGGCTCCTACCTGCTACCCTTGCTTCCACTCTGCTTGTCCTGCTGTCTCTGAAGCGCACAGCTGCCAGATGAGGAATTTAAAATGTAAAACAGGTGCTCAAAACTCTCTCGTGTCTGTCCTCCCATTGCACTTGCAATGACAGCTACGATCTGACCACAGCTTCCAAGGTGTTACTTGATCCCCTACTTGGCCATTGCTCCACCTCACTTCCTCCCCTTGCTCCCCTTGCTCTCTTCTCTACCAACAGGCTTCTTGCTGTTCTGGGTCATGTACAAGGACCTTTGACCTTGATGTGCCATCTGCTTAGAACCCTTTCCCCCAGGTTACTGGCACAACTCTTCTTCATTTCCTCTGCATTTCTGTTGGACTTTGTCCTTCTCAGACCATCCTGTTTAAAACAGCGACTCTCCTCTGATCCTATCTACCTGCTGACACATTCCGAGGAAATGCAAGTCCCAAATCTAAGAAAGCGCTGAAGAGTAGTTTAAATCATTGCTAACTTCTCTCAAACAGCTCCTAAGGATGGGTGACAGCAGTGTCCCCTACACCAATTTAGGTTCTTAAGCACCAAGCACTTTGCACAGATTGTCTCATTTCATTTTCACCAGCACTCTTCTTATTAGTGTTCCTTATTCACAGATCACCAATCTAAGGACGAGCGAGGGTGAACAACTTGCTTGTGATTTTCTGCAGTGTAAGTGGGGGGCCCCGGGGGAACCCTGGCAGTGGGGCTTGGCCCCAACAGCCTGCACTGCCTCCCAGGGCACTAGGCATTTCTTTCCTTCTCATTCTTGCACCGTCTCACAAAGCACAGCAGCTGTCTTTAATCTCATGTTTCACTCTCTCAACATTTCCCCAAACTTCTTCCTAAAACCCAGCCCACACTGGCTGGTTGCTCTCCCACACTCTCTTCCCTCCGACCTGGGTCTCCTTCTCCTTGGCAGTGTCCAGTTAAAACAGTCTGGAATCTTGGCTTCCTGAGCTCTGTATCACTATCCACTTTGTCCTTATTTGCCCAAAAGACAGCCCAGGTGTGCCATCCCCTCCTACAAAGGGAGGCTGGGAGATCCTTGTCCCACTCGTCTTCAAGCTCCTAGGATTGCCTCTGTGGTCCTTCAGCATTGAACACACACTTGCTGAAAGACTCCGAGTGGACACGATTTCACCTCCCCCCCAATTTCCATAGGACATATTACCAATTCCATTCGTTTCACCCTTGTATTTAGCAATCAAGGCAATTGGTGGCTGTGCTGCCTTGAGCAAGTAACTTTACCACTTTCGATCTCAGTTTCCTCCTCTGTAAAATGGGGAAAATTATATCTACATTTTGAGCTCATTGTAGGGATCAAAAAACAAAGGATACCTATTAATACCTGACATGTAGCTGATACTCATTAGATGTGAGTTGATTTTGAATCAGAATCTGAGGGCAGACTATGTCTCTTTCATTGTTCTTGCAATGTTGAGTCATTGTATTAACCCTGAGGAAATCACTGGAAAAGAAACCTAGATTTCACAGCAGAGGTAATGATTTGATCAAGATTACATGGTATATAAAAAGCAAAACAAGCAAACAAACAAAATACATACAAGCATGCTTCTAACCCTCCTGTGCCTGACTCCGGGTCAGACATTTCTAATGGGAGCCTTCTGCAGAGCCCTTTGAGCAGTGAACGCACATGCATAGAGTGATGGGTAAAGAAATGGACCAAGATAGGGGAGCTGAGTTCTGATCCCACCTGCCTCTAATGACCTGTGTGATCCTACTGAAGGCATTTACTTTCCTTAGGACTCAGTTTTTTTTGTTTTAAAATGGGAAATATCCAAAAAACAACCCACCAACCACCAACAGAAACTTTCTCTGCTTGCTTCACAGAGTGGCTGGGTCAAGAAAGATAAGTATAGTAAAGGTACTTTGTCAATCATAAAATACTATAAAATAGAGATTATTATGATAATTTTATAGTCTTCCTTTCAATTGAAAAAACAGTGCAGCCATAGATGAGCATTTCTCCCCAGCATGGATTGCTAGGTACATTTTGCAGATGCTGAGCAGCTTCCACTTCTCTTTTTGGGGAGATGCTGCTCTAGGGAGCTGCGTCAGCATCAGGATTAGGAAGGGCGTGATCAATCACTGGATCTTGAACTACAACTGACCTCCCTAGGCCATTCGATTGCTTCCTCTTCCTCCGATAGCACTGTGCTCAGCTCTGGGAGCGGGAAGGGGAAAATACCTGTTGGCCATGAAATTATCTCAAAATTTCTCTTTCTCTCTCTCTTATCTATCCATATCTATCTATCTACTTATTTTTTTCAACCATTGGTTCTTGATCCAAACTCTTCTTTTTGTTGGCAAAAGCCAGGTTTATTCATTGTCATAAAATAGGAATGCTCTAGCATGGCTGCTTGCCACACACATAAGGACATATATCTCTCTATTATATTTGTTTCTATTTATCTGTCTGTCCATCCATCTTCCATCCATCTTTCTATCCATCTATCATTCCAAGCTTTTCAACCCATCTGTTCAATCCTACCTGCTAGAGTTTATTGTTTTCTTTATCTTTAGCCTCTTTATCTGTTGTCTTTGGGGCCAACCTGGAACAGGAATGATGGCTTCCATCCAAGGAAGCTTCATTCAACTTATTCTCAGCCAAGTGGTGGTCTAAATTTGGAACCCCACGAGGTTTTGAGAATGTCTTTCAACCTTTGGGTGATTATCTGAACCCAATCTAAACCTTCATGCTTGAAGACTCCCCTATTGTTAAGTATGGCTCCTGTTCACTGCTGGTCAGTCACCTGGCTGTTTTCCTTTTGTCTGGGAAATGACCTTGTACAAATTCTCTGGATTGTTTAAAACCAGCTACCTGGCAGAGGGTGGTGGATGATGGTTGAACCATAGAATGTTGATAGCTTTCAACTCAGCTTTCCCTGGACCAGGGCCCAAAGCTCCAGGCTTTGCATAAACTCAAACATGATTTACCTGAAGAGGAGCTTTCCCTAACAATTGTTTATGGTGCAGTCTGAGCCACAAAAGCCTCAGACAACTCTGGGCCAGAAAGCACAGGGATAGGTGTGGCCAAGAGCAACAGTGGGGATAGGATAGCTGATTATAGCACACGACCCACCTCGCCCATCACTGGTGTAGCTTTGGTTTGGCGGTTTGATTTTAGCCATCTCGATTTAGTCTCCTCTACACTGAATTCTAGTGGGGGACTTGAGAAAGAGCTTTTATTTCATTCTTGGCTTAAAAAAACATAAAGGCAATATGTTCTTTTAAAAGAGAAAACAGCAAAACAGGTTTTGCAAGGGCTGGATTTTCAGTTCTGGAGTTTCCCAGACAACTTTGAAAGGCCTTGGCCAGGGCTACCCATGGCTATTTAGAGTAAAAAAAGGTAAAAATAATATGTTATAGTTGTGTAGCGCTTTATACTTTAAAGGCCTTTCCATCGATCATTGATTGCATACATAATCTCCGCTAGCCCGTGTGCTAGGGGAACAAAGGAATACGGCAAGGTCCTTACTCTCAAGGTGCTTCCAGCTCAGCAGAGGGAGATCAACACTGACGTAAACTGGCGTGATAACACAATGGTCCCGCCGCCATACCACGCGTCTCTGCAGGGGAGACGAGGGAGGAGGCGATTCTGCTGTGATGAGGGTAGAGCCTCTAGAAAAGTAGGACAAAAATACTGTAAAATATTCAAGGTTGAAGGGACCATAGGTTTTATATAATCTTACATACTCATTCTAAAGATGAGAGAACTTAATACCAGATCTGAGGTGCCTTGCCTGAGGTCATGCAGCTAGATTAGCAGCCAAGCGGGTCTAGGATCTGCCCTCTGGGTTCTCAGGGCAGTAGTGTTTTCTCCCCCACGACAATGTCTTGTACCCTCAGGAAGGGACCTGAGCACTTGGGTGGGGCGCTGGACTGTGCTGGTGAAGACCCCTTCCTCCTCTGTCCTGCATGTAGGGCACGTTCCAGGCCAGCCGGGCCTCCAGCCTTGCTCTCTGCCTTTCGCCCTCTCCTTCAGGAACGACCAACTTTGATGCTGGGGGTGTCTCCAGGGATCAGCTGTTCTCACACACTCTACTGTTAATGGGTTCGTTTTGTGATCTTTCTCAGAGTACAGCATTTAGCAGGTCTCAGGAAGAGTAGCTAATAGAAGATTTTCAGGCATTTAGCACAGACACGCTTAGGGGACAGGAGAGTTTACCTACCTCTGTCAGTCACACTGCACTGAAGACCACTCAGTGGCTCTAGTTTTAGGGGCAGTGAAAGTGTTGGGGAAAAACCTCTGCTCTATTGGCAGAACCATTCCTTAGGCCACGGACGTGAACTGGGAATCCATGCCATCGTTCACAGGTGAAACTAGGTAGAGGCGTTGCTGGGGGTTTACAGGAGAAGGCCCAGAGAAGCGAAGTGAGTGACAAGGTCACACAGCTGGAGTGGGCCCTCAGTGCTCACGCTCTGGATGGAATGACTGCCTTCCCTCTTTCTGGCCTCTGGCCGGGTGCCAACTCTGCGGGCGTTGCGAGAATGGGGAGGCCTGAGAACCGGGTTTGGAGGCGGGGGCTCTGTGCGATTGTGCAAATCCGTCAGTCTCTGTGCTCTCGCTGTTGCTTCCTCCTTCTTCCCTGCGTTGGTCTCAAAAAGAAAAACAAACAGAAGTGTGCTCTCCCCCCCCTCCCCCCCCCAATATTTGACAAGCACTTTTTGTTGTGGGCTTATTTTGTTACTTAATTCCTGGTCCTTTTTGGCTCTATATGCAGAGCGTTAGCTCTTGGGATGGCTCTGTGAGTGTTTTCATCTCTATATGTCAACACACGAAAATATTAAAGTCCCTCAGTTTGATGCAGGCATCTGAGTTTGGTAATATCTGGTTTCTGAAGGCTTGGATCCCAGAGTATTCTAGACTACAAGTTTTTCAAGTTGTTCAAAATCACAGAGTCTTTATTTAAAAAACATCCCAGAATTGTGGCTAAGAATTATACTTATCTATATCTATATATCTATATCTGTCTATTTATCTATATCTATATCTATATCAGTATCTATATCTATATCTATCTATCTATATCTCTCATTAAAAATATAGTGTCTGTCTGTTGCTTTTTGCCATGGGTGTATTGCAACTGGCCCCTACTATATTGTGTGTAAATAATGCTAGAAAGGAATCAAGGGTGAGGAGTAGGTATAAGAAGGGGGAAAAGGAGGAAGACATATATATTAATTTTTCAAGAGAGAATGATTGACTCCTGATTTTTTCTAAACAAAAATTTTTATTTTGCCTACCACATACATGAACAAACATACACATATTTAAAGTATCGGCTAATAAGACAGAATTTACATCAGTTGACTGCAAAGATCTGTGTCGAGGCCATAGGTCCCTAGAGGTCATGTGCGTCGCAGGGAGCAGCATGGAGTGCTGGATGGGAGAGGGGCTGCTGCTAAGGTTTCAAGCCGCCAAGTGCTGCCACTTACCAGCACGATAAGCTTGAGAATATAACTTCCTATGGGCCTCAGTTTCCTACTCTGTAAAATCAGGGGAAATGGCATTATCTCAGAGGATTGTGAGAATTAAACAAAATCTTAAATTGCTTGGCACATGGCCTGTGTTCAACAGATGTTGGTTCTCTCATAACCTTAGAACCCTTTCTGTTTACCAAGCACTTGCACGTTATTATGGACTGAATGTTTGCGTTCTCCCAAATTCGTATGTTGAAACCCTAACTCCCAATGTGATGATGGTATTTGGAGGTGGGGCCTTGGGATATAATTAGGGTTATATAAGCTCCTGAGGGTGGGGCTTCCATGATGAGGTTAGTACCCTTTTCAGAAGCGATACCAAAGAGGTCTTTCTCTGCCATGTGAGGACACAGCAAGAAGGCGGCCATCTGCAAGCCAGGGAAAGAGTTCTCACCAGGAGCCAAATCAGCAGACACTTTGATCTTGGACTTCCAGTCTCCAGAACTGTAAGAGATAAATGTTTGCTGTTTAAACCACTCAGTCTGTGATGTTTTGTTTTAGCAACCCAGGCTGACTAACGCATACAGGATGGTATTTTATTTCTGTAACCCTCAGTCCTGGGAGTGGGTGGGACTTGCATGGTTCCTATTCTGTGGATGAGGAACTAGAAGACTCAGGGAAGTCATGAAGCCCAACATTTACGAGAACGGGTCAGATTCAGGATTAGATTCCATGTCTCTAGTGTCTAATTTAGCGTTCTTCAGTGATACCATGCTACCTTTCTGAATAACGATAGGGGGCTGTAGCGTAAGAACTGGAGATGGTGTGGGGTTTAATTTTATTTCATTGTTTCTGATTCGATTCCTTATGTGGATGGCATCAGTGCTTCTCAACTTGGGGTGATGTTACCCCCCAGGAAATATTTGGCACTGTCTGGAGACATTTTTGCTTGTCTCCTTTATGACCGGAGTGGAGGGTGCTACTAGCATCTAGTGGTTAGAGACCAGGGATGCTGTTAACCATCCTGCCGTGCGTGACACAGCCCTCACAGCTGAGAACCCTGGGTTATGGTGATACCATGGGATGCATCCTTCATCTGTAGATGACAGCACTTGTGTTTGCCTTCTGCCTGGACTCTGCCGAGTTTGGGAATCAATGTCTTGTTGTGAAGTACAATATAAAGCTAGAGGAGGAAAATACAGTCAGTCTTAGAAATAAAAGTCCTTGAACACTTTTAAACAATGTTATGGCATAGGAAAAATCATATTAAAATAACAGGAAACATCTAAGGTAAAATATTTCCCAATTTCATGACCTAATTAAATCATACCATATATACTTAAAATGTGAGACATTCATAAGCATCTAAATCCTAAACTTATTAGTAAATATTTATCTGATTCTAGAAAATGGCTGTGTAATCCTGGAGAACTGACAAAACATGTTCTAGAACCCTCCTCACAAGTCTGTTATTAAAGAAAGGAACTGAAACTTGGATTAATTGGATCCCTGGCTATTTGGAACTGCCATAATCTTGTATAACAGAAAAAATAGAAATAGCGAGAAAAATAAATTCACGAGGAGATTTAATTGTGAAAGGAATTTCCAGGGCATTTTCTGGGATCAGTACAGATTCCCACAACCCCTCCCCCTGTAGGTACTGGAACAATCTGGTATAGGATGTAAATGCTACTAGGGTCTTGTGGTGCTTCAGTTTTCCTGGACAGCTTTAGCCTGACTTTGCCAAGGCAGGAAAGTAAACCCTGAAAAAATTGCATCGGCACGAAGGATTGGAGGAGAAATGCTGCAAAAATGTTTTCTGGGGGTTCCACATTAGTTGCCTGGAAAAATGAATAACCCAGTGCTCTAGTTAATAGGGTTTTATTGCAGAACACCCTGGATACGTGAAAGATTGAGTTGACAAGGATGCAACGGAGGTACACGCCAGCACATACATCTTATAGAAGCTAGAGTTTACTGCAAGACGCTTAGGAATCCGTTCTCAAAAGAGCACCCGGGGGTGTTAGGCTGGGGATGTTTGAGGACAGGAGCCTCCGTGATCCTTCCCCAAAGCACACTCAGATCGTGGCAACAAAATTCTGCCTTTTGAAGAGGAGGTCCAGGGAGGTCATGGAAATCCCTGAGTGGTGGCTTGGCAAATCTCTTTTTTAAAAGTAAATCATTGTTTTCTTTAGAAAAATTTGAAATCCACCGAAAACTTAAGGAAAAACCGTATAATGTTTTGAAAGCTGTAATGAACACTATGTACTCCTCACCTAGATTTTCCAACTGCTTACCTATTGCGACACCACCTCCACGTCACTTTCTCTCTATAAACACACGGCCTTTGTGCTAAACCATTCAAACCGTTCATCAGTAGGCTGCAAACAGCATGACATTCACTCCTAAATACTTCGGCATGCATCTTCCAGGAAAAAGAATTCTCACACAACCACATCATAAACAAACCTAAGGAAACTGGCATGAATTTAGTATCATCGCCCAACACACAGTCCACAGTCAGATATTCCCCATTGTCTTAACAGTGTCCTGGGTAGCTTTCTGCTATGGCATTGCCTTATATGTCTCTTTAGTTTCTTCTGATCTAGAATGATTCCCAAGTGTTTCTCTGTTCTTCATGACACTGAAGCTTTTGAAGGGTCTGAGATTGGTCTGATAGTTTCCTCATTATTAGATTCAGGTCAAACAACTATGGCACCGTAAGTGCCATGCGTAAATAATGTTCTATGTATTCATTGTATCACACAAGAAGGCATAAAATGTTAGCTGCCCCACTGTTGGGCATGCCAAACTTGACTATTTAAACTAAGGATAGGGTGGTGACTGCCAGATCTCTCCATTGAAATGCAAATCCCACCCTCCAACTCCTGCCCCTCCCAGTTAATAAGTAATCTGTGGGGTGATACCTTGAGATTTTGTTTTTAACATGCACTGATGATCTTTGCCTGAATCAGTTATTACATTGGAGGGGTTTCTAATTTTATTAGTCCTTTTACATTTACTAGTTGGCATTCTTCTGCAGAGAGAGATTTCCCTTTCGTTCTTGTTTCTCTCTCCTCCCCACCCCTCCCCTTCCTTCTCTCTCTCTGTTTTTCAAGTGTCAGTATTGACTTATGCACTTTTTCAATGTTGTAATTTACTACCGTTGTTATTCTTTCCCCAGTTGCCCCAAGTTTGGACAATGAGAGCCCTCAGGACAGCTCGTGTGTTCTCCATCAGTCTTTGAACGTTTGCTTACTTGGCACAAAAGGTGTTAGGCTCATCTTATTCTTTCCCTGTCTGGGCCTGGAATCAGTGTTTCTCAAGGAATTCTGGTTCCTGCCAGTGGGGAGTGGTCTTCAGAAATACATAGACACAAACTTCATACTTATATATCCAATTCACGTTGAACATCATAGAATTTTTCCTGAGCTCCTCTCATTCCATATTTGCATCTCCCTTCTCTCACAGTGAGAACACTGGCTTCCTATAACATTAATTTATTTACACATTTAGTCAATATTACATCACAAATGAAATAGTTTTAAAATTACCACACTAATACCACTGAGAACAGCACGCCTAACTGTAAGTTTCACAATTTCTTTGCAACTTTTCTTCTTAGATTGTATCCCCTTGTATTTGAATTACTTGAAATAATTATTTTTCGTCCTATATATGTGTTTTAAATTTGATATGTAGTGAGGATCACTTGTTTCTATTTGTATTCCATTTTAGAGTTTGCTTTTTGCATCATTTGTGATTTTTATTTTTTGGATATATAAATCTTAAGATGGTTCAAAAGTCAAAACTATATAAAAAGATACACTCGCAGAAATCTCATTGCTTTCTATATCGCCTCCACCCATTCACACCACTTTCTATAGGCAATCATTTTCATTACCTGTTTTCATTTTCATTCTAGTTTATCCTACCTACTTTTCCTTTCCACAAAAAGAAAATAAACACGTAGACATATTCCTGTTTTCCCATACTTCTTTTACAGAAACCAGCATACTCTATAACCTCTTAAACAGGTTAACGTATAACATGCAAAATGCACCTCTCTCTTCCCTCCCCACTGTACTTATAATTTTTGGAGCTATCCACTGCTCCCAATTTGCCGTCTGTCCTTCCCTGAAGAGTTCTAAGTGAGCAATGGGTTCTGTTTAGAGAGCATCTCTGGGCACCAGATTGGAAGCCGTGTGTGATCTGACTGTTCTTCTGTCCTGTGGTGCTTAGAGTGTTTTCAGTAGGATCCAAATTAGTCTCAAGCTCCCCGTGCCTGCAGTGGTTCCTCATTCAGAAGTCTAGGTTGGCCCTTAATTTTGACACAGCTGTCCATTACCTTGCAATTCAGGACTCTCTTGTCAGGGGTGCTGGGTGAGAGAAAGGCTTGTTAACACAGTCCTCTCAATTAGGATATTTTATATCCCATGCCTTCTAGCATGATGGTGGGGAGAATGACACACATGCATTCCTCATTTACAATGCATGGTTTCCAAGGGGGCTTGTGATAGTTAATTTTATGAGTCAACTTAATTGGGCCAAGTGGTGCCCAGATTAAATATTCCATACTCACGTGAGCCAATTCTTCATAATAAATCTTTTCATACACACACACAATCATGTGTTGCTTAACTATGGGGATGCATTCTGAGAAATGTGTCGCCAGGCGATTTCGTCGTTGTGCAAACATCACAGAGTGTACATACACAAACCTGGATGTATAGCCTACTCACACCTAAGATATATGGTATTAATCTTATGGGACCACCGTCATGTATTTGATCTGTCATTGACTGATACGTTGTTATATGGTGCACAACTATGTGTGCTGGCTCTATTTCTCTGGGGAACCTTGACTAATACAGTACTGAAAGTTTACGTTTGGTTATAAATCTAACAACTGGCTGAAATCGCCACTATGAACACTATGAATACCTTGAACGACAGCTTAACCTCTGTTAGAAAGAGGCAGGCTAGGTAGATCCCATTAATGCTGGAAAACCCATTTAGAGATACAGAAAAGCGGATAGGCTGAGTAAGTTTTTGAATTTATAACCCTATTGCCTATAAAGGCAGCTGTCTACTAACGCCTCTTTGTCCCAGTTGTATGAGGCATCTCAAATTTCACTTGTTTTCTCCAAGCATAGGCTTTATCAATGAAGCAATAAAACAAACAAAAAAACCCCTTTCACGCTCTGAGCACCCTCTCAGCAGAGGTGCCAGAGCTGTGGCAAGAGTGGCCTCCTCAAGAGACAGTTTACTAATTCCTCAGAGAGAAGTACAGGGTCAGGATGGCTGGATAAGGAAGGGGCTGCTTTGCGAGGTTGGAAAATGCCACATGAAAGCATGGCCCTTTTCCCTAGGGGCTCTTGCAGAGGAAATCATAAACATTAGACTTTGGAGCATACTCCCCTGGAAAACTATTTATTGCTATAGCTTCATGGGCTTGGCTTGGGAATCCTGTCTCCAGCACAGCTGTACTTCCAATTTGTTCTGCCCTGCCCAAGCAATTGGATCATGTCCTCACCAGGGTGTTGGCCACTCAGATAACTTTTAGAGACAAAGACAAGCTATTAGTACAAGTCTCTTCTGGCGTCCTATGTATAGAATGCACGTCCTTCCGCAGTGCGCCTGGATGTCAGCCAGAGTCATCATATGCCCTTCTCAAAACCTTCACATCTTGTTCAACAGGGAGCCAATTTAACTCTGGGTCCCAGGCCGAATGGGTCTTGTGATAGCAGTATACTTTATTAGGATGAAAGCCAGAGAGGTTTTGCATGAATGTTCAGACTGAAGATCTCCTGCGACATTGCTTTTATCATCTTCTTCCTCCAAAAACAAAGCAGAATTACTTAATGATTATGAAGGATAAGACAGAGGGAAAGAGTTTATCTTTTTCCAAGCTCCCGTGTACAGAGGCTGGAGATGGTGGCAAGAATGATCATCTCCATTCTTGATGGGGGTGGATGTGTGTTCTGTAGACCACTCTTCCACTTTTCCCCAGATCTCTTTGACTTCCTCAGTGCCCTAGAAAGTGGGAGTGGGATTCAAGGACAAAAAGCAATGGGAGAAGGAGGGAGAGGAACTGAAGTTTGTTGAGTGCCTCCTATGTTCTTCAACATGCTTTCTTTGTGAAAACCTATCAATAACCCTGTAAATTAGTTAATCCTCTCTATATTCTACAGAAGAGGAAACTGAGTCTCCTTCATACGGAATGGCTTGCCCCAAATCACACAGATAGTGAAGTTTGACCCTAGGCTTACCAGCCCTTTCCGGTAAATCCTATTGCCTCTCTACACCAGCATCACAGCGAAGGGTCCTTAAAGAAGTGAAAATGTTGGGAAGAAATAAAACAATGCCCAATGCTGCGAGCAGAGGCAATAAAAGATACCCTCACTCCTTTCTCTCCATTCTCTCTTTCCATTATCGCAGGATTAGAGGAGGAGAGCGGGCAGCAGAGGGTGGTACTTCTGTGGAGAGAAGTGAAGGGGAAAGAAATCAACGACAGCTTGAAGGAGGACACTCTTGTGAGAACCTGGGGAGAGTCAAAAGGCAATTATCTTTTTCTTTCTCTTTCATTGTTAAGACTCAAGCCCAGGATGCATTCAGCTTAAAAGACACTTCTGACTATTGATAGCTAAGAGTAGTGATTCTCAAACTTTTTGGTCTCAGGGCCTCTTACTTCATAAAAATTATTGAGAAACTCTAAGTGGTTTTGTTTATGCAGCTTATATTGGTTTTTACTAAGGCAGAAATTAAAGTAGAGAAAAATTTAAAATATTTATTAGCTCATTTAATAACAACAAAATGTACCTATTACATGTTAACTTAACACATTTTAATAAAAAAGGATTATTTTTTTAAAAAAAATGTAATGTGTAGAGTGGCTTTTTTTTCTTTTTGCAGATGTCTTTCATGTGTGGCTTAGGGGACAGTGGCGTTCTGCCATCTGCTCTTGTGTTCGGTGTATTTCAGTACACTGTTTTGGTTGAAGTATATTTGATAGGAGCTTCATATAGACATCTTGTTGCAAAGGGGAGTATTTTAACAGCTGTTTCAGGTAACTGTTATTATTCTTTGATACTTCACCAAAATGTAACAAACAGTAGTTTCTTAAAGGTTAGCACGATGTGGAATGTGAAGCCTTACTCGTACTTCTTGTGCTTCGTAAAATTGAAATCTATTGGTCTATCTTGCACTTTCAATATATCTTTAATCATGCATGATTTTGTAATTTTCCTGCACTGGTTATTTGGAAGATATGAGTTCACTGAGTCATGTAAATCTTCCAAATGTTGATTGGTTTTATTAAAAAAAATCATAGTCATTAATCACTAACTTCATCAGAAAAGTCTCTAAGTATTGGAAAGCTGTCAAGCTCATTGCAGGGGTACAAGCTTTCCAATATTCTTATTTTTTCTTAAAACTTCAAATTTTACCATTGGCAACAAACACTGATGCCTGTTTCTCTTCAAATGACAGGCTCACTCTGTTTATTTTCAAAAAAATGCCTGCCAAATAAACAAATCTAAATAACGATAGTATTATGGCTAGTCATTCTTTCAAGTAAAAATGGCGCTCTGCGAAACAAGCAGATAGCTCAGCTCAAGCTCAAGCAACCACGGGAGTGCTTGTCCTTGAGACGACCATTGCACTTCAGTTTGTACCAGAAGTGCTTTATGCATACTCCCCATTTTGTCACCCTGAATCTTAAAAAGACGTGCCCTCTGAGGCCAAAATTTAATAACATTACTACTTTTTTTCCTGCTTGCTCAAGGACATTCTAAAGAGAATTTGGCATTTTTGTCCCCCTGCACATATATGGGGTTGAAGAATATGACAACTAGTAGAGTTTGGTGCCGCTTCCTTGATTTATACAAGTTCTCAGCAGTTTATCCACTGTCGCCATTGCACAATCACTGCAAATGTCACCATAGTTGGTCCAGGATAAAACATGAGATATTTCAACATTATTTAACATTTTGAATATTTCAATCCCACTGTGTTTGCTGTCAAGCAGTCACATAAAACATCCTTGGGGGCCAGCCCGGTGGCGTAGTAGTTAAGTTCAGGTGCTCCCTTTGGTGGCCTCAGGTTTGCAGATTCGGATCCTGGGTGTGAACCTAGTACGGCTTGTCAAGCCATGCTGTGGCAGCATCCTACATAAAATAGAGGAAGACTGGCCCTGATATTAGCTCAGGACCAGTCTTCCTCAAGCAGAAAGGGGAAGTTTGGCAACAGATGTCAATCTGTTGGCTCAGGGTCAATCTTCCTCACAAAAAAACCAAAAAACTTTGATCATCAGTTGGTGCTAATACCAGACAAATTCAAGCAAGACTACAAGTCTAGTCATATCTTTAGGTTCATCTGTAACAAAACAAAAGTGCAGTTCTGCAGATGAGATACTAACTCAGTTTTCATGTCTACAGCTAAATAATTTGTCAAGTTATTGTATTTTTGGAAAGTGGTGGTGTCATGATTCCTTTAACCAACTTTCATCCAGCAGATATTCAGCAAATGTCAAATGTAGAAGCTTTATTAAAGTCTTAGTTATCATGTTCACTTCTCCAGCCAATGCTTTAGACATTGAATCTCAACATGATGCCGCTGTTTAAGTGACACCCAAATGCTATCCAACAATGTTCTGTTGCATACGACACAATAATTTAGGTGGTAAATTATTATCATTTATAAAACTGAAGAAAAGATAGCTTTTGTTGTATTTTTTATTTGAAAATGTTCCCAGTTTCTTTGGAGTTGTTTCTTCTCTTCCATGAGTCGAAGAACTCTCTGATATGTCACTTTTATCCTTTTTGGTATGTTGGAGGTAGATAGCACACCTGTGAGTTGGAAAGTAAATCTTTAATCTCCCTTTTTAAGCCAACAATCTATCATAAAATACAAGGAAACTTGTTCTTAAAACGTTTTTATTTTAGGATAAAATTTTATTAAATTCCAAAATAATGTTTTGATAAAATTTAGAAAGTTTAAGAACTTTAAAAAATATTTTTCAAAAGAAGACAAGAATTATATTCATTTTTTTTCTTGTGCTTCCATATAGATATGAAGAAAATTTGGGGATTTTAAAATAATTTATTGGATGGTAAGGAGATAACATGGATTATAGATGGTGTAATTGAAGGCAGCTAGAAAAATCTCAATAGAAGTCTTGAAAATAAACTGAGCTAATCTAAGTTTTTTAGATCCTAAACCTACAACTTTAAAAAATTTTGAAAACCCCAAGAATACACAAACGCGTATTCATTAGCCATCAGAGCAGTGGCATTGTGACACATCATGAAGCATGAGGAAAATACCTCTATATACTTGTGAGAGAATAAGAGCGAAAAGGGTGAATAGTATCTTAGTGATATGATAAAAATAACTTGGACATCATGGACCCCCTGAGAGAACTGCTGGTTGTTTGAGAACTGCTGGATACGAAGGAATTGAGCAAGCATCAGAGGAAAGAATGAAAAAGGTTAACTACTTAGGACCTTTATTTGATCTTTAAGGGAGAGGAGTAAGGGGGACCTAAGGCTTTCGGCCGTCGGGCCTGGCTTGTCTGAGTAGGCAAGCAGAGAGGAATTTGGAGACAGCAGCCGGGTCAGGAATAGAGGATAATTTAGCCGGAGTGTATCTTGCTGTGTGATTGATTCTAGGTTGACTCTGTGTAGAAGATTGCTGGCCGGGACACAAGTCTCCTGCAGTGTTGGGAACCCCTAGTAGTCATCAATCAGTGTGAGACCTTTTAAAGGTGAAAAGGGGAGAAACAACAGAAAAAAGTGCATTTGAAAGGATTACCTTCCCCCTCTTGAACCTTCAGATCTCTAGTTCTTACTTGTCATTTTCAAATCATACTTAAAAAATTCAGTGAATATTTATTTCTTTACCAATGTTCTTCCATAATAGTTTCTGATTCTCGTGGCTGCATGTTCATTTCATCGCTTAGGGTGTGTATTAGAATTGCAAAATGGTACAGAAACTGTGCTAACCCAAAGTTAAATAAGGGGTATCTCAGTCTGTTCAGGCTGCCATAAGAAAATACCATCAATCGAATCTTGTAAACAAACATTTATTTCTCACAGTTCTGGAGGCTGGGAAGACCAGGATCATGGTACCAGCAGATTCAGTTTGGTGAGGGCTTCCTTGTTTATAGATGACCATCTTTTTGCTGTGTCCTCACATGGTGGAAGGGGTAAGCTAGCTCTCTGGGGTGTCTTTTATAAGGACACTAATTCCAAACATGAGGACCCTGCCCTCATGACCTAATCACCTCCCAAAGGGCCCACCTCCTAATACCATCACTTTGGGGGTTAGAGTTTCAGCACATGAGTTTGAGTGGGGACACAAGCATTCAGATTATAGTATTCTACCTCTGATACCCCCAAATTCGTGTCTTTCTCGCATGCAAAATATATTCATTCCATCCTAATAGCCCTAAAAGTCAACTCTATCCAGCATTAACTCAAAATCTAAGCTCAAAGTTTTATCTAAATACCATCTAAATCAGATCTTGAGGCAAATTGCTCTCCGGCTGTGAGCCTGGACACTGTGAAATCACACATGTTATGCGCTTTCAAAATCCAAGGGTGGGATAGGTACAGGACAGACATCCCATTCCAAAAAGGAGGAATAACAAAGAAGGAAGGAGTCAACAGGTTCTGAGCAAGTCCAAAACCTTACGGCCCACTGGAGTAGGACCTGTCCTCACAGCTCTGCTGGGGCATTACCCTTGTAGTGGCTCCCTGTCTGGATGGTACCTCCCAGGGTCTGGGTATCTCCTTTCTTTGAAATCTAGGCTGCTGCACCCTTATGCTAGTGGAGACAGCACCATGAGGATGCTGCTGAGGATGATGCCAAGGTTTAGTGCCTGTGCCCTCTGGGGGGGCGGTCACCTCGGCCCTCCCTGCAGCCAAGGGGCAAGGTGCCAGAACACGGACAGCAGAGCGTTGAAATTGTTCTGTGCCACAGGCCTTGTACTGTGGGCCTGTGATAGGAGGGGCAGCCCCAGGAGATCTCTGAAACACATCAGGGTCGTTCTTCCACTATTTGGACAATAGGTCCTGGTTTCTGTTTAGATGTCCATTGTCTCGATGAATAACTTCTAGCTTCAGTTGAGGTGGTCAGTCCGAACTAATCTCTTTATTATTTTGGCCACACCCTTTGTATTCTCTCTCGAGCAAACTTTCTCATTTTTTACAATAGGGATAAGCTGAGAATTTTCCAATGTTTTAATTCTGCTTTCATTTTGATTAACAATTTCATCTTTAAGTGATTTCTCTCTTCTTATATTTTGCTATAAGCATTGAAAAGAAACCAGGTCACTCTTTCAACATTTTGCTTAGAAATTTCTTCAGCCAAATATCCAATTGTATCACTCAAAAATTCTACCTTCCACAAAACACTAGGACATGAACACAGTTCAAGCCAAGCTCTTTGCCACTTTATAAGGATTGCCTTTCCTCCAGGTTCCAATAACACATTCCTTGTTTCTGTCTGAGACCTCATCAGAATGGCCTTTAACATCCACATTTCTACCAACATTCTGTTCACGACCATTTAGGTATTCCCTACGAGGACCGAGGCTCTCTACAGCTTTCCTCTTCTACTGAGTCCTTACCAGTTCGCCTCTAATGGTCTCTTCATGGCAATGTAGGCTTTTTCTAACATGAACCTCCAACACTCTTCCAGCCTGCCCGTTACTCATTTCCAGAGCTCTTCCACATTTTGAGACATTTGTTACAGAAGCACCCCCGCTTTTCAGTACCAACTTTTTATCTTAGCCCTTTTGGGCTACTATAACAAAAATACCACAAACTGCTAGCTTATAAACAGAAGAAATGTAGTTTTCACAGTTCTGGAGGTTGTAAGTTCTAGATCAGGGTGCTGGCAAGGTTGGGTTCTGGTGAAAGCTCTCTCTGGGTTGCAGACTGTCTACGTCTCTCTGTGTCCTTACATGGTGGAAGGCGAGAGCTAGCTCTCTGAGGTTTCTTTTATAAGAGCACTAATCTCAATCATAAGGGCTCTGCCCTCACGACCTAATCACTTCCCAAAAGGCCTACCTCCTTATACCATCACCTTGGGGGTTAGGTCTCAACATACAAATTTGGAGATAGACAACATTCAGACCATAGCAAGGTCTGATTGTGGCTCTTCAGTGCCAGTGATATTGTCTGGAAAGAAATGGTATTATTTAAAAAGAGCAGGTGCCCTTCTGATTCATTCTCCCCCCATCAAATCCTAACTGGTCTGTTCACCATTTCCACTACTTTATATTTCCTCATCTTCCCCCCTCCATTCTATTAGAGAATTTAAGATGAATTAAAAACAAAAATATAAACAAGCAATAAAACTCTACAGCAGCACAGTTTATTAGAACTTTCTGCAATGATGGAAATGTTCTATATCTGTGCTTTCGAGTATGGTAGCCAGTAGCCACAGTTGCTATTGACTCTCTGAAATGGCTTAGTACAACTGATTAATTGAATATTTTAATAATTTAACTTAAATAGCCACATGTTGCTAATGTCTACCATATTTGATAGCATATCTCTAGAAATATCTGGCCCCAACCAATCTTTCCAGTTTCATTTCTTATCTCTGTACTCCTAAGCTCCTTGAGTTTTGTGATATTGTGACTTAAAATGGGGGTGAGGGAAGTGCCGGTTTTCTCTCTTCCCCATACCACCTTAACATTTCCCCCGCTACCTGATGCAGTGGTCGTATGACCAGGGCTGCAACTACAAGGGCTAGTAGCAGAAATGACTTCTAAGCAAGAAACTGTAACTACCTTTTTAATATTTTTGTCAGAATTCTTAAGGGCCTGTTGGGGCAGGATGTGCCTTCACTTCATTAACAAAATTTGGATTAACAGTGAATGCACCTATGTTGCCTGGGAGTAAAGATAGGCCACTAGTTCTGTACCTATATAGCCTTACCCCATGTGAACAGGGGTGGAGGCACTTGCTAGACTAGTATCGCTGCCTGCAATCTAGACTAACACGGTGGCTGAACCTAATGTTCCTTCCAAAGGTGGAGAAGTTTGGGTACAAGTGGAGAGAAGGGAAAATGGTAACTACGGGTACAGGAATGAATAAGTGAGTTATGTAATCTGGAAAAATCCAATATTACATTAACACCTCAAAAGAGGCTCAGCGCAAGAGATAATACTGTCTCTTGGCTCTACTGTACCACATGCCTGAAAGGGTGAAGCCATATATTGCTGAGACCACTCCTGCTTTTGGAATCTGACAAAATCAAATGGAACCCTGCAAATCTGAGTGGCCTCACCCTGGGAGACATTTTCATTTGATATGATGATGGATGGGATGGTTATTAATGACTGAGTGGGGTTCTAGTAATATGCAGATATCTTTTGACTTTTATGATTGTTTTGTTATAAGAGATTGTGTTCAAAGACCAGGGGGTGGACTGTGATATCATGATTTGTAGTAAGAAATATATATTTGGTCTTCATCTCTGTTTCTGTCACAGAGCTCTTAAAACCCTTAGAATTTCCCAAGTGATACAAATGTCTTTTGTATGTTAATGAGGTGACTTTTGGACTGCACCTAAGCATGGGGGCTGCTTGCCAGTGGAGCGGACTGCTCGACTAGAACGTTGGAACTTTCAGTTCTCCCTCCAACCCCGACCTCTGGGGAGGGGAGAGGGGCTGGAGATTGAGTTCAATCCCCAATGGCCAATGGTTTAATCAGTCATGCCTATGCAATGAAGCCTCCACAAAAACCCAAAAGGAGGAGATTCAGAGAGCTTCAGGGTTGGTGAATATGTGGAGATTTGGGGAGAGCCGTGGCGTCAGAGAGGGTATGGAAGGTCTGTGCCTTTTCATCACACCTTGCCCTATGCATCTTTTACGTCTGGCTATTTGGAGTTATATCTTTTTACAATAAATCAGTAATCCAGTAAATAAATGTTTCTCTGAGTTCTGTGGACCACTCTAGCAAATTAATTGAACCCAAGGAGGAGGTTGTGGGGACCTCCAATCTATAGCTGGTAGGTCAGAAGCAAGGTGGGTGGGGAGTGGCAGTCTTGTAGGACTAAAATCTTAGCCTGTGGGATCTGATGCTGTCTCCAGGTAGACGGTGTCGGAATTGTAGGACACCCAGCTGGTGTCGCAAAATTGCTTGGTGGTATGGGAACTCCACCGCCACCCCATGCACACACATGTTATAATTGGGTGTTAGAATCATAGATTTAAATAACTTATCTCTCTGTTGGCATTTATTCATATTGTTTCCTCCATCTGAAATGCTTTTCTGCACTTCTGTTTGGTAAAATCTTATTTGTTGCTTAAATTACAATTTCAATGCCATTCATTTTGCTAAATTTCCCCAGCCTTTTGAAGCAAAATTAATTGTTCCTTACTCTGTGCTCACATAGTATTTTGTTCATGCTACTAATACTTGGCATCTGCCTAGTTGTCCTTTTCCGGTGCTGTTTGTCTCTCTCCTGCATAGTCCAATACAGATGCCAGTGGCCACTCATGGATACTTAAATTTGAGTTAACTAAAATTGAATGAAATTAAAAATTCATTTCATTAGTTGTACTTGCCATTTCAAGGATTCAGTAGCCACATGTTTCTACCATATTGGATGGCACAGATGTAGATTTCCATCGATGCAGAGAAACCAAATTACCTGATAGTAAAGACTGTTCATCTTTGTGCCATGAGCATTCTCACAGTGTTTGGAGGGGCATAAGCATGCATCCTCTCAGGGCCATGTCAAGGGGATAGGGCTCATGAGCACCTTTAATGCTAGTATGTGAAAGATAGAACTAGAAGCCAGTTGATGGGTTAAAGAATCAGTGTGTTGGGAAAAGATTGTAAAACACCAAAGCCTATTGGGACAGTAATAATGAGGGCATTACCAGGGAGTTGGATATCAGAGGAGCTGGCAAATCAGGGCCCAAAATCAAAGATTTGTCAGATAAAATGTGGGCACTAAAGATTTTCTGGGACAGGTTTTGTCTACATCTCCGTTAAATGGTTAGACATCTTAGGGCTACACTAAAGGCATGGTTTCTATCAGATGGGAGACAATGCTCACTAACTGCTTGTGAAATAAAACTGGACAAAATGTAAATGTAAGTTATATATTTTAGATATAAAATATATGAATTATAAACCACATATACACTGAAGAGAAATACATAGTGCAGGGTGAATCCTTTCTGCCATAAGGAAGTTCACATTCTTAGTAGAGAAACAAACACAGAGATGACTAGGTGGAACGATATGATAAGCTATAATAATGTGAACAAAAGATGGAGCCCGCTGGTAAGAGTGATTAAGTCTGCTGTGGTTTTATAGTCACATTCTTCCAAATATGAACCCACCCTTTGGTAGTGCTGTGCGGCACAGAGACGTTTGTCAGATGGGGGAATGGATGACCTCTTAGTGAACGTACTTTACTTCTGGTTCTTGTAATCTGAGCCTCACTTCATTACAGCTCGTTAAGATGTTTCCAAACTACTAACTCTAGACCAGTTTCACTCTTGAATACTTGGACAACTTTCCTTTCGTCAGTAGACAATCATTTAACCAACATTGGCGGAACATCTGCTGGGCGCCCTGCAAACTGTTGGGTGCTTTGGAAGATAACGTGTAGGTCCTTGTCCTCAAAAAGCTTAGAATTTGAACAAGAACAATGCACTTAAAATCTTGCCTCCAAGCTAACAGAGTGTACTTTAAGTATCAGATGAAGGGTATAGACATTAAGTACCAGGCCAGTTCAGAGGAGAGAGGGAAGTTTTCCAGCTGGTGTGATCCAGCTGTTGTGATTAATCAGCATGAGGATGCCCAGGGGGATGGGAGCAGGGTCTGTTTTCTGAGGCCTTTACTGCTGACTTAGCCATTCCAGGAGCAAAGAAACTGACTCCAGTGAAAAAGTCTCCATCTGACTTCTTTTCCAGAAAAGTCTTGGCAAATGGATTCTCCATTGCAATTCAATGACCAGCAGCTTGACACAACCGTCACAGATTGTCCTGGGGTTTTTTTGGAGCTTCTCCTTGACGTGAATTAGGTCCTTTGGGAAGCTGCAAAAATTTTTCAAGTTTACAAAAGTACAACTCTGCTGTCCAGATCTTTTACGTTATAAAAGCTCCCCTTATCAATTGTGTACTTGGGAAAAATCTGGATTCTCATAATTTATTTATAATTCATGGCAATGTGAAGTAAGATCTGGGCTTGAATTCAAGTTTTGTCACTTCCCAGTTGTGTGACCTTGGAGAAGTCAATCTCTCCGGTCTTTCCTCATTTTTCACCCCCACAGATTTCTACATTTAACCAGGAGTGTGTAAGTGTTAAATGACATCACACATGATCAGCTTATCCAACACTCACTGTTCCGCTTAATAAAATCCAGGATTCAGTTTATCCATTTTTCTTTTTTTTCTTAAATTATTCTTTCTGTTTCTAGCCTCCCTTTGGATATAGATTACATCAAACTATCACCAATATAATTACTTAAGAGGGGAGACAATCAAACCTCCATTAGGAGCACCCAAAATGAGATCTGCACTTTTAAGCATTCATAGGAAGACATCCCACCTAAATTATTATCTGTTATGGCTGTCCTGTGGCATAGAGATACACACTTTGTGGCACTGAAAGATTATCTAATTGGAGGTGGGGCTCTTCATTTATTCCTTCTCCAACATTCTTCCTTTTGTTATATAAATCTTCGTTTCTGACCTGTGTTATTTTTCTTCTCCCTAAAAACCGTCTTTTTATTTTTAAGACTTTACTGTTTTAGAGAAGGTTTAGGTTTATGGGAAAATCGAGAGGAAGATACAGAGATTTCCCATATCCCCCCTGCCCCTGCGCATGCTTAGCCTCCTCCGTTATCAACCTTCTCCACCAGATGGGTACATTTGTTACAATCGGTGAACCTACACTGACACATTATCACCCAAAATCCAGAATTTGCCTTAGGGTTCACTCTTGGTGTTGTACATTCTATGGATTTGGACAAATGTATAATGACATGTGTGCATTACTATAGTATCATACAGAATAGTTTCACTGCCCTAAAAATCCTCTGCGTTCCACCTATTGATCCTTTGCCCCTGTCCCCAGCCCCTGGCAACTGCAGATCTTTTTACTGTCTCCATAGTTTTACCTTTTCTAGAATGTCTTAGAGTTGGAATCATACAGTATGTAACATTTACAGATTAGCTTCTTTCACTAGAAATATTCATTCAAATTTTCTCCATGACTTTCCATGGTTTGATAGCTCATTTCTTTTTAGCTCTGAATAATATCCCATTGTCTGCACATACCACACTTTATTTATCCATTCACCTATTGAAGGACATCTTGGTTGCTTCCAAGTTTTGGCAATCATGAAGAAAGCTGCTATAAACACCCATGTGCAGGTTTCTGTGTGGACATGCGTTTTCAACTTCTTTGGATAAATACCAAGAAGTGCTGGATAATGGTAAGAGTATGTTTAGTTTTGTAAGAAACTGCCAAACTGTTTTCCAAAGTAACTGTGCCATTTTGCATTCCCACCAGCAGTGAATGAGAATTCCTGTTGTTCCACATCCTAGGAAGCATTTGGTGTTGTCACTGTTCTGAATTTTGGTCATTCTGATAGGTCCGTTGTTGTTTTGATTTGCATTTCCTTGATGACTTATGATGTGGAGAAGAACTTCTTTTAATAATTCTTGCAGAGCAGGGCTGTTAGTAGTGAATTTCCTCAGTTTTTGTTTGAGAAAGTCTTTATTTCTCTTTCACTTTTAAAGGATAATTTTGCTGGATATAGAATGTTAGGTTGGTGGGTTTTTTCTTTCAACATTTAAATATTTCACCCCACTTTCTTGCTTGTCCTCTCTAATTCTTATCCTTGTTCCTTTATAGGTAAGGTTTTTCCCCGACTCTGCTTCAATAAAGATTTTGCTTTGTCTTTGGTTTTCTGCAGTTTTAATGTAATATGCTAAGGTGTAGATATTTTTGATATTTATTCTGCTTGGTGTTTTCTGAGCTTCCTGGATCTGTGGTTTGATGTATGTCATTAATTTTGGAAAATTCCCAGTCACTATTACTTCAAATATTTCTTCTACTTCATTCTGTCTGTCTTCTCCTTCTGGTATAATAATTATCTGTATACTACACTTCTGAAATTGTCCCAGTTTTTGGATGTTCTATTCTTATGATTTTAATTCTTTTTTCTCTTGGAAACAGAGACAGTTTGAAGTTTCTATTTGACCTATCTTCAAGTTCACTGATTCTTTCCTTGGCCATGTCCTATCTACTGATGAGCCCATTGAAGACATTCATTGTTTCTGCCACAGCTGTTTTTGATTTCTAACATTTTCTGTAGATACTTTCTTAGAGTTTCCATCTCTCTGCTTACATTATCCATTTGTTCTTATATGTTTTTTTTCACTTTTTCATTGGAGCATTTAACATATTGATCATAGTTGTTCTAAATTCTCTGTCTGGCAATTCCAAAATTGATGTCATATCTGAGTCTGAGTCTGATACTTACTTTGTCTCTTCAGACTTTGTTTTTTTCTTGCCTTTCAGCATGCCTTCTAACTGTTTTGTTGAAAGCGAGACATGATGTATTGGGTAATAGAAACTGAGGTAAATAAGCCTTTAGTGTGAGATTCTATATCAGTCTGGCTAGGAGCTGGGCTGTGCTTAATGTTGCTGTAGCTGTAGGTTCTGGATGCTTAAAACTCCTCTAATATCGTTGTTTTTGTCTCTCCTGCTGTCATTGAGCTTCCCTAAGAACTCCTCCTCAAGGAGAGTTTCCATCTTGAAGTTTGTGCACCTATAATCTACTGTTATTATATTGGAGTTCTGTTGGTACGGAGAGGAAGCATTTTATAATCTTAAAATGAAATCTCAGTCTTTTAGTGGACCTGTGTTTCTGGGCTGCAGCCCTCACAAGTGTTTCTTAGTCTTTTTTCTTTTTTTTTTTTTAACTGTTCAGGTGAGACTGAAAAATTAAAGGGGGCCAGAGTTGAGAAATCTAGTTCCCTCAGGTGGGATAAAGCTCTGAGAAAATATTTTCTCCTGGAGAGTAGGACTTTGTTATGAAGATTGTTCTGGCTGTATTTCATAATGGTTACTTTTCCTCTCCTGCTATAGCCAGGAGGGAATCCTTGACTCTTCCCAGAGAGAACCTGGTAGAACACCTGGAGGTATAATCTATATAACTGTAGGCATCCATCTAAGACTATGCAGCCAAGAGTTTCTCACTTTCAAGCTAGTGCACACTCAGCCTTGACTAGTTTATCAAAATTACCTTTTTAGCGTTCCTAACAGATTGTGGCTTCAGTGGCTTTTGCTCTAGGTAAACATATCTTGGCCATAAGTCTCTGAATTTGCCTTTCTGTTCAGATTTCAGGTGTTAGAGAGACATGCTTTGACTATTGTATTTGAATGGACTCATCATGTTAGCTGGATTTTGCAGACGTGTCCTTCTCACATGCAAATCAAACTTGGCTCTAAATTTACACTTGGTTTTCAAGCTTTTTCTTTAAGTTTCTTCTAGGGAGACACTGGTAACAGAAGGAAAGGTGAACTTTGCATTATATTTTGCATTTAATGAATTCTTCAGCTTCTGTTTTATGTCTCGGGCTTATGGCAACAAGTTTTTGTGCTTACAGAGGAACATCCTGAAAAATTTTATAGTTCCTTATGACTGTAATTCTCAGTTTACATTTGAGATTGAGAGTATAGGAAGAAAGCTTATGTTGCTTTGGGTGTTATTTTTCCAGCCTCCTATTTGGTGGTAAAAACTCTTTATGTATTTTGCTACTTTGCCTGTTTTTTCCATGGGATGAACTTAAGTGACAGGTAAGTGATTGATCTCTTACCAAATCTGAATAGAAGGAAGAGAACTGCCCCTTTCTGGTTAGGTCGGTGCTGGCTCACGAGACCTGAAGGATTTCATGTTCCTTCCCTCAGGCCTTGCAGACATGTGTGTTGCAGACACGCGTGTTGCAGATATGTGTGTCACAGCTGCATTTGTTAAACTAGATGGCCGTCCTCAAGGGCACACCACACAGTCTACCACCAACTACCACCGTGTATGCTACATCTTAGAAAGCAAATCATTTTTAATATAAAATTATATAAATTATATTTTTATTATATTATATTACAAAAATGAAAAATAGAAGAAAATCACAAGCCACTTTATTTCACAATTCATTTTCTCTTTTCACATAGTTCCTTCCTTCCTCTTTTTTCCTATATATATTTTCCATATGCCTACAGTTACAGTTCATATAACTATATAATGTAGTTAATGTAACAAATAACATTGTGTAAAATTGTCACAATTCTGATGTGTGTGGGTTTTTCCACACCACCAAGAATTTCTCTGACACCAGCTGGACGTCCTACAATTTTACTCAATTCTGACACTGTCTACCAAGAGATAGCATCAGAGTCCACAGGTTGAGGGCTCAGTCCCTCAAGACTGCCCTCACTTCAGATGTCAATCACAAATCCAGATTGTTACCTGTGCTCCTGACCGACTGGCTGTAAATGAGAGGTTCCTATGACCCCTCCTTGGGTTCTACTGATTTGCCAGAGAGGCTCACAGAACCCAGGAAACCAGTTTACTCACTAGATTACTGATTCACCATGAAGAACATTAAAGGATATGAAACAACAGCCAGATGAGGAGCTGCACAGGGCAAGGTCCTGAACAAAGGAGCTTCTGTCCTTGTGGAGTTCGGGGCCTGGCACTGTGGCACATGGAAGCATTCTGGTTCCCCAACCTGGAAGCTCTCCAAAGTGCCCATTTTTTTGGCATTTCTATGGAAGCTTGATTACATAGGCATGATCAATTAAGTCATCAGCCATTGGTGATTGATTCCCATCTCCAGCCCCTCTCCCATGCCTGGAAATAAGGGGGTGGGACTGAAAGTTCCAACCCACTATGCATGGTTGATCCCCCTGGCAGCCAACCCCTCCAACTTTAGGGGATTTCCAAAAGTCACCTCATTAACATAAACTCAGTTGTGGTTGAAAGGGGCTTGTTATGAATAACAAGACACCCATTTCATTTTGGTGGCCCTGAAGTCATTTCAGGCACTGAGGACAGGAGAGCAAATATTATAACAAAAGATGCTCCCGTTGCTCTTATCTCTTAGGAGATTCCAAAGGTTTTGGGAGCTGTGAGCCAGGAACTGTGAACAAAGGCCAAAATATGTGTTTATTATAAATCACGACATCACACATGGTTAAAATTAAGAAAGCAGGATGCGCTTTGTCATGGACTGAATTGTGTCCCTCCTAAATTCAAATGCTGAAGCCCTAATCCGCAGTGTGACTGTGTTTGGAGATGAGGCCTTAAATGATGTCATAAGGGTAGAGCCCGGATCCAACAGGACTGATATCCTGTAGAAGATGCAACGACACCAGAGAGGGCTCTCTCTCCAGCACGCAGTGAGGAAAGGGCATGTGAAAACACAGGGAGAAGGTGGCTCTCTGCAAGCCAGGAAGACGGGCCTCACCCAAAACCAAGCCTGAGTTTGGACTTCCAGCCTCTAAAACTATGAGAAAATCAATGTCTGTACCGCCCACTCCATGGTGTTTTGTTACAGCAGCCCTAGCAGACTAATACATCTGAGCTGCTACGCAGTCTTGATAGTCAGTATTTCCACGGCTGCAATATTGGCTATCATATGAGAGCTTCCCAGGAGATTGTTACATAGAATGTTGGTCATGCTGATGAGAGATAGTACAATCAAGGAATAAACAAATAAGCAGATTGTGTTCTGTGGTCAAAGAAGTTTGGGAATCACTGAGCTAAGCGACGTTCATTTCCTTATGGTGTCCCAGAGACTTTCGACACTAAGACTCATTGTCAACCTTCAAGAAGCTAGACCGCATGTAGAATATTTCTCTGAACTAGTACTCTATGGCACATGGTTCTAAAAACTTTGCATTTGGCACATATTTACTGAATTATTTTTCTATTTGGCATCTAAACTGCTTTTATTGGTACACTATGAAAAAGCAATAAATGAATAAATTATTTTGTTCTCTTTTCAGTATAAATTTGGGTTGGCGTCTCACTTCCAGTAAGTGTGCAAGCTGTACGGAACCCATCTAAGGGTATTCATCCTTAATTGAGCTTTCCAAGATTATCATTTACTGAACACCTGTTCTTTGTTTCTGGTTGTCCATGAGCTTAGGAAAGGGCTGGAATAAGGGGGAAATAGATTAAGACTTCCATGAAGAATTTTTAATGCTGGAACAGTTTAATTTAGATACGTTCTTTGGGGGATTATAAAGGAGAGTACATGGGTATAGCATTAGATGGAGAAAAATAATCTAGGGTTGCTCAACGATCTGAGTCCAAGAATATACTTGTGTATGTATTTTTTTAAAAGAATTTGTGTGTGTTTGGGGGTGGATAATAAGGGATAGAGGAAGGGTTGTTGTGACATCTGTGAGTGTGGCTAAAGTGTTGTAGACACCCGTTCCTCTCCTTTAGTCTTCTGTTAGGTGATGGCGCTTAATAGTATCTGTTCCCGTGAAACTGAAAGCCCTGTAAGGTCAGTAGTGCACAAGGTGCTCTGCTTCCCTAGGTTCACCTGTTTAGGCTCTAGAATTTTCTAGAATTTTGCCCACAGGAGGTAAGTCAGACATCTATATCTATGTCTATATCTGTATCTTTATCTATACTTATGCCTATATCTATATCTATCTCTATCTCTGTATCTGTATCTATACCTATATCTATACCTATACCTATATCTATACCTGTACCCATATCTATACCTATACCTATATCTATATCTATATCTATCTCTGTATCTGTATCTATACCTATATCTATACCTATACCCATATCTATACCTATACCTATATCTATACCTATCTCTGTATCTATACCTGTACCCATATCTATACCTATACCTATATCTATATCTATACCTATCTCTGTATCTATACCTATATTTATATCTATATCTTTACCTATGTCTATATCTATCTCTATATCTATCTCTGTATCTGTACCTGTATCTATATCTATATCTGTATCTATACCTGCATCTATATCTATATCTATCTACATCCATATCTGTGTCTAGCACTTCCATTTGGGAGATTATGCAGGAAGCAGTGTGATTAAATCAGGTGATTCAAACCACATGATGAAATGAGACCTATAAACCTTCTAGTACACAGTTAACTTAAACATAACAATATCCATACTGACAATGAATAGAATGGGGTCTATTCCTTTTTATTTAGGAAACTTTTACCACAAGTGGCTAAGAAAATAATTTCTGTTTCAGTTTGACAGGTGATTTTCACCCATTGAAGAATATGGGGTAACTATTCAGGTTCAAAAACAGATTCGGCTCGAACTGAAGCAGCCTGACTTACGTCCCATCAAACGCACTTCGTACCTCTGCTTTAACCACTGAAGAATGTGCTCCCTTAAGAGGAGAATGCACACTTCCCCTCCTGCACCCTATTGGCAATACTCATATTAGTCCCTCTCTCTGATGTCAGAGTCATGTTGACCCGCTAATTTGCAGCTGAATATCTCTCTGAATCTTTGATGAATATGTATCCTGGGCTTGTTTAATGCGTGTTCTTTGTTCTAAAAAGGTATAAGACCTTACTGAAAACCATGCTTCTCCAGGACTCTTCCGTTCTTTCTGGAAAAGGCCTTTCCAGGTTACAATCTTCACCCTGGCTCAAGTAACTCACCTTCTCTCTCTTATGAATAGAATGGTTTTTGGTCATTTTGCGTTAAGTTCTATCCAATTTCTCTTCTTCTTGCGTGGTCTCATAAATGTGAGGGAAATGATCAATAACCAATATGCACAGTTAATCACGTTTCACTTCCACTTCCAAATCTTTTTAATTGACTCCTTCAAGAATACTCTCCATACACCTGAGCTCATGTGTTCATTACTGTGGGATGACTCTTTCATTTCTCTCTGACATGCTCATCATTGAGTATCCTGTGCTTTGTATTTGGGTATTTGTCTTCTTCTCCACTTCTTTTTTTTTTTTCTTTAGGAAGATTAGCCTTGAGCTAACTGCCGCCAATCCTCCTCTTTTTGCTGAGGAAGCCTGGCCCTGAGCTAACATCCATGCCCATCTTCCTCTACTTTATATGTGGGACGCCTACTACAGCGTGGCTTTCGCCAAGCTGTGCCATGTCCACATCTGGGATCCGAACTGGCGAACCCTGGCCCGCCGAGAAGCGGAATGTGCAAACTTAACCTCTGCGCCAGTGGGCTGGCCCTCCACTTCTTTTATTTCACTGTCTTTGACGGGAAGAATAACTTCTTCATGGGGCTTCTAGCCGGGCAGCAATATGAATCCCCGTTTCCTAGCTGTCCCTTGGAGTGCCTGTCTACCAACACCCCGTGCTGAGGGATGCTGCCTCATCCCAGGCCTGAGGGGCAGCATTCCTGTTTCATCGCATGCACCCTCATCCCTCCGGCCACAGCTGATTGGGAACACGGCCCAAAGCAGAGTTGGGACACAAAACCTGGTGTTTTGTGAGGGTAGGGAAATGATGTGTCCTGAAGTTAAACAGCATGGGTGATTTTCTGGATGTGTTTCTGTGACAAGCTGCCACCCAATGGGAACAAGGAGGAGGTTCGGCCGGCCTGCAGTCTCGTGCAGCAGGGTTTTGACAGGACTCTCAGTGAGGTACGTTGCTTCCTTAACGGTATCTAATATTGCTTGTTAATAATTTCTTTGACAATACCTGAACGGTTTTTGTTTTTTAAATTGTGGCTTTATGATGACATCATAAAAGCTTTACTGAGACTGACTGGACCTACGTTGACTGTCCGGTTAACCCAGCATAGAGTTGTAGATACAACCACAGATAATGTAATGTGGTTCTGCAGTTAACACCAGGGTCCTGCATGAGAATGAAGAAACCCCTCCTCAAGTGTGACAAAGAAAACGTCTCTGCCCTGGTTCTGTATGTATCCTCTTTTTCTCTTTTTTTGCTTCTGGAACATTCTGCTTCCCTTTTCCAGAGCCCGTGATAGTCTGAGTCCCAGGCAGGTTTGCCTGGGGATATTTATTACTTTAAATTAGGATTTTTATTCAAATCATCTCCTGATATGCAGTTGTTCTAAATTCAGAATTTAGGTACAGATAATTTAAATTGCCGCTTTGAACTCAGGCAATCTGGGTTTGAATTTTAGGCTCTGTCATAAAAAACTCCATGACCTTGGATATGTTTCTGTCTTTCTTGTTAAACCACTTTGTTGAGATATAATTGACACACAAAATCTAAACACATTTAGTGTGTACAACTTATGAGTTTGGAGATAACTGTACATTCATGAGATCATCACCACAGTCTATGCCATGCACTTATCCATCACTTCCAAAAGTTTCTTCCTGCCTACTTTAGTATTATTAATCAATTAACTTTTTTTGTGATAAGAACATTTCACTTTTGGAGGGAGTCACCCAGAGGAGGTGACAGCTGGTTGACCTGTAAGCTGGACCCCCGCGGAGGCTCCTCATCCCCTCCCCTGCCCTTGGTTCCCTCTCTTTTTGTGTTTCATGACTCTGTTCTGAATTTTTGTTTTGTTGTTACCATGAGGTTTGTATAAAAGATCTCATAGATGAGATAGTCGTTTTTCTGCTGATAGTGTCTTATCTCCATTTGCCTATACAGGTTCTGTCCTTTTCCTCTTCTGCTATGTTTTTGTTGTCACATATTATCCTTTTTTGTATTGTGAGTTTGTTACCAAATTGAAGTGGTTATAGGTATTTTTGATGCTTTCTTTCCTTTAGCCTTTATGTTATAATTAACAGTTTTTAACCTATTCTGGTACACAGTTGCAATTGTTTGCTTCTCTCTGTCTGTTTATCTCCTTGCTCAAAGCTTTGTAAACCTTTGCCTTTTTGTTTCAGGCAGGAGGGCTCCTTTCAATGTCTCCTGTAAGGCAGGGCTAGTGGCAATGAACTCTCTCAGCTTTTGTTTGTCTGGGGAAACCTTTATTTCTTCTCCATATTTGAAAGATAACTTTCCTGGATAGAATATTCTTGGCTGACAGTTTTTATTTGTCAAAATTTTGAATATATCTTTCCACTCTCTCCTAGCCTGTAGAGGTTCTGCTGAGAAATCTGCTGATAGCCTAATGGGGGTTCTTTTGTAGGTTGCTGTTTTCTTCTCTCTGGTGGCCCTTAATATTCTTTCTTTGTCATTGACTTCTGACAGTTTTAATATAATATGCCTTGGAGGATGTCTTTTTGCATTGAGATAATTTGATGTTCTATTAACTTCATATTCTTGCATATCCAGTTTCTTCCCCAGGTTTGGGAAGTTCTCAGATATTATTTCATTAAATAAACTCTGCTCCTTTCTCCCTGTCTTCTCTTTCTGGATATCCCTTATCCTTAAGTGGCTTTTCCTAATTAATTCGGATATTTCTTGCATAATTTCTCCATTTTTTAAAAATCTTAGTTCTCTCTCCCACCTGAAACATTTCTAGGTTTCTATCTTTGAGCTCACTGATTCTCTCTTCCATACAGTCGTCTCTACTTCCAGTGCTTTCTACTTTATTCTTCATCTCATTTACTGTGTTCTTCAGCTCCAGAATTTCTGCTTGGTTGTGTTTTAGAGTTTCAATCTCTTTGGTGAAGTATTCCTTCTGTTCATTCATTTTATTCCTGAGCTCGTTGAACTGTCTTTCTGAGTTTTCTTGAAACTTGTTCGGTTTCCTCATGACAGCTATTTTGAATTCTCTGTCAGTTAGATCACAATCTTCCATGACTTCACTTGGTTTCTGGAGGATTATTTTCTCTTTATGGTACTGTGTTACTGTAGTTTTTCATGGGGCTTGATGAGTTGTTCCTCTGCTGGCACATTTGTGGTGGTAAACACCTTTCTTATTTGGGTATGGCTTTGGGTACTTTGATTCTGAGCTGCTTCTGGTTATATTTGAGAGTCTGAATTTCCCAGGGGCATCGTTGGTGCCCTCCTTGTGCTGCTTGTGACTCTGAGATTGCTGCTGCCTTGCTGCTTATGAGGTCACTGCAGTCGTGGGTGTTGCCACAAGGGTCACTGGGCTGGGAGGCACTTCTGCTGCCTCTGGGTCACCTAGGTTGCATGTTCCTCCATGGCAGCAGGGGGAGGGGGAGAGTGGGGCAGGAGCTGGTGTCATGGGCACCCCCACCATGTCCAAGTTTGTTGGGTCTGCAGCTGCCATTGCTACAGGTTGTGTTGGGGGGTGATGTTGTGTGTGACCCTGCAGCTGGAGATGACTGGGATCATGGGCCCCACTGTTGCTGCTACCTGGCTCTCTATGGACTTGGGTGCTGCTGCCACGTGCACTGCCTGCGCTGCTGCTCCTGGGTTTTCTAGGGGTGCTGGCATCACCACTGCTGGGGTTGCTGGGTTTTTGGGTGTCACTGCCACTTGGCAGTGGGCCAGGGTTGTGGGCAACACTGCCACCACCATGAGGGAGGGGTAACTGGGTGGCGAGCACTGCCAGGGTTCCTGAAGCCTCTGGTCTCAGGTGCCAGTGTGGTTCCTGGCACCTCAGGTCATGAGTGCCACCACCATTGCCAGGGAACCAGGGTTTTATATGCATCCCCCACTGCTGGAAGGAAGGGCTAATGTCAGAGGCACCACCACCAGGGAAGGAGGAGGGGCTGAGTCGTGGCCACCACTGCAGTTCCTGAAGCCTTGGGTGATGGGTATCACCTGAGACTGTGGTGGGAGGGTGAGGGGCTGAGCCAGAAGTGCCCCTGTGGTTCCTACAGCCTCTGGTCTCAGGTGCCAGTGTGATTCCTGGGACCTCAAGTCACAAGCACCACCACCACTGCCAGGGGTGTCAGGGTCTTGGATGCAGCCCTCACTACTGGGAGGGCTTGGGTTGAAGTTGCTGTTGCCAAGAGATGGGGAGAAGGCAAGGTCACAGGTGTCATTGTGGTTCCTAGAACCTCCAGTATTGGTGTCACTCAGAGTGTGGGCTGCTTGGGTTCCTGGGGCTCCATTTGTGGGTATTACTGTCATTCCTGGGGCCTTAGGTTACAGGCGCAGCTACAGTTCCTGGAGACTCTGGTCTCGGAAGCTGCCACCGCTGCTCTGCTGTTTCCACCTCCAGGAGGTCCAATCTACCCACCTTCAGATGTATAGATACATGGATCTCTCAGGTATCCTGGTGTGCTGTGCAGAAAGTCCTTTGTTGGTCAGTGGATGTCCTACAGTTGTAACTTGGAGGGGAGAAACAAAAGGAACAACTCACTCTGCCATGATGCTGACATCCCCCTCCCCTGTCCTTGGAATGTATGTTGGGTCCACCATTTCTACACTAGGAGCTATTTCAAGGCCTTAGCCTTGAGAGATGCAGGTGCTGTGGAGACTATCTAGGTAGTATATGTGGCTGTATCCCATTAAGGCCTCGATAAAAATTTCTACAATTCTGGTGGGTGGAAGTAGAGATTTACTCATCTTGCGGCTGCTCAAGACAAGCTTCCAGTGTAAGTGCCCTTGCTTATTCGACCTGCCATCTACCAACCGCAGAGGGCTGCCTCCTTCTCTGGTCTCTCCTTGCCCTCCAGGGGCCAGTTTCAGATTTCACCCGGGAAGGTCCCAAGGTTTCAAACCGACATTAACAGAAGATCGAGTAGAATGTGGTTTCCAGGGGCTTGGAGAGGGGAAAATGGGGAGAAATTAATCAAACAGCACAAACTTTTAGGTATATAAAATGAATAAGTTCTGGGTATCTACCGTATAGCGAGCATAGTTCCTAGAGCTAACAATATTGTGTTGTATACTCAAGAATATCCTAAGTGGACATGTTTCTGTGTGTACCTCACTCTCTTTCTAAAATGGACATAAGGATAGTCTAGTAGTGAGGATCAAACGAGACAGCGCCATGTTTCCATTCCGTATGGTTTCAGTAAATGTTAGCACTTAACAGTAATAACACTCACAGTACTTCTCGACCCTGCAGTGGCCACTCTGTGCAACGCTGGGCTCAAGGCATTCAGGTTCTTTTCCAGTCTCTGTCAGGCGCCTGCTGCAGCTGCCTAGACCCAGGAGAAACTTCTCTCTCTGTTGATTTGCATTCTGTGGCATCTCAGTGGGAGAAATCTTTTATTCTTCTTACTTTTGGTAAAAAGAAGACATTTTCTGGGTTGAGTAAGAAATGGAAAAGACGCTTTTCTGTCTCAGCTCTCCCCACGCCCACACCCTGCAGTAAGTCGCTGACTGTTTTTCTCCACGTTGCACCATCACAAACTCCCGCGTGGATGAAGCAGCCTGGGGAATTTCATTTCCTCATTGCCTCACACTGCATGCAGTCTCCGTTTGTGCTGCCCCAAACAACTATTCATTTGTCAAAATAAATCCTTCAATGAATTTCTTCATTGACTTAATTGACATTTAACTACTTACTAAAGAGTTTTTGCAATTAGCTGTATCCAGGCAAAATTATGGAGATGATAAATCTTGTATTTATCCTTTCCCAGATCCTTTGTCTGAATTTTCCTATCTTTTTCGGCATCTCTGCTCCACGGGTTCCAATAGCTGGGTGTCATTAAAACCGCACACATTTAGTTTGGCAGGTATTTTCAAATTCCACTAACCACCTCCAGATATATCATATTCTTATGAAGGACAGAAGCTGAGCTGCAGGATCATTTATACCCAGAAGTTCACAAATTTCTCTTGGTCCTTTCCAGGAAAATTTTCCACAAGAAACGAAAGAAAATGGCAACCACTTAATCTGGACAGGAAAGTGAATCAAGGAAAGAAGAAGACAGGCATCTAGCAAGTGCCTCCCCTCTGGTGATCAAAGTGCTAAATGCGCCCACCTGCATGGTCTCCTTACATCTCTACTCTTAGGGAGAAGTGTGATTTGACTATTCTACAGGCAATAAACTAGACTTAGAGAGATGAAGGAACTTTTCCAAGGTTACCCAGTTCGTAAGTGGTAGGCTAACATCTGCTGCCAATCCTCCTCTTTTTGTGCTTGTGGAAGATGAGCCCTGAGCTGTGCCAATCCTCCTCTAGTTTTTTGTATGTGAGACACCTCCATAGCATGGCTGATGAGTGGAGTAGGTCTGCACCCAGGATCCAAATCCAAGAACCCAGGGCCACTGAAGTGGAGCACGTGGAACCTTAACCACTCAGCCATGGGTCCTGACCCGAGTTTGCCTTTTTGGAGAGATTTGGCTGCGCCTAACATCACATGAGCTGGACAACTGACCTTCTTTTCTGAATATGTACTCACACTGGTGCTGGAGGCTTCAGAGGGTTTGATCCAAAGGCATTTATTTGATGTGAAGTCATATTTTCTGATGGCAGTTATGGGAGATGAGATGGGAAAGGGTTAACAGATAGCTTGCCGTTCCTTCAAGAACCCTGCTGACTTTTGTACAGCAAAATAATAAAGTTCCAATTCGTGAGCGAATTTGCTACTGTGACACTAATACAGCTCCAGGCTGTTAGAGGATTAGATGAGCACAAAGCTTTATGAGCCATCAGCTGTGGCACTGGAGGGTGATTCGGCATGTCGGTTGCTGGGAGCATGGCTGGTAATTGGAACGAGACAGACAAGGAGCCCTGGTTTGGCAGATCGAGTTTAAATGGGTGGATCATCTGACAGAGACTTTTTCTGTTCTCTTTTGGCTTTGGTTCAATGCTTATAGCCAGACTGTCCTGCTCCCAGCTGGACTTTGCTTGCCTTGAAATGCCTTTTTTTCTTGTCAGTATGTAGCTCCAGATTTCATAAGGGCTGGGGTAGGTGAGAGACAATGGCAGTAGGGCTAACTTCATCATTTGACTCTCTGAATGCTCTGGAACCCTGTTTTACTTTCCAGCTCCTTCATTCTGTGCTCAGCCTTGTCCTAGGCTCCTTCCCTTCTAACCACAGAGCAGGCCTCGCTGCGGGCTGGTCTGGAGTGCTGTTCAGTTCTGCAAGGGTTTCTAGCTACCTCATGAGATGGAAGGAGCAGAAGATGTGGCGGCTGAAAACCTGAGTTCAAGAACTGCCTTTACGACTTAGAGAAACAACTTGACTACTCAAAGCCTTAGCCTTCTCTTTTGTAAAATGGAGACTATGAAAATAATATTCACCTGGCAAGGTGGTCTTTAGCATTTAAGAGTCTCCTATGAAACCAAGTAGTAAAAACTCAAAGAAACCGGTATTCTCTCCACATTTATGAAACCCCAGAGTCACAGCTCCCATGAAGCCTGTGTTATTCCCTCAGGCAACAGTCTCCGCCTCCTTCGAGTTCCTGAGCCTCGTCTCTGAGGTCCCCAGGCAGAGGTGATGGAGAGCAGAGCACAGGTTTGGAGGCAGACGGCTGCACGACGTCGCGGAGTGTTACTTCATCTCCCTGAGGCTCAGCCTCCTTCTGTGAATTCACGCCTGTCTTGCAGGTTGTTGGGAGGCACAGAAGCCACAATGCCTGTATGGTGCCTTCCAGAGAGCCCTGCTCGCAAAGGGGTCATAATAAAGGCCTTTCTAGCTCTTCCGCTCCCTGATTTTTATTGTCCTGACTCGCTTCCTCTCTACCAGAAGGGTTTACAAAATACTTCTTAAAAATGGGATGAATTGATCCAGTTTCCTCCCCTTAAGTTTTTTTTTTAAGTTAGTACAGTTTAAATTTCACATTGTTTACAAAGCCAGATAGCACTGTCAGTCTTCTAACGAACAATGGCCCCCTCTACCTGTGACGTCCAGTCCCCAGAACTATTCTAATAACTCTTCTGACGGTTCCCTCCTGTGTTTATTACTGTTTTCTGATCTTTCCATTTTAGACAAAATCTATTGACTTCCTACTGGAGAAGATGTGAATTTATGTCTATTTCATCTCTTTTCCCATACATCCCCTGAATTAATGCCCTGTGGCTGCTGTAATAAATTACCACACACTTGGTGGCTTGAAATAACAGAACAAATGTATTCTTTCATAGTTCTGGATGCCAGAAGTCTAAAATCAGTATTGCTGGGCCCAAATCAAGACGTTGACAGGGCTGCACTCCCTCCAGAGGCACTGGGGAAGAGTCCGTTCCTGCCTCTCTCGGCTTCTGGGGCTGCAGCACTCCTTGGCTTGTGGCCACATCACTCTGATTTCTGCCTCTGTTGGCACATTGTGGCTTCTCCTCTGAGTGTTTTTGGCTAATCTCCTTCGGGCTCCCTTTTACAAGGATGTATGTGATTGCATTTAAGGCCCTCCTGGTAATCCAGAATAATCTCATCTCAAAACCCTTAATTTAATCACATCAGCAAAGACACTTTTCTTTTTCAAATAAAGGAATAGTTACAGGTCCCAGGGATGAGGGTCTGTTGTCTTTGGGGGACATTATTCAGCCTTTCCACTCCCTGCATTCATTATGGATGTGTTGGATGCTTCTGTTCAACTAGGATTTTGTGTCAGCGTTCTTATGATTATGTAAATATTGTATGCAGCTGAACCAGGTAGCACACTGTGAAGGCATTTTCTATCTTGTGCACGTTCCTATCATGTGTTTTCTTTGGAGTAAAGTTTTGATTTTTGCTTTTTATTCATTTTCTAGGTGCCGGTCACCAAGTCAGCCTCAATCTTTCCAACAGAATCGTAGAACTCCCCTCAGTCTGGATAAGGACATCGAGGAAGCTATCACTCTCCTCTTTTCTAATTGGATGCCTCTCTCCTCCTGCTCCAATCTGGACTGGCTGCTCTCTCCGGTGGCATAGCTGTCATCCAAGATTTCTCTCCACCACCTGAAGCTGCTGTCTCCTGGATCCCATGTCTCCTGTCTTCATGGTTTTCTCCCTTGTCTTGGTAGAAGAACTCATGTGGTAGCTTTCTGGGTACACAAGAGATAACACTTTGGAGATCATTTATTTCTGAAAATGCCTTTATTCCACCTTCATCTTTGATTGATCGTTTGGATATGGAATCAAGATTGTACCAAACAAATCCCAGAATTCTCTGAGGGCTTGTTTCTTGGGATCACTCCTGGTACTAATTCCTATATCAGCCAGGATTCAGTTGGAAAACAGAAATCACATTACTTATTTTAAAGAGGGAATTTAATATACAGAAGGTTAAATGGGTGTTGGAGAACTGAAGAGGGAAAGGAGATACGAAGGTAACACAAAGACAATAACTGTGGGAAGCAGCTAGCATATGGGCAACAAGGGAAGGAGCTGGGATCCTTCGAACCCTGAAGCTTGAAGCAGGAGCTCCATGGTGCTAAGATCCAGCCCTCAGGAGAAGAGGTGTTGCAGCCAGTGCTGAGATCTCTGAGAGGTAGCATGAATTGGTTCTGGAATTCTAGAGAAATGAAATACCCAAAGCCTAGAGCCTGATCCACTGCCTCAGCCAGGGGAAGGGCTGTTACAGAGATGATGCTGATAGGCAGAGAAGGAAACAGGAAAGAGCATGTCCTTGTCCCTTCTCTAGACTTCTAGTCTCCCTTTAGGCCACCTACTGACAGACTCTAACAGGAAACCAGCCATCAAAGGAGAAACTTGGTTGGCAGAGTCCCAGTGTGGGTGGACAGGGCTGAGAGGCAATGGTTTAATAACTGGCACAGAGTTTTCCAACTCCTAGTGTTCCTAGAAGTTTTAGGATCTTCTCTGGAACCTTGGTGTTATAAAATTTCCCATGAGGCCATGTGGGGTGGGTTTTTCCATCAGTGATTTCAATGAGTTAGGCCTTGGTGGGTGTGTTAGATCTGGAAATGCTACTTAGCTTTAGGAAAATTTCTTACATTACTTCTTTGGTAATTTTAACCCCTCCATTTTCCTTGTTTATCTTTCCAGGACTCCTACAATATATCTCGTGTACGTCTTGGATTGATTGTCTAATTTCCTTATATTCTTGCCTGATGTTTCTTATCTCTTTTTCTTCTTGTGATGCTTACTATGAGAGTGTCTCAACTTTCTGTTCTAACCTTTTACGTTTTTAAACTTCTGCTAGCATGCTTTTAAATTTGCAAGACCTCTTTCTTTTTTTTTTAAAGATTGGCACGTGGGCTAACAACTGTTGCCAATCTTCCTTTTTTAATTTAAGGATTGGCACCTGAGCTAAAAACTCTTGCCAATCTTTTTTTTTTTTTTCCTGCTTTATCTCCCCAAATCCCCCCTGTACACAGTTGTATATCTTAGTTGCAGGTCCCTCTAATTGTGCAAGACCTCTTTCTTAAATAGCACTCTATTCAACAACAAATAGCAGTCTGTTTTATAGATCTTGATCTTGTTTCATTGTTTGTTATATCTGTTATGCTATATTGAGTATGTTTAAACTTTTTCTTCTATTACGTTTATTATCTTTCTTTGTCTGTCTTTTATGTTACAAGCATTCCTCAAGTCTCAGTATGTGTTGACTGGCCTTACAAAGGACGAACTGCTCAAAGGCTGAGTGGAATAGCTGTGTGTGGGCAGGGCTCTCTGATTGCTGGACGCCACTATAGGATATTCAAGTAAGAATCTGGGTGATTTCTTGGTGATCAAACATCAATATCTCTAGGTGTTGTTTGGTCCCTTCCCCCTCTTTGGACCTCTCAGCTTCCTCAGAGAGGAGCTCTTTTGTTTCCAGGCTGTATGCCTGCTTGCCACTTTTCTGAGGGTTAACTAGGGCAAGGTGGAGGAGTGGTGCCCACCATTCATTTTCTAGACTCTTATCAATGCCCCTGTGTTCTATGCAATGTCTCATTCCTGCCCATAGCTGTGCCTGGTATTCCTGTTTCCGGAGCTTCTTCATATAACCTGTGCAGAGAATAGTTCTCCCATCTTCTGCCAGGGTGGGAGATGGCAACTTTTGGCTGTGCAGGCTCGGGGAGGAGTCCTAGGTGTCCATCTACCCACTACACAGATTTCCAGCCAGTTCTTCTCTTTCCCACCCCCACCCTCCCTCTGGCCTTGGGGGTTCCTGCTGCTACCAACTGCTGAGGCTTTCAAGCATCCTTCTCCCTCACGCAGAGAGACATGAGGGCTCATCTCTTTTGGGCCGTCTGTATTGCCCAGGCGGGACTGAAAACCCTCAGGCCTAGCAACAGCATGACACAGGCCTGTTTTGATTGGAAAAGACACTGTGGAAAGTTTGCTAAGCAGTTGTCCTAATGCGGTGAGAAGGATTTGTGAAATAAGCACTCCTGGGGCCCCCCTTTGACTCCTCTTTACACTGTCACTCAGGACAATAGGGTGTGGGCAGGTCCTTGACCAATTATGTGCTCCCCATCATGTCCTTCCTGTCCTGCTTGAAGGACCCAGATGACCTCATGTCCTCCACGAAGGCTTCCTGACTAGTGCGGTTCACACTCCCAACTTCCTTTCTGGCTCTAACCGTCCAGGGTTCTGATCCCTGTGCTTCCCTGGGACATCTCACCTTGCTGTCTAGTGGAATTTATTCATCTTTTTCAGTGCTTACCCCTTTTGCCCCACATGGATGATGGCACTGAATTGCACTTGTTTATGTCCCCCTGTTCTGTGCAGAGTGTCTTCTCATACACACACACACGCGCGCGCACACTCACAGAAATCCTCCCATTACCTTCAACCAGCAGTTATTTGATTATGAATGAATAATTACTGAAGGGAAAATGAATATCTTTATACTTTTTTTAATAGTTTATTTTATTTTATTTTTTTGTGGTTTTTTTTTTTTTTTTTGAGGAAGATTAGCCCTGAGCTAACATCTACCGCCAATCCTCCTCTTTTTTGCTGAGGAAGACTGGCCCTGAGCTAACATCCGTGCCCATCTTCCTCTCTTTATATGTGGGATGCCTACCACAGCATGGCTTGCCAAGCAGTGCATATGTCCGTACCCAGGATCTGAACGGTCGAACCCCGTGCCGCCAAGCGGAATGTGTGAACTTAACTGCTGTGCCACCGGGCAGGCCCCTCTTTATACTGTATTAAAAAAACCTTTGCATCTTTATGCCACTTAATTCTCACAACAACTGGGGTGGAGGATGTGTTGCACCTTTTTGATAGCTGGAAACGCCGAGGCTCAGAGAGGTGAGGTAACATGCAGGACTTGCAACCGGACGTTCTTTCTGAGAGCCACGTAGTCTTTTTATTTTGCACAGAATATTCACAGCAGCTTTATTTGTAGTAAGCCAGAATGGAAACAGCCAAAGTATCTACTCATCCAGAGGTGAATTTTGACAAGTAAATTGCAGTAAACAAAAAGGATCAAACTATGGGTACGCACAACACAGATAATTCTAAAAATAATTATACTGAATGCAAATCCAGACAAAAAAAACAGTACATACTGTAGGATTTCATTTATATACAATTCTAGGAAATGCAAACTAATGTACGGTGACCATGAATCGTGTGGTGGCACGGGGATGGCAGTGAGAGTCGAATAGCCTTTGCCACAAGCTGTAGCTGACTCTGTCCCCAAAGGAGGCTGGCAGGGCACACACTCCAACCCACTCACAGGGGAGAAGCCTGGCCCCCAGCAGCATGGCCAGCAGGTGAGAAGAGCTGCGACAGGACTAGGCTGAACCCAGGTGTCTAGTCTCCCAGGCTACTTAGACCCCACTTCCTTTCAGACGAGTGTGGAATTGTTTTGTCATAAAAATGCAAGTGTAGTCATAAAACATGTCTTTGTGGGGGGAAAAGTCCCCAGGCCTAGGAATGTGTGTTCGTATATGTGAGACAAGCTGAGACAGGTGTCTCTCTCCCCCTCCCTGGCCCCGAGGCCAGCACGGCCAGGTGGTCCCATGCTAACCTACAGCACGAGGGGAGCCCCGGCCGGCCAGCGGCATCTGATACCCTCCATATCAGGCTTAGGACGCTTTCCAAAAGGCTTTGCATTCCCTGGGTCAAGAGCTCTTTTTTGTTTTTTGTTTTTTTTCGAAAAACATGTGTATTTCAGCAGAAATTTAATCCCTGGGGTTCCAACTCCTTCACACTTACATCAGTTAAAATGGCATTTCTGAAGAGACATGTGATCCTGCAGAAGCCCCAGAGACTCAGCTCAGCTGGGTGTCCCTTCTTGTTTCTTGACCTCAAATGAAAAAAGAGGAAGTCACGTTTCTTTTTCAAAATGATCTTGACAAAGTCTTTCCTTCAAATTGGGCTGCACTGAATCCTTCTCTCTCACGGATTCTTTTGCCACATTGTCCTATTGCTTTGCCTGATGGAAACAGCTGTCAAACCTTAGGCTGTGGCCTGTGGGCCACGTCCCTGAGTTCAAGCTGCCGGCTCCTCGGGAGAGCTGAGCCGAGGGAGGCTGGGCCTCTGCATGAGGCTTAGACAAGTTTTAGTTCTGGAAGGACCCTAGAGGTTATCTTTCGATTCCTTATGTCCCCTTCTAGAGATGAGGAAGCTGATGTCCAGGGAGGACGTGCCTCCTAGGATCACACAGATAACCCCTAGGGATTCCCATCTTTTGAGAACCTAAACTGCCAGACATTGTGCTATATGTTCTGCATGTACTGTCTTACTTATCTGCTCAGTTATTCATTAGTGAGTCCTTGTTATCCTCGTTTCGCTGATGGGAGAATTTGTCCAAGGCTGTGCAGACTCCGTGGCAGGATGGAGAGCAGAACCCTGTGCCCGTGTTCGTTGCTTTCAACAAGCGTACTATTCTGCTCCTGCAGGAGGTGGAGGGGGGTTGGAGCCAGGAGCCAGGGTTCCCAGCACCTGTCCTCTAATGTCTTTTGTGATTTTGACCTTAAGAATATTTTATATAATCACTAGACTTCAGTATGTATGTCTAGTTCCTAAAACCTTGAATCTCTTTTCTCCCGATTTTGGTGTTCTGAGAACCAGTACTAGGTGATGTTGATTTAGCTTTCAACACAAGTGTTTTCTTTCTGCTCCACCCTGGCCTTTCCATACTTCCTCCCTCTTTGTCTTCCATCTCTTGCTGGCACCTGATTCTCTCTTCCCTTTAGAAACAGTTTTCAAGAAAAGATCTACTATTGGTGATTGATAACTCAGTATGAACTTAAGCCCATCAGGACCTCTTGTAGGAGAATTTGTCTTACCTCTGATGGTGGAATGGAGAGATTTTAAGGAAGAAGGAAAAAAAGCAAGGAAACCATATTCACTGGCAGGTATTTTGTGTCAGGTATTGTGCTGGATTCTATTATATAACTTATAAAATGCTTCCCCACTTTCCTCCCTCTTTTTACAGGTCACTGAAGCTTACAGACGTTAAATAACGTACCCCCAGTCATCATGCAATGACTTCTATCTGTGGGATTCTTTCCACTATACCATGAACGAAAAGGGGAGGATTTGAGGGTGACAAGGTTGGGAGGGAGGGGCTTCTCTGTGTCCTTGAATCAATTGTGAGAGGCTGACCTCTACTGGATCGTACAGCACTTGAACACCAAAAGGAAGAAATAGTTTTCCTAGCCTCAAATGATTTTTTCTCACATTTTGGAGAGGAATCTGTTTAAAAGGTATGCCAAGTGCCTACTACTTAGAAAATACTGGACTAAATGCCAAGGTAAAGCAAATAGAAATTGATTGGACTGTGTAAGTCACAGCAGGGATGAAAGGCACACCTCCTACGCCCAGTGTGCTCAGCTTCACCAGGGAGGTATCTCCAAATAGCACAAGTTCTCTTCCAGAGGAACCGGAAGACCCAGGTCTTGAAAGAAGCAGCCCTTCTCTGGGTTTACACTCCTCATATTGTATCCCATGTTTTATAATATGCACATCTGCATTGCGTCATTATTTTTGTCCCATTGTCCATTTGTTTTGTGCAACATTGGTTCTTTAAGCAGCCATGTTCACTGAGACTCACATAAAATGGGTCTGAGATGTAGAGAACTGCCTCTTATGAATGTTTTATTTACTTATCTATCATTCTTATCAGTGGCCTTCTCCCCTGTCTCTGGTTACCTTTTTCACTTAGCTAGCCAACTGAGAATTAGATGAAGGATGGAAATAGATTGGCAGTTTGCCTTCAGCTGCTAGACAAGGGTTCTTTCTTTCTGTGGTTTAGTTTCACAAAGGGTTTTGTAGGCATTGGAAGTTTTGGTACAAAGCAGCGCGGCCTAAAGGCTGCAGCCCAGAAGGGCGAGCGAGGAGGTCAGTGTCCTTGTCTTCATGCTGCCAGCTTTGGATGTGATGAAGTCACTTATATCTCTTGTTGCCCCTTTTTTGTATTTAGAAAATTATTTTGAATTATAGTAGATTATTATGATTTTACATTTTATTTGAAAATAAGTTCTAACTTGAGAATGTGTCTACTGGAGCTGTAAGCGCACAGCCTGGATGGCATCATCTGGCAGCTCACAATCATGTACAAAATCATTCTGCATATAAAAGAAGCAATTTGCCATTAATTTATAATGTTTTTATTGTGCTTTTCTTATTGCAAAAGTATTTCATGCAGAAAATTTGAAAAATACTGATAAGCAACAAATAAATATATAAAAACCACTTGAATCTTGCCACCTAAAGATATCCACTGATAACATGTTATATTATTCTTTAGGCTTTTTAAATGCATATTTTCACATAGGCAGTATTATGCTGTTTACAATGTTTTTTGAACTTCTTTTTCTCTCAATAATATGTCTGAATATTTTTCCGTGTCATACAATCTTCTAGAATATCATATTTCATGATTGTGTAGTATTTTGTCATGTAGATATATCATAATTTATTTGACTGTACCTTTTTTTAGGGACATTTAATTTATATCCAACATTTTATCATTTTAAATACTTCTGTCCTAAAAATCTTTGTTGCTAAGTCTTTGTGCGTAATCATACTTTATTCTTTAGGATCAAAGTCTAAGGGTACAAAAAATTTAAGGGTTTTGATATTTGTTGCCCACTTGACCCCAAGAAAGTTGTCTCAACGTATACTTCTGTGCATTGAATCGCCCCTGGGACAATAGCAGATGATAGATTATTTTAATGTTTTGCCAATCTGATAGATTAAAAGTGTCACATATGTATTTAAATTTCCTTGATTATTGACATTGAACAATTTTTGGACTTTTACAATATACTTACCGATTTTTTTTGTCTATAAAAGCTCTTTATTTTAATTTGTATGTATTTACATATTTAAGTGTCTAAAGCTCTGGAGACAAACTGCCTGGGTCGAGCCCGAGCTCTGTCGGGTTTGGTTGTGCTTACAAAGGCCTACCCCCAAGACTACAGGAAAGTTAACTTCTATTTTTTTCAGGTGCTTTTAAGTCCGATTTTCTACATTTCTACATTTAAAAACCTACGATAGTGGCCGTGCTGGTTATTCTCCCCTTTTCCCTCCAGATCCGCTTCCTATCCTTTCCAGCTGCTCTGTGCCATAAGAGACTGAGGAACGGACTGCCTCAATGGGCTGACCTGCCTTCTGGCTTTTGGTTGGGTCCAGGCAATGGCTAGCAGTGAAAGGAAAGGCGGAGAGTGGAATATTAGACTATACAGAGCGGCATGTGCTGGGCTGGAGAGTTCGGAATTAATTCTATACCTAGAGGGAGACTGAGAGGGATTTGACGTAGGGGAGGAAGATCAAAGATCAAAGTGCAAAGTAGGACAGTGAATTTGATGGCCCTGGGAAGCCTTGAGGAAGGCTGAAGACAGGAAGCCCCATGGGGACTGCTGAGGTTGCAGCTATGACGCTGAACTGGCAGATGTTGACTGTGAGTGAGGAAAATAATAGAGACCTGATTTAAGACACATTTCCAAAGAAAATGAACTGGTCTTCGGGGTGAATATTTTAAGTGTAAGGAAATGAGTAGTGACACTACTGTGGTATCATTTCTAGCCCTGGCGATTGCCTTTCTTGAGTGACATCCCTCATGGAACTTTGCAGGGGGATCCCACTTGGCAGCTGGTAAAGAGAACAACCCCCTGCGTCATCATATTACTAAAGCCACACAATATTTCTGCCCTTTCTCTTTTCTCTGGTTTCCAGGACTTGGAATATTATAATTTCTTGAAAAGTTATACTTAAAATAACAACGACTAACTTCATTGAGTACCACTCCCCCTCCTTTTTTTCTTAGTACTTACATATTATCTCATTTAATATTCTTGTTCCTAGTTAGCCTAAATGTTATTGCCTCATTTTCAACTGAAAATGCTAGTTGGGAGGGAGCATGGAATAGTGAAGAGCACGGGCAGGGGTCAAGCAGAGCTGGTTCCAAGCAAAATGGGGCAGCTCTGTATGTATTTCCTCCTAGAGATTCCCTAGCCTGCTCATGTGTTGTCCTTTGGTAACTTCCTTATCCCCTAAATACTTTCCTTGAAAATCTGATTTCATCTGGGTAAAGTATATGAGAAGGTAGGAAGGAGGGAGAATTTAATTACTTTGGGAGAGATGGTGGATTTGGCTGTCTTTACTGTTGGTGTTACTTTCTCTTAGGCATTTTTCAAAATAATAATTTTGGTCTAATAATTTAGCAATGGTGATTGTGTTGACTGTTCACAATGGAAGAGACTTCAGGTACTATATAATCCAATCTCTTCATTTTGCCCACAAGGACACCAAAATTCAGATGCCCCTCTCTATCCCCTTGGTCTGTTCAACACCGGAAGTCTTTTGGCTTCCATTAAATCTATTGGTGCCTGGTAAAAGGTGACAACCCTCATCATGAGCCCCGGGGCACTCCTCCAGCCCGCTGGTGATTTCTGCATGTTGACAGCACCTATTCAGATTTTATATTTGCTTTGTTGGGTGTTGATTTTGATGAGGACTAGAGCCTGCTGCGGGCTACGTAGGGCGCAAAGATGAGCGCAAGTGATCTTTGCTCAGTGGGTTCAATAGGCGAAATGGAGGAAGTACAGCTGTGACCTGTGGGACAACAAGGCATGATTTTATCTGGAAAGGTCTCCACAAGTAGCAGAAATTCGGCAGGATTAACTCATTTTCAGTAGAAAATGCTTTCAGGACAGGAATGCTATTCACTTTTCCTTGGTTTTAGATTTTCCTCTTTGTCTTTTTCTTCATTCTCCAAGTTTTCTGTCATGAACGTCTTACCTTGGTCTTCAGAGAAATTTATTTTATATGTATTTATCTGTATCTATATCATAATTTCTAAAAGAAATAAAATGCCTGGAGGAAGCAGCTCTGAAAACTCTGTGGGGAATTTTGTGGGGAAGATTGTAAGGGAAGCCCTGAACAACATTTCCTAAAGTGCTCAGTGGGAAGCGATCTTGGAAAAACCCTTCCTTGGCCAAATACACTTGGAGTGATGTGCTCCAGCCCCTTCTTGGACACTTATAATGCCCATTAAGGGCTCTGGAACTTTCTGCAGGAAAATAAAATAAAACAAAACATAAAATTTTGTCTTAATTCTTTTAAGTCAGTGTTTCTAAACATATTTGATTTGAGACTACTTTTTGTGTCTGAACATTCCAACAAGACCAGTATTTTGTGAAACATACTTTGGGAGAGTGCCCTAAAACGAGTTCCACAGAAACTCTGTTGCAGCCCTCGGGTCTCAGGATAAACCTTCTAGAGCCTGCGGCAAACCAAACAGTGATGTCTCTTCTCTCCTCTATTGGTGTCCAGGTGAACACCACTTAAAGTGAACATTAGAGCCTGGCTTTAAGTGGAAAAGAAGTCCCAAAACCCTGCAACGTGGAGTAGAAGAGGAGGTGTCTTAATGGGGGAGGCCAGACTTATGGCCTCTTGGCTGGGGCTGCACTTACATTAGTGTAGCTGGGAGGGCCTCTTCGCTTCTTGGCAGACTTCCCAGGTTGCTGATCCGGAGGCTGGCTGCGGCTGCTCCCCCAGCCAGGAGGGGGCACCTCTCTTCTCTACTGGAGGTGCAGAGAGATGGAATCTGCATGTGCTCTGAGTCCATGCACACGCAGCATGTGTACAGCACTCTTCAGGGCACCCTGGGACCACTAAAGGAGACAGTCTCACTCTTACCTTACTGAGCTAACAATCTAGTTGAGGAGATAAGGCACATACACATGGAATGTCAGAAAATGTAAGGTGACGATTGTGGACTTTGTCATGTGATATAGATTTTAAGGAATTGCAGGCATTTAGAGGAGAAGAGGGCATCAGTCAGCCTGGGGTGATCAGGAAAGCCTTAGCTATAGTATGGGAGGTAGGGCCGGAGGAATGAATAGAATTTGAAAAGATAGGGACCAGAGGGGAAGGCAGTCATGCGGGGGAAAGGCCTGAAAGAAACACATGATTTGTTCAGGGACTGCATTGCCAAGTCCCTTTAGGAAGCCTCAGGCCACTCTGAAAGGTGCCACACTCAGCAGGATTTTTCAGCATTGTAGACCTAGGCATCTCCTCCATGAGTTCTCCACTAGCCACCCTGGTCTCTGGTATGGCGGCCATCGTTGAGTAGCCCGTCCATTATGCTCAGTTACTGGCTTGCTCTTATGTCCTATGAGTACATCGTGTTTCCTAGTTAGGCCTGTGAGCTAACATGGCAGGCATGAGCACAACAGTCTTATTCTCTGCTTCCCCTTCCTTGCCTACCCATCTACCCTAAGCATGTCACCCAGTGCTTGGCATAGCTCATGTATTCAGTAAATGTCTGTTGATGGATCCGTTGGATTCTGAATAAAACTTTTGCTTAGATGTACGTCTATGACCTCATTATGTCATCAGTGAGTGTTAGTGTCCCCATTTCATTAGGCGTAGAAAAGGAGGACGGAGGACCAACACACTCCGATGTTGCGTAACCTCAGGTAGTTATAGGGCTTAGTCTAAAATCTAATTCTCTTTTCAGGCTTAAGAGTCCTTTGTTTGCGCAACTCAGTGTAACTGTAAACATTTGCTGAGTCCTGTCCTCAGTCTAGTTTGAGGGGTGTGTGTGTGTGTGTGTGTGTTTATAGAGGCGGGAGGGGAAGAGGAAGGAGAAACTGCAAAGACGATTGGGATGTAGTTCTACCCTCAAGAAGCTTACATTCTAGTAAAAGAACCAGGGAGAGCACTCTCACCTGTAAAGGAGTTGGAGGCCAGCTTTTCGGGGTGTAGGGTATGAGGGGACAATTCAGTTCCTTGCAGATTGTCACATATTGTTCAAGAAAGATGAGTTGGGGTCTCTTCTGTCGCCGTTTTTCTTGTTGATCCTGACTACCCTGCCAGCCACCTCGGGGGTTGTTCCGCCTCCCCTCCTGCCCTGGGGCAATGACTGGCAGTTTTCCCAGCTGTTTGGCAATTCCAGAGCAAGCCCTGTAGCTCCAGGCACAGTCCACCAGATGGTGCAAAACAAATGAAACACCCGTCATTGTGGGCTATCCAGCTTATCAAACCCGAAATTGGACAGCTGAGGGGAGGACTTTCTGGGAATTTTCCACTTCTGAGTTCAGCCAGAAAGGAATGAAAATGTACCCTGGAGACTTGAATAGAAGGTTTGAAGTAGCTTTAGGGATTAAAACCCTGTGCATGTGTGTGTGTAAAGAGGTCTTATACATAGGCAGAAAGGAGGCGCTCGCCTCCACATAGTCTGGGCAACCTCCTGCCCTCATCCCAAACGCTCTTCTACCTCTCGGCTCAGGGCTAAGCTTCCACTCCAAAAAATTGTAAAGGACTTCAGGTGTTAATACCCTAGGGAGAAGTAATGATGTCTTGTGTTTGTTTAGAGCCTTGCATGTACCTTCAGACCTATTATTTCATTAGAACTTCATAACAACCCTGTGAAGCAGGTGATGTTGTTATAGTCATTTTAAAGATGAGGAAACCGAGGGTCAGAGACAGTCAGAGAGTCCCAAGGTTATACACCCGGGTCAGTGAGCTGCTGGATCAAAACGAGATCTTCAAGTGTTGAATCTCTTTCTCTTTTCACTCCACTAGGCTGAATTCTCTGTTTTAATGATTAGAATCCAAATTTTTAAAAAGTAGATGGTGAGGGCGAGAAGAAGGAGAAAAGTGGAGGGAGCTGAGCTCTTGATAGAGGAGAGAAAGGGCAGTGTAAGGCAGGACTTGGAGCTCACAGGCAAAATGTGCTTCTCCAGGTCCTCTTGGAGTGATTTTGTGTGTGTGTGTGTGAGAGAGAGAGAGGGAAAGAGAGGCATACTCATGCATACTGGAGCACAGAGTGAACATTACCTCATGTGGATACCTTTTTATTCAACTTGCTTGCACTGGACTCCTACCGTAGCAGTGAGATATACTAGAAAATCAAGTTTTAAACAGGAAAAAATAGAAAATAAACAGATGAAAGCGCCTTCCTTGTTAAATCAAGGTTGTACCAATACTCCAAGATGGTACAGTGCCGGGCCAAGGAAACATGGTTTCCCTGGCCTTTCCTGTCTCCTCTCCAAGCTGTCTACCCACTTCGCCTCTTGGTGTCCACAGAATCAGCCTGGGGTGAGCCCATTGTCACATGCTCTGCACCTCTCATTCTGGCCTTCCCTTCGGCGGAACCTGAGAGAGCGTCCCAGCCCTCAGAGCCTGCCAAGTGACCAACAGATCCTTTTGAATCATCTATACTAAATACATTAGCAAATGGTAATGTTTTAATGTGTAGCTCCTTCTAAGAACACAGAAGCTAAGATTTTATTTTATTCAAAACTTTATACACAATTTAAAACAAAGCAATATGGAGGTTTCAGGCACTGATGTTGGTCAGGTCTTCAAGCTTCCCCAAGACCTCTCAGAACCCTGCACACCTCACCAGCTGTCTGCACAGCTGGCCGTGGAGTCAGCCCTGCAGTCTGCCCATCGAGATGTTTTCTGGTGGGGGTCGTATCTAACCAGGCAAAGTCATTCCTATCTTCTTCCTTCTTTCTCATTTTAGTGCCCTGGGCTAGCTGAGACTCCCAGGACATCCAACCTCGATTATCGCACTAATCTTCTTATTGTCCCTTTCTCTCCAGCCTCCCTGTATTTTCATCCTAGAGGTGGCTGACAGAAAATTTTTTATAAAACTCAAATTGGACCATTTTGCTTTCCTTCCTAGAAATCTTAAAATGTTCCCCTATTTCTCTTTTTTTAAACAACAGCTTTATTGAAGTATAGTTCACATGCCATAAAGTTTGCCCATTTAAATTGCCCAATTCAATGTTTTTTAGTATATTCACAGAGTTCTGCAGCCGTCACCACTGTAGGGACTAAACTGTGTGCCCCTAAAACTCATATGTTGAAGTTCTAACCCCAGTACGTCAGAATACGACTGTATTTGGAGACAGGGCCTTTAAGCTAATTAGATAAAATGAGTTCATATGGATGAACCATATCCAGAATGACCGGCGTCCTTATGGGAAGAGGAAATTAGACACAGACAACCCACAGACTGAGGGGCTAACACATCAGGGCACAGAGGCCAAGGAGAGAGGCCTCAGAAGAAACCAAACTTGCTGACACCCTGATCTTGGGCTTCCAGCCTCCAGAACTGCGAGAAAATCAATTCCTGTTGTTTAAGCCCCTCAGTCTGTGGCTTTTGTTATGGCAGCCATAGCACACTAATAGAAGCACAATTTAATTTTAGAACATTTTCATCATCCCAAAAAGGAAATGCGTACCCATTTTAGTCATTTCCCACTTCTCTCCACTTCTCTTAGGCCTAGGTAATCACTACCTACTTTCTGTCCTATGGGTTTGTCTATTCTGGACATTTCATATAAATAAAACCATACAATACGTCTTTGTTTAAACTGACTTCTTTCTCTTTGCGTAATGTTTTCAAGGTTCATCCATGCATAGGATGTATCTATAATTCGTTTCCTTTTATTGCAGAATGCTGTGGACATACCACACTTTATCTATCCACTCATCAGTTGATGGGCATTTGGGTTGTTTCCACTTTTTGGCTACGAATAAATCTGCTAAGAACATTCATGTACACGTTTTTTTTGTGTGGACATATGTTTTTATTTTTCTTGCGATTTTACCTTGGAGTAGAAATGCTGGGTCATATGGTAACTTTATGTCTAATGTTTTGAGGAACTGCCAAGCTGTTTTCTAAAGTGGCTGTGCCATTTTATACTTTTATCAGCCATGGATGAGGTTTCCAATTTCTCCACATTCTTGACAATACTTGTTACAGATTGTCTTTTTGATAAGAGTTATCCTTGTGGGTGTCAAGTGATATCTCTTGGGGTTTTGATTTACATTTGTCTAATGGCTAATTTTTGTTTTGAATATCTTTTCATATGCTTATTGGCCATTTTTATACCTTCTTTGTAGTAATGTCTATTTAGATCCTTTAAGTTTTTTTAATTGGTTTCTTGTCTTTTTATTATTGAGTAGTAAAGGTTTGTTATATATTAGGCATATGTCCCTTATCAGATACATGATTTATAAATGTCTTCTCCCATCTTGTCTGTTGTCTTCTTACTTTCTTGATGGTATCTTTTCAGCACAAAGATTTTTAATTTTGAGGAAGTTAAATTTATTTTTTTCTTTTGTTGCTTGTGCTGTTTGTGTTTTTGTCTTCTAAAAATGCGTTGCCTAGTCTAAGATCATGAAGGTTCACTCCTATGCTTTACTCTGAGAGTTTTATAGTTCTAGTTCTTACAGTTAGGTCTGTGACCCATTTGGGTTAATTTTTCCATATGGTTTTAGGCAAAATGTTCTACGTCATTCTTTTCCTCTAGCATTCCCAGCACCGATTGCTGAAAGGACTTTTCTTTCTCCACTGAATTGTCTTGGCACACTTGGCACAATCGACCACAAACATAAAGGTTTATTTCTAGACTGTCAATTCTATTCCATTGATCCATGTGTCTACCTTTATGCCAGTCCCGCACAGTCTTGATTGATATAGGTTTAAAGTAAGTTTTGAAATAAGGAAGGATAAATCCTCCAACTTTATTCTTATTTTTCAGTATGGTTTTGGCTAGTCTAGGTTCTTGCATTTCCATATAAATTTTAGGATCAGCTTGTCACTTTCTGCAAAGAAGCCAGCTAGAGTTTTGATAGAATTGTATTGAATCTGTGTATCAGTCTGAGGAGTATTGCTATCCTGACAATATTAAGGCTTCTGATCCACGAACATGGGATTTCTTTCCGCTTATTTAGATTGTCTTTAACTTTTTCCCAGCAATGTTCTACAGCTTTCAGTGGACAAGTCTTCTACGTTTTTTGTTAATTTTTTACCCCAAGTATTTTATTTTTTTATCTTATTGTATATGGAACAGTTTTTGTATTTCATTTTTGGGTTATTCATTGTTAGTTTACGGAAACAACTTATTTTTGTATATTAATTTTGTATGTTGCAACTTTGCTAAACTTGCTGATTTGAATAGTTTTTTAGTGGATTCCTTAGTATATAAGATCATACCATCTGTGAATATAGTCTTACTTTTCTAATCTGGATGCTTTTTATTGCTTTTTCTTGCCTAGAATGCCTGTCTAGAGCTGTGTGCTTCTGAAAAGCAAAAGAGGGTAAGCCCAAAGGAGAAGACAAGGAGAGATGGGTATTTAGCATTGTCTTTGAAAACAGGCTCTGAGAGATGGGCCCTTTGAGTTTTCCATCAGATCATCTAGTGTAGGCAGCTAGAACAGTAAGTAAGGCACTTTTTAAATAGCAAAATCTCTACTCACTATGAAGAGTTTGAATTTGACTGATTATGTCCTTGTGTTGTTTTGGTCTGCCAACATCCTTGATCTTATTTTCTAATAACATCACCCTCTTTCATCTGGAGGACCATCTCTTCTTCTACTTCTCATGTTCAAGAGGAGCAGTGAATTGTAGTACTTACTCACCCGTTCCTCACAGATGTGGGCCTGGACCTTGCTTGTTCAGTGTTTCCTGTATATTCTGTGAACTCACTACATTCATATGATAAGCATCATTTTTCCTTCCTTGGGTCAGTCAAAGTTTGTTTCTGTTGATCGCAATAAAAAAGTCCCTAGACACCCAGACCCAAGTGTGGATGTCTCTTTAGAGCTTTATTGTAGCTGATGGGAGCCCCAGCATGTCATAATATAACTGGCCAAGTAACATTGATAATAAATCAAATATCTTTTAAATTCAAACACAGTGAAAAAGAGATTGATTCTAAAATCGATAGTTTGTTTGAGGGACCTTGATATTACTGATTCCTTAAATACTCGTACAGTGGAAATATTGAAAGGGTATCTGGACGACAGAATGACTAACCTCAGAATTTGAACAGGAGAGTGGAAGGAAAGTGGAAAGAGGCCAAACTGTTCCTTTAAATTACATTAAAAAGGAAAACAAAAAGCTAACTCTAACGCAGAAGCAGCATGAGAAAATCCTGCACACACCGTCACAGCAAGTTCTGTGTGCGCTGTTTCCTCTGAAGTCCTGCCCCCTGGACTGTCATGCACCGGCCTCTCCCGCACCCGATGCTGCACTTTGCAACAGGGCCTTGTTCTGCTGGCTGGAGTGCCTCCTGCTGGATGGGCTGGTGCTGCTGCCGCCAGTGCCACCTTGTTGGCAGGTTCCCTGTGTCCCCACCCTGGTCTTTTCCTTCCCTGGCTGTCACCCATCACCCATCTTCCCCGCCAAGCTCCCTCTCAGCTGTCTTCATCCTCTGTGCTCTGTTGCTGGGCCCTCTGTTGAGCTTATGCGAGGGTTCTTTGGTTCCGTCCCCTTTCTGTTCCGTCCCTGCCCTGGTCTCTCCCAGAGGTGGCAGGACTCTGTCTTCCCCTCTAGCAGAAAAGGTAAATCCCTCACCCCCTCTTTCCACAACCCTCCCTCCAAACAAAAACAATCTGACCTTGGTTCGCAGATATGAGTCTGTTGGTTAGCTTTTTCATTCAGTGCTTCTCAGGGCTCGGCAAGTGGAGGCTGTCTGGATCGAAAACAGGTTCCAATTCCATAATGTCAGGCTTTCACCTTGCCTTTTCACCAGGATGAGAAGGGACACACTGGGTAGTTGGCCCCTCCATGCAGAAGCACTGGCGCAGTCCCACAGCCTTTTTGCTCCCCAGGTTTCTCAGTGAGGACTACCCTCAACTTCATGCTCTCACAGCTATAGCTCTGTAACGTGGGATCACAGCTAGAGCACGTGCTCTTTTTCACCCTCTTGCCCCATTCCTTTTATCTCAATAGTCTCACCTGTCTCTCAGAGGGAAATCCTCCTCACTCCTTCACTGAGCTTGCTTTATGGCTCCAGCTGCCCTCCCCTGCCCCAGACACATGCACTGAACCAAAGTCACGTCGTCACGGCTTCTCTCAAAATGAGCAATTCTAGACCATCAGGCTTTCATGTGACAGTATATTTTTTGGGATTTCATACATTGAGAAGACATATCAACCCTTTTATGCAGAGTAAGTTTGACATGTCTCCAACAAATAGATCTATTCATTTCCACAGACTCCTTCAGCTCTCAAGGTAAATGCACACGCCCCTCCTGGGAACAGCTGGTGTTTGGGAAACTGCAAACTTCACTTTTTCAGAGACATTCATTGACTTGCAAATGATGATCTGTGAGTTTCACAAATTCATTAGAGAAAAAGGGAGGGAGAGAAAGAGCACACAAGTATGAGGGAATTGAGAGAGGCATTTTAAAATTTGGGAAATAAGTCCTAGTACTTTATTTCATTGCTATTAAACCAAGATTAAATTCAAGAAAACAAGGGCAAAAATGACAATGGAAGACAGACAAAATTTGACAGGTTTTAGGAAAGTATAGTATTTTTAATCGTATAAGGCTGTATAAAAGGTCTTAAGGGAAGAAAAAGTTTTTGATAGTGAGGAAAAGTTTAAAAAAAACAAAAAAGCAGCACCTTTTTAAAAAGAAAATTTATATCAGAATAAATAACATGAGATCTCACATAAAACAAACCAAATCTGTGTTGGAAAAATCAAAATACTTCAGACTGAGGTTCAGTTGGTATTATTGAAAACTTATTACATGTAAAGATTTATATCTGAAGCTTTCACGCATATGATTTCATTGAACACCCAAAGTAACTTTATAAAATTGTCATCATTGTTCCCATTTTTACAGAGTAGCAAATTGAAGCTTGAGCCAATTAAGTTATTTCCCCAAAGTCAAAGTGGAGATTCAGATGAAATCGTTCCTATTGTTCTTCCTCCTGCCCAGCTTTACTGAGGCAAAATCGACAAGGAAAATTGTAAGATGTTTAAAGTGTACACCATGATAATTTAATGTACAGATACATTGCGAAAGGATATCCATCACTTCACATATTTATCTTATCATTATTTTTTTGAGAACTTTTATATTCTACTCTCTTTGTAAATTTCCATTACAAATACAATGTTTCAACTACCAATAGAAAATACAATACAGTATTATCAACTATAGTCACCATGTTACACATTAGATCCTCAGGCATTATTCGTCTTATAGCTGAAATGTGTACCCTTTTACCAACCTCTCCCTATTTCTCCCACTCCTCAGCTCTTGGCAACCACTTTTCTACTCTCTGTTTCTATGAATTGGACTTTTTAAAATTCTAGATTCCATGTATAAGTGATACCATCTTCCTAATGTTCTTGAACTGTTGTAAAACCAGTGCAATCACTAAGACCCAACCGAAGGCAGAGGGAGTGACTGACAATGAGAAATGAGCAGAACCCCTTCTCCAGCAAGGAGGAGTACTTGTGGGCAGCCAATTATGCTGTTGCCTAGGGGCAAACTGGAACTTTCTCCAAGAGCACTCGATTGGCAAAGCCGTGGGGTTTCAGAAGGTCACAAAATCTGGGTTTGAACTCATAAAGATCCACCACACAGAAGCGCGGGCACTGGGAGAAGCACACGTGCCCACTACCTCATGGAGAGCAGTGTTTGTAACTGCTGGGAAGGAGACAGAAATATGAAAACACATGAACGCAACCTCAAAAGTTGTCACGAGTCTTTTTGGTGACTGTGTAAAAGGTACAAGTTTTTCATCATGGTGGAAAACGAAAACACAGCAAAACCATGAACACTTGTATAACTCGTGCTTTGACTGCGCGAGGGTTCTGCCTGCCCCGCAGCCAGGGACGAGGTGCTCAGGCCGGCAGGTGCAGCGCTCTCCATGACTGACACCCGCGGCCTTAGTCCTCTGTGGGGATTCTTCCCTGTCTGGTAAAGTTACCTGATGGAGAGACCCCCAGGCCCTGCTCCTGACGACATTAAACCACTCTGAGTGCAAACCTACCCCGAACCAAACGTTTCATTCACGCCATGCTTGCGCCCCTCTCCACTGTCTGTGAAAGTGAGTGAATCCCTTCTTTCAAAATGAGGGACCCTGCTCCAAAAACACTGTCTTGCGGAGTGCAGGCAGCATGCTGTCTCAGGTTAGAGTGAAAACAACTGATACGAAGCTCTTTTGAAGGGCAGGTTTGGGCAGAGCCGAAGAAGGATTAAGGCAGTGGTTTAGCGGAAGAGAACTCTACTGGCCTAGGAGTCGAGATGCCAGGTCTAGCGTTTGGGGTTAATGGGTGATTTTAAATGAGAAGTTTCTGTAAAGTGGATCTATCTTATGGTACTTAGTGAGGAGATAGGTCAGATGAATGTGTGAAAGCACTTGGAACACAAAAACCTGGACACTGATGAACAGGTGGGGTCGGAAGTGGCAGAAAGGGAGAAATGGGCCACAGGGGAAGCTAGCCAGTTGAAGATGCATTCACCTGCTTGGCGGGTTTTTCCAGGGTCAACTCTGGGGGTTCAGATGTGGAGGTTCTCAAAATGGGCTAGTTTCTTCCTGCTCTTATTTGATCAGTTGAGTGGGCTTGATGGCCAATGATGACACTGATTGCTCCAATGACACAAATGCTTCAGTTTTTCCAAGTAAAGAATAGGATAAAGAGTGATTTCTTGCCGGAGTCCATGTGATGATGAAGAGGACTACGCTGTTTCCTTTCAGGCAGTGTAGGATTTCCCCCGGGCCCCTGCAATACTGAAGAGTATACCAGCCCAATTGTCACAACTGCAAATTTAGGAGAATGAGTTCACTCTTGAGATAGTTAAAGTGGAATTTTAGACATTTGGGAATATCAGGTCAATAGCTGTCTCTGGCTTGATGACCACTTTTCCATCTTTTGGATGAACCAGAGGAAGAAAATCTGGTAGTAGAGAAAGAGAATGGCCCAATTGCAAATTCCCTTGATGTCAGGCTGGTGGGCAGAATTTTAGAGAAGGAAAAGCTTTTTGTCCCCTATAACATTACTCTGGAAAGTTTAGATTGCTGAGACGATGCATAATTGACTTTTGAGATAGGAATAGGTTTTAAGGCTACGGTGCTCTTGGTCTTTAACTTTGGCTGAGCAAGAGAGCACCAGAAGAGGCAGTATTGACTCTAGAATTTCTACATTGGGGAGGTCCCGGGTAGCAACCTGCTTGCAAGCATGGGTTGGGGTAGGGCAGAGTCTGCTGGGGTTGGCCAGGGCGTTGTTGGGTGTTGTCGGTACACTGCTTTTAGAGAGGATATTTCACTGGGGTGGCTTGGGGATCATGCTGTTCCTGATTTTGGGAAAGGGCACCCAACCTCCATCAGCAACTCCATGGTGTCAACTCTTAAGAGGAGATGGGCTGGAGAAGCTGGGGCAATTGCTTGTTGAATTGTAACGGACAGTATATTGACAGAGGAGGTTAGGACACATGGGTTCCAGTCCTCGCTCTGGGAATCTCACCTTAGACAAATCAGACTCTACCCTCTTTAGGTGTTAGGTTAGTTATGTTTAAAATGAGGGAAGTAATCTAGCTTAGCACTGTCACACAAAATGGAATGTGGGAAATATGTGGAGTGTAAAATTTCCTAGTAGCCACATTTTAAAAAGTCAAAAGAAACAAGTAAAATTATAATATTCTGTTTAACCCCATATATCCAAACTATTAACCATTCCAACAGGTAATCAGAGTGTGCTGGGCTTTTTTGTACTAACTCTTCAGAGTCCGGCATGTAGTTTACACTTATGGTGCATCTCAATGCGACCAGCACATCTCAAGTGCTCAGTGGCCCCACGTGACCAGGGGCTGACATATTGGACAGCATGAATCTAGATGATGTCTGAAGGCCTGTCCAGCTCTGACATTCTATGATGCCATGACGGGCCATCCCTGGACTGCTTTGCCGTTTTCTTAGTCATCCTTCTTCTTCTGGATTCTCACCCCTCAAGGACCCCTGTGCCAACCTGAACACAGGAAGAAATAATTTGTGACTAACCTCCTTGCCCCCGATAGTCTATAGGCCTCCCAGGAACAAAGCAATTAGCTCCCCTACTTACCTTGGGAAATTGCTTTGAGATTCCGTGTGAAAGGAGATGACACATACAAATGCAAAGTAATTAGTCCGTGAGCATTTCTTCTGACATAGTCACCGACGTAAGTGCAGTGTGTGATGCAAGTTCCTGCCCGAAGCCTCAGGAAGCCTAATTAACTATCTCCTGTAAAGTGCTCCAAGATGCTCCAGATGAAAGGTGGCCAGTGAGAGCCAAACATCATCGTGAGCAGCATTTGATCCTGCCTGTCCCCAGGCTGCACCATTAGGAGCCTGGACTGACGTCACTTTCTGCAGTTAGCAGCCCTTCTGCCTGGGGAAAGATGTCATGGGAGTGTTGTGGCCCCACCAGGTGACCCATTAAAAAAAAGAAACACCCCCAGACGTTTGCTTCAGGGGCTTTGCTTGGCTATAGATTCTAGGAAGCAGATCCCATTTCCCCCAAATTGCACCCTTACTGCCTAATTGAGCTCGCTTCTCCTGGAGCTGAAGTCACCTCGGGTAGTGGATGAGTCAGAAACACCACTGTGGTTTCCTTTGCTTTGGATGCACTTTTTCTTTTTCCTTTTTGTCAGGTTGAGCTGGTCTTCAGAACAAATGTAGAGACAGTGGAGTTTGTCTTAATACGCGCTCACTTTCTCTTTCTGAGGTCCGTTGCTCTTCCTAAGGACCCAGCCACCTTGCAGGCCGCCCGGGCCCTTGCTTCTGTCCGTCGTCCACTCCTGCCTTGCCATCTCCAAACCAGGCCTGGACTCGTTTTTTTCTGCCTCTCATCTTTAAAACTGCTTCCTCACAGTTGGTAGCTTATAAAAGTTTTACCACGTTCATTCTCTGAGATGCGAAAGCTGTAGTGGTTCGTCTCATTCTTTCTTTCCTGTCTCTTGGCATTTGTTAACTCAGCATCTCTTATGTATCACTGTGCTTGGAAGGCAATGAACCGGGCTTCTGGGGTAAGATGTGCCTCTTTCAATGATTCCTTTTTTCTACTTGTCCTTCACATGCTCATGTTCCCCCAGCTTTCATCCTCCTCATTTGCTCGTGGAATATTCTCCTCATTCCACACGCTTTCCTGAGCGCTGCTGCACTTGACTGTGAAGGTTGTGAACTGGGCCACTCCAGGGAACACTGGGACGGGGCTGAGTTCTCCGGCAGTTGGTCCTGCCTTCCCTGAGAAGTCTCATCTAGTTCTATGCCAATGAGCCCCAAATCCATACATCCAGGCCCGTCCTTAACTTTTGAATCCTAGGCTTAGATTTATTTTTCTTTTCTTTTTTTCTTTTTAAATTGAATTAAGACATACCTGCAGTAAAGTGTGCCAAGGATGCTGTCTTGGTCAGTTTGGGATGCTAAAACAAAAATAGCTTGGGCTGGGGGCTTGAACAACAGAAATTTCTTTCTGACAGTTCTGGAGGCTGGGAACGCCCAGACCCAGGTGCTGGCTGATTTCGTTCCTGGTGAGGGCCGTCTTCCTGGTTTACAGATGGTCCTCTTCTCATCATGGCCTCTCACGGTGGGGAGCAGAGAGAGAGAGGAAGCAAGCTCGGAAGTACTTGCTTATAAAGGCACTAATCCCATTCATGACGGCTTCACCTTCATGACCTAATCACCTTCCAAAGGCCCCGCCTCCTAAAACCATCACATTGGGGGTTAGGGTTTCAACATATGAATTCTGGGGGGACACAAATCATAAGTGTACAGTTAATGACTTTCCACATGTGTGGGTCCTCTATCTGGTTCAAGATATAGAACGTGTCTGACACCCTGGAAGAGCCTTTCAGGCTCCTTCTCAGTCAGTACCAGCCTCCGGAGGGAATCATTTTGTAAACTTTGGGATCATAGATCAATTTTGCTTGTCCTTGAACTTTAGGTGCATAGAACATAAAGTTTGTATTTTTTTTTCCCTAAAGATTGGCACCTGAGCTAACATCTGTTGCAAATCTTCTTCTTTTTTTTCCCTCCTCCTTCTCGCTAAAGCCCCCCAGTACACAGTTGCATATTATAGTTGTGAGTGCCTCTGGTTGTGCTGTGTTCTTTTTTTTGTCTGACTTCTTTTGCTTAACACAATTTCTGAGAGATTTATTCTTCTTGTTACCTGTATCAATATTCAGGCCCGTATTTCTAGTAGGATATTCCTACCTGCGTATCCTCCTGGGAAATACAAAGCTATATATCCACAACCAAACACATTATTTCCATGTTTTAAAATATGATTGAGGATCATCTTATCATAAAAATAATTAATACTGACTTTATAGAGTTATTGTGATATTTCAAAGAGATAATGTACCTAAAACACTTAGCATAGTTCTCAAGTAGTTTGTCAAAAAAGTTATGCAGAATTAGGGGAGGAGTGATACCTTATTGGTCCACTTTAATTTAGCTGTTTACTTTCTGTTTGTGGAAGATGGGCCCTAAGCCATCTGGTGGTTATTTTATTACCTTAAATAAAATTTTAGTCTTTAATAGGACTAAATAAAACTGAGGTTTTTTTTTTTTTTTTTTGCTCTGGGAATTTAGCAACATGTTGGAGTCCACTTATCTGTACATTTGAATATGAATTAATTTCTTAGGAACTATGTATCAGGCTTTGGGGGTGACAATTGACACTTCAGTGTGAGAAAACAATCTAGATATTTTGTTACCTTTAAGCACAAGGTGACACCTTTAATCACAGAGAGAGTCTTAATGCAAATAAATAAAAAATAAATAAAATAAGAACACCCCTACGACAGCCTTCATTCCAAGTAAGTGTCATACTGTATCGCTAAAGTAGTGAATTATTCACTTTGCATAACCTTAAGACTTAAATATAATGTGAATCTATGGTCCTCAGTGACGTTCTTTCAAACATTATAAATATCTAGACAAAGGAAAGAAGGAAACAAAATTCTGGGAATTCAGAGCATAGAGTCAGGGAATCTCCCACTATGGGAACAAATGCTAGGATCTGGGAAAGCGGATGAGCTGCAGATGTCCGGAGTCAGGAAAGAGTTGGGAGTTGCTAGGAATTCTACAAAGGAAAGGTTAACTGCTGAACAGGAATCAAAGTTTGACAAATCTCTGATGCTGTAGTTTTAGTCATTGCAGCTCTGTTGCTGTAATACACACTTGGCAAAACTCTAACCTCTTCCACCCCAAGCATTGTCAATTTAGCCTAATGTGAAACTTTTGTAGTCATAACACATTTTAAAAATAGAAACACTAGAGAAACAGGATTTACTTTGCACAGATATGCTTCCCAGCTCACTCTGTGGTCACAGATTTATTCTATAACATAAAGGATGCCTATAGTGAAGGGAAAGCACTGATCTTTTTTTCCCCAAAGTCCTCTATTTCTCAATCTTTTCTTTTTATGTAAATGCAGTAAGAGAATGTAGGAGTGACACCATGATGGAAATGGAGAGTCTTCTGGTGGCCAAGCACATCTGTCGGCTGTGGGGAATTTCAGGCAGTAACAGATTAGCAGAGTGAGCAGCTGGATCAGAGGAGGCAGAGCCCCTTCTGAGGGTGTGAGGACCCTCAGGTGAAAAGGACAGAACCACCTCTCAGCAAGGCAGTGACAAAGCATGGGCCAAGCAATTGCCTTAACCTTGCTCTCCCTCTGTTCTCATCTCCAAGTTGATAATATTAATGGTATCTATCGCATTAGCTATTTTATTATTCATTCACTGAATATTTATTATATTTACTCTGCACAGGATTTGTACTAGGGACACAGAAACACAGACGTGAGAAAGACATGGCAACTCTGACGTTATTGCTGCCCCTTCTTTGCCATGAAGATGACCTAGCTCATGAGAAGAGTGGTTGGCTTAGAGACGGAAGAACCAAACATAAGAGCTTTGGGTCATGGCTTTGTGGGCAAAGGTGAAGGAAAAAGAATGCGTGATGGAGAAACACAGCGTGGTGTAATCCTAGAAGTGTGACTCGTAAATCAGGGCTTAAGTCTCACTTCTGTGCTTTACTAGTATGTGACCGTGGACAAGTTACTTGTACTCTTGGAGTCCCCTTTGTAGAGTGGAGATTATAATACCTACTTCCAAGGATTGAGGTGAGGATCAATGAGGTAACGTATGGGCAAGGAGGAGGAGAGGAAGAAAGGTGATAATAATGATTCTTCACTGATTTCTTAAGCACCTACTCTTTCAATTATTCCCTTTTTCCACTTACAGTGTGCCAGGTAGGGCCCAGTGATCCAGCAGAGACCAGGACAGTGGGCTCCAGCAAGGCCAGTCTGCCACAGCGCACATTGAGATGAAATGTGGCTCTCCTGGGACTGGGGTTGCAGCTACTTTCTACCTTGATGGCCTGGGGCCAGGTCTGTGTTGGATAAGAAATTAAGAAATATGGACCATAATGAGAATTATCTTCACATGATTCATATGAGGTGGTTTATGTATTTCTTCATGCATCGTTCTTGACAGTCAAGGGTGTTCTTAGGATGAGGGGTATAAAACAGATAGGGAGAGAATAACTAACACGTCAGCTTGTACATATCTGTTCTCTTAGCCCTGATATTCATACAAGACTGTCATTAGTTTTCAGGAAAGTCTTCATCTCTGAATTAAACTTTCAGTGCGCAAGGAGGCCTTATACTGCACAGTAGTTGGTTTCTTATGAAGTAGCATGCAAATTTTTAAAAAATTATTAAACCCACTAGGACTGTTGTGGGTTGTATATGCTTAGGCAGTTCTAAGCATACATAAGCAATCAGTCTCTAATTTGTGTTAAACTGGTAAAGTTAGATGATCACGTCTTGGATTTTCTCAAAGTGAGAGATATCCTTGTATTTTGTAACAAAAATTAACAGCTACCACATAGGCTTGCTGTGGGCAGTTCTGAGCAGGCTATTCAGCTCCTGCTGTAGATAAGCACTGGATAAGAATGTCAAGTCTCCAGCCACCGCACCCCCCCCCCCCCCCCCGCTTCTGGCTCCCCACAAGCCACCCCAGCTCTCCCAGATGTTTCAGATTCCAAGAATGTTTGCATTGATTAAACATTCTATTTTTTGCTTGTTTACCCATCTCAGACCTTGAAAATGTTATCTTTACTTTTATTGCCTGAGATTAGGGCTATTTCTGGAAGGTGTGGGGTTCAGGGAAAAATCACATTTTGTGCTCTTCTCTTCCCTGGTTCTTTTCTTTCATATAAGTGGAAGCCAACAGGACGTCAAGGGCAGCTGTTGTAGGAAGAGAGAATATCCAAAGTCTATCCTTGAAGGATTCTGCTGGAATACTCTCTGAGTGATGGATAAAGGACTGTTTATGGGCTTGTTGCATAGAAATGATTCAGCCACCTCTTTCAGAGCGCTGTAGTCTTTGCTTAACAAGAGTATGGAGTGAATCTCTGTGTGTGGGGTGGGGTGGGATGGGATGTATGGGGGAGGGTAAAGATAGTCATATCCCCATATCCTGGGGAAGGAAGTGAAAGGCAACAGTGCTGAGGAGCCGCCCTTTGGAAAATAAACCACCATCTCTGGGACCAGCCTATCAGTCATCTAGCAGTCTAATTTCAACTCTAACTCATTTCAGTGATTTGGTACGTAGGTCACTGCCTTCAAGCTATGCTTGGGCCAGCAATTAGAGGCAGCTATGGGATATAATACAATGCATTAAGGACTTCAAGTCAGGAGGCTTGGAACAAAACTGGATGCCGTCACTTCCCAACTCCATAGCCTTAGGCAAGTCAGGTGTCCCCTCTGAACCTTGGTTTCTTTATCTATTAAAATGTGGATGACAACCTCTGCTTCACAGGACTGGCATTTCAATGTTATTATGAGGAGTAAATGGAAATAATGGATGAGGAAGTTCCAATCCAGTGTTTGGCACACAGTAGGAGATTTGAACTTTCAGGAATTTTGAAGTTTGTAAAGTGCCCTTTCCTCAAGAGGAGTAGGCTTCATGGCGCTTCTGTGCTCTAAAATCTCTTTAAAAGGGCCCTTGCCTGTCTAAAAGTGAAACTGACTTGGAGAGTTCTGCGTCAAGGCTCTATCAAAATGGAAATTTTCAGTCCTATTTCCTCAGTGGCTTTTCTTTGTAAAGTTTCCCTCACTCACTCTTATGTGAGGTAGGTGGGGTTTGCCGAGACTGAGGGGTCAGGGTTTTAGGAGCGATGGGGAGGCTTTGTTGCCCCCAGTCTGGAACATTAGTTGGGGCCCATGGAATTACCCAGGGAAGGCACAGATGCTCAGGCTCCCCCCAACCCCAGACTTGCTACATCAGATTATCTGAAGGTGGTGCCCGGAAATCTGCACTAAAAACCAAGTACCCTCGATGATTCTTGTGCACACCACCCACTGAGAGCCACGGCTTTAAACAGTTACTGGGCATTGTTGCTTGGTATGCCCTTGGAATCTGAGCACAGATTTTGATTGGTGTGGAAGGAAATTGGGGAAGGAGAGTCGGCTCAGGGTAGGGGGAGAGGAGGGAACTAGGAGTAACTGAGACCAGCTTGCTGACTGTGGTGGTTCCAGGCCCATTCCTCGCCTCCTCAGGAAGGATCACATTCTGTGTGCTGAGAGCAGGGCTGATTCCCGAGCGTTTGCGCTTGGAGTGAATCAATAAGTTAACTTGCATATTTTCCCCCAACTTTTTGATTTTGCACAAGGTTGTGACAAGGCTCAGTGCTGCGCTTAATGGATATATGATAGGAGGACTGGAGGATACACTCTGACCATGGACTGGGCCGGTGGGAACGTTTTCCTCCCTTTAGTAACCTTTTTGAGCCTAAATCGCATGTTCGCTGGCAGCATAAGAAACAGGCATGGATTAAGTTATTGTATTTCCTGAATTTGGCTCTGTCTTTGTGACACTCATCCCGCATGAATAAGGGAGAGTTTTCCTCCTGGTGACACATCTGCGGGTCCTCCTTCTACCTCCCACCCAAACATCCTTCAAAAAAAGGAAGGGAGCTTTAGCACCAAGCACAACGAGGTTTCAGACAATTTAGCAGGCTGTGGTAGAGTTCCTGGAATGGAGGGGAAAGCCCAAAATAGATATCCGGGAAGAAAAGAGGAAATGGAGACAAAGAACTTACTTTAAAATTACAGGACCCTCCTTTTATTGCCACCGTTGAGTCACGTGAATTTTTGGTCTCTGCCATCAGGAGGGGTGTTCCCATGGATTGATTCAGGCTTGTTTCCTCTCTGAAGAAAAAAAGGGAAACTACTCTGAAGATCTGAGTAATTTCAGCCATCAAAGTAGTAAGAACTCATTGATTTCAGGCTCACACAGAAGTCTCAGGGAAATACTGCAGGGCTTGGAGATTCTGTTCTTGTGAAAATTCACTCACTCAGCAAAGGTTTGCTGAATGCCTACTGTATGCCCGGTGCTGTGTAAAGCACTAGGGTACAGAAACTAATAAGAAATTGCCCCCACCATTAAGGAGCTCTTTGTTGATGGGAGAAGGCACAAAGTAAATGAGGAATGCTGTCAAATATGAACCTAAATGATCGCTCTGATTTTCTCTGTGGCCTCTCACATGGCTGCTGCCTAGTGAAATTCAACAAGCAGAAGAGTTTCACTGTTCAGTTGCTGTAGTGGTCTGTATAATGTCCTGCCAAAATTCATGTCTACCTGGAATCTCAGAATGTGACATCATTTGGAAATAGGGTCTTTGCAGATGTAATTAAGACAAGGTCATGCTGGATTAGTGTGGGCCCTAAGTCCAATGACTTATGTTCTCATGAAAAGAGGAGAGGGTATATGGAAACACACAGGGAAGAAGTCCATGTGAAGATGGAAGTAGAGATTGCAACGGTGCTGCCACGAGCCAAGGAATGCCAAAGATTGCTGGCAACAACCAGAAGCTAAGAGAGAGACATGGAACAGATTTTCCCCGTCAGTCCCCAGGAGGAACCAACCCTGTCAAAAATTTGATTTCAGAATTCTGGCCTCCAGAACTATGAAAGAGTAAATTTCTGTTCTTTGAGGCCACCCGGTTTGTGTGGTTTGTCATGGCAGCCCTGGGAAACCAACACAGTTCCTTTCTGGAAACTGTGCTATTGTCCATTCCCTTGCTTTGCCCTTGAATCTACTAGAGATCACATGCAATGTTCCTCTTACTTTTTGAAAATTAATGACTACTGATAAAAGGGAGAACAGGACAGGGGACAGCTCAGCAATGCAAAAGTTCCCATGGTTACTTCTTCTATGCCTTCTACTTTGGTATTTTCTAGTCAGGTTATTTTGGCTGGTTCTTAATACCTCCATACTGGTAATCCCCTTGGCTGTGGTTGTCTTCCTCTCCATTCTTACGTGCTGTCCTCCTCCACTTTAGCTATCTCCAAGATTCTTTCTAGAAAAGTCTTTGTTCCTAATAACATTCTCTAGTACCTAACCACATGGACTTGCTAATTAATGGCCAAATTGTGATTCCTTGGCCCCATCTCTTTAGCAAAGATTAGTAAGAAGGTAATGGCTGTGTGAATAAATGAGAATTTTAGCCCTATAGGTTTCCAGTTGTACTTATAAATGTAAGAATGTTGATGTTGAGAGAGGTAAATGTAATTAGCTTTTCTACTGTATCAATACAGAAGTTGAGGGAAGTGGTGGTGGTTTGTCTAATATCTCACAGCTGGTCAGTGTCAGAGCTGAGATGGAATCAAAGGTCCTTCCATCCACCTCTCCACTGTGCCTGGCAGGGATAGAGTGGCCATTATTCCATAGAATCCAGTGGCATAGATGCCAGAGATGAGGATTTCTCTATCAGATTGGTTTATCTGGGAAAAGCTTTAAAGTTCTACTTCTCTTCCATTCTCCCAGACTCATTATTAAGCAGATGCCAGATGGTGAATTGCAGATTATATTTCAGTTTCTCCATTCACTCAGAAATTTTATGACCTTGGTTTCATATCCACAGGGGAAAAATATTTCCAAAGAAGCTTGAAAATTATTGAAGGGATTGAATGTCCTCCCAAAAGCCCCCTGGGAAACATCTAGGGGTAAACATATCTTTTTAATCTATCCACTTTTCTTGTCTATGGGAGCTACTGGATATATCATTTAGAAAGAAAAACTAGGTTAATTTAGTCAAAGAAATGGCCTAAATGATCTCTACTGTCTCCTTTCACTCTCCCAAACATGATTGGCTATGAAACATGCTAGAAAGAGAACCCAGGGTTGTTAAGGGGTCAACCACCTACCATGCTTCTGTCTTACAGCACCAGCACCCATGTCACTCGCCAGCTGAGGGACAGGCCAGCCAGAACGAAAATCATCGCGACAGCCATATCACCCATTCCCGCTTCCAAGCAAGTGCTTGCGTGAAAGGACAGGCTTCTGAGTGGCACTACTGCTTATCAGAGGTGTCACTTTGGGAAAGTTACTTAACCTCTCTGGCCTCAATTTTCTCGTCTGTGAAATGGTGATCCCTCTATCCACGTCTCAGAATCAATATGAGGAGTAGAGATGAGGTACATAAAGCAGTGCTTGGCGCTGTGATCATTTATGGATCTCTGTGCATAACCTTGATCACTATGAATTCTTAACTAAGAAGAAACTTCCCTTAGGCTTATCCATTTATTTAAGAGGTAAAACATCTTTGAATCACCTTCAGTCACCTTCTGGCTGTGATTCATTTGCTTGTTAATGTTTCTGGACTTTCTCAAGGCTCCTAGGCAACTGGCCAGCTGAAGGTCCTGTGGCCTCTGCCCAGCTCCAGGTGTCCCGACGCAGGGACTGGGAGGGGAAGTAGGAAGAGGCAGCGAGGGCGTCCGTCTTCAAGGGTGTTGCACACTTGGCTGGGTTGCTCCAGCCCCAAAGGGCTTGTGCCTTAAAGAGGACATCTCGGAGACAACAGAGAAGAGCAGCTCATATTAAAAGAATGGGGACATCCCTCTGTGCCGTTTGGCCCCTCCCTCCCGGAGAGACAGCTTCTTTGGCCTGCAGCAATCCTGTCAGTCCTTTCTGTGGCTATTTTAGACACTGTTTGGTCTGCTGCCCTGCATTTTTGCATATTTCCGACAAGACGAGGCACTATTTCACTTCTCACCTAAAAGGAGTTATAGTTGGTGCCTCTCTGTGCTTAGAGGAAAGAATATGGCTGTGTGTTATTAGACTTGCTAAAGGGTCTGAACGTATTTAAGATTGAAGGAGCATCTACTTAATATCTTCCTTAAGAAATCAATGTGGGCAAAACATGAGGTATCGCATTATCAAGAACTGGGACCAGTGGGGAAGATGGAGAGAGCGATAGATAAACACAGGGAGAATTAGAAATGAAATGGTCACACCATCTGCAGGGTTTCAGCCTGAACCACAGGGCACTGTGTTGTGCTGGGAGAGGGCTCTGCATTTGAAATCAGAACACTTGAGTTGTGTTCAGCTCTGCTTTATACTCCTTTTCTGGGGCAAGACTCGAGCCTTGGTGTCCTCATCTATAAATGGGATTAATAATGCTCACCCTACCTGACAGACTGGTTGTGATGGTTAAATGAGTTTAATGTCTCTGAGAGTGCCCTGTAAATTACAAAATGCCACAGAAATATTAGTATCTGGATATGGCCCAGTAAAAAGGGACTTCACATCTGTTTATATATGCTCAGCGCATAGCTGATGTTGATCTCCAAGGAAATTGGGATCAGCTAATGACTTCATATGGAAAACTAAAGGAAAGTACTACAAAACTCAAATTGCCATCTATGGCAGCTTTTTGTTGTTTCCCAATGAATCCAGGAAGAATTTAGCAGCTGAAGCGGTTTCACTGCTTCATTTGCTTTCAAAACCTCAAGTCATCTGGAAAATTACAGAGTTGGAGTGGCTAAGAATGTGAAGCCACCGAGGAAGGCATTTCTGGAGGCCCAGGGACCTGGTGCTGCCGAGTCCTTGTGCACACACCATAAGGAAGTCGGCTGTTTTCAATGAGAGAGTGGGGCTGGAGAACCTCAAGTAACTGGAAGAGCCTTTCTGGGTTCAGTCCCAAAAAGCTGGAGGAAGAAGTTAATTTGCCCAAGCTTGCTCAGGCCCTTTCTGGTGCAGTGGGAAAAAGGAAAAAAAAAAATGAAATCCTTCATGAATAGCAGGAGGTGGAAAGTTAGAATTCTGGAGACCTGTCTGAACGGCTGGAACAAGAAGGATCCAGCTCGGAACCTGGAGAATCAATATGTTCCTCCCTGGACTCCGTTCCTTGATCTCCTTCCTGGCAGAATAGGCAGTATTGGTCTCTCTAATAGGACTCTTGAAAGGCTTCAGCCAGCGTGTAGGCTCAGGTGGGAAACACATTTGGAGTGGCCCTCCCCCATTGCCTGGTATTGGTGGGTTGATGTTAGGACCATGAGGCATGTTTTTCATAGAGCGCCCAGTGGAAGGATTAATGCTAACGTATAGTTTAAGTTCATAATGCTTCTCATCTCTGGGCCTCGGTGTTAGAGAGCCAGAAATGTTCTCAGTCTTTAAAACTCTTTAGGATTAGGCCCACCTCTATAGGGGAAAGGGGATGAATAGAAAACATGGTATGAATAGAAAACATACTCAAAATAATAATATCTTCATTTATTCACTGGGTTCTATGCTTTATTCACTGTGTTTTGCATGCATTTTTTCTCATTTAATCATCACACAAATTTATGAGGGAGGTATTATTACCTTGTTTTTCAGAGGAGAAAACTAGTGCTGACAGAGGCTTACATAACTAGCTCAAGGTCACATAGTGCTAGATGTCAAAGGCAGGATTTGCATCCAAGTCTGTCTGTAGTTGACTGTACCGTCTCAACTAAACAAAGATTTACTGAGAATTCCTCATGCCCCTGCAGGGTGTTATTGAAGATGCTGTGCTGTCTTACTCTCTGCCTGCAATGGGTTTTTCATCCCATAGGGTAAGCAAAGAATGCAGACAACCGTAACAAAAGACCCAAGATGGTGGGTGTCTGAAGGATGAGTCATATTCACCAAATTGTAATAATAGGCAACTGACCAATCATAACGGGTTCGTGCATGAAATAATTGGTCCTGCTATGCCAGTAAGTACAAGCTGATCACCAGTCCTAGTATTGAATAAACGATTTGAAAGCTGTATACATGACCAACAGTGAAAGAGGGAGAAAGCGAATCTTGTTTACGAGGCCACATCTAGAATGTTAGTTAAACCTTTTGCAATTCCAATTATAATTTCAACAAACATCCATGGCATTGGTATGGGAAATTAGCTCCCAATCCTACCCCACTGTCCCACAGATACCCTGAGAGTCCCCCACGTGTGTTTGTTAGATGTCCCACGAGGTCTTCATGGCTGGGCTCCTAGTCTGCTAGGCTCAGCTGTGTTTTGATGACTGCCACATGACTCCCACAGTAGACTCCACAGAAGGGCTGCTGCTCTCCCTTCACCTGCAAGAGACCCATCCCCTTAGGTGTAGGTCTGCTCACAAACCATTTTGCTGTCTAGGTTCTACTTTATTCCATTCTCAGGGAAGTTTATTCTCCCTTAGCTGTTTGAGAGAATGCTAGCAATATAGTTTAACTCTGGCACCATCCTCTCTAACCAATTTTATAGCAGCTTCAAATCAACAGAGTATCCATTAAACTCTTAGTGTTTACCCTGTAGGTGCCATGTCAAAGACAAAAAGAGAAGGCATGTTTTTGCTCTCGAAGAGATTTTTACCCTTCCTACAGAAATAAGGCAGAGCACACGAGTGCTCTGATGGTGACAGAGCATTGGAGAAATAGGTTTGAGATCAGCTCTGCCCTTTGTTCCTGGTGTGACCTTGCTCAAGTCACCCAACCTCATGATGAGTTTTCATGTCCCCATCCGAAAATAGAAGAATTGTTCTAGATGATACTTCATTGCCATTTCAGCTCTATTTTTTTCTAATTCCATTATAATACAAGACAACAACGCTAAATGATTTATAATCTCCTGTGAGTGTAAGACATGGACTATATGTGTCCCAAGAAAGCGAAGAATCATAGCGAGCTTGGAGTGTCCCTAAAAGACATGGTGGATAAGAAGTGGCTTATTTGGGTATTGAAGAGCACTTAGGTTTGGATTAGCAATAGATGAGAAGAATTTGGTCCATTTCTATCTGGGGTATAAGTGGACTGAGTTTGGGAGCTACTAACTAAAATGAAATTTTAGTTAGTAGAGGTGATATGTAGGTGGGTAAATTAGGTGTGCACCTTGGGTGAATTTGCTATATTTCTGTCCCCAGTTTGTTTTCCTAAAATCCAATTCTATTTCTTCTACTTTTTTCTTGCCCTCTGGTCAAAATGGAAGTGGCAGAACATTTTCTTGCGCATTTCACCACTTCTTTTTCCTGAGTTCTAAGGGAAAGAAAAGTTTATGTGAGTATTAATAACTGCCCATTGTCTTTATTTCTGGAACCCCCTTCCCAATATTTCAAATTATCCTAAGTGTTCCTCCAGGAATAAAGAGGACAGTGATAGTTAGTCTTCAAAGATGACCTCCTCCTCAAAGAACCACATCTCCCCTTAATCACGCCCTTGCATAACTCTCTCTTCTTGAACCAGGGCTGCCCTTGAAACTCATTCAGTAGAGAACTGATTGCTGCATGACTCCCAAGAATAAGTCGTAAGAAACCTTCATGCTTCTTCCTGAGTCTCTCGGAAAGTTCAGTCTTAGGAAACTCCCTGTTGGAAACTAGCCACCATATAAAGAGGATAACCACTAGGTTATTCCGAGCCCATCGTGCTGTGAGATGCCCAAGACATGTGGAGAAGCCTGGGAAGGTGAAATCCCATGTGGAGAGGAAGGCCAAGGGACATCAAGGTGGCAGACATGTAGGTGAAGGAGCCACCCTAGAAGTAGATCTTTCAGCCTAGTTGATGCTACATGGATCAAAGACAAACAAACCAAATCTTTCTCAAATTCCTGACCCATAGAATCATGATCAAACAGAAGTGGTTGCTTAAGTTGTTAAGTTTTGGGGGGAGTTTTTAAGCTGCAATGAGTGACTGGAACGAGTATCACTAAGCCGTAACTATTCCAGAGGTGAACAGTGAGCTTGGAATGTATGAGCTTGGAATATATGAAAAATGGTAGTGGAGAGTAAGGATGGAAAGAGAATTCAGGTCAGACTGTAACATTCTAAGACATTTGGTTTTTTCCCATTAATAATGGGAAAATCTACTAAAGTTTTTGATTAAGAGAATGGCCTGTTTGAATAAAAAACTTACCTAAAAGTCTGTCTGATGTGTCAGACAGGAAAAAATGGAGACAGAGAACCCAAGAAGCCCAGGAAAAGAGTAAGGATAGGGTGTAAAGTAGGTGAATGGCAATGAGAAGGGAGAGAGCAGAGGGGGCAAAGTATATTGACAATATTGTTATAAGAGGACTGGACAACCAGATATGGGGTGCAAGGAAGCATGGGAAGAGATTCAAAGGGGACCCTGAGTTTGTAAGCCTGTGTGGCTTGAAAAGATTGAACCATTAATAGAACAAGAGGACTTCAGAGGAGGATCAAGTTTGGAAGTGAGGGAGGGGGCAGAGGAAGAAGGATAATAATGAATTCAATTTTGAGATGTTTCATTAGTAATGTGTTGCTGTATAACAAAGTATCCCCAGACTCAGCGACTTAAAACAACAAACACTTATTACATCACACAGTTTCTCAGGGTCAGGAATCAGGGAATGGTTTACCTGGGTGATTTTGGCTCAAGGTGTCTGCTGAGGTTTCAGGCAAGCTGTCAGCACAGGCTGCTGTTATGTAAAGATTTGACTGTGTCTGCAGGATCCCCTTTCAAGCTCACTCACGTGGCTGTTGGCAGGAGATTGCATTTTCTTGCCACGTGGACTTCTCCATAGGACTGCTCACAGTATGGCTTCCCCCAGGGCAAGTGATGAAAGAGAAAGACAGAAAGAGACAGGATGGCAGAGGAGGAGGGAGAGGGAAAGGGTGGAGGAGGGTAAGAGGAAAGGAGGGAAGGTGGGAGGGAAGTAGACTCTGAGCCCGAATGGAGCCGCAGTCTTTGCTATGGTCAGAGTATGTCCCCCCAAAATTCGTATGTTGAAACCTAACCCCAAGGTGTTGTTAGGAAGTGAGTCCTTTGGGAGGTGACTAGCCCTCATAAATGGGATTAGTGTCCTTATAAATGAGGCTCTAGAGAGATCCCTTGCCCCCTCCACAATGTGAAGATACTACAGGAAATCTGTGACCTAGAAGAGCAGCCTGACACGATCGTGCTGGCACCCTGGTCTTGGACTTTCAGCCTCCAGAACTGTGAGAAATAAATTTTTGTTGCTTATAAACCCTCTAGTCTGTGGTATTTTGATATAGCAGACTGAATGGACTAAGACAGGCTTTCTATAACCTGAGCGACACACAAACTCCCCTGCTGTATTCTGTTGTTAGAAGCGAGTCATTAAATCCAGCCCATGCACAAAGGGAGGGAAATGAAGAGCCACCTCTCTTGAAGGGAGAATTCGTGGGCATATTTTTAAAACCATCACAGATGTGGTAAGTTTTTTCCACTAAGAGTCTACTGAGGTGAAGACTGTCGTGGACCTGAAGAAATGTGCCTATGAGACTCAGGATTGAGATTAGAGTGCAAACCGGGGATTGACAAATTATCTTTTGATTCATTTTAGAATTCTATTTTGAGCATCTCCAATGCGCCAGGCACCCTGCTGAGTGAGGAGGATATGGTGGTGAATAAGACAAACCAGGTGCCTAGCATTATCATGCTTATAGCCTAGGGGAAAATCCAGATAAGTCGATAGGAAATTGAAAATCGGAAATGATAACGCTCTGACAATAGGAAAGGGGGTCAGTGGTGAAGTTTTTAAGATGAGATCTGGAAGATGTGTAGGAATTAACCAGGCGAAAATGGGATTGGAAGAGAGATGTAGACAGCATAGGAGTGACGTGGAAGTCAGGAAAAAGGATGCTGTCTAGGAGACGGGCAGCCGAGGCATTGTTTTCAACCTGGCTGCTCGCGAACAGAATCTGGCTTATTTTATTTGGCCTGCATTCTGCTTTTTTTTTTTTTTTTTTTTTTTTTAATGAAACAGTTGCCAATGTTTATCAATCCTGGGTTTCTGTTTTCTCTAGAAATTTGCACTCTCATGCGGCATACCCCGCTGGTGCTGAGGTGGGGCTGCCTTCCTCTGAAGGGCGTTCACACTGGCTGCCCGCTCTTCCGGCCACTCTGAGTTAAGGCCAACACCGGCACTGCTATTTGCTAGCCCATTTACACTGTCAGATTGGATATCTTGTTCATCCATACTCTCTGCCTTGCTCTTGTTGACATTTAAGTTAGCGATCCTAGACTAGATGTTTGGATGTACCATCATTCACACAGATGTTTAAGTCACTTAAGATGATGGCAGATGTAGGATTGGGAGATAAATTTTCTTGTAGAAGAGGGATTCTAGACGGCATGGCAGAAAGGTCTGGAAGGGGAGGGAGGCGTGGCAGAGCGGTCAGAAGAGCAGAAGCCCTTGGCCATATGAGGATGAAATGCTGGAGAGGCCAGTGTGTGTGGGACTGCAGTCAAGGATGACAGAGAACAGGCCTGTGAGACATGTCAGTGCAGCTGCCACAATCTCTCCGAAAGAATAAGTTCTGGCAGTTCCCTGGAAGATGAAGAAAATAAGAACAGCCAATGACCGCTGAGCACCTGCTATGTAGCAGGCCCTGCTCTAAGTGTTTCACATGCCTTTTCTCAGTTTATTCTCACAACAGCTCTATGAGGAGGTACTAGGACTGTATCATCTTTTTCCAGATGAGAAAACTGAGGCAGAAAAAAGTTGAGCTATTCAAGTTAGAAAGCGGCAGAACGAGGACTTTTTCTTAAACCATCTGACTCTAGAACCTCAGCTCTCAACTCCCAAACTGCGGGAGAGGAAATCTGAAAGCTGTATCAGAATGAGCCAGCTAAGACCCAGGTTAACCACATTCACGCAGATTCTTCTTCTCAGCAGGATGCACAGACATCAGTCTTCCTGGAAGAAGGTCACTTCACTCTGGATGACTTGTGTGTTCTCAGTTTTAGTTTATTTTTTATTTTTGGGCAGGCTCCGTGGAGAGGCTGTCAGTCTGAGGTTGCTGGCAAGCAGATTCCCAAGACACGAGGAGGGAGAGTGGTCATGCATGCATGGCCGTCTCAGATAGCACCTTGGCGGCCAGATGCCTGGTTTCTCAAGGCTGATCTAAGTGCACAATCCAATGCAGGACTTTGGCACGTTCATTTTTGTTATTAGTCTCGAGCACTTCTCAGTGGTGGGCCCTGCCTTGAGCTTGGTCTGTTAGTGTCTTGTGTAGTCACACATGGCTCAAGCTTTGGTCTTGCCAACATAACCGGAAATATTCAATCCTTACAGCCTACAGGTCTCTGCTTCCAGCTCCATCTTGGTGATAACTTCACTCTCCAATGGAAATCCTGAAATTCTTACGGCTAACGCTTCTTCTTTCCTGGACCAGGTTTCTCACTGAAGGAATAATTGAATTCACAGAAGCAGATAACTTTAATTGTAAAGATAGTTTATGAATACGAATCTTTGCAACATGGACTGGCTTATCTCTTGGCCAGTCTTGAGTCCTGGGGACCCTCTGAAGAACAAACAGGAGCCCTTCTGACAGCAATTTGCTGTGGCCGTTTGGACTTCCTGGAAATAGCTTTTTGATAGTTGGAGAGATGCTTAAAAAATAAAGGCTGTCATGCCCGGGTGATGGGTGAAGGAGCTATTTATAGATGAGCAAAAAGTCTCCAGTGTGATAACTTCCATTATTGTACAAGGACAATGGGAAATCCTCCAGGAGACAGATAGCGTAGAAGGGATTTAAAATTAACCACGTCATGTTTTATTCATCAAGACCTTAAGTTGACTTATTCTTTTAAAAGGGCCATATACTTTTGATTCCTCTTACTTCTTTTTGAAAAATAAAACAGCAAGCTATTTAAATAATTATGCCAGGTCACAAACTGTGGTCCTTTGGGCCTGTCTTGCCTGGAGACCTATTTGTTTTGCTCAATAAATATTTTATAAAATTTCGGTTGAAATCCTTAGGCTGGGCCCCGGCTCTCTAGTTTGCTGCAGTCTGCACTACTCCCTACTATGGTGCCCTGGACTGCTTTGACTGCCCCCATCCAAGTGTGTGACCCCTGTCCCGGGTCTCCCTATGCCTTGTACAGAGCACGTGCATTCTGTCCCCTTGCCTTTGTGCATGCTGCAGCCCCAACTAGTGTATCTTCCATAACCCTTTCTCTTATTCCAAATCTTACATACCCATACACTGTTTCTGAGAAGACTTCTCAGGAGATTTTGACCCATGGTGGTCTCTCTTCTTCCTATCTCCCCAACGCATGTAATCCCCAAATATTGGGGGGAAAACACAGGAAACGTGATCGCTAAAAGGTGTTACAATAATGTTATAACAAAATTTAAGATCCTTGCGAGCAGATTCCAGGCCATCTAATTGGAAATGCACACCTGAGCGTCAGGCGCGGCTCCTGCACCCGGCAGCGCGTTTGGGCTGCATCACAATTCAGGGTAACTCGGCTCACTTGTTTTAACACTTCAAATCATGAACTTGGGATTCAGAGACAGAGAGAGAAATGGAAGAAAGAGAAAAAATAGAAAGAAAAGGAAGGAGAATGGAGGAATAAATTTGGAGTAACATAATTCTTAAAGAATCACCAAGATTAAAATATCATCAGACCTTAAAAAACACCTGGGATCTTCCCTCATTTTAGCACAGAGAGTTGAGGTGACCAATTCAAGGTCACACTGCTAGTTGACGGAAGGTTGGAACCGGTAACGTAGTCTGCTAAATCCTGCTACAATGTCATTTTTCTCTCTCTCTCCTCCCCTTCCTCCCTCCCTCTCCCTAAGAGTGTATGATTATGTGTGTATGAGGACTGAGTGAGTGTGTGTGAGTGTGTGTGTGTGTGTGTGTGCAAGCACGTGCATAATGGTATACATAGAGAATGCTTTGGAAGTCTGTCTGTACCGAAACCCACTGATACATAAATCTTTTCATGTCGATGGATACTGTAGGAATTGAAGGAGAAACGGTAGGAATTTATGGTTAATTTGAATGGAAAAAGTCAGAGAATCCAGGGATACATTTTAGAAAAGTTTTATCTCTAAATGATTAAACAAAAGTTGGGGCTTAAATGTGTCAAACCCTTCAGCTAACTAGAAAGCTGGATTGTCCAAATCGTCTCCTTCCCCAAAGTTTCCCGAGTGTTAAGCTTTTATTGCATTTCCATTACTTAGCAAATGTGACGCCTCAGCCTTTCTGAATCTGGGGAGCCAGGGAGGGAGGCTCCAGGTGGCAGGGTGCCCTCGCAGACGGCTTCTCTTGCCTTCCTGCTCTGTGTGTTTCTGGGACTGATATGCAGCTGTTCTCCAGATGCCGGCTCTTCCCCAGAAGCAGCTGACTCTCAGCAGGGGCCCCTTCTATCAATGTGACAACCTGCTGAGGCCTTTGGAACTCTTCCAGATGTGAGGCATGTTAAGGCTATAAAACATAATCATTAGCATTATCTCCATTTTCATTTTAGAGTCTCAGCTGTTAAAGTTTCTTGTACAGAATTAGGGCTTAATTGTTCTCATTTTTCTTCATAGGTAGCTCCTTTTAGACAGCATGGAATCTTCCCTTGGAGCTGGATTTCCCAAAAAGAAAGAAAGAAAGAATAGCTTAGGAGTAATGGTCCTTGCTTCTGCGGGCTGAGAAGGCTGAGGTTAAGGGCGCAGTCTTTCCTGGCTGCAGTTACATGCATGTCCGTAAGCTAAACACAATCAACCATGGCTCTCTTTTGCTGAATCACAGGCTTTCTTTCACTGAATTCACTTGGAATCAATTTCTTTTTTCTTGTTTTCTTTTCTCCCCTCCCCTCCCTTTGTTAATACAGCCCCTCTCTTATATATTCCCTGGAGAAGATCTCTTGTTACTTCATTCTTCCTGGGATCTATGCTTTATTCAAGAGAGGGAATATATTTTGGGGGGAAAGGGGTTTAAAAGCTAATGATGAAAAACTAATGTTTCTTTGCAAAAAATAAAAAGGGGTTTCATATTGAAGGTGGAGAAAATTGGAAACATGGGGATCGAAGGTTTGTGAAAACATTAAAGAAACAGATAAAATAAAGACCTTGAATAAATTTGCCCATAGAAACTCATCTTGTTGGTTTATACTGTGGTCGTTTTGTCTTAGAAATCCAATTCCTCAGTGCGCAGCCTCAGAATCACACTGAGTTTTGATGACAGGATTAGAAATCCCCGCACAATTCCACGCTGATCTTCGCAGGCGGGCGCTAATGGCATCTGTGGCAAGCATCTTGTGCCAGCGACCGCTGAGAAGCATTTGTTCACACAGGGAGCTCAGTAATTGGCCAGAAGACAGAGACTTACACATCCCGATAGATAAATTTCCTGCAACGTTTTACAAGTCTTGAATTCTTTATTCAGAAGATTCCTGTCAGTTTCCCAGGCAGTTTACAAAATGCTGGCAGGGCAGGAAGGGCAGGCTGCAGGCCTCTCCCAAGGCCGAGCCCTGGGGGGGCAGGGCCTGGAGAGCTGCTGTGAACCTGTTTGCTCCATGAGGCTCTGTGAAGAAGGATGCACAGTCTGGGTAGTGGGCCTGAAGGTAAAGGCAGAAACTCTTTGTGTCACTTAACAATATAACACAATATGCACAGTGAGATCCTATCTGAAAAAAAGTATACACATACACATATCCATCTGTCTATCTATCCAGCTATAAAATAAGAATTTAAAAGAAAATTGTAAGACACGAGGCTAATGTTGATTTTGTCTGGGTGATAGGCTCAGGAGTGATCTTCTTCTTTGTTTTACAAAGAAACAATGTTTTGTATTTGTAAAATAGTCTTTTGTATTTTCTTTTTAAGTTTTTTTGTATTTGCTGATTATTTTTGTAATAAATATGAATTGCCTTTATAATCAGAAAATATCTAAAGATATGTACAAATCTACTAAATATTTGAACCCCAAATTAGCATTAGACCCGGACAAGATCAGTGTTGAGATTCTTTTCTCTGCAAATGTACTTGAATCTCTTTTACTTAGGAAATCCACTATGTATGCAATAAAAGCTAGCTCAGCTGGAAGCTGTGTGAAACCCAGATTTACCATTTTGTCACCAATGTTGCTGATGGGTTTCTCCAATACCTATAATTTTATATCTTGTTTCAGCTGGTTATATTGTGTATACAGTTGTTGAAACTCTGAACTCTCTTAGGATGTAAGCATTCATTGCATGTTAATTATGTACCAATAAAAAAGAAGTAAAAATGAAAACTCAATGTAAACGGAATCTTTTTTTTCTTTCAGATTTTTGTAACGTTTATGAGATAATGCCACAAACGGAATGTACTGGTCAGAAAACCACCTGATGGGAACAGAGTATTAGTCTGTTATTTGTATAGTGCCAGAACCAAAGTGTGAGATGTAATTAATTTCCCTAAGTTGGAAAATGGAATGATAGTAATATTAGGAGAAGTCACTAGGCCATCTCTTCCCCAAGAAACAGAAGTCTAGGAAGTGTCATCTTTCCTCGTGGAAGACATTGGTGTTAGGAAAGGAAGGCACTGGGCAAAGCCTTTCAGCTCTCCTAACTGGGAGAATGACAAAGGAGAGCAGGCTAAGAGGCCTGGAGTGACATGAAAAGGGCTGAAGGGTAGAAAGCATCATCTGGAATTAAAACACTGAAGAGGACAAGAAACAAGATAACTTACTTGGGATATCTTTTAATCAATAAGGTAACCTTCAAATTGTGATTTTCTCCCTTCACTGTTTGAGAAGATGCTCATTATGTGTGGGGCATTTCAAAATGAGTAACTAGCCTTAAACTCGTGATAAGGCCAAGAGCTTATTTCTTAGTCCTTCTTTTTAATTTCGGTGATGCAAGGAGAATTGGATCATTAATCAACTATGTTTTGTTACAAATATTGGGCTAATAAAGTAAACTTAGAAAAAATTTAAATTATTCCAATTATTGCCTCCATCCTTGATCTTAGGCTATGTGTATAAATACATGATTATGTGAGTAATGGTATTTTAAGTTTATAGTGCATTATAGTTTTTAAACCATTTTCACACACATGATTCCAGTAGATTACACTGACCATCTTCAAAGAAGTCAGACTAGGAATTACTGTTCTTTTTTAAGGAACATTAAGCTCGGTGAGGTTATATGACTTTCGTAATTCCACTGCTAGGAATTGGGTCTGACCTCCACTTTGGCTTCTGATATCCCAGGTTCAAAAGAGACCTTTCTGACTTATTTCTATTTTTGAAAAATCCTATTAACCAGAATCTACTACAGTAGTGGTCTGGGATGCTCCAGACACGGGAATGCCCTGGACTTTCCACGCAGCAGTCTGCTTTAGCTTCAGGCTCCCCATGCCTCAGGGATCTGTGGAGTCAAATGAGATCACTGTAAAAATAATAATTTAGATTTGTCCAGATCAGGTTAACTCTCTGGAAAAGGTAGAAACCTAACCCTCCATACGATTCCCCACTACCCTCAATGCCCCCCGCCAAGGTATTCCCTTCTGAGCATGTTCCGTGGATGTTCATGGATGCTCTCATTCTCTTTCACTTGGGGCTCAGGTGCTTGTTGTTGGTTGGAGGCAGCCCTGGACCCCCACCACCATCATCAGCGCCCTCCTGGGATGCTGTGTCTGATGGCGGGGCCCTTGCTCTGTCCCTGAGTCACCAGCCTGGGAGTCACCAGAGTAGCAGGGGAAGGGAGAAGCTGGTACAAAGGATTGGACTTGGAGATTCAGAGTCAGCCCAGCTGTGTAAACTGCCAATGTAAACTGCTAGTAAATAGCTTCGCCCATCTGTCATTTAAGGGGGTCTGGAATTCTCTTTTAAAAAATGGGATCTAAATCTGCTTTTGGTAATCCTAACCCTCCCCTGGCCTCCCTGTTGGGCTGAGACCCTGAGGAGCAGTGAGTACGCTCGGTTCACCTGCTTTCTGCTTCTTTTTATCACCGGGGTATCTAAAGAGAACAGCTTAGCTCCCTTGCCTCAAGACTTGCTCCAGAAAAAATTCTCTCAGCTCCATTAGCAGATCTCCCCTCTCTTGGGTTCCGACCTGAATCCACAGGCTGAGCAGGGAACTAACGTCTGCAGCCAGGCACCAGGCTCTCCCCAGTTCCTGTTCTTCCTGCACCCACCTTGGAACACACACACCCATGTGCTCGAAATCTTCTTCAGCAAAAACACACGTGCAAATAACTTATGGCGGCCGCACCTGTTAGTCAACACACAGGCTAGACTGCTCAGACATATCCGAATCCCACTTTTGGCTCAAGCCAGGAACTCTGCCTCATTTTCCAGCTGGAACAACAAGATTAACACCTGTGAAAAGATTATCAAACAATCCAAGATAGAACATAATCAGATGCTACATAAAATATACATACTGGAAGTGCTTAAGGGTTTTGGGGCCAGAAAAAGTCCCTACAGGCTAGTGTTGTTAAGAAAGACTGCACATGGAGATGGATGTGTGCTGAGCCCTAAAGCAACAGTAAGATTTTGATAGGAGGAACCCTGTGTCACATTAATTCTACTTGAGGAATGTTTAAGACACACATCCTTATATAAGCTATTTAGTGAGTTTTCTAACTTCAGGATTTTAATTGAAATCAAATTGCTGGCCTATTTGTTTTCTTTCTGTCTTCTGGCACTAGAGAGATAAGCAGTGGAGTTTCAATTCCATGCTCTGATGTATTGAAGTGATCCAGGCAAGAACTGTGGTCCTTTAGACCAAAGACGAAGCTACAGAGACATAAGAAATTACCGGATTTTAGTATTTGCTGATGAATTGGATGTGAAAGTGAGGAAAAGAAAGGAGTTAAAAATGGCTGCCAGAATTTGGTCTGATCAACTGGAAGGATGAAGGCCGCATCAACTGAGATAAGGAAGGCTGCAGGTTGAAGCTGTTTTAGAGGGGAGAAGATTAGGAGTTCAGTTTTGGATATTTTGTATTTGGTATACAAATGGAGATGCTCAGTAGCCAGTTAGCTATAAGAGTCTGGAGGGCAGTCGAAAGGTTTGGGATAAAGATACAAAATTGAAGTCATTGGAATAAAGATGGCCTTTTAAACCACCTAGAAAATGAAAGGGGGTGGAGAAGAGGCAAAGTGCCTGGCCTGAGCCCTGAGCTAAGGGGGCAATCCAACATTCTCAATAAGCGATGTGTATTCTGGATCCCTGGGCTTCCCTCCCTGTGTGCCACTTCCAGCCCAGGCTCTGGAGTCCAGTGAGCTGCCATGCGGTGTCTGCTAGGCACTGAGCAATTTTCTTCTGGGGTGCAAGACATTGATAGACTCTGCTACCTGAACCAGTTACCACTGCCATCCCCTGAGCACTCATCAGGCTTTTCCTGGGTACAGCTGCACCCTCTGGATGCCACGGCGCTGTCTCCTGCAGAGCTGTTGATGTCCTGGGTGCCTGAGGTCCCAGAGTGGGGAGGAGTGATGCTGGTGTGTATGTGGGGGCAGAGAGGTTTACCAGAGCAGTGTAGCCTGTGGCTCCAAATTTAACAGCTGAAAACTCCAAATTGTCCCTCCTGCAGCCGGCTCCCCCACCACGTCTACAGGACTAAAATTCTAGTGAGAAACACGGTGCTAAGCTTAGAATTGTCCCTTCCCTGACCCCAGTGGCTGTGCTTATCTGTTTGACCTTCTCTTCTCTTGGAATGAACTCTCCCCTGGGAGGTTTCTTCATCCCTCATTCAAATAGACATTTGGCAAGCCTAGTGCGTTGGTTTGCCAGACACGTCGAGATATGCATCAGTCCTAGCAGTGGGGTTTCAGGCATTGACAGGGCCTAAAGTCGGACTTCTTCTATTTGATATGAGAACGCATCTCACATATTAGTCCACTGGTTTAGAGTGCTATATATCTGATTCATTGTAACATGCAAAAAGGTGGTAACTTTTCATGTGTAGATTTCTTTTCTGAAAACCTCTTTGATCATTAGCCTGAAGGAAACAAAACTTCAGTTGGCATCAGCAAAGACAAGGACTGCTATGGCAATTGAGAGCCATCTGCTATTTAGCTGGTTTAGAGGGGAAAGCATGCAGAAGTCTTTTAGACAGTTATGCTTTTACGCAGGGAACAATGCTTAAAAGTGTGTGGAAATCTGACTGTAAAGTCACATTTCTACTCACTTTGTTAATTTTTATTATGATCATGTTTTATAAATTTCAAAGTTTTTAAAAAATTATATTGCCATTGGGACTCTATGTACGCCTTAACAAATACCTACTTTTGAACGGGGCCAGGCCCCACAGAAGACTTTGTGCATGTGCGTATTGGCTGGTTACTCCTCTTCCCTCACTGTGTCATATGAGATCCACTGAGACAGAGCAGACGTTCTTCTGGCAATTACCCGTACTGCTGGTCGGTGTTTATTTCAACTGCTAGGTGTCCTCTTTGATTAGTCTTGTCAACGCCACATCAGTCGATAAATATTTTGAGCATCACCCTGGTTTTAGATAGAGTTATCAATCCATTGATGCAGTAATTTACATTTTATAGAATGATTTTATATACTTATCGCATTGGAAAATTATAACAACCATACAAGGTTGACGGGGGAGATGTAATATTAATCACCTTCACTTGAAAGATAAGAAAACTCCAAGTCACAGTGAGGATGCCCCAAATGACGCCATGAGAAAGTATCAACACTACCTTTAGATCTCAGGACCTCTGACCCCTCAGGAAGTTGCTTTCTCCATTAGGCAGCTCTCCCTTCTCGACGTTCTTCTGCCTTTTGGGTCATTATCCACCTGGACTTTGGTTCCTCTTCAGAGTTGCTGTAAAGGAGGAAAAATAGAAACTTTTGCTAGCACATATTTTCCATGATTTTTTTTCTTTTCTTTTCTTTTTTTTTTTAAGTAACATCTCCTCTTCATTCTGGGTTTGTAGGTTTGGGAAGGATGTCTAATCTAAATGGAAAAATTAGGATGTGCATTTATAGGCTGATGTATAGGTTAGAGGAAGGGAGTGTTTTGTGGGTGATGACAGGTGTGTGAGGGATGTGAAGTGTTGAGCAGGGGTGTGAGAGGGTGTGATGGAGTACAGTGATGTCAGCCTGAGTAACATTTCCTCTCCACAGGGTAATTTACTATGGGACACTTGACCCAGCAGGAAATGGGGGAGTAGATAGTGTAAGAACAGCTGGAACACCTGGAGAAACTTGATACTTGGAGGGAACTGTGGATTCACATCTTCATTTTGTGTGCTACCTGGTATTGTTTTTTTATCTTTCTTTGGGTGTGTTAGTTTTCTTTCCAACTGCATGCCAAGCTTCTGGATGGAAGGAATGGCATTTTGCCTCATTTTATCCCTGCAATGTCTGGCCAGTGCAGGAACAGCATATGTGTTTAGAACCCATTGTTAATTGATTGAGTCCTGCCATTCCCAGTGGTCATATATTTCATTGCTCTGCAAGCTGTAATTAAAAAAAAAAAAAATCCATGAGCCCCAGTAAGGGACATCGTTAACAGTCACTGCTTCCCTTAACTCTTAAGGAGTCCAAACACAATAATGCTGTCATTTGGGTTTGCAAATAGAATTTTTTGGCAATATTTAACAAAAAAACTGAATAAACATTTTGGAAAGTCTGGCTGAAATAGTCTCTCTCAAGAAGGTTTTGTTTACCTAACCTTAATAATTCTATAGACTTAATTATTTCTTTTCTGAGATTTGCCCCACGATCCATTTCACCCCAGAGTTTGATAATTATCATTGTTAGCAGTAGAAACTCAGTGGGCAGAAAAAATAAAATGTAAGATCCATGAATGTAAGGACTTGGCACAAAAAAGATGCTTGTAGTAGATTACAAAAATGGCCACAAGGTCTTCTTCCCTCTCTTCTACAGTCCCTGCAAGTGACTTCATAGTTCTCATCACGTTTGAGCCTCTTTCTCTGCTGCTTAAATCTGGGCTGGACTGATTTTTGTCAATAGGACAACTAAGTAAGGTGGTCCAAGCAGAGACTTGAAAAGTGCTTCTTCATTGAGACTCTGCCCTCCTGCTATTCGCGCAGTCCCAAGCTGCTATGTCAACAAGCCCAGGCTAGCTGACCACATGAGATCCATGTGGCCCAGTGGCCTCTGTTGACCCAGCTGATGGCCAGCCCAGTTTCAGCAGTGCAGCCACCTTAGCTGACTCACAGCTGATTGTAGACACATAAAGGAGCCCCAACTGAGACTAGCAGAAGAACCACAGCTGAGCCCTGCCCAAATTGCCACTCTGCCAAATTGTGAGCTAAATAAACGGTTAATGTTTTAAGTTGGGGTGGTTATACAGCGAAAGCCAACTAATACAGTACTCACTAAAACTTTCTTGAGTAGATAAATAAAATGAATGAATGAATGAATGAACGATATAAGTAATTTTATTCAGTCTTCCATTCCACGAGTAAAGAAACTGAAGTCAGAGTAATTAAATAACTTGGCTGATATTAGGGAATGAGTTAGTAGAGGGGCCAGTATAAACTGTCTATTTTCCTTTTCTTTTAAAACAATGTCCTGTCTCCCTAATGCTGTTGCAAGCTCCTTGAGACCAGGAATCTCTATTTCCGTAGATCAGCAGTGTCTAATAAAGACACTTTAATGAATACTTTTTAGTAAATTTTAAAATAATTTCAAATAAATTTTCTATTTAAAAACTACTTTGAATATAGAACACATGCATACAGCACACAGGTGAAGACGTAAAAGGCTTCAGTGAAAAGAAAAGCTCTCTCCCGCCCCTTTCACTGAGCCACCCTATTTTCCTCCCCAGAGGCACTGACTGTCAAAAGTTTTCCATTTGCTTGTTGGTTTCGGTTTTTGTGTACTTATGTATGAGGTCTATCATACCTTTACTATAGATGATGGTGACTAAAACTCAGGGTTTTCTTGTTTCCAAAAATCAGGGAACAGAGAGGGACAATAAACAAAAGCCAGTCTGGAACCTCGTTCCCCCTGCTGTGCTCTCTACAAAGCTGCACCATTTGGGGAACAAAGCAGAGACAGAAAAGAATCAGGTCTGATGAGAATACTCACAGTGAGCATATCTTTGGGGTTACTGGGATCTAACTCTATCCTACTAAAAAATGAGGAAAACAACAGTAGCGGGAAAACGTGGGGGCGTCCCTCTATTCTGGTCAAGATCCACGCCCTTCAATGATCTGTCTGGATCACAAAGAACTACAGCCCATCTCCAAAGGGTGAGGCTCCGAGGGATTGCCTGGTCTGCTGTCCTGTGGGGACAGCTGTGCACAGAGAATACTGACACTGTGCGTGCTGGATGGGGGAAGGCACAACAAAGGAGAAGGGAAAAACCCAGAACAGGTTAAGAAGGATGGGCTTTCGACAATTTAAAATGTGGCAGAGAAACTAAAAGGATGAAGCCCGAAAAAGGATTTGGGAGTGATTGAAGGGCGGCTATTACAGCATGGAAGAAAGACGCAGTTCAGCAGCGCGGAGGGATGCAGAAGCCAGATTGCTGGGAATGGAGAAGTGAGGGAAGGAAGGAGGGAGGACTCACAGAGAAACTGAAGGCAGCATGTGAAGACGATGTGCGCAAAGTTTTTTGGCTATTATGGTGGAGTGAAAGACAGGATGGTGGTAGAAGAGCAGAAAGCATTAAATAAGGCTTTTTATTTTTTTGAGATGGTTTTTAAGATAGGGAAGTTCAGAACGCGTTTGAAAATGGAGCAAGGCCAAGAAGAAAGGGCCAAAGAAAGAAAAACTGCAGAAGTCAGCTTTGGATAAGAAGGACAAATTCTGTTGTATTAATAATATCTTATGTATAGCTTTATTTTGTCAGAGTGTGTCAGTGTACTTTATCTCACAGGTATTTCCTATTATAAATACACTTACATGCTATACTTACAAATTTATAGTTATTTTCCCCTGTCCAGCAAGCCAAACATTTTTACAATTATGTTTTAGCTTCTTATAAAAATAAAAAGCTGAGGCCAGCCTGGTGGCATAGTGGTTAAGTTTGTGCACTCTGCTTTGGCAGCCCAGGGTTTGCCAGTTCAGATCCCAGGCTCAGACCTACACACCACTCATCAATCCATGCTGTGGTGGTGTCCTACATACAAAATAGAGGAAGACTGGCACAGATGTCAGCTCAGTAACAATCTTCCTCAGCAAAAAGAGGAGGATTGGCAACAGATGTTAGCTCAGGGCCAACCTTCCTCATCAAAAAATAAATAAATACAATTTTCTTTTCTCTTCTTTCTTTCTCTCTTTTCCTTAATACATTCTCCTTTCATGGTCACCCTTTCCACATGTGTCTGTTTGTTTCTGCATTTGTCCTGCCAGAGATCGTAAAGTGTCATCCCCCTGACCCCAACATTTTCTTTCAACACAGCTCCACAAACTTGTTCTATCCTAAAATGTTGCCCTGTTTTTCCAAATTTTTTACTGTCAAAATTATATAGTTCACCTCCTTTCTACAAATGTACTTTAGGCAAGCTATTTTCTCCTCCTCCAGGGTGACGTAGTTTTCATCAGTTATCTGATACGTACCACATTCCCCACCAGATGGGCCTTTCATGGTGATGGCCATCACCCTGCAGAGGCTGGCTTAAATCTTAGCAGAGTCAAGCTTTTTCTACCACTACAACATCTCAGTTCTGTGTGGTGAGGGGTTTTTAGGTCCTGGGGGCCTTTCCATGTGCAGGAGGGTTTTCTGAAGACAGGGGAGCTGAATCTCTTTCTGGAGGCGCCCGTGGAGGGAGGCACTTCTCAACATCTTCCCGCACTTGCTCCTTCTTCGCTCCTCCTGTTGCCTTGCCTTATGTACGTCTTCTCTTTGGAGGCCAACCAAAGGCGTGGCAGAAGAAATTTCTCCACGACAGAACTGCACTGTAGCACGAATTCCGAAGACCCCTCCATGCTACATTCTGGACATTCCATGGCCTGGGAAGTCAGGCGGGTGGGGGATTTGTTTTCAGTACACTCACTATCTTTTCTCAAGATTCTGTTGCATCTCCTTCCATTTCTCTCCCCAAAGTGCTCCTCTGGGTAAAACTGGGACAAGCACAGACATGAGAAGGTGTTAGTAACTTTAGGGAGAAGGCAGGACTGGATCTGATCCTGCAATGATGGCTTCTTAGACAACTCAGCACAGAAAGGGGAGATATGTCTGGGCAGACGCAGGGTCTCCCAGGTATCCTCCAGCTCACGCAGTAAATTGTCAGCTCGACTTGCTTATACTTATGCAGGCTCTGAAGGTAATTTTAGTACTTATGCAAAGGCTCGAGGCTGCCTTTTAGCCAGTGCCTCTGCTTGATGACCGCTTCTCCTACCCTCATCACCACCTGGAAGCTCCACCCACTGCGCCTCCCTGGCCACCTGCACAGAAAGGTTGCACACTGTCTGTGCGTTCTGTGTCTGGCAACTACGGCGTTCAACCACCCTGAACTGGCAGAAGAGGAAAGAAGAACTAACAAATCCCCCTCGTTGAGAATTCATTCCAGCAGAATCACCAGGCCCCGGCACCCGGCGATGCCTTCCAGGTTCCCGCCCACGCGCAGCCCGCGGCTGCCAGCGCGGTATCTGCACAGCCTGGACTCTGTCAACTTTGATAAGAGCCGGGGTGTAATATGCGCAGCCGCAGTTCTCCGGCTCTGATTTCCCCTTGTGGCTTCTTCGTTCCTGTTGATAATTAAAGGAAGCTTTTCTTGCCATGCTGAAGGCTATATAAAATAAGTTAATAAGTAATAAAGCAGGTGGCGTGGAGCCAGGACTTGCTGCTTCTGGTATGTTCCCATCCCTGTGGTATGGTTAGGGAGGGAGAAGCTTGGCTCCTAGACTCAGCCTTTTGAATTGGATAGCTGGGAGAGTGAAAACTCAGCTTGGCACTCTGCTGAAAATGTAAGATGCGTAGAGAACATTCTGTGAGAGTGCTTGTGGGCCTTGACCTTTGAATGAGACTGGTCTCTCTTCCTATCTTCCCACCTAGTCTTCTCTTCTTTCAAACCCTCCATTTCTTCATACTCTTTGTCATTGTTGTCACTGCAGGGCTCACTCCTATTTTATTAAGTTTAAAATAAATGCAGTGGGGACTTGATCTCCGACTAGTATGTGTACTCAACCATCAAGTTCTTTCCTGCCTTTTCAAGGACGTATGTGGACCTACACTAAAGATGAGTACCTTGAAGAGTGCTATTTTGGTGTTCCTGTGTGTTTGTTCACTTAGCTCTCTTGAAATGGCTGTGGGGCATCTTCCTGTTCCTGGAGGCCTTGGATAAACTCTCTGTAATGAGGTGTAGGCTCCAGCACAGCCAAGAAGACTTACAGTGAAGTGTTTGTGCCTGGAGGAGCAGAGGTGGTGCTGAACCTGTTTTGATTGGTCACAGATGCTTTCCTTGCATTCAGTTTGCCTTTGGCACAAATAAAGAGAATAGCTGAGGCCATTATTTGGGTTAAAAAATATCCCTGTACTCAACTTCCCTGTCAAATAAGGGGTGATTTTGGTCGTGAATGAGCCAGGATGTCTGTTGCAATGAACGAGTGCAATCGATGCTCAAGACATGTATTTGCTTTTATCAGCTGTCCACATTGTTCTCTAGCCTTGAAAAGGCACAACACTCTAAAGGACTGGAAGGGCAGTTCCGGGAGCATCTCCCAGCAAAGCCTCTAAAGCAGCCCCTTTGAGCCTTCACAGCCCCCAGATCCACTGGCTTTTAAGAAGAGCACTAGCAAAATTACTTCTTGCACCCCTAACTGCTACCTCTGATTCTAAGGTCTATTCTGGAATTATCTATAGCTCATCTCTTGTTTCTGTCCTTGACATAAAGCTTCTGGTTCATACATTTCTCTCCATCCAGTCCTTGGTACTGACTTCATAGTTAACATTCAAAATCCTGCCAATAATTCTTTTTCCTTCCTGAATGCTGATATATCATTTCATATTTGCCTTGCATATACTGTCTCAGAGTTATTCTTGGTTGATTCAGAATTTCCCCTTGGTTTTCTACCCTAAGGTGGCTCCTGATTCCAGCTTTTCTTAAGGTTATTCACTGTAAAACTTGACTGCAGGGTAGGTGATGAAACAGTTACCACCACACATCTATTTGCTGACTCATCCTGGAATCCCAGAGATATAATTATGATAACTTCCATTGGAATTAATCAACCACATTCTATGACCAGAGGTGCCACAATGCACAACCACAGCAGACACAATTCACATGGAATGCCAGGTGAATGGTGCTTCCTAGACTTGTGCTATGTGAAGACTTGGATGAAAGCTTTGTCCTTGTAAACCAACTTGTTCTTCAGCCCCATGCAAATGCAAAATGCATTTGCAAAATAAAATGCAAAACTGTATTTTAGAAGAGTCTGGAAACTGGCATATTTAGTTACTGCAAGAATTTTTAAGATTAGACTCACTGTAGTTAACTGATATATTATTGTCTTCCATGTCTATACTCTAGGTAGAGGTAAAAGAGCCACATTCAGGCTGGTCATGCACCATATTATAAAAACAGATGTGCTCACATTACTTTCTTCCACATCATCCTAACACACTTAGGCATCTCTATCCCTAGTTTTCTCCATTGTTCTCAACTTGGAACATTCCCTACTATTCAGAGTCTTTGTTTGTTTTTGGGCTAGTCAGTGTCCTTCCTAACAGACACTGAATTCTGAACGCCTCTTCTTTTTGCCCCAAACACATTTCTAGAAAGGTTTCTCTTGTTGGATTTCTTTGCTAATGGGCTTTGGCAATTTTGCAGAGTAGTTATACTTTCTCATGTAACTTCTGGAATTCTTTGTTGGAAGTTTGGGAGAGAGGAGCTGTTTTATTATCAAGAGGACCAGGGGTTGGACTAAGCTATAAACATGTTCTTCTTGTGCAGATGCATGAATATAACTTTGATGACTACTTTTTCTCTCTCTATTTGTTTACTGTTATCATGAGAGGATTGGACTATATAGCTCCAGCAATATCACTGATCAGTGACCGTGTCACATATGGTGATTTAGTACTTTTTGAGTGTCTAATATATGCAAAATTCCATGTTAGAACTATAGTAGCAAATAAGAGAGATCCACATCTCTTATGTCAAGGGAGATAAATATTTCACAATTAGTTACAAAATATTTCATTATGGTTCCCTTAAAGTACCTTGGGAGGGAAGAATAGTTGGCTGTAAGAGCTGATAAAAGGGGAACGAACTTGTCTTGGGGGCAAGGAGAGACTTCTTTGAGCTGGAGTTGAGATTTGAATATAGAGTAAGAATTAATTAGGCAAAGAGATGATGGTGATGAAGGAATTGGGCAGTAGAGGTGAGCTAGCATTAAATGCTCTGAGTAGAGCCTAAGGCATGTGAGGATCTTGAGGCTGGAAGAAAAATGCCATATTCAAGGCACTGAAAGACTAAGGTGGCAGATATACAGAGAGCTTGGGGAAGCATGGTGTAGGGTTCGGCAGAGGTCAGATCATGTTTGACTTTCTATATCATGTTAAGGATATTATCACAAGTCAGGATCCCCAAGAAACAGACTCTGAGGTGCAGATTAGCATGTAGGAAGTTTATTGGTGAGTAGTCTAGGGATCAAAATCTATAGGTAAGTGAAGAAACTAGGACTGGACAGAGAGATAAGTCGGACTATAATGCAGTCTCAAGAAACATATCAGTCCATTGTATATGGAGCTTAGAGGACCCTCCAGAGTTGTCACAGGTTTAGGTGAGAGGGCTGGGTCTTTACACTTTCTCAAAGACCAGTTGACCACCGGTTAAATGAGAACTGCCCTGGGGAAGAGTGTGTGGTCTTGGTTGAGATGGCTTTCTTTATCTGAGGGTAAGTCCTGGAGAGGGATTCAGCTGAAAGTTATCATCTGCTACACACCCAGCAGCTGGGGGAATGTATGCCTTGGACCTGAGTGCACATCATGGCAGCCACCACAGATATTTTTCTAAATCTGGTGAAAAACAATGTAAGGTTTTCTGCCTGGAATTAGTATCATATTTGTGTGAAAAGATTATATTCGCTATTGCATGGAGGATGGATTGGAAGGGTGGCAAGATGGGCTCCAGAGGGACTAGTTATGAGGCTATAGTGGAAACTCAGGCAGCAGATAACAATAGATTGGACAGGATGGTGGAAGAGGAGATGGAGGGGTACAAGTATTTGAGAGGCAATAGATCAGATATGGAAAAGGTGATCTGACAACAGATTGGTTGGGGGAAATTGAATGATAGAGAGATTCAAGGATAATCACAGAGTTCCTGGCTTGTAGTACTAGGCTGAGGGTGAGGCCATCACTGAGATTCTTCTATAGAAAAGGAGAGTAAATCTTGAATTCAGTTTAGGGTAAGTTAAACTGAGGTGCTTGTGAAACATTCAAACAGAGGAGGTAGTTGGATATAATTCTAGAGCTCAGAAAAGATGCCTGGGCTGTAGATGTGAATTTTAGAAATGTCATGGTATTTGAGACCTTGGGTTTAGATAAAAGATTGCCTAGAAAAGAGTATGGAGTAGAAAGTGAACCTAAAAATGCCCATGGACTAGCTGCCACGTTTCAAGATCAAGTGGACCAAGAGCTCCTAACTAAAACAGAAGAGGAGGAACCAGAAGGGTAGGAGGTAAGCTAGGATTGTGGAAAATCCTGGAAACGAGAAGGGGTCTCATTGAAGAGTGTGTCAAAGTGGCTTCTGTAGTAGGTAGGATGATAGCCATATTTTAGACACTTTTTATATTGTTATAAAATGCTATATTGTAAAAATGATGTAAATGTGTGTAAAAATATGCTTACTGTGTTTTTACGTTCCTTTTTAGGAAGGAGCTACTTTATCCAAGGTTTTGAATCTGTGGTCGTACATTACGTTCCTAATTAAAGAAATACTTTATCCTGATTCAAAGAAGGGAAGCTTTCTTTTCTGTTGTATCATATAGAGAAATGACTGGCGAAGACCTACCGAGCAACTACTCTGTTCCAGCGCTCGGCTACGGGCTGTTGCATATACAGAGGCCAAGGTAAGGTCTTTGCTCTCCAGAAGCTTAAAACCTAATTAAAGGAATAAGACCTGCCACTTCCTCAGATATGCCTTATTACCAAAATAAATGGTGCTATGGAGCAGTAGATGAGAGCAAAAATTGTGAGATGGGGAGATCAGGAAAGGCTTGGGCGCAGACGTTGAAGTGTTTGCTTGGTTCTGAAGGTTGGGTAGGGTCTGGATGGTGAAAAGATACTTCAGGTGAGGGTGGGATTTATGACAAGGTGGAGAGGGTGAAATATGCAAGACGCATTTAGGAGATTTTAATAATTGAGAAATATATAAACGTGGTGGTGCTTAAATACTGTTTGAAATAGCTGCTATATTCTAAATTCTTATCCAGTTTAAAGGCCTTTAAATATCTTGATAGTCAGTTTGCAACATCTTTTGAGATTCTAAAATTTTCTGATGAAATATTTTTTATTTGCTTTTCTTTTGACTTTTAATTGGTGTGTGCTTTACTTTGTGGTTTTAAATTTCAGATTGACCAACTTAGACATCAAACCTGGAGAGGTTTTCCCTGAAATACAGTCCAGTGACCTCACACATTGTGCTTCATTCTTTTATCCCAACGCCACCCAAAGAGAGCATAGCATGTATTTTCACCAATGAATTATAGACAACACGTTTGGTGATACTTTGGAATCAGAACGATCAGTTCTTTGAAGCATCCAAAAGCTGTGCTTATGCTCTTTCCACATTTATCTAGAATTGATAGACTGTAAAAAAGGGAAAATATGATCAGCACGTATATGTTGAACTAGTCAGCAGGCACAGCTCCACAGCATTATTTTTATGATAATTGAACTTATGTATTAAGTGGCAGATTGCTCTCTGGCTCTTTCCCAAACATATAATACTGAGTATATTTCACAGGTTTGTAATCTTCAAACCTAAACTGCTAAAAGCTTATCTCTTCATGCCTGCTATGATTGTGGTCAGTTCCAAAACTGAACAGCTCCAGGGGGCGCCACTGAAGTCCTGCTTTATGTGAATCCCACCTTCTACCTCCCTTACTGGTGCAGTGCGCAGCCCATGCCGTTTATACCAACGCCTCTTGCAGGTGGTGTAGCAGCTAAGAGGTGACGCCTGGTCTGTGGGCTTGTGACAGAAACAGTTATCTTCCCCAAAGCCACAGGACGAAGCCACAGTCCTGATAGCTAGCTCTGTATAGCATGGGCACAAGCCAATCTGCCTTCTCCAACGCTTGATTGATAGGTTAATTGGATAAAGAATATTCTAGGCTGAAATTTATTTTCCCAATGAATTTTAAAGGCAAAATTTTAATGAACTTTCTTCCAACATGCAGTATTGCTATTTAAAAGGCTAATATATTTTGATTCTTGATTCTTTGTTTATGATAAGTTTTAACTGTCTGGATAGTTTTAGGATCTTCTCTTTGTCCCTGATGCTATCAAATTTTCTAGATTTTGAGTTATTCTCTCTCTTGGGTTACACCTTTGTCTTGGTGGACAGCATTGCTCAGTAGCTTGGGAGGTAAATCATCCAACACATTCCATGTCTGAAAATATCTTTATTTTGGTTTCTAGTTTGTATTTTGGCTAGGTATAGAATTCTAGGTAAAGATTATTTGCCCTCAGAATTTTGAAGGAATTGGTTCATCGCCTCATAATTTTGACAGTTGCTGTTGAGAAGGCCATTGCCATTCTGATTTCTGTCCCTTCAAGTGATTTGTATTTTCTTTAGGAAATTTTTTTTTTCATCCTGAGAGTCTGGATTTTCATAATTATATGCCAAGGTGTGACTATTTTAAAAGATATTTACATGTTGGACCCGTGGTAGGCACTTTCACTCCAGAAACTCATGATCTGTATTTTTGTGAAAACTTTTGCATTAAAAATATGTTAATTAATTCTTCTTTATGGGAACCAAAATCTTTGGATTTTGAACATATTAGTCTGATTCTCAAAATTTCATAGTTCTTTAGTTTTCTCAGTCTTTTTGTCTTTTCTTTAAATATTTTATCAACTCTTCCAGCTTTCTTATATTGAGTGTTTTATTTGTGCTCTCATACTTTTAATTTCCAAGAATTTTTCTTGTTCTTGGAATGTTCCTTTTAAAAAATAGCATCATGTTCTGGTTCATGGATTCAGTATCTTTTCTGATCTCTCAGAAGACATTAATGATAATTAATTGTTTTTCTTCTCTTTCCTTTAGGACCTTTTTATTTGTGTGTTTTGGTTGCTGTTCATCATGTTTCAGGTTCTCCTCAAATATCTGATGATCTTTGGCGGTATTTAATCTTTGAGAGTGAAATTCAGAAAAGGTAACCTCTGTGCAAGGCTGGATCAGGCTGTTTCATTGGGCTGGTCAGTTTACCTGGAAAGGGGCCTTTAGTCTGGCTGGGGCCTTATAAGCATGGCTATCTTTATTCTAGGAGTCAAATAGAGGATGGAACTGTGAGTCTCGCTGGCGTGTGAACTTTCCTGTCATCCGTTTGCAGGACTCTGGTCCTCAGCTGTGCCTGGCATTCCTTTAAACCAACATCCAGTCTTCTCCTGGTGGAGGGAAAGGAGCGGAGAAGGATATATTTCTATTTTCTTTGTCTTTGTAGGTTTTATGCCTTTTAAAAAACTCTTTACCTTGCTTTTGGTAGATATTTGAGAGACATTCACAGTTGACTTTTTTCTTTAACCTCCTGTATTTAACCTGTGGCCAGTGGTGTCTTCTTTGGAGCCCAGGGCCTCCGGGCCCCCTCAGACACTCTCCGGAGCCGTGAAGTAAATCTCGGACCTCCATATCACCGTGGCCACAGTGAATTCTACCAGAAGGTGATGGTCCCGAAGCTATCTCCACTATCTTGCAGAGTCTGCCTTCAGGCCTGGTGGTTTCTCACTCTTCCTGCAATCTCCAGTGCCCCTCCTCAGGGTCACCCAAACAGCACCCTCCCCTCTCCAGGGTTCTGTTTGGATTCCACAGCAAACAAAATCTGTGGTCTATGGGCCTAGGTCTATAGACCTTCCTGGTACCCTGGAAGATTCTGCCTACCACAAATGAAACTTCTGAGTCCAGCCAGTCCCTAACTTGCTTCTAATCTCTGTCACCATGTCACCTACAAATGCAGCCTCTCCAGTCTCCTGTCTTCCCACTTCCTCCTCTTCTCAGCCCTGTGCTTCCTCCTACGTCACCCTTCTCACTGCTGTCCCTGCTAACCATCTTTGTTAGAAACATCGTGGCAGCATCAAGAAGGCTTTCTTTAGTCTCTTTACAGAATTCTTTCTAATACCTTTCCATAACTTCACTTCACTTGACTGCATTTTTTAACTTTTGAGCCCCTCTTGCAATATTTTGTAATCCTTTTGACAATTTTTTGAGTTTATAACTTATTAAATTATTTTTGAATGGTATGTTATAAAGAAGTACTTTCAAGTAAAATGTTTTGCTTATGTCAGTGTACTATTAAAATTCATATTATAAATTTCATTAAAATGCAGCTTTTGTATTGGATTCTTAAACCAAGAAAGAGAAAAACTGAAATTTGTATGTATAGTAAAGACTATTCATTATTACATATACATATTTAAATGTTTTATCATATGTACATATTAACTTTTTCTGCTTAAAAAATGAGGCATCCTCTTTATTTTACTGTACATCAAAACACATATATTTTAGCAACTAAATTGAAATTTAATCATCTATTACATCATCAAGAAAGCACTTTCTGGTCTGATGTTCAGCATTATTTCACTTCCCATTTTAACTGAAACCTAGCTCTTCTTCTAAGGATGTCATCTTCTTGTAGCTCTCTTGAGTAGAGACAGTTGTTCCCTCATCTCACAGGGCATGAATATGCCGTCAATTTCTCCTTTCCTTTTGCCGATCTTACTACTGTTATTGTCTGAATTTCAGGCACTCTCCCTTGTTTGTTGAGGGTATTGTCATCTGGTTCACAGTTCTCTTTCGTCTTCAGCAGGGCTGTATGCTATGATGGATGAGTGCTGTCTTCAGGTGGTGGAGGGGAGCATTGTGTACCATATGTTTGACAATACCAGCCTGGACCAGCTCTGCCTCACCTCTGAAATCATCAACTCCAGTAGCCATTCTCTATGACTTCAGTCCTTTCTCTTGCCCCCAGTGCTCTGGGCTTGGATGCCACTATGATCTCCAGTCTCTCATTTCCTTCCTTTCTCTCAGTCCACAGGCCTTCTTCATAGCTTGACTTCTTCCCCATCTAGTCTAGACTTCCATTGCTTTATTTAACTATTATTTTTTTCTCACCATTTTCAACACTTTACTAGTGATAACAAAAGATAACATTTATTAAGCATGTTCTAGGATTAGGTATGTTACTAACCACTTTACATAGATAATCATATTTCATTAAAAAGAAAGCTCTATGGTTAGATACTACTATTATCTCCAAGCTACAGGGGAAGAAACTGACTGAAAAGATAAGATACCTTGCCTCTGGTTATGTAGCTGGAAAGAGTTGCACTGAGTTTCTGTGTAGCTCTAGAACCGCTACTCTTTTAAATCATTGTGCTAACACCTCAGTAGTTTCATCTTACCTGCCTCACAGTTGCCCCTTGGATCATTTTTGTCATCCCTTTTTCCACTCTTACATCAGGACTTCTGAGAACTGTTGGAGAAAAATCACAGCCCCTCCGTGGATTTGTGCCATGACAGAATCATGGTCTCCAAAATCACCGGGGCATTTCTTTGAATCCGTGCATCAGGTCAGAAAACTCTTTCCCTTCTTGCAGTGGCTATTCCAAATTTTCAGTATAACCTTCAGGTCCTTTACCTTCCTCCCATCTTGTTCGCTCTTAGCAAACAACTTTGACTCCTACCTCACTAAGAAAATCCTGACTATCAGGCATAAACTGCCTGAATTTCCTGCCTACACGCTGACAAATAGACTTATATCTGCAACACTTTAGTCTCTTTTCCTTCAGCCCAGAAAGACGATGCTTCTGTTTCAGATGAATTCTTCTGTCTGGACTCTACCTCACACTCTTCCATCTAGTCCAAGATAAGGATCATATCACACATTTCTTGCTTTTTCTTCTGTACTTTCTGTTTCTCCATCTCCACTGGCTCCTTCTCCTCACTCTGGTCCATAGCCTCCATTAGCAGGCTTGAGATATTCATTAATCATGGTCTTAGCAGGAAGCAGACAAGTCAATTTGAAAAGGGTTTAATAAAGAGAGTAATTGCAAAGCTATGAGCAGGCTGCAGGGAAACTGTAAGCACAGTGGACATGCAAGGCTGAGGGACAAAGGAACTGAGCACTTACTGGAACCCAGAAAAAGAGTCATGTGGCTAGGGTCAACTTAAGAGGAGTTGGTCAAGTGTCAGAACTAGTCCCAGTTGACTCTGTAGGAAGATTTCAGAGAAATAAATACCGCAACCTTATTCTTCTCCCTCCGGTTTCCTGCCAGAGCCTCCCATTGACCAAACACAACCAGAAGCTAGAGGACAAAAGATTCCTTATTATAATTATAACCCACGGAAATCAGCCTCTTAGAACACAGAGCAGGGTGGAGAAGGATAGAAAGTGGATCTAGAGGGGCAAAGAGAAGATAGAAATGTTGCATGGAATCGTTTTTTTCCTGGAACATCTTCACCCTAATTTTCATTGGAATGCTAATTTTAAAGAAGAAATGTCCTTTTAAAAATTTTAATTGTCACTATTTTATTTCTAGATGGTAGAATAAATTTCAAAAAATATATCATTGAGGAAAAGTTCTGAGTTCTACAGTTCTCTGTTCCATCATTCTAAGTGTCCATTTCTATGTGTCTTGAATGTAGTAGGTGCCAATAAATGACTGATTGAATTTGTTTTAGCTGCGCTACACATCATTCTCTATTTGCTTGTGTTTCTGTTGCCTGGTAACTTTCAAAGGCTTTGTTCTATAAAAAGGAAAGGTAAGAGAAAAAGCACAAACAAAAATACTCAGGTTTTTTCCCCCCAAGTATCACAAAGTAAAAAGCAAAACAGAACAAAACATGGAGCGGTGTGACACACTGTGGAGAAAGACTAATTTTAAGGTAAGGAAGAAGGCTTCCCCATCAGGCCTGGCTTTGGTTAAGCCCTGGTGCATCATGGCCAAACTGTATGTGGCCAGGGCAGGCCGAAGGGAAGCCCCCATTTCAGGACTGACTGGCCCCGCACCTGCACAAACACCCTTTAAGAAAGGGTGCAGTTACATCTGGCAGCCGGCCCCCTATTGCTCTTTCATCAGGGCTTTCTCTTGCTTTTCTCCATTTATCCAACATGTATCTTGGCTAGTGTATTCCTGAAGCAGAGGAATCTGTGGCTTTCCTGGGAGCATGATGTTGAAGAGCGCGGGTGTGGGCTTCCTGGAGTTGACAGAGTGTCCCGGCTTGCTCGGAAACACTGAAGACCCGAATATCCCTTGGGTCTGTCTGAAGGTTCGCACAGCTTTCTTATGTTTGGGGCAGGGTGCATCACCACCAATTATTTTGTCATCATTATGTCCTGAAATGGTAAACTTTTGCCATGTGGGCATATAAACAAAATATGGGGATACACTGGTGGGTGTAGCCTGAGGAGAGGGTGATATGCAAATCTTGGCTTTATCTTGAAATCAGGAGAGCCTTAAGAAAACTCCACTATCTTCTGAGGAAATTTAAATCATTTGTGCTTACTTTTCAGGCTCCATTTTCCCTTCCAATTTTCTATTTTTCTTTATAATTCCACTTAAAAACGTCTCCTGCCATCAGGCATGAAATAGGACAGGTCCACATCTGGTTACCATCGTTTGATGCCTAGACATCTATTCCAGTCTGTAGGCTAAGTGGGTTTCAAATGGCCAAACAATCTTACAGAAGCTTTTCACTGTTACAAGAAATTATATTGGTTGTATGCCACCAGGTGAACAGCAGAGCTGGAACCAGATTAAATGCACAACGATTGGAAAATTGAATAAGGCAGGAATGTTCTCCTCATAGGCTGTCTCATTTCCATATAATTAAAAACTTGACATTGCATATACATTGGAATTAAAGTAAGACCATTTTCAAGTAAAGCTTTTAGTCCTTATCATTATTTTATGACCATCTTCACTATGTTCATTCTCTCCACAAATATTTACTGAGGACATTTTAAGTGCCAGGTCTTGTTTTAGATTCTGAGATGACCACGGGGAACACCAGGCAACACCTGAATTCATGGAGCGTCCATTCGAGTGAGGCAGAGATGCGTGTGGTAGACTACCTGGCGGAGATAAGGTCTATTAGGAAAAGTAAAGCAGTGTGAGGGGAGACGGGGCTGCGTTGAAGCTCCTGTAGTCAAGGCCTTTCTGAGGAGGAAACTTTTAGTGAAAATCTGGATGCTGTGAGGGAGTGAGCCAAGAGACTACTAAGGAAAGAATATTGCACAAATTAAACTCTACAATCTATATGTGTATGCATGCTTATGGCTACCCATTTGAAGCAAGTGATAAACAAGTGCCTATCTAGATGATATACATTATATCTATCGTGATGGTTAATTGTGTGCGTCAACTTGACTGTTCACGAGGGTGCCTAGATTAAATATTATTTCTGGGTATGTCTGTGAGGATGTCTCTGGATGAGATTAGCATTTCAATGGGTGGACTCAGTAAAGCAGATTGCCCTCCCCAATGTGGATGGGTGGGCCTCATCCAATCCATTAAAAGCCTGAATAGAACAAAAGGCAGAGAGGGAGGAATTCACTCCTTTTTTTCTGCTCACTGCGTGAGCTGGGACAGCTCATCTCATCTCCAGCCCTCGGACTGGGATTCACACCATTGACTCTCCTGGTTCTTAGGCGTTTGGATTCAGGCTGAATTATACCACCAGCTTTCCTGGGTCTCCAGCTTGCAGATGGCAGATCCTGGGACTTAGCTTCCGTGATTGAACGAATAATTCGGCGTGATTAATCTGCTTTATATGTACATAAAAATCCACACATAAAATGCACATATATAAATGCATATATAAATATTTTGTTTCTCTGGAGAACCCTGACTAATACTTTATCTTTCTTTCTCTCTATGTATCTCCAGATCTATCTATCAATTATCTGTTTCTATCTATGTTTCTATCTATGCCTCTATAATCTATCTATCCATCCGTCTATCATCTATCTATCATCTACGTATCTCTATATCTTATCTATCATCCATCATTTACATATCTCTATATCTATTCTATCTATCAATCTATCTATCTATCTATCTATCATCTATCTATCAAAAGTATGTTGCTATACTTTTTTGAGTTTCTGCTTGTTTGAGTGCCTGGTGACCTGGATGGACATTCAGCCCAGATGATGGTGCAAGGATATTCATATCATTTATTGGATCACGCAGCAGAGACTCAGGAATGATCTGAAGCAGCAACCAGGGACTAAGAAGCTTCAACGATGGAGTAAGAGAATGTTACTCTTTGTGCCTGCGCTGGAGTGGTTGGAATGGCTACAGTGGTCAAGTTCCATGCATCAGTTGTACTAACAGCTTTCTGAGAAGCATAGTATTCTTTACACAGTAACATTAGACTTGCTAGTCCGGCGTTCGAGCTCTCCAATGGGTCTTGCCCTTGTGTGGTTGGCAATCTGTGTTGGTTCTGAGAGATGCACTCAGCAACAAAGGTGGGGAGGTGAGGGCAAATCTGGAGGTGTCAGTAGACAAGTTTGACTGGAATAGAGGTTTTGAAGAGAAGAAGAGTGAGAGAAAGTATTAGGAATGCAGGTTAAATTGTAGAGGGCCTTAAACATTGTACTTTAAGCAAGACTTTATAGATGAATAAGCCTTAGTTACCTCATCTCTAAAATGGGGATAATAATGCATGTCTCATAGTGTGAGAATGAGGTGACATAATACATATAAAATGTTTAGCATTAAATTGGACTCATATTAAGTGCTTAATAAAGAGTAACTGCTACTATGATAATGAAAGTGGTGTTTAAGGGTGATTAATGTGGTAATAGTGTGTAGGATTAATTGGAGAAGGGAAGTAGTGGAATAGGGAGCCCAGTTACAAGGTTGTTTTAACAGTCTAGGCATAAATATAGTGCTGAGGAGGCTGGGAGAGGAGGGACTCATGAGAAATCACATGAAGGAAGAATTAAGATGCCTTGGAGCCTGCCTGGGAACACGCCATAAAGAATTGGAGAACTTAAATATAACTGGGATTTGGGCCTGGGTGATGGGGAGAGTGATGGGCAGTTCAAAGTATGGAACTGGTATTGACTAGAATTGTTAAATGACAATTCATGTAGAAGGAGTGGGCTGTGAGAGAGCCCATGGCTAGATCAGGGGTCACACTGAAGGAAGGAGGATGGGGAGAGTCAAATAAAAGTTGAACGCTGAAAATAGACAAGCCCTGAGGAGAACTGCCCAGTAATAAGGCCTGATGGTCCAGGAGAGACTAGTATCAAGGACAAGCTGCCTAGTCAGCTGTGTTAACTGAAGTAGAGTCCAGGAATTAAACAGATTCCTTTCTCCTTCTATTCCTTCCTTCCCTTCCTCTCTCAGTTAAAGAGTGGGCTAGGTCTTGTGTCTGGTACTGGGGGTATAAAGTTAAATAAGTGAGATTCTTGCTCTTAAAAGTTCACTATCCAAAGTGAGTTAGAAAGAAGTCTGAGTATAAATGTAGAAAGTAGGTTCAATAAATGAGGTCTGGTTATATTGAATTAAGACAGAAAGAATTTAACCAAAAAAGTAGGGATCTTTTCTTGTCTTCCTGGAGATCCAGGAAGTATTAGATAAGGAGATTTAGGAGTTTTTATTATTATTATTTTTTAATCTATAGGTGATATGAGTGTATTTTAATCTGTAAGTGATATGAGTATATTTTAATCTATAGGTGATATGAGTGGATTTTTATCTGTAGGTGATATGAGTGGATTTTCATCTGTAGATGATATGAGTGGATTTTGCTCCAGATCAGCCCCGTCAAGTGACAAGTATGTGGGCTCTGATGGTAGAAGGTTGATTTTGATTTTCACTTCAAGAATATTGAGTTTGAAATGATCCCTCTCTTGATATATATGGCAAGATTTCATACCTTACTTCTCTTTCTGAATTCAATAGCCCCAACTTTATCCTTCTCTGATGATGCACCATTAGGTCCATCATTCTCTGAGTATGATCCCTGTTGCTGCAGCAGCAACCCGACCTGGGCATTGGTTAGGAATGCTTATTCTCAGGTCCCATCCCAGACCTACTGAAATAGAAGTTCTGGAGCTGGGGCCCAGCCATCTGCATTTTCAGGAGTCATCCGAGTGATTCTGAGGGCAGCTACAGTTTAAGAACCGCTGCTTAGGTTCCTAGCATGGAGCCTTGCATTTAGCAGGTAATCAATAACAGCTGTTGAATCAAATTAGTAATATCTGATACTTTTTTCCACAGCTACCCAGAGGTGGTAACAGACTCTCAGGATGAAATACTCTGTAAGGTTCTCTTAGAAAGTGGACGAAGCACAGATTTTTTGTCCTTTTCTTGCCTGGCCTGATTTTCCTTCCTCAACTCAGCAGTTGTCATATTGAACTTAGTATTCTGTGTGAGACCCAGCTTTGAGTTTGGGGATAGCTACACTCTCTGCTTATTATGCTACAGTGAAGAAGACAACGGAAGAGAATCGTGGGCGGCCATCTTTTCCCGTCCTTCCATCTCTAGGTTTTCTACGGAGTCAGAGACAGGAGCACCCCTGTGTGGTGGAGCCTCACCCCCAGGCCACATGACAGTATCGATCCTGTTGATTTATGCGATCTTTTGGAACTTCCCCTCTCTCAGCTTCCTCCCTGACCTCTGCTCTCTACTTTTTGCAAGCATTTTTTTCTATTTTCATTTCCTGTCCCAACTCTCTGTTCTCTCTGTTTTGTTGATTTCAACCACTTCCGTGGCTCCATCTAGTATTTCTAAGGGAATTTCTCCTAAATGTATCTCTCAAAAACAGGTCTTCATCAGAACACTAAATCTCTACTTCTAACTGTCCTCTGGAATCTCCATATGGGCAGCTTACTGGTACCTTAAACTTAACCTGCCTGAACAAAATTCCTCAATTTCTTCCATCATTCAACATTTTTTTCCAACTTCTCCATTCCTGTTCAGAGTGCCTTTTTCTTCCTAGTCACACTTCAAATACTAGACTCCTTCTTAATGCGCAGGATCAAGGTGAAGGCAGGATTAAGGCAGCGGCGGCTGGGAGCATCTTCTGGTGGTTCCCTCCCAGTGTGCCCTGTGTTTGCTCGCTCCCTGCTTTCTGGATTAGCCCTTCACTATCTCTCCCCTCAGCTACTGCAGTAGCCTTCTAACTACTTTTTTCTCTGTGAGAGACGAAGAAACTGTGAGGAATTGCCCTTAGCTTTTCTTTCTCATTTTAAATTCCCAAATCATTATTAAATATGTGGGGAAAATCATCTTGCTCTGCAGTTGTGTAATAAAGCTCTTTGTGGCAGCTTGTTCAGCGTGGGCTTGAGAGCATAAACAAATGGAGGTCATTTTGCCTTCTGGGGGGTTATTTGTAATATCCAAGATTTTTCAGTTCCTGCTCATTTCCCTTGCTTCTTGCTTCAGAAGTTCCTCACAGCTAAACCCATTGATGGCTTCCACAAAACATAAATCCCAGAAAAGCATGCATAATTTATTCATAGGAGAGACCCTTAGATCTTCAATCAAAACATAGGTAATAATGGATTAGACACATTCTAACACATGCTATTACCTGGCTTTGCACACCATGTGGAAACAGCAAATTAGATTTCTGAAAGGAGAGAGGACTGCTGATAATGCCAGGATTTGCTGACATTAAGAATGACCTTTCAGAATGAGCAAGGGAAAGAAAGAAAAGGAATCACTATATTTTTAAAGTATTTTACATTCATTTTTCAGTTAATCCTGACAACAACTCTTATTTAACAGATGAGGAAGGAGACTCAGAAATGTTTAGTAACTCACTCAAGTTATATTTCTGCAAGAATTAGAGATTCTAACTTGAGTGTGTTGGACCCCCCAAAGCCAATTTTCTCTATATTACACCAGCATTTTCCAAAATGATTCCATGGAATATGAGTTCGTTGGAATGATGACAGGTGTTCTGTTTAAATTGTTGATCAAATTACAGAACAGTGTCAATACTTCCCCTTTATAGTTGACTTCTCCCTACTCCAGCCTCTGACAAACATTAATCTCCTCTCCCTTCCTATAGTTTTGGCTTTTCCAGCTGTCATATAAGTGGAATCGTATGGTATGTTGCCTTTTGACTTATCCCTTCTTTCACCTGGCAAGATGCATTTGAGATTCATCACGTTGCGTGTATCAACGCTTTGTTCCTTTTTATTGCTAAATAGTATTTCATTGTATGGATATACTTAGAAGACATCTAGGTGGTTTCTAGTTTTTCTAGTTTCTAGTGAATAAAGCTGCTGTGAATAATGCATACAGGTTTTTGGGGTAAATCTAAATTTTAAATTCTTTTGGGTGGGATTGCTAGAAAGCGGAGGAGTCTGAAAGTAAATGCAAATCTCTGTACATCGTCAGCTCCCAGTGGTTCTCTGTTTTCTTGCTGGCCCACAATTGACCTTAACCTTGACAACTTGGTCTGAATTTTTCTTAAATAAGTCTGGCTGCATCTGCCCTGTACAGAGGGCTACAGTTCTGTCTCTCTTTGCAAATGCCTTTCAGGTGCCCGTCTTTCCTTAGATTTCTGGCTAATTGGTTGCCCTAAAACCTCAGCTGTCTGATGGGATCATGAAAATTGGTGAATTTGCCATTTGTTTGGCTTTTTTTGTTGCTGACATTGTTCAAGGTTGAAAGCAATACTCTTTGCAGCTTTTCATATCTCAAGCTGAAACAAATCCCAAGCTGGAATTCTATTTATTCACTTTTTTAAAAAACCCTAATATAAGTAATGGTTTTGAATAGATCCAAGTGATTCCAAAAACTGGTGCAGTTTACTTCTAATATTGTTGATAGGTGGGTTTATGTGTATGTGGGAAATTTCTTCAAAAGCAATTTTCTCATCTGTAAACATGGAGAGTCAATCTCCATGGACTCCAAGTTCTCATGTATATCTAATATCATCTGCACGTATGTCCTATAAAGAGAGGCTTGACACTCTTTGGCTGATTCCATCCCAAAGTACGTTTCCTTAGATCTAATGAATGTTAGTCTTAAATTAGTCTCGTGTGTGTGTGTGTACACATGTGCGTGTGTGTGTGTGTGAGAGAGAGAAAGAAAATGAATGGTTGATATGTAGAAATTAGCATTTTCCTGTCTGCTCCAAGCCATGAAAAGGAGATACTTTTGGGTGCTCATTCATTCAGCTGTACCTTCCTCACTCCCTCATCTTTGCTGTCATCATCTACTCACTTCCTGATCACTATAGCATGTCCACTGGGGCCTTGGAGTGGGCAGTCTTGCAATAAATCCCAAAGTTTGCCATCATCTAAATTATCCAATACCCTAGTCTCTGAGAATTACTGGAGCTAAATCACCAAAATGGTGCCTGCACGAATACGTGCTTTCAAACGTGACCTCAGGGCTCAGACCTCCCCTAAAAACCCTTTTATGTTCCCCTAGCCTGTTAAACTCAGAGGATACTCCAAAATGTTAACCCCCTCTTTAAAATATTTAGACCGCTGTCCAACCACTCATTCCGCTGACGACCTCACTGCCTGTTGAGCGGAGAGAGAAAGCCACGCAGCAGGATTTGTGACTATTTTCCAGTGCTCCTCAGTGTCTTTTTGTACATTTGTCCCAACCTCCTCTTTTGTTTTACTTGAAGACGTTTCTGTTCCAATCTAAGGTTGATCCTTCTCTCAAAACCCAGCAATTTCCATCTAAAATTTCAAATCAACTGTCAGTTTTGACAAAAAAAAAAGCAGCTTGTTGAGATTTGGGCTGGGAATTATTAAATCTATAGAGATATTCACATTAATTATTAAATTAATAATTATTGACATATCTGGTAATATTTCCTGTTTGAAGGTTATTTTCTCTGATACTAATATAGTGACTCCAGCTTTCTTTTGATTAGTATTTGCTCCCCTTTTCTTTTAGTCTATCTGTATTTTATATTTAAAGTGAAATTCTTCCAGACAATGTATACTTGGGTTTTGCTTTTTCATCCTGCCTGAAAATCAGTATACTTAAAATGCAGTGTTTAGAACATTTATATTAATGCAATTATTGGTGGGATTTGGTTTATATTGATCATCTTACTATTTGTTTCATCTTTTTTTGTCCCATTTTCCTTTTTCCCTCCCTTCATTTGGAATAACTCAGTATTTCATATGATTTCATTTTATCTCCACTATTGACTATTTCGTGATACTTCTTGTTTTATTTTATTTTATTTTTTTCTTAAAGATTGGCACCTGAACTAGCAACTGTTGCCAATCATCTTCTTTCTTTTCCCCCTGCTTTTTCTCCCCAAATCCCCCCAGTTTATAGTTGTGTATATGTTTTTTTAGTTGTGGGTCCTTCTAGTTGTGGCATGTGGGACTCAGCCTCAACACGGCCTGATGAGTGATGCCATGTGCACACCCAGGATCCGAACCAGTGAAACTGTGGGCTGCCAAAGCAGGGTGCGCAAACTTAACCACTCGGCCACAGGGCTGGCCCCTTATTTTATTTTGTGAGTGACTGTTGTAAGGTTTACAATATGAATCTTTAACTTATCACAATCTACCATTTCATGTGTAATATAAGACCCTTACAATATATATTTTCATTTCTTCCATTCTGTCCTTTGACTTGTACAAAGTTTAAGTGAAGATTTGGTTTAGAGTCATTTCCACTTCACCAGTTGGAAAGGCATACTGTGATGGACACCAGGGTACTAAGCCAAAGACCCAATCCCCGAGGCGTTTAGTTGAGAATATAACATGTATTTAAATGGGGAGTATTGTAATAGGGCAAAGAAATATATGTGGTAAAAGTCTAATGGCCAGAACAGATACCAACAGATACCCAGATAACATAAACTGAGGAGAGATGAGCGTGGATCGAGGAGGCCAAGAAAGACTCCATCAAGAAGATGGAACTCAAAGGAAGATTTACCAAAAGAAAGATTTTATTAATTGAACAAGAGTGAATGAGATGGTGACTCTGCAATTTGGTAGAAGTAGTCAGGTGAAAATGAGCTTGAGTAGAATGAGGAATTCAAGCTGTAAACAAAAGAATATAAATTTGAAGAGGTTGGCATATAATTTTCTAAAATTAAGCACAGTATTTTTTTGCAGAACACTATTTCATTATTTTACAAACTGTGTTTCTGTAACTTTGTCCCTTTTTTTTTTTTTTTTTTTTTTAAAGATTTTATTTTTTCCTTTTTCTCCCCAAAGCCCCCCGGTACATAGTTGTGTATTCTTCGTTGTGGGTTCCTCTAGTTGTGGCATGTGGGACGCTGCCTCAGCGTGGTCTGACGAGCAGTGCCATGTCCGCGCCCAGGATTCGAACCGACGAAACACTGAGCCGCCTGCAGCGGAGCGCGCAAACTTAACCACTCGGCCACGGGGCCAGCCCCTGTAACTTTGTCCCTTTATGCTATTCCGTCCCACTATTTTAGGCAACAGGGACTTGTTATATCGCTTTCCAAAAGCAGCTCTCCTTTCATAAACTTTGTGTCTAATAACTGTTTGTTAAATGAATTACCGAAGTGAGGAAAGCAGAGCTGGGAGGCAGAGAATTTAATAAGTGGTGGAGAAAGTAATAATGAGTCTAGTAACGAATATCACTTTTAGTCTTGAGAAATATTTGCTTGGGAAGGAAAAACTCACATTTCTTAGTTTCGTTCTCTCTTCCACCAGTCCCTCTGCTGTGCTGCAGCTTAGTTAGATTTAGCTCTTTTTTAAATATATCTCTAATTCATCTCTCATGTCATAACCTGTACTGCTTCTTACGCCTTAATTAATATTTCAATGATCCACTCAGTGACCTCACTTCAAAGTTGTTGCCTGAACCCAGATGTGGGGGTGGCCTATCACCTCTTTGATGGAGTCATCTGAGTGGTTGTGCAGGTATTCCACTCGTCCTTTGCTATTTCTCAAGGCACTTCTCAAGGGGGACTTTTTCTCAAAAGGATAATTCTCACGGATGCATGCACACTATTCTTCAGTCAATAGTGTATTGATTCCATATAGTCAACGATACGTGAACAAATTTCTGTATGATTGCTAACATGGCACTATGACGCTTACTCCCACTGTCACCACCTCTAGCAGTACACAGCCACTGTCACAAACCAGTGCTGTCACCAACACGACTTCCATTTCCCTTACTGCTATCACTATTGGCTATTCTGCTCAGCACTGTGGAAGGCATTGTCTCTACATCATTTCCAATCATCCAAGAGTCCTGCATTGTTGTCCTCATGCTACGTGAACACACCGATTCCACAAAAATTAGGAACTTATCCAAAGTTAGTGATCAACAAGGCCAGGAATTAAGCCTATATTTGTCTGAGTCAAAGCTAAAGATCTTTCAACCATCCCAAACAGCCTATCAAGCAACCTCTGTTAGTTTAACAATTAATTTCCAATGCCTCCTTTGGATGCCCACAGTGCCTGTGCCTATCAACTTATTGTTGGTATGTTCACAAATGTTTTCTGATTGTCTTAACGATTTTCTTTTCTTTCTTATTCTTTTCCTTCCTTTCTTTTTCACTCCAAGTTAAATGTGCAATCCATGATCTGGAGCCTCTGTAGCATTTGGTCATCAATCCAGTGAACATTGCTTTTATTTTAAAAATGCTGTTTAAGTGCTGTTTAGCACTATTTTCAATGTGAGGGCATCTCATAATAATGAAAATTTGGCACTTAAGTAGCTTAATGTTCTTAAAAGTGGTGGCATATGGCAAATCTAGTTTGAGTAATTAGGGGGAAGGAGATATGATGGAGCATGATGGTAAAGGTTGCTAATTTATTTTAAACATGTTCACATGGAAACATTTCCACACAAATAAATTGCCAATAGCATCTTGTGGGGGATCATAATTGGCCACCCCAAAATGTGTCTCTTTGACTTGATTATTTTTTAAAAAATTTTTTTGGTGAGGAAGATTGGCCCTGAGCTAACATCTGTTGCCAGTCTTCCTCTTTTTGCTTGAGGAAGATTGTCGCTGAGCTAGCATCTGTGCCATTTTCCTTGATTTTGTATGTGGGATGCCACCACAGCATGGCTTGATGAGTGGTGTGTAGGTCCACGCCTGGGATCTGAACCGGCAAACCCCAGGCTGCCGAAGTGGAGTGCACAAACTTAACCACTGCACCACTGGGCCAGCCCCTGGCTTGATTCTTTTAAAAAACAAAAGACTCTAAAAGAAACTTTGACCTTCCCCCTAAGTGCCTAAAAGATTTGAGATAGAAGGCCTGATCCAGGAAGGAGCTAATACCATAAGGTAACTACAGTATAATATAAACTGGGTGTCATGGACAAGGAGGAACCTAACAAGGGCTTTTCAATCAAAGTCCTCTCCATCTCTCATTGTCTTTACAAGGCATGATCAATATTTGTTTATTAAATGTTTGCTTTTCCATCTCCATGTGAATTGCTTTTCTCCTCTTTGAAGTCTCAAACCCCCCCCCCCCCAACATCCTCCTTTGTCTTTAGCTGAACATGGTATTTAACATGGTGGCTTCAGCCATTTTGGTGAATTACTCAGATTTCTTGGGCTTCTCCCATGTATAGATGTTATGCAACTTTCTTTGATTTTCTCCCGTTAGTCTGTCTCATGTCAGTTTAAGTCTTAGAGTAGCCAGAAGGACCTAGAGGGTAGAGGAATAGTCCCCCCTCCCCTGCTCTGCTCTCAGGTTTGCCATATCTGTGTTTCTTATGAAACATAAAAAGTTCTGCCGCTGTTGGCTTTAATTATTTCATGCTCTGCCACCTTAGCCCCTACTCCAAACTCCAAATCATATTCATTTTCTGTGATTCCTAACCTCTAGGATTTCTATCTTGTCTTGCTATGCTTCAAATTTTTAGTCCTGCCCTCATCAAACGAGCAGACACTATTCGTTGGTCTTATTCTTCTTATTGCTGGCAGGGTTGCAAGCTTAGCTCTATCTCAGCAAAGAGGGAATGGACCTTGATTAGCTTTAATCAGTCATATGTAATTTCATTGCCCTCAACGGCTAATGATTGAAGCATTGACGTTTAATGTAATTTTGGCTAGTGAGACAGGAAGGGAGGTCTGTTGAAGGACTTTGGGCAAGCGTTTTCTCACTGGTAACTATTCACACTGGAGTAACTATTTCTCTTTTCTTCTATCCCTTGATATTTTTGTGACTCCTGTTATGCAGGGAACTGCAGCAGCCATCTTGTGATGAGGAGGAACAAATATAAAGTTGGAAGAAAACAGGTCTAGGATGCGATGCTGGAAGATGGGATGAAACTGGGTCCCTAGTAATGTTTTTGAACAACTGCATTAATAAATTCCAAAGCTGAAATTTAATACTTATGTAAGATAGTAATAATACCAGGTTGAAAATTTCTTGGCATTAATAAGCTAACAAAATTCAGGAAGCGGTCAGTTTTTCTTTTTCCTCTTTTTCACAGCAGTACTTGTCAGAGATTGGGAAACCAGTAGATAAGTGAGGAAGAGGCCCATCAAGTGGGAAGAGGTGGAGAGATTACTTTATAGTTACATATTAGGATATGAATATCAGCAATCATTTTTTTGTTCTTACTATACTGAATTTCCAATGCATGCGTTACTATTAAATGTGATCTAATTATCCTGCTTTTATTATTCTCTTGAGTATAGACATCTCTAGAGGGGAAATGTGGCGGTCAAGTTTTCTGCTGACCTCAAGGTCTTCCGTGAAGTGCTTTAGACTGCCAGCCACACCAACTCAGCTGTATCTGCTTTGTCAAAGGAGGTCGTTGGAAGAGCCACAGTTGTAGAGCTGGTTTTATGATTCTTTGAGACAGAATCCCACATTCAAGCTTAAGTTGTTTTGGAGAGAATAAACAAGAATGGCATATATAAGGCTTATTGACTCTCAGAATTTTAACAAATAAACTGACTTGCCAAATCATGAAATCCTGTAAGTGACTAATGTTAAATAATAATAATAACTAAATAAATAATTGAAACCATTAGCAGATGTGCTTTATTCCTTCTGCATGGAACATTCTGGCCAATCTTCTCATTTTCCTCTAGTATTGTCTTTAAGATCTAACTTTTCTGAGAACCTTGGGTCTGTATCTTCTTTGGATGTAGATATATCTCTTTGAACCATACGTATTTTGTTTCTCATTCTGTCAAATGCTAGAATTTGTTGACAGATTGGAAATAATCTGATAAAAATACAAGATCATCTCAATGGAAGTCAGAAGACCTGGGTTCTGCACTCAGGGCCATCATTGACTAACGGCTTAAGTGTGGATATGTTCGGTAAATTTGCTTTATCCATTTTCCAAATGACATAATCCAAAGCCAAATTGAACTGATTTGGGATAAGCACAGCATTCTCTGGTAGTAGTAACTCACTGAGAGTTCACTATAAACTCAAACTTGTCTTGCTTGTTGTATTATGCAAGCTCAGTATTATTTTCTTACTGTAGATTGTGAAGGTCCCTGACCTTCGAGCTAATAATACACAGGCATAGCTGGTCAAGATATGGTCTGGATCCCTGGGGCCAAGTAAATCTCTTTGTCCCAAGTGGACACATGGCATTATACTTGTTTTCCCTCAACTTTCACCAGCTGTGTTTACTGGCCTTGTTGCATATCAATTTGTTATGGATATCCATGCCAGAAACTGTTGAGATGGGTGAAAGATACTGAACAAATGCACACATCTCATTAATGGATCTGCTAATGTTAGTGAGCTGTAGAGCTGATTACATGCTGTGTGTCATTTCTAGGCTAAATGCTGACTTTGAAGATGGCATCAGACCCAGGCTACTCCTCTGCTTTTCCATAGTTGATTTATAACCTATTGTCAAGTGATAATTTGGTGAGAGGAAATTATGTTTTCTAGAGAAATAAGCCTGCATTGCCACACTTGAGAAATTTTTATGTCACACCTGTGTTCTGGATACCTCACATAAAAATCAAACCTGCATGTGCTGGACTTCTATTATTTATTGACAAGGCCTGCACTGACAGCTCACAAATAAGGGTTTTCGTGTCAAATTCATGCTGGCACAATACCATGGCATGTATATTTTAAAGGATAATATAAACCTGCTTACTTATCAAGAAAGAGAAATTTGGAAAACCAAGGAGGAGAGAGCAGGATGAAGGACGAGGAAAGCACAAAGCACATATAACTATTAGGAAAATCTGCCTTTCAGAAAATGACAGGGAGGAATTTCTTTCTAAGAGTTAGCAGATAGTGGTATCCTACACGTTGTTTTCCTTCTTATTTATTCTTGTCCTGCTGTTAGGTTTGTGAAGCCAGATATGTTCATGTGTTGAATTCACGTATCTCAAGGTCAAGGAAACACTAAAATGTTGAAGTTTTTAAGAGTGAGAATGCAGGGTTTTTGTTTGTTTGTTTTTGTTGTTGTTAGTTTTGCACCTGTGTTTGTATCTCTATTCCTGGATATTCATAAATGCTGTAAAGATGAAGTGAGGTGATGGGTGTGGAGAGAAGAGATGGTTGTTATCACTGTTCAAGCCAATTAGTGGGTAGCAGTTTGAATGGCTAGAGCTTTATAGAGAGGATGCTATTGAAAGTGTCTTCACTGAACCATAGAATGACAGAGCAGGAGAGTGGCCTTTGGTGATTCTGGTCCATCCCCCTTCTTTCATAGATAGGGACATTGAGGATGAAAAAGATGAGATGATTTTTTCAAGACCACATGAAAAATTAGTGTCAGAGTCACTAGGATATTAAGGAGGTCAAATACCAAAGGGTATATGTATGTGGATTTTGGAGCTGTACTCTTTGAGCTAAAACTATGGTTCTGCCACCCGTTATGTCCTTGAATAAATTGCCTAATCTCCCTGGGAATCATCTTCCTCATATATAATCTGGAGATATTACCTACTTCATGGTTTGCTTTGCCTACCCCATAGAGTGATAACATATGATAGTATATGTAAAATTATCAATATATGTGAAGTAAATAAATGCATGCTTGGGCAATAGTAAGTGCCAGTAAGCATTGGCTACTATTAGTTGTCTTTACAGCGAGTAGCATTTCATATTTACTCAAATGTTGATAACAGTAAAGATGATTCAAGGTTGTAAAGAGCATGTGACATCATTTCTGACTGTGAGAAGCTTATGATCTGATTCAAGTGACAAGGAATGATGCCCAAATAGCTAAATAGTAATGAAGGGCAGTAATATAAGCTGGTTATCCATAACAGCTGGCTTGCAGAGTTAGGCAAATGGGGACGTTTGGGCTGGTGCAGCTGTAGAAGTGTAAGTGGGCTCTCAGGGGGTTTTCTTTCAAAGCTGGAGTCTTTAGAAACAGTCCTCGGAGCAGCTGGCAATTGAATATCAGCAATGAAGTGAGTGTATCACAAAAAGCCCCAAACAAACGTGGAAGCCTCACAGGAATGGCTCAGATTCAATGATCTGCTGGCTGAGGGCAGCGCATGATGGTGCTGGTCAAGTCATATTGCTTCTGCTCACTTCTTTTCTCTTCCTTTCCTCCAACCTCAGAAGAGGGGGTCAGAATTGGCAGCCGGTGTGCGAGATAAAAATGAGGAAGAAAGAGAAAAGTTACTGCAATCCCTTTGCTAAAGGCAGTTGCCCTGTCTTCGATCAAGCTTATCTTGGAAAGGGTGCGGGGATAAGCCTCACTTCCAGTCAACGTAGGTAATTAGGCTGGATAATTTTAATCGCTGAATTGAGAGAGTGTTGTGACTCAAACTGATCATAAGCCTTTTTATTACCATAAAGAATCTTGAAAAACTAACTGAATTTTCTTCCAATGTCAGAAAAGAAGCCCTAGGGGCTGGCCCCATGGCCGAGTGGTTAAGTTCACGCGCTCCGCTGCAGGCGGCCCAGTGTTTCGTTGGTTCGAATCCTGGGCGCGGACATGGCACTGCTCATCAAGCCACACTGAGGTGGCGTCCCACATGCCACAACTAGAAGGACCCACAACGAAGAATATACAACTATGTATCTGGGCATTTTGGGGAGAAAAAGGAAAAAAATAAAATCTTTAAAAAGAAAAAAGAAAAGAAGGCCTAGCATAACTGGATACCATTAATAGGACAGTGGGAAATAAAAATAAAGTTACTTTATGATTATCTTCATAAGCCCTCTGTCTTTGAAAAATCATTTAATTTTTGGTCCAAGTTTGCTATCAACTGGCAAATTATCCTAGCCAATTTTGTCACCTAAAGCCCTCATGGAGGGAAAGCAGACTTACCTACTTATCTACCTACATATATAAGTACATATTTATATACATACTTGGCACAATTCTCTAGACCTTTCTACACCCACTTCTGCATTGGCCCTTTTCAATGTGTGGCATGTGCAAGGCCTGCAGTTTGAGTGAAAGAAACATCCCGAAGAGAATATCTGTTTTAGTTGGTCAACCAATATAACAAGACAGAAGTTTCTAACAGTTGAAAGAAAAACCAACTAGCCAGTGAACTTCTGGAATGGCAAAGTAGAGACCTTGGTGAACTCCCTCTCCCCGGAAACAACACAAACATGGCAAAACAACTAAAATCCATAAGCTAAAATCAAATGCAGAAATATGGCAATAATTAAAGTCAAAGAACAAACTGAAATCTTTTATCCCAGAGAAACTGTTGAAGCTCCGTAAGACAGTAGGGTCTGTGATATTTTAACTTGGAGCTATTTCCTTTTCCTCTGCCTCCCCAGTTCAGTAGTGTAGTATCCAAAAGTCAGCAGCATTGCAGATAATGGACAGATCTGACTGCTTTCTGAGATTTGTTAAAAGCACCTCCCCAGAGCACAGTCAGTATTTTGTCCAAACATGAAACACTGTGGAAAACCTCTATTCTCAGAATGTAGTAGCCATTTGAATTGACAAGAGCTCAGCTCAGTGTGTGTGTGTGTGTGTGTGTCTGTGTGTGTGTGTAGGGGGAAGCCTACCCCAGGACATTACAGAAAAAAATGACAGGGGCCGGGCCCGTGGCCGAGTGGTTAAGTTCACATGCTCTGCTTCAGCAGCCTGGGGTTTTGCCAGTTTGGTTCCTGGGCATGGACCTGGCACTGCTCATGAAGCCATGCTGAAGTGGCATCCCACATAGCAGAGCCAGAAGGACCTACAACTATAATATACAACTATGTACTAGGGGGCTTTGGGGAGAAGAAGAAGAAAAAACAAACAAAAAATACAATGGTAAAGTGCTGGCAAAATGTCAGTTTCCTAAGGCTGTGATTTTAGTTGGCCAAACAAGAGCCTGGCTGAAGGATTTAAAAGGAAATCCTGGAGAACTGGACAAGCATAGTGAACTCGGAAAAGCTCAGACATATTCCTGGGTATCTAAAAGACTGCACATGTGCAAACTCAGAAAATATCTGGGAAGGGAGAAGACACCAGTCACTCACATCTGGCTGATCCTGAGGCCCTGAGCAAGTAGGAGATGAAAGCTAATCTTGTCTTGTAATCTGCCTGAACTTTTAAGGCTTGCCTTTTCACACAGATCTCCTTGGTAAAGGGTGGATATTTTAAGGCAAGCCGTTTAAGGAAATATTCTGATCAGCTATTTGCTAACCACTAAATTATACTGTACCAGGTGTGCTCCTAGGAAGTAGGACTTAGAAATAAAAATAAGAATTAAAAAACCAAAACAACTAGCAGAGAACTCAGAGGTCTCACTCTCCAGGGCATATAGAATCTAGGAAAGTTGCTAAACAAATAAGCAACAAGAAAAACAGGAGTAACAAGAAAACTTAGGGGTAGCTGGGTGAAGGAAACTGATACCACAGTTGTTATGATGTAGCATTTAAAAAGTCCAATTTTGAACAAAAAATTAAGCCTTTGTCTAGTAAGTCCCTGAGAAAAACCAGACATACTTACTAGATATTTTAAATCAGCTATTTTTGGCCTGCCCTGATGGCCTAATGGTTAAAGTTCAGTGGGCTCTGCTTCAGTGGCCTGGGTTCAGTTTCAGGGTGTGGAACGACATCACTTGTCTGTCAGTGGCCATGCTGTGGTGGTGGCTCACATAAAAAAAAGAGGAAGATTGGCAGCAGATGTTAGCTCAGGGCAAATCTTCCTCAGGAAAAAAGATCAGCTATTTTAAATATGCTTAAAGAACCAAAGGAAACTATGTCTAAAGAATTAAAGGAAAGGATGATAATAATGTCTCATTAAATAGAGAATACTATTAAAGAGTTAGACATTACCAAAAAAAGCCAAGTACAAATCCTGGAGCTGAAAAATAAATACCAGAAAAGAAAAATTTACTATAGGAGCAATAGGAGATTTGAGCTGGCAAAAGAACGAAGCAGTGGACTTTAATAAAGGTCCCAGGCTGAGGACTGGAAAGAAAAAAGATTAAAGACAAATGAACAGAGTTTCAGAGATCGGTGGGAAACCAGAAGCACACACATGATTGGAATCCTGAAAGGATAGGAGAAAGAGAAATGGCAGAAAAAATATTTGAAGAAATAATGATGAAACATTTCTTAAGCTTGCTGAAAAATATTAATCTACACATTCAAAAAGCTCAATAAACTCAAAGATATCTACACATCAACATGTCATGGTCAAATTGATGAAAGTCAAAGACAAAGAGAAAATATTGAAAGCAGCAAGAAAAATTGACATATCGTGTATTAAGCATCCTTAATGAGATTAACAGCTAACTTCTGACCAGAAACCGTGAAGGCCAGAAGACAGTGGGATAACATCTTAAAAGTGTTGAAAGAAAAAGACTGTCGACCGAGAATCCTGAATCTTTATAAGCTCTTCTTTAAAAATGAAGAAAAACTAAGATATTTTCAGACAAACAAAAGTAGAGAATTTATTGCTTACACATCTGCCTATAAGAGACACTAAAGGAAAGTACACTAGTTAGTAACTTAACTCCATATGAAGAAATAAAGAGCACCAGCAAAGTAAGTGACAGCTGTTACGAAAGACAGTATAAAGATATTTTTGTTTATAACTACTACTTCTTAAATATGTTTAAAAGGTAATTGTATAGAGCAATAACTATAAAAGTATTTGTTATAAGCCCACTAATGCACAAATATGTAGTTTGTATGACAACATTAGCACAAAGGAGGGGATGGAACTAGAAGAGCAAAGTTTTTGTATACTAATCAAATTTTGTTGGTATTTATTTGAGTAAGTAGTTTTAAGTTAAGATATAAGTGGGGGGCCGGCCTGGTGGTGCAGTGGTTAAGTTCACACATTCCGCTTCTCGATGGCCCAGGGTTCGCTGGTTTGGATCCTGGGTGCGGACGTGGCACTGCTTGGCACGCTATGCTGTGGTAGGCATCCCACATATAAAGTAGAGGAAGATGGGCACGATGTTAGCTCAGGGCCAGGCTTCCTCAGCAAAAAAGAGGAGGACTGTCAGTAGTTAGCTCAGGGCTAATCTTCCTAAAAAAAACCAAAAAACAAAACAAAACAAAACAAAAAAAACAAGATATAAATGGTAATGCTCAGGGCACCACTAAGAAGGTAATTTTTAAAAGTGTGTAGTAAAAGAATTGACAAGGAAATTAGAATAGTATGTTAGAAAATATCTATTTAACACAAAAGAAGACAGAAATTGAGGAAAAAGACATGACATACAAAAAAAAAAGCAAAATGGCTGGCAAATTGTACTTTATCAGCAATTATAGTAAATGTGAATGGATTATGTATACTAATTAAAAGGTAGAGATTGGCAGGATGAATTTAAGAAAGAAAATATGTTCCACTATATGCTATCTACAAGCAATACACTTTAGATTCAAAGACATAAATAGGTTGTAAGTAAAAGGATGGAATAAGACATACCATGCAAACAAGACCCAAAAAAGAGCTGGAGTGGCTATACTAATTCCATTCAAAATAGAGTTTAAGACAAAAAGTGTTGTTAGAGACAAAAAAGAACATTTCATGATAAAAGTATCATTGTTTTACATGATATGGGCATTTTAACTGTGTTAATTCTTCCAATCCATGAGCACAGGATATCTTTCCATTTCTTTGTGTCTTCTTTGTTTTCTTTCGACAATGTTTTATGGTTTTTAGTGTGCAGATATTTCACCTCCTTGGTTAAATTTATTCCTAGGTATTTTATTCTTTTTTTGCGATTGTAAATGGGATTGTATTCTTGACTTCTCTTTCTGCTATTTCATTGTTAGTTTAAAGAAATGCAACTGATTTTTGTATGCTGATTTTGTACCCTGCAACTTTATTGTGTCTGTTCTTTCCAATAGTTTTTTTTGGTGGATTCTTTAGGTTTTTCTGTATGTAAAATCATGTCATCTGCGAATAGTGACAGTCTTACTTCTTCCTTTCCTATTTGGATTCCTTTTATTTCTTTGTCTTATCCAATTGCTCTGGCTGGAACTTCCAATACTATGCTACATAAATGTGGCAAAAGTGGACATCCTTGTCTTGTTCCTGTTTTTGGAGGGATAGCTTTCAGTTTTTGACTGCTCAGAATGATGTTAGCTACAGAGTCAGTGCACTCCCTATCAAAGTCCCAGTGCCATTTTTCACAGAAATAGAACAAAGAATCCTAAAATTTATATAAACCAACAATAGATCCTGAACAGCCAAAGCAATCCTGAGAAAAAAGAGCAAAGCTGATTTCAAAGTCTATTACAAAGCTGTAGTAATTAAAACAGAATGGTACTGGAAGAAAAACAGACACACAGATCAATGGAACAGAAGTGAGGGCCCAGAAATAAACCCACACTTTATGGACAGCTAAGTTTTGACAAATTTCCAAGAATGTACAATAGAGAAATGAAAGTCTCTTCAATAAATGGTGTTGGGAAAATCGACAGCCACGTGCAAAAGAATAAAAGTAGACCACTATCTTCAGCATATATAAATTAACTCAGAGTGAATTAAAGACTTGAATGTGAGACCTGAAACCATAAAACTCCTAGAAGAAAACATAGACAGTATGCTTTTGACATTGGTCTTAGCAGCATATTTTTGAATATGTCTCTTCAAGTAAGGAAACAAAATAAATAAATAAACAAATGAGACTACATCAAACTAAAAAGCTTCTGCACAGCAAAAGAAACATCAACAAAATGAAAAGACAACCTACTAATTCGGAGAAGATATTTGCAAATCATATATCTGATAAGGCGTTAATATCCAAAATATATAAAGAACTGATACAACTCAGCAACAAGAAAACAAACAACCCAATTAAAAAATAGGCAGAAGATCTGAGCAGATTAGTTTTTCTAGAGAAGATATACAGATGGCAAACAGGCACATGAAAAGGTTTTTGACATCACTAATTATCAAGGAAATGCAAATCAAAACCACAATGAGATATCACTTCTTGCCCATCAGAACGGCTGTTATTAAAAAGATGAAATAACAAGTGTTGGAGAGGATGTGGAGAAAAGGAAACTCTCATATACTGCCTGTGGGAATGTAAACTGGTACAGCCAATATGTAAAACAGTATGGAGATTTCTCAAAAAATTGAAAATAGAAATACCATATGATCCAGCTATTCCACTTCTGGGTATTTATCCAAAAAACACAAAAACACTACTTTGAAAAGATATATACACCTCTATACTTATGGCAGCATTATTCACAATAGCCAAGATGTGGAAGCCACCCAAGTGCACATCAATGGATGAATGGATAAAGATGTGGTGCATATATATATATATATATATATATATATACACACACACATATACAGACACAATGGAATACTACTCAGCCACAAAAAAGATATAGTCTTGCCATTTGTGACAACATGGATGGACCTTGAGGGTATTACGTTAAGCAAAATAAGTCTGATACAGAAAGCCAAATACTATATGATTTCACTAATATATGGAAGATAAATACCAACAACAAACAAACACAGATACAGAGACTAGATTGGTGGTACAGAGGGGAATGGGGGTGGGGGGAGGGTGAAAGAGGTAAAAGGGCACATTTTTATGGCGATGGATGCCAACTAGAACTTTGGTGGTGAGCACAATGTAGTTCTATGCAGAAATCAAAATATAATGAGATACACCTGAAATTTGTATAATGTTATAAACCAGTATTACCTTAATACAAAAAAAGTGTCATTCCTTCAGGAAGATGTAATGATTATAAACTGATGCACCTGAAAAAAAAAAGCCTCCAAATACAGGAAGCAAACACTGACAGAACTGAAAGGAGACATAGAAAATTTAATAATATTTAAATGCTTTAATATTCCACTTTCAATAATGGTTACAACAACCAGGCAGAAGGTCAAAATGGAAACCAAAGATTTGAACAACTAGACCTAACAGACACCTATAGAAAATGTCACCCTACAATGGCAGAATACACATTTTTCTCAAGTGTACATGGAACATTCTCCAGGATAGATCCATTCTAGTCCATAAAACAAGCCTCAATATATTTAAAAAGATTTGAAATCATACAAAATATGTTTTCCAACCAAAATAGAATTAAATTAGAAGTTAATAACAGAAAAGTATTTGGGAAATTAAAAAATATGTGGAAATTAAATAACTTCTAAATAACTAATGGGTCAAGAAGAAATTGCAATGGAAATTAAAAAATACTTTGAGAGAAATGAAAACAAAAATACAACATACCAAAGCATATGGAGGGCAGCTAAAGCAATGTTTATAGTTGCTAAGAAGCACATTAAGAAAGAAGAAAAATCTCAAAACAATAACTGAACCATTCATCTTAAGAAACTAAAAAAAACAAAACAAAATGACTAAGTCAAAGCAAGTAAGGAAGTGGAAAGAAAGAAATAATAAACAGAGCAGAAATAAATGGAAGAGAATAGAAAAACAATAGGGAAAATCAATGAAATCAAAAGGTGATTCTTTGTAAAGGTCAACTAGATTGACAAACCTTTAAATAGATTGAACAAGAAAAAAAGAGAAAAGACTGACTTAAATCCGGAATGAAACAGAGAACATTATTACTGATTCTTCAAAAATCAAAAAGGTTCTAAGAGAATACTGTAAATAACTGTAGACCAACAAATTAAATAATTGAAATGAAATGGATAAATTCCTAAAATGATAGAAACTACTGATACTGACTCAAGAATAAATAAAAATCTGAATAGATTTATAATAAGCAAAGGTGAATTAGTAATTAACATTTCTTTTTGTTTTTAAAGATTGGCACCTGAGCCAACATATGTTGTCAATGTTCTTTTTTTTTTTACCTTCTTCTTCTCCCCAAAGGCCCCGGTACATAGTTGTATATCCTAGGTGTGAGTGCATCTGGTTGTGCTATGTGGATGCTGCCTCAGTGTGGCTTGACAAGCAGTGCCATGTCCATGTCCAGGATCCGAACTGGCCCAGGATCTGAACTGGCGAAACCTCAGGCCACTGAAGTGGAGTGCGCACACTTAACCACTCTGCCACAGGGCCAGCCCCTAACTACACTTCCAACAAAGAAAAGACTGGGCCCAAATGGCTTCCCCTGTGAATTCTACCAAACATTTAAAGAAGAATTAGTACCAATCCTTTACAAACACTTTAGAAAACAATAATAAGAGGAAGTGACCCTTCCCCACTCATTCTTTAAGGCCAGTATTACCCTTTTCCCAAAACCAGGCAAAGACATCATGATAAACTATATACTAATATCCACTATGAATGTCAATGCAAAAACTCTCAACAAAATACTAGCAAATCAAATCTGGTAACATATAAAAAGGATTATACACCATGACCAACTGGTATTTATCCTAGAAATGCAGGAGCAGTTCAACATTTGAAAATCAATTAATGTAATGAACTAAATTAGTAGACTAAAGGGCAAAAAAACACATCATCTAAATGCAGAAAAAGCGTATGATAAAATCCAGAGTCCTTCCATGATAAAAACACTCTGCAAACTGGGAATAGACAGAGAACGTCTTCAGCCTGATAAGGGGCATCTACAAAAGACCCACAGCTAAGGTCACACTTAATGATGAAAGATAAAATACATTTCTCCTAAGATCAAGAACAAAACAAAGACGCTGCTCTTGCCATTTCTGTTAAACCTTGTACTCAAAGTTATAGACAGGGCAATCAGGCAAGAAAAAGAAATAAAAGGCATCGGGGCTGGCGGGGTGACTCAGCGGTTAAGTGCGCACGTTCTGCTTCGGTGGCCCAGGGTTCGCTGGTTCGGATCCCAGGTGTGGACATGGCGCCGTGTGGCAAGCCATGCTGTGGTGGGCATCCCACATATAAAGTAGAGGAAGATGGGCACGGATGTGAGCTCAGGGCCAGTCTTCCTCAGAAAAAAAGAGAATTGGCAGATGTTAGCTCAGGGATAATCTTCCTTGAAAAAAAGAAAAAAAGAAAGAAAAGGCATCCAATTTGGAAGGAAAAAGTACAACAATTTCTCTTTGCAAATGATTTTATGTATAATTTCATATACAGAAATTCATAAGGAATCCACTAAAAAATATTTGGACTAATAAACAAGTTCAACAATGTAGCAGGATATAGGATCAATATAGAAAAATCAGTCGTGTTTCTATACACTGACAAGGAATAACTCAAAAATGAAATTTAAAAACAATTCCAAAAAAGATAAAAAAAATAAAAACAATTCCAGGGGCCAGCCTTGTGGCTAAGTGGTTAAGTTCACATGTTCTGCTTCAGTGGCCCAGTGTTTGCTGGTTTGGATCCTGGGAGCAGACCTAGCACTGCTCATCAAGCCATGATGAGGCAGAATCCCACATAGCAGAACTAGAAGGACCTACAACTAGAATACAATTATGCATTGGGGGGCTTTGGGAAGAAGAAGAAGAAGAGGAAGAAAACGATTGGCAACAGATGTTAGGTCAGGGCCAATTTAAAAATAGAAAAAAACCCACTTCCATTTACAATAGCAACAAAAAGAGGATAATATTTAGGAATAAATTTACAAAAGAAGTGTAAGACTTGTATGCTGAAAACTACAAAAATTGTTTGAAATAATTAAGAAAGATCTAAATAAATGGAAAGACATCTGTGTTCATGAATTTGAAGACTTAACATTGCTAAGATGGCAATCCTCCCCAAACTGATCTACAGACTCAACACAACTCTATCAAAATCCCAGTTTTTCCCATTTTGTTTTGTTGTTGTTTTTTGCAGAAATTGACAAGCTGATCCTAAAATTCGTATGGAAATGCAAGGGACCCAGAATACTCAAGGCAATCTTGAAAAAAAAAGAACAAAGTTGAAGAACTCATGCTTTGCTATTTCAAAACCTACTGCAAGACTATAATAATCAAGACAGTGTGGTACTGGCACAAGGATAGACGTATTTATCAATGGAATAGTATTGAGAGCTCAGAAATAAACCCTGTCATTTGCTGTCAATTGATTTTTGACAAGGGTGCCTAGAAATTGAATGGGGGACAGGATGATCTTTTCAACACGTGCTGCTTGAACAACTGAATATTCACACGCAAAAGAATAAATTTGGCTCCCTACCTCACACTATACACACAGATATAATTCAAAATGTATTACAGACCTAAATGTAAGAACTAAAACTGTAAAATTCTTAGAAGAAAACATAGGCGTAAATCTTTGTGACCTTCAGTTAGATAATGGTTTCATAGATATGAAAGTGTTAAGTGTAAGTGACAAAAGAAAAAAATTGATAAATTTGACTTTATAAGAATTTAAACTTTTGGGCTTCAGACACCATCAAGGAAGTGAAAATATGATACACAAAATGGGAGAAAATATTTACAAATCGTATATCAGATAAGAAATTTGTATCCAGAATATAAAAAGAACTCATAACTCAACAATAAAAACAGCATCACCAAATTTAAAAATAGGCGAAAGATTTGTATAAACACTTCTCCAAAGAAGATGTGTAAATTTCCAAAAGATACTTGCACCGTCGTCATTGGGAAATGCAAATCAAATCACAGTGGCAAACCATTTCATACCCATGATGAGTGCCAAATAAAAAAGATGGAAAATAATGTGCTGGCAAGAATGTGGAGAAACTGGAACATTCATACACTGCTGGTGGGAATGTAAAATGATAAAGTCACTTTGGAAAACCGTTTGACGGTTCATTAAATGCTAAACATAGAGTTTTTATATGATCTAGCAATTCCACTCCTAGGTATATATGAAAAAGGAATGAAAATACATGTCCATAAAAACTTGTACATGAATTTTCATAGCAGATTTACTCATGACAGCCAAAGAGTGGAAACAGGTACCTAACTATGCATCCACTGATAATAATGGATAAGCAAAATTGGTGTATTCATATGGTGGGGTTTTGTCAGCAATAAAAATGAATAAAATATTGACACGTGTAACAACATCGACGAACCTCGAAAGCATCTTGCTAAGTGAAAGAAGCTAGTCATAAAAGATCACTTATTGTATGATTCCGTTAATGTGAAATGTCTAGAATAGGCAAATATATAGGGACAGAAAGTAGATTCATGGCTGCCTCTGACTGGAGCAGTGTTGGGGAGCAGGGATAGGATAGGACTGCTAATGTATATGAGGTTTCTTTTTGGACTGTTGAAATGTTCTAAAATTAGAATGTGGTTATGGTTGCATAACTCTGTTAATATAGTAAAAGCTACTTGACTGTACACTTTAAGTGGGCAAAATATCTCAATAAAGCTTTAAAAAAAAGACCTAGAATCCGAATTCCTACAGACACCTCTTTTCATATGTATAGTGAACCTCTGTGAAATTAAATGGCTTATCCAGTGTCATATATGTCGAATGTGGCAGATTCAGGACAGAAGCTAAATCTCTCTAACATCGGAATTTGTGTTCTTATGATCTTTATCAGGCAAAAAGATCTTGCCTAACTGAGATAGCCACTTCATCTGGAATTGCAAAACACTCAGTGCTTTAGAAATAGCCTTTGATAGCTAGCACATGGTAAGCTAATGAGTAAAGGAAAATTGATACAGTTATAAATCGTCTACTTTAAAAAAGAATATAGATGTTAATTTCCTCCACCTATATGATTTAGGTTCTTTGTTCCACATTCTTTTCCACATTGATAGAATTTGATTGAAAAATTTTAAGAAGTTAAAAATGCTGTATAATAAAGATTCTCCAACTAGATAGATGCTTGTGAGGGTGTGTGCATGCATGCTTGGGGGGTGAAATGTAGGTTTATATATATATTTAAAGCCCTACAGCATTCAGTAGAGTGCCATATACATGGAGAACCATCAGTGGCACCTCTTGTTGGTACAATCAAGATCACATTTGATGTCCTAGTATTTCGGGCTCTCTATTAGCTCCTCAGCCGTTTCATCCACGTCTCCTCTAACGCTCTTCATATAGCACACATGATAGCCACACTGCCTGTGGGTGATTCTTCGGTCATGTCTTGAGCTTTAAAGCTCTGACCAAGGACACAATTTTGGGAAACGTTTCCACAAGGATGGGGACATAGTGAGGAAGACAGAGATATAGCCTCAGAGGCAGGAGTGTTATCATAGCCAGACCACAGATACTCATTGAGCTCCTACCACATGCTCACCTTGGCAATGTCAAAGAAAAAAATCTCAGGAAAACAGGGGTAGGCAGGCAATTTAATGTGGAAAGATACTTCAATTTAGAAATTAAAGAGAAGAGAAATAGACAGATTGTGATGGATCGTGAGTATTAGGGACAATGAGTATATGAATTTGACTGTGAGAGGAAATAAACTTCACGACTATAAGGGGGACAAAATATTCTGTGAAGGGCTTTTCAGGCTAGAAACACAAAGTGTGTTAAAGCAAAACAGAAGGAGGAACTAAAAAGAGGGATTGCAGATTCTGATTGCAGCTCATCTGGAAGATAGGGCCAGGGTCAGTGTGCTCAGTTGCCATCCAGGCCAGTTAGTTTCAAATAATGAAGGCTTTGTTTTTTGGCCACCGCTGCACTCCCCTCTTGGGCAATCATTTAACAATTGCATAAGATTTGATACAAGGAAAGTCACTCAGGCAAGAGCTGTGAATGTTTTGATGAAGAGTCATTTCAAAGCATGAAAAGAAAACTTGGACATACGTCCTACAAATTAGTAATAGTGAAGTGCAGTAGAAATCCCACTAGACTTGGATTTAGAAAACCTCATTGCAGTCCCTCTCTGTCACTTGTTCCCTTAATACTATCATAACACTTCAGAATATTTCAGTGTTCTGATTTCCTTATGTGGCTGGAAGTAGCATAAAAATTCTTAAGATAATCTACCCTGTCTTTTAATAAAAATATGATTCCTGCACAATCTGGCGTGACAGGGAAGAAGCTGTAACTCTGGTTCACTCATTTGTTTATTTAACAAATATTTATTGCATGTCTGTTATCTGCCAGGCATTGGACTAGGTAAGTGGGACACAATAGTTGAGAAGATAGATGAAGTCCCCGGAAAACAATAGGAAACAAATAAACAATAAACAAGACTTTCAGGGATGGTGATATGTTTTATGAAGGACATCAAGTAGGTAATGAATTTGAGTAACTGAGGGTGGTCTCTGTAGAGACAGTGGTCATGAAAGTCCTGTCTCTTAGTTTGGGTTACTCCAGAAACAGACTCTGAGATAAGAATTTGAGCAGAAGCATTTTATTTGGGGAGTAATCCGGGGAATCACTAGAAGGATTGTGGGTAAGAGAGACAAGGAGGGAAGGAGCCAATCAATGGTGCCTTATCAACAGTGTTATCACTTGGGCAACTGCAGTGAATCCCCCTGCAGAACTGTTGGAATGGCGTTAAACATGGGCCTCTGAGTTATCCTACCTCAGGGGAGCAGGAGCTGGAGTATTTATAAAATAACTACAGTCAGTTATTGATTGATAGTTGCCGGGGATAGAGGGCTCAAGGAGCCCATTCCTTGGCGTTCCCTCTCTGTGGCACATGTGGAGAAAACCCTCAGCTAAACCAATGCATGTGCAAGCAGCTGGAAGCCAGGTCTGCACAACAAGAGTGAGGGGATACGGTGGGAACGATGAAGCTGCCACAGCTTCTAGAAGATGACATTTGAGTAGATATTTGAAGGATGAGAATAATGCCACCACATGAAGAGCTAGAAGCGGTGCATTCCTAGCAGAGGAAACTGCAAGGGAAAAGTTCAAGAGGCAGGAAAGGACTGATACATTTGAGACTGAAAGATAGGCCAGTGTGGCCATGTACTGAGAGTTAGGGGAAAGTTGTATGTGATGAAATAGGAGGATTCAGATCAGGAGGGTCCTCAAAGCAAAGAGAAATAGGGTTTAGCAGTTATCCCAAGAGCAAAGGGGACCAATTAAAGAATTTTAGGCAAGGGAATAACATTTTCTTTTTTCTTCTTAAGATTGGCACCTGGGCTAACAACTGTTGCCAATCTTTTTTTTTTTTTCCTGCTTTATCTCCCCAAACCCCCCCGTACACAGTTGTATATCTTAGTTGCAGGTCCTTCTAGTTGTGGGATGTGGGACGCTGCCTCAACGTGGCCTGATGAGTGGTGCCATGTCCGCGTCCAGAATCCAAACCCTGGGCCGCCGCAGCGGAGCGTGTGAACTTAACCACTCAGCCACGGAGCCGGCCCCGGGAATAACATTTTAAAAAAAGTCACTCTGGCTTCCATGGGCTGAATGAATTAGAAAGGGGCAAGAGTAGACAAGAATGGTGGCAATGAGGACGGAAATAAAGGAATGAGTTTGATACTTGAAAAAACTGTATCTAGAAGTAGAACCCAGGGGTCATGAGTTGATAAGAGGGTGAAAGAAATGGAAGGCAAAGGGATGATTTAGATGTTTGGTTTGAGCAACCATGCAGACCGTGGTGCCATTTCCTGAGACAGTGAAGACCAGGGAGGAACAGCTTGGGCAAAAATTAGGTTTGTTTGTAATGCCTTTTAGACATCCAACTGGAGGAGTTAAGTAGGCATTTGGTGATGAGTCTAGAATTCAAGAGACAACTGAATTTGACACACGAATTTAGGAGTCACCAATATATCGCTGACCGTTAGAATTATGGGGGTAGATTAGCTCAGGAAAAAGTAGAGATAGAAAAGAAAAGAGGTTTGAGCACTAAAACTTGAGGAACACAAGCATTTGATGGTCAGTTCAAGAGGAGGAATCAGCAATGGAGACTGAGAAAGAAGGGCCTGCGAGGTAGGAAAAACCAGGGAGTGTGCTGTCGTGAGACTGTATTGATCAATGCATTTTGGAAGCAAGCAATGACTTAAGAAAACAATCTTAGCTAAATTAAGCAAACGAAGAATTTATTGAACTGTGCAACTGAAAAATCAGAGATTATTCAGCTTCAGTCGTGGTTAGAACTAAGTGCTTAAATGATGTTTGTTATTTTTTGTCTCTGTTTTCCTCTTTTTCCACTTTATTCTCAGGTAGGCTTTTTATGCATGGTCACATTACGTTCTTCAGACTTACAAATTCCAACGGCAAGAGAGTTTCTGTTCCTGATCCCACCCCTGGATTAATGACTGTAGTCAGAGAATGTGAGAAACAGAGATTAGGAGTATGCAATTCAGCTCAGCCCCATCATTTATTAGCTGACGGGTCAACCATTCTGTGGTTCAGTTTTGTTATTGCTCAAATGTTCCTAGCAAGAGTACCTACCTCAAAAAATTATTACGAATATTAGGGGAGTTAATATTCCTAAATTGTTTAAAATAATGCCTTGCATATAGTCACCACTATGTGTTATTATTATTTGACTGTTGAGGGCTGGAGGAGGGGTCATCCTTATCTGAAATGATAGGACCAGTGGAAGGAGAAGGGTGCAAAACCAGGATGTTGTTACCAGGAGGGAGAGCGGATCTTTGCACTGAAAGAAATTCAACAGACATCTCTGCAGAAGCAGAAATCAGAAGAATGTTTCAAGAAGTGGGTACCGTGAACTAGGTCATACACTGCTGAAGAAGCAAACAAAATGAGAACAGAGAAGTGTCCACTGGATTTGGAAATATGAGGTCGCTAGACAATAGAAGGCAGAAAACAGTAGGGTGAAGTGCAAATGGGAGAGGTGAAGTGGTGAGAGCTAGTAGAGACAACTGTGGTTTTGCTGTGAAGTGATCAAAGAAATCAAGCAGCCACTGGCAGGACATGTGAGGGCTGAGGGTTCTTGCTTTTGCTTTGTTTGTTAGTGAGAGCTAGTCAAGTATGTTTGTAAGGGCCCAAGAGAGAGTGAGATGTAACACAGGATGCAAAGAAGGGGTAAATGAAGAAGCTGAATCTTTGAGAAAGCAAGAGGTGATCGTTTCCAGGTCTCAGGTGGAAGAAATTGCCTTCAATCAGAGAAGGATATTTCTTCCAATGTAATAACAGAAGACGAAGACGAGGGGGATGTGTACAGGTAGGTTTATATTTTTGGTCAAAAGAATATGAGGCAGTTTTCCTTCATTGCCTTTTTTCACACTGGAGGAAAAAGTGAGGTCATCACCTAAGAATGAGTGTATATTATGCAGGGGAGGCTTCTAGAAAGTTTGAAGAGGGAGAGAGTCCTGAAGGAACCTTAGCAGGGCCACGTGAGAGAGCAGATCGGCATCGCGGGGCAGCAGACTTGCCCTGCTGATGGGGAGGGTTGCTGAAGCTGAAGGCCCTTTTGAGGTTTGGTCCTCCACTCTGAAGGAGTCCTGGTATGTCAGGGAATCTCATTACATGGGGCAGGTTAAGACTTTTTCTGACTTGCTTTGCTAATTTCTAAATTTGTTTTTAATCACTCAAGTGACATGGTATATTTTAAACCTCTGTCCCACCTCTGAGGAATCTTGCATTGATAATTCAGCACTGCCACCTCCCCACCACTGCCACCTGCACTAAGTTAGAAGCTTCTCCTTTACTCTGCCAGATGCTCAGGGTTTTAGTCTCCCCTGGACTTGTGGATGTTGAAAGGGTGGGTTTTTCCTTTGTATAGTCAGAGCATGAACCATTTGTATTAGTCATGGTTCTCTAACAGAGAGAAACAGCACCTATGGGATATACATAGATATATACATGGGAGATTTATTTTAGGAATTGACTCATGCAGTTTTGAAGGCCGAGATGTCCCGTGATCTGCCTTCTGCAAGCTGGAGAACCAGGAGAGCCAATGGTGTACTTCAGTCTGAGAATGGGGGGCCAATTGTGTCGGTCCTGGTCAGAGTCCAAGGCCTGAGAACAAAGGGTGCCAATGTCCACGTCCAAAGGCAGGAGAAGACAGATGTTTCAGCTCAAGCAAGGCGAGGAAATTCTCCCTTCCTCCCCCTTTCTGTTCTAGTCGAGTCTTCAACAGATTGGATGATGCCAACTTGCATTGGCGACAACAATCTTTACTCAGTCTACCGATTCAAACAGTAATCTCTTATGGAAACACCCTCGCAGAGACATCCAGAAATAATGTTTGACCAGCTATTTGGGCATCCCTTAGCCCAGTCAAGTTGACACATTAAATTAATCATCATACCATTTCTGGGCTCACTTGGTCAATTTCTGGATTTTTGTGGAAGGAAAACTCCCACCAGGGTAAAGCTAGACTAGCTCCTGGGCAGAGAAGAGGAGCAGTGTTCATTCTTGTGATGACTGAGATGATCCAGAGCAGTGACTCAGCTGCTCAGCATCGCTCATAAATAAGATACGTGTACAACTGTGTTCATAGTTAGGTTCTTTCAAAAATATATTCAAAATACAGATTAGATGAAATATGAGATAAAGACGAAATGAAAAGTTAAATATGCTTAATTTATTAATGGCACTAGACACCTTTTTGCTCTCACTAAAGTATTACTAATAATTATTATTAATATTAGTATATTTAGTGAGAACAAGGTAAATGAATATTGTGTTTGGAATTAAATGGAGGTTTTTAGGCCCTGAAAGTAGAGTTTTTTTGAGGAAGACTGGCCCTGAGCTAACATCCGTGCCCATCTTCTTCTACAAATAGCTTGGACGCTGCCACAGCATGGCTTGGTGAGCAGTGTGTAAGTCTGAGGCCGGCATCTGAACTTGCGAACCCTGGGCAACCAAAGCGGAGGGGGGGGAAATTAACCGCTAGGCTACTGGGCCAGCCCTGAAAGTAGCTTTTTATGAGGCCAATTCTTTTTTTTTAACCTTGAATAGGCCCAGGCTAGTACTAGACCATGTTTAACTTGGCTTCAGCCAAACTTCACCCTAAAGCCATAATCACTTATTCCCGAAACCACAAAGCAGATTAGGACAAAGCAGAAGACTACTGAATTGGGCATGGGAGTTTGAATTCCAAGTCTGTGATGTAATTTGACCCATACCTTTGCTATTCCACCATTTTCTCATGGCCAAAAGTCAGTTATATCCTGAGCTAAATGATACTCCTGTGTCATTAACAATCTCCATATAGTGTGTTGAGACAATTTGAGGTCAAATATGTTGCTTTGCCACTTTCCCACCTTTTATTGAGGCTATAATTACAAAGGTCAGGCAAAAAGAAAGAAGTTTTTACAATCCCTTGCCTCTTCTCATTTTTTTTAAAACTGTATAGTAACAAAACATGCATAAAATGAGGTCAGGATTATTGGTGACTGCTTTTTTATTTTTAATCATTGATCATGTTAGATTAGGTCACTGTGGGAGAACATTCCAGGCTATGGAACCGATCTTCACCTGCATTTGATCTTCATCTTTGGGTAAAGCAATACCATTAACCATGTAAATATTCAATGCAGAGACAACTGTTTTGCTGTAATTTTATTTCTTTTTTAGATTTAGATCTATAAAACCTACAAAATTTTTTTCTTTTTATTATGTCATATTCCATTATCATAGTCTTAACATTTTTCAAATGCATCATTTTACTAGTCATCCGAATGAGGCCTCTTTAATGTGGCATCCTTTCTTCTAGAGCTCTTCACCCTCCTTAATCTGTAATTCTTTGGGCCTTTGCATTTTCTATTCTCTTTGCTTAAAAGCTCTTTGCCCAGATCTTTACTTTTTATTTTTGAGATTTCAGCTAACCGTATGTTCCTTAGAGAGGTCAAGTAAATGACTCACCTCCCAAACTTCTCTATTACTTCTCTATCTGTACTGATGTTTTGCTTGATTTTCTTGATAGCACTTACCCCAGCTTGAAATCCCCTCCCTTGCCTAGTGTGCTATTGTTTGCCTGCCTGTATCAAGCCTCACCCATGGAAGTGGAATGTAAGCTCTGTGGGTGAGCGAGGGATTGTTCTGGCTTTTTCACCATTCTTTCCCTAATATGTAGAACAATGGCTGTTATGCAGAAGGTTGTTGATTAAATGAATGAATGAACTGAAAGTGTAATGAAAGGTTAAAGGCCAGGCAGGAAACAGCTCCATGCAGCATAAGAGCACAGGCATATAATGAGCAAACCAAAATGAAAGCATCTAATGTTATTCCAGAACAATTTATAAATCACAAATCATTCTCTGCCTAGTGCCCTTTGCTGGCTTTCCTTACTCTTAGGATAAAATCCAACACCCTCATACAGCCTAAAAGGCCCTCCAGGAGGTGGGCCACTTCTGCCTAATGACCAGCCACTCTCCCCTACTCTCCATCCTCCAGCTGTTCTGGCTATCTATCAGCAACTCAGATGTGCCCTCCTCATTCTTGCTTGGTGGCTTGACACATGCAGACCCCTCTGTCTCATTCACTCTCCCCCATCTTGCTGCCAAGCTCTCTTTCCAGGCACAGTTCAGGCCTCAGGGAGGGGTTTGTGATTCTCCAGAATAGCATGAGCCCCCCTCCTGTGGTGGCCTCCCATAACACTAGCATTTCCTTTGTCATCAGTACTTTAGTGTATGTTTTTCCTTCTGGTGTTTCATTAGGTATAGTCTGAAGACAGCCTGGATCAAGATCTTTTGAGATTTTTATTAAAATAACAATTCACATTCTTGAGCCCCTCCTTCCGGAAGTACTGTATTGGAATCTCTTGGAGAAGGGGAGATGAAATAGCGTTTTTGTTAGCTCTCCAGACGCTGCGTATGCCCTGCAAGTTGGAGAACCTCTGCCCTAGTCAGAAACATCTGGTATGCTAGGGTCTGTACATATCTCGGGCCTGTGCATCACCAGAGTCTATTATGGAACCTGTAGATGCTAATACATATTGAATAAATAAGTTCCTTATAGTCATAGTACTAAGTCATTCAGAAGATGAGATGGAGCCTAGGTCTAAGTAGTGGTGGAGAAATAAGATCAGGATTCATGAGAGGAGGGTCAGAGATATTAGTGGTGTTTGATAAAGGAATCAGTCAGGGATCTTCAGTTCCAAGTGACAGAAACCAAACAGGCTTAAACCAGAGAAGAATTTTTTGGATCATGTAGCTAAAAAATCAAGTGTGTGAATGGATTCGGAGTCTCAAATGATGTCATCATTAGAACTCAGTCATTCACTTTCCTCACTCCAGATCAAAGCTCAATTTCCTATTTGGTGCAGATTCTACCTTCTTGGTGGCAAAATGGCTACCAGCAGATTCTATCCTCCTGTTGGCAAAATGGTTACCAGCAGCTCCACGCTTATATCGTTCAGCTCGGCAATCTTAGCAGAGGAAGAACGTCTCTTAAGTATTAACTCAGAAAGTCCCAAGACAGAGTCCATTCGACCAATGTAGTTATTTGACCATTCCTATGTTAGTCAGGGAGATGGACCTGATTGGTCATACCTAAAAAATGTACCTACTCCTTCAGTGGGGGAGAGTAGGAAGTGGTGGAGTCAGACCCACCTGATCCGTATGGACTTTGGGGAGGGGTGGGTTTCTAAAAGAAAACTGAGGATGTATCAAATCTCTATTATTGGAAATTCATCCAATAAACCATTGTTTATTGATCCTCCTGCTGTGTGCCAGAACGTTTTATGCCCTAAGCATATGGCAGGGAACAAGGCAAATCAAAATTCCTAAGTTTGTGTTCTTATGAAGCTTACAATGTGTCCAGGAAGGAAGACAATTCCATTATAATTACAACAAAATTGAGGGAGTGTAAAAATAGAGGATTAACACAGAGCATTTATAGAGAGATTATATTTAGGCTGGAGAATCAAGGAAGGTGTCCTAGAACTTTGAGCAGACTCCTGAAGATTGATTAGGAGTTAACCAGAATTAATCAGAGGGTAGATGAGTTTCAGGAAGAGAAAGTATTCCAGAGAAGAGAGATCATAGCATGTCTGAGGACTTGAAATAATTGTAGCATGAGAGGGAGAATGGTCCTCTCCATCTCTGTAGTCTGAGCACCTCCAAGGCCATCCACTCGTGGGTACCACCTTCCCACACAGCCCTGGTTTATGACTTCTGGTAATACTAGGTCTGCCCTGTGTTCTCCAGTCCTAGGGCGTTCTAGGTACTTTCACTGTAAACATGTTAAACAAGCATGTTAGCAACAAGCATGTTAGCAGCAGTATTTTCTCAGCAAACTCCCGCCATATGACTAATTGGCTATCAGGCAATTTTGCATTGAAAGATAAAATAACTGGTTGAGAGTTTGGTTTCATTTCTTCTCCATTGACAAAGTTCCCACAGTACTCTCATTTTTATAGTATATAAATCTTAGCCTTCATAATGGTCTATACAGTGATGAGTAGACACAATGGTCTTAAAATAGTGGATGATAACGACGTATATATATCAACTTGATAGAAAATAAAATGATAAAACTTATTGTAAGTGTGAAGTAAGAGAGTGTGAAGCCAGATTTTCTATTACACTATATAATGATAACATATCAGTTTGCAAATCCTTTGGTGAGCACAGTCATCCCTCCCACCTGTCAAAATCAAAAGTTTAACCAAGCTATGGCAAAATAAAAGAGGCGGCTACTAATTCATGAAAGACTTTGAAAACAAGTGCTTAGGTATGATCCGCAAAATAAAATCAGTTCTTTGCCCAGTATTGTTGTGAATCTACACTCATTTTAAATGCATTCAAATATTTTTTGTATTATCATAATAAAGTCTTTTAATGTTGTTATTAACTTTAATGTCCATTTTTTATTTTTTGTTGTTTTATCTTTTATGGCAAAATTGCCTTACAGCCAATTAGTTATGTGGTGAAAATTCTTGCAGCAAAGGTGTTTATGGCAAAACTACTGGGCATGCGGTCCTAGAGGTGGTCATAACTTCTGGCTGTGGTTAAATTTCTGTGTTGTTTCACTATCCTTCGGTTAGATTTTTAGCTCTTCCATCACTATGCAACCAATATCCTGTATTAAATGCTGTCAGATTGAAACACTTAGAGTGGTTTCTAGTTTCTTTCTTGGACTATGGTAAAATTCAAAGCCATGAATTGTTACTTTGTTTCAACGTTGATTTGGCAGCAAAAGCCTTATTAGACTGGATTCAAGATGAAGAAGAATTCTACGGTTTGCCTAGTTTCATTTCCAGTTTTTCAAAGTTTTCTCATTGATGTGCTAGAGTTCTTTATATATTGATATTCTGATATCGATCTTTTGTTTATTATATATGTTGCAAATATTTTTTCAAGATGTTGACTTTTCATTCTTTGCTATTTTTGATGTCCTGAATTTTAAAAACTTTTAAAATTGTACATAAGCCTGTTATTTTACGTAATCAAATCAAAAAAACACTGAGAGTATATATTCACATATTTTTTCAATTCTTTTTTTCTCTCTTTCATAGTTTAATCTTTTATACATCTAGAATACATTTCATTTTACTGGGTGAGCTAGAGAGCTAATCTGCCTTTTTTCCCTCCAAAGAGTCAACTAGAATTATTTATTGTCACTCTATTCTTGTTCTACTACTGTGCATTTGAATCATATTTCTTTATCTAAGTTCCTTAAGGTTTGCATTGTAGTATATTTTTGTGACCTTGACATCTATTGAAGGTCAGCATGAAAATACTTTGTTGAATGTTTTCCATACCTTTTGAACAATGAACTGAAGATATTTACATAAATCATATTAGCAGATACCAAGATATTCAGGGGATAAATATTTTCTTGAATTTAATTAAAATGTTTACTTATTATATTTTCCGCAGATTTATTGTAATGAATTCTCTTCTCAGGATATAAAAACTATGTAGTATAACATACTATTTAGCCAAAAAGTGAACATATTTAGCTCTATATTATCTGACATCTAAATATTTAAGCCTTTCCCTTTTGGAGCCTAAAAAACACTATTCCTTCTGTTTCCTTAAGGAAGACTTGGTTTAGCTTACTCTTAGTTGTTATGATTGATCTTCGAACTTCCGCCAAATGAATAAGTTTGGGAGACACAAATAATAACAGTAATTAATTTCTTTAAGATACCAGTTTCACCATAAGGCATGGTATGAAAGCTTAGAGTGAGATAATTTTTGCAAATATAAGCAAGCAGAAGTTTCTTTAGGCTTGCTCTAACAATGAAAAACAATAAAAAGAATTCAGTGCTAAGAAGCTCATATGGGAATAATCCATGAGCTCATTAATTAAGCTCATATGAGAATAACCCATGAGCTGTAGAAAGCATTAATTCATTCAATCAACAAATCAATCAACAAAATTTATGCTAAAAATATCAGGAGCTAGAGATTCAAGGGTGAACAAGATATACATGGTCCCTGCCTCCAAGTAATTTCCAGTCTGGTGGGAGAAATGATGCTTTATCAATATGATGTGCGTAATTAATGGTTATTATTTAATACACACGGTAAGCACATTTTATCTAGTTTTGGTAGGTCAGGGAACATGTCTTAGAAGAAGCTCACCTAGAAGTCTGAAGGACACGGTAATGATGCAGGGGGGGCGGGTGGGGAAGGTATGTTCCAAGACAAAGAAACAGCATATACATAGAATCATGTAAAAGCCCTGGGGTATTAAGACAACTTGAAGAAGCGAGTATGCTTGAAGAGAGAGGAAGATGACCATGAAATGCTGTAAGTCAAATTAAAATATTTGTTCTGAAGGCAGTAGGGAGCCACTGAAGGGTTATAACCAGAGGGGAGGACACAATCAAATTTGCTTTTTGTAAGCCTCATCTAGCTTCAACTGAAGAATGGATTGGAGAGGAAAGGTAAGAAGGGGAGCAGGATAACCAGTGGAGAGGCACTTTATTAGGGTTGCGGCCTGGCCCAATGAAGGGAAGTGGACAGCTTCAAGAGAGCTTAAAGAGGTAGAAGCTACAGGACATGCTGACATATTGGAGAAGGGGAAGAGGGAAGAATTTAGCATGACTTTAGGTCTCAGTATTGTGACGAGTGAATACAGTGCAGTTTACTGATGTGGTGAACACAGGAGAAAGAAAAGATTTGGGCAAGAAGTTGCCGTGTTCAGTTTTGAGCGGGTTAAATCCAAGATGCCTGTGGGACATCCGAGTAGATCAACCCAGTAAAGGGTGCATGGACCTGGAACTCAAGGATTGAAACGGAGATTTGGGAATCAGCAGGATATAAATGAAAAATGTCATCATGGAAATAGTTGAGATATTTGTTATTGCACATCTGATTATGTCCACTCTAGTGGGAAGGATGACTACTGAGCAAATGGGACTAAGCCTTGCTGCTATTTCCCTGGTTATGAAGCACAGATTGGTTAGTAGTAGTCCTACCTGAACAATTTCACCTGTGAATTTTTAAGACAAGTGAAGAGCTGCAATCTTTTTAATCTGTGGCACATTAACAAAAATTTAAATTAAAATATATTAAGGAAAGAAAATTAAAAAACAACATGTTTTATCCAGTGATTGACCCAAGACTACCTGGCATATAGTAGTCCCTTAAAGAATACTGATGACTAAATGAATGAATTACAAATTCTAGACAAAGACACTTAGTGTTAATCTATCAGCACAGAACGGTCTCCAGGCTTTTAATCTTATTAAAATTCAGTAAATGCCTATTGAATGTCTCTTGTATTATAGTTTTAAAATGCCTAAAATTCACATCCAAAACGTGATTTTTAAATTAAAAGTTTCAGAGCCTGAGGTACAGAACCCTAAATTGCAGGGCAGATTCTCATACCAGGTCTTGCACAGTCCCCAACATCCTTTTAACTCTGCGGCTCCAAGATCTACTGAAAGGGAAAGCAGATCACGTTGCTGCCCTACAAACTCATCCTGAGCTTCCACTCTGTGTTTTCCCACGTAGATTCTCTACTTTGTAATTTCTGATTCCACTTCTCCTTCTTTGTGTTCAGAGAAAATTGTTCTTTTCATATAAACTTTAGGTTATGACTTGTACATGAGATATTCCAGTTAAAATGTGCTTTCCCAACCTATTATAGCCTCCTGCCCTTTGTTTGAAAAGAGTGAAACAACACGAACTTTCCTTTTTGACCTTTGAGCATTCACGAGGGAGGCAGAGGAGCGACGCGCAAGGAGGCCTGGGAGAGCGCGTGCCGCGGACTGCTGGCGTAGTTGGAGCTCTAAAGGGCAAGCCTGTTGCTAAGGAAACTGCTGCTCCGGGCTGGCTGAACACACAGAGACAGCGCAGGGAAAGAAAGGCACAAACAAGTCGGATGCTTGGGGGAGGGGTGGCTTCAAGCAGCCTGAAGACTTCTAAACCTTTATCGCAGGGAACACAGCAAAGGCTGGGGCGTGCGGGGTGGGGAGGAGGGGTTCAAGCTTCCGTATCCCTTCCTAGAAAAGAATTAGCTGGACTTTAAAGGGATCCTAGACTCTCCTGTGAGTTTTGTTTTGCCGAGCGCACAAGCAAGAAGATGAAGTGACTGTTAATTTTCCATTAATCTTCACGAAGTTTATTGCAGTTTTCAAGTTTAATCCCTTTCATTGGTAATATGCTTTAGAGCAGATTTACAATGCTGAAAATCATCTTTTGATTTATTGTGCAGTCGATGCTTACTATTAATGGAATAAAATAACCGTAGATGTAGTCATTTTGGAAATTATTGATATGCTTTTTCAAAACTTGCGTAACTCTTCACCTTTCTTAAAAAAAAGTTCCTAGAGAATATTTGACACATTTTCTTTTACTCATTTCTAACACAGTGAGTCTTGAGTTACTTAAATGAATAAATCAGCTAAATCATGAAATATTGGAAAGATTATTTTTAACTTTCTTATTAAATTAACTTCTAATTTTTAACCAAAAAAGTAAAGAATATAACTTCAAAGGCATTTTCTATTAGTATAAAGTAAGTCTCCTTTTTACACCAATGAAAGTTGAATTTTTTATGTACATTTTTATATACAATTTTTTATATACAACATCTAACATGGACGATCTTTCGTCCTTCCCTTGCCCTGGCTTGTAAAAAGATCTACTTGCATCAATAAACATTTTCTTCCCTTCCATCCTCTCCTCTCCCAGAATAAAAGAGGTCATCAGTTCAGAGCTATGCTATCTGGATTGCTACCTTGTTGAAGTAGATTTTTGCTTAGAGATCATGTAATCTAAGCCTTTCATTTAACGCGTGGTGATGTCTATATGCAGCCTGTTTCTGGAGCCATTTCCAAACACATTTATGAATAGGTGTCCACAAAATTCCAAGCTTAAATCATACAGATAGGACCAGCACACCTAAAATTTTGACTTTGAAAATATCCACCTCCTTCTTAACCTCAATAGGATCCACAAAGATTTTCATCTCACAGGGTGTTTTACCAAAATAAGCATGTGCAATAGAGCCATAGGAATTGTAAAATAAGGATGATGCTCTGTAAGTAACGAAAAGTTGAGTTGAGTTCTATGGAATTCAATGAGCAGGCAGCAGAAAGTTCAAGAAGCGCTCACCCACCTTGTGCCCACTGTCATATGTACAGATAGAGGGCTAGAGAGTGTGTGTGTGTGTGCGCACAAGTGTGGGGAGTAGAATGAAAGAGAAATCCAAGATATAAACCTACTTTTCTTGGAACCCAGAATCGGACAAGGTTACTTGGAAGGAAACCTGCTCATCATTAAGAAGTGTTTTAGTTCAATAGGTGTTTACTTCAAGAGATATGCAAGTAAACCTCGTGTGCACTTTGGTGAACTCAAAACACCAGGCCGTAGTCCCCCATCCAAACTTGGCTTGACCAAACTCCACTGTTCATAAGCTCCGTGTTTGACGTCATTACCTAGGTGAAGTATAATTTTATGGCAAAAGGATAAGTTTCTTTTAAATTGATGTTAAATGTCTGACTCCGCATTTTCTTGGAGATATTTAGAAAAAAGCTCTTGAGTTCTTAGTGATGTCACTGGGCAGTCTTAAGATAAATCAAACAGATAAGCATCCTAAATGGTCCTACTTGGTTTAAATTAATTGTGAAAATGGAAAGGGCAGGAGTGACTTAAAAAAAAAAAGAAGGTAAAAAGTAATCTTTTTTAAAAAAGGTAGAGTTAGAAAGATGTCTGAGAACAAGTAGATTAAATAAGAAAGTCAAAGGCAGATTGAAATGGTTCATTCACTTTTTTCATTCTTTTATTCATCATCAAACAATTATTAAGACCTGACTGAATTCCAGGCACTGCGTTAGGTTCTGTGTGGGAATATTATATTAATAAGATATGGTTCCTTTTCTCAAACAGCTCATACTTTAATATGTGGAATAAAGACAGAACTTATGCTAATAATAATGTATAACTTTTTATGGGACCTTCTTCTACTTTATAACGTTTAATTACAGGGAAGTATTAGAAATCACCTGTTATAATTCCTTTAAAGAAAGATTAAGATAATCTTTCTTGATTAAAATGAGAATCTATTTTACAGTTCTGCTTGCTTGTTCAGTGATGAACTTCTGAGAAACATAAGCAACAACAAAATATATGTTAATAAGGTTTTAGAATATATAAAACTGTCACACCCATTATCCTGTCTGATTTGCACCCGTCAGTGTAGGATTGTTACCTCATTGCATAGATACAGAAGGTGAGGCAAAGAGGAGTGGCTTTCTCAAGTCACTTGGCTACTACAAACTAGCCCTAGGCTCTGGATCTTTGGACCACAAATGCTCATCTTTCTATAACATCCACTGCTTCCTAGAGCTATATGTGCAGTTTATTTTTCTAAAAAGTATTTATTCTGATTCTAAAAGTGTTACATTGTATACATTTTAAAGTGAAAATAAGAAATTTTGTTATTGATTTTTCCTTTTATGAGAGTCTAAAATATATACAATACAGTGTATAAAGTGCACAAATCTTAAGTGTGCAGATTGATGAAATTTTAATATATCCTGTAGCTATCATTCAAATTAAAGTTCAGAATACTTCCACAGTCCGGAAAGCTCCGTCACACACTTTTTGAGTTGATGTCTCCTTCCCTTCTCTCACATTGACCCTCACAAAGGTAGCCGTTATTCTGACTTTTAACACCTTAAGTTAGTTTTGCATGTTCTTGAACTTTGTATAAATTGAATCTTACTGCATATTGCAATTTGTGCCTGGATTTCTTTGGCTAGCATTGTAGCTGTGAGATTCCTCCATGTGTTTGTTCAAATTCATAGTTCTTTCCTTTTTTATTACTATATAGTATTTCATTATACTCTATAGTATGAATATATTATAATTTTTAAACACTTGCTACTATTGATGGATCTTTCAGTTATTTCAAGTTTTTGGCTATTGTGAATAAAACTTCCATGGGGCCAACCTGGTGGGGTAGTTGTTAAATTCGTGTGCTCCACTTTGGAACCCCGGGGTTCTTGGGTTCAGATCCCAGGCATGGACCTACGCACCGCTCATCAAGCCATGCTGTGGTGGCATCCCACATACAAAATAGAGGAAGATGGGCATGGATGTTAGGCCAGGGACAATCTTCCTCAAGCAAAAAGAGGAAGACGGGCAACAGACGTTAACTCAGGGCCAATCTTCTGCACACACGCAAAAATAGATAAATAAAACTTTTATGAACATGATTTCTGGTGGAATATACACTAATTTCTCTTGTATATACCAATGAGCAGAATTGCTGGTTGTGGGGTAGACATACGTTTAGCTTTAGTGGATACCGTCAAACAAATTTCCAAAGTGTTTGAACCAGTTTATATTCCTGCCAATCATATATGAGAGTGCTAATTACTCTACCTTCTCCTCATCTTATGCTGTTGCCAGTCTTTAAATTTTAGGCATTCTATTTTTAGAGGTATCTCACTGCGGCTTAAGTTTGCAGTTTCCTGATGAATACTGATGGTGAGCGCATTTTCATACGCTCATTGACCAGTTAGAAATTCTCTTTTGTGCCTGTCTTCTGTACATTTTTAAGTTGAGTTCTTTGTCTTTTCCTCATTGATTTGTGGGGGTGCTTTTATATGCTGGATGTAAGCACTGTGTTAGAATATGTATGGCAAATATCTCCTCCCAGTTTGTGGCTTACCTATTTTTCTCACTTAATCATGCCTTTAGATGAATAAGTGTTCTTAACTTTAATGAATTTCAAGTTATCAATTATTCTTACATGATTAGTACTTTATCTTTGCCCATCCCAAGTTCATAAAGGTATTCTATAAGGTTTTCTTCTAGAAACTATATTGTTTTATATTTAAACTTTGTGTCTATGATACATCTCACATTTATTTTGTAAATATTGTAAAAAAGCTAATTGGATGGGAGAAAACTCATTTTTAAAATTTGCTTTTTTTCCCCGGCTTACCAATATTGTTGACCATCTTCTCAAATACTTCTATTTATTTCTCATTTTTCAACCATTGTTAGTTACCTGTACTGTACTAACACCAGGAATACAGCAGTAAACAAAACAGACAAATATATCTTGGCCACCTACATTTCTTCTGTGAGTTTGCTTGCTCATATTCTTTTCCTAATTTTTATTTGTCTGTTTGCATTTTTTTAATCAATTTGCATGAGCGCTTATATATATTTTGGTTCTTAAGCTTGTGTTGTTTGAGCAGATTATTTTCTCTCAGACTTTCATGTACTTTTTTTTTTTTTTTTTTGCTGAGGAAGATTCACCCTAAGCTATCATCTGTACCAGTCTTCCTCTATTTTGTACATGAGCTGCCACCACAGGATGGCCACTGACAGACGAGTGGTGTAGGTCTGTGCCCAGGAAATGAACCTAGGCCGCCAAAGCAGAGCACCCTGAACATAACCACTAGCCACCGGGGCTGGCACAGCATGTATCTTTTAACTTAAACTTTTGAAGTGCAGTCCATCCCTTTCTGACTTTTTACCTTCTCCGTTTTGCCAGACTTAGTGTATCACTTAGAAGGGTTTTCAGTGAGAAGAGAAAACCTGAAAAACACTGACTTAAACAAATAGACCCCAGTTCCGTCGCATCACAGGGTGTTTGCGGGTAGGCAGTCTGGGGCTGGTGGTGGGACTTCGTTTTGTCAGGAACTCCAATCCCTTTTCACTTCTTCTGTTCTGTCATCTTTAATGTGGGCTCTTGTTTTTAGGCTTGTATATGATTGCCAGGCGGCTGCTGTAGTTTTCTATCTTAGGTTCATACTTCAGGCAAAAACAAAAAAAAAAGGAATTGCAAGAGGTAGGACCAGCAGATTTCTGTGTCCATCTCATTGGCTGCAATTGTGTCTCATATAAACAGAAAGGCAGCAAATGGAGTTTTCATTTTTACAGTCTCTATAATAGATGAAGAAATGGAGAAAACAGGCTAGAAATGAAAGATGGATAACAATATACACAGCTACTAAATTTGGAAAAGACTTTCTGTGGTGGAGTGTTTGCAAATGGGCACAATTATCTTCACTATATCCATGCCTCTTTGCCATGTAATTTTGCAGATACTCCCTTCAAGAGATGAAGCCCATTTCCCCACCTTTTGAGTTTATGCTGGCCTTGTGACCTGCTGTGACTGAGAGAATGCAGGGGACTGGCACTTTTCCAGTTCCTAAGCCTTAGGTGTGGCATCCTGCTGTTCACCGTTTTGGAGACCGGCTCCACCATACAAGTAAGCCTGGGCTAGACCCCTGGACAATGAAGACTCATGACCCATACACCTCTGTTGCTTTAAGTAACTGCGGGCTAGCTGTCAAACATGAGTGAGGCCACCTTAGACCAGATAGCTGATTGAAGATGTACGCAAGTCCAGCTGAGGACAGCCAAGCCTGACTCGTACCAGCAGAACTGCCCACCAGACCCATAGAATCATAAGCAATCATAAATGATTGTTTTAAGCCCCTAAATGTTGGGGTGATTCATCATGCGAAAGACCCAAATGATATGTTTCCCCATAAAATATGCTTTTTAATTTTATTTTTAAAAATAATTTAGTATTTATATTTATGTCTTTAATCCCTTTGAAGTCTATTTGTATGTATCATGTGTGTTAGGAAATAATTTTTTTCCCTAAGATTTATAGCCGATTTTCATAGTATCATATACTTAATAGGTCATATCATATATTTAATTGCTTTCCAACTGATTTGAGATACTACTTTTACCATTCACTGAGTTTACATGTATTTCTGGAATACACTTATCAACTCACCTGTTCATGTACTGATACCAGACTACTTATAGAACGTCAGAGAGTAGCTTGAAAGCTGACGGAGCAAGTCTCCTCTTACTGTTCTTTTTCAGAAATGTCCTTAGACATTCTGGCACATTTGTTTTTCTATGTGAACTTCCACTTCTCTATTTTCATAAAAAATATTGCGATTTTAATTGAGATAATATTGAATTTATATATTAAGGAAGAACTGGCATCTTTATAATATTGAAAATTTTTCTTTAGCAACATGAAATATTTCTCTGTTTCATTTTATGTCCTTTAGTAGCGTGTATAGTTTTCTTCACATAGATTTTATCCATTTCTTATTGGATATATATCTAGGTAGTTTATCATTTTGGAAATCATCGTATATGAAATCCTTTTTATTTTTGTTATATAATAATTCTGTTAATTTGATATGTCAACCTTAAGTCTGGCAATTTATAGAACTCTCAGTTGTTTTTCAATTAATACTCTTGGATTTTCTTGGTAAAAAAAGTGTTATATTAAATTGTAAAAGATTGGTCATTTCTCTCAATTACATACACTTATTATTTACTTTTCTTGCCTTATTATATTGGTTAGACTTTCAATCAATGCTGCAAAGAAATTGTGATAGCGGAAATGTTTCTAATGCTTTACCAAATGAAAGGATATTCATTGTTTCATTACAAGGGAAGCACTTTATTATATGGAAAATATATCTATCTAGTTTATTAAGAATTTTTTAAGGAATACAGTTATTCTTTAACAATTTATGAGATTTATTGGGATAAACATCTTTTCCCCTTTATTTTCTTAATTTGACAAATTACATTTATGTATTTCCTAATGTAAAGTCATCTTTATATTCTGCTTTTAAGACTAACTTGGTTTTAACACATGAGCAATTTTAATTCAAAATTGGATTCTATTCGCTAGTATTTTGTTTGCATCTAAGTGATATTTTATTTATATTTAATACCAGTAACAATTTTCATGCCCTTAGTGACAAGATAGTTATAAATAAATAAAGGAAGTAATGGCGGGGACTCCTAACTCAGCAGGGGAAACGTTGACTCATGTCAGCTCACCACTGCTGTGTGGTTCTCAAATTATCAGATAATATCATTTTTCATGATAAGTTAGAAATCCAGAGTTTTATGTAAAATTTTCTAAATTTTATAAGTTGATAGTAAATTCAAATTAAAACAAACAAACAGCTAATGATTTGAACATGCCTACAAATCCTCTGCAGGCAGAAAACATGGTTGCTGGCAGGAATCCGTTTGTGATCCACTGTTATCGGCCTCTGACTTTAGTTTTCTTTCTTTCTTTTTGTATACATTTCATTCCGTTTTGAATTTGAGATTGCTACTAAACTTAGAGTTATTTGAATCCATTCAACCTTTTTCTGCAGCTTGCTTTCAAGGCTCGTATATGGTTGCCATATACAAGTGCTTATATGCCACAAGGCTTAACTTTCCTTGAAATTTAGGCAATATATTCTACTAAATTCATGAGACTAGTGCCTTTTATACTTGTTGGATTTTGAATAAATTTTACTGATGTCTAATTTACATGCTATTAAATGGGACATTCTTTATAAAGTTTGACACAGATAGTCACCACCATCAAAACATAGAGCATCTTCTTCATGCCAAAAGGATCCCTTGTGTCTATTCCCAGAAAATTTCTTATCATCTCCGGCCCCAGGCAACCAATGATCTGCTTTCTACCAATATTGATCTGATTAGTTGTTCCAAGAGATTAATATAAATGGAACCATATAATACTACTTTTTGTGTCTGGTTTGATTTACATTTCATTGCTTAGTAAGATTACATTGTATAGGTACATCAACATTTATTGTCCATTGATCTATCCATGAACATTTGTGTTGTTCCAGTTTTGAGCTATTTTACATAAAGCTGCTATGGCCATCCATGTATAAGTCTTTGTGTGGACATATATTTTCATTACTCTTGGATAATTACCTAGGAGTAAACATGCTGGGTCGTATGGAAAGTGTATGTTTAACTTTATGAGAAACTGCCAAACCGTTTCCCAGAGTGATTATCCTATTTTACAGTCCTATCAGCAATGAATGAGAGTTTTAGTTGCTTCGTATTCACCAACACCTGGTATTGTTATTTGAAAAAAAAAATTAGCTATTCTAATGGATGCCTTATATCACACTATAGTTTTAATTTGAATTTCCCTGATGTCTAATGATTTTCATGTGGTTGGTTATTGGCAATTTTTATGTCTTCTTTTGTGAAGTATTGGCTCACATCTTCACCCATTTTAAAAATTGGGTTTTTTTCTTCTTTTTATTGAGTTGTAAGAGTTCTTTATATTTTCTGGATAAAGTTCTTTGTCAGATTTATATATTGCCAAATTTTTATACCAGTCTCTGACTTGCTTTTATTTTCTTAACAATTTTGTTGGAAATGCAGACATTTTAAATTCTGATGAGTCTATTTAATAATTTTTTTCTTTTATATTGTGGGCTGTTTGTATCCTATCTGAAGATCTTTGCCTACTTCCAATGTTGCAAATATTTTCATCTATGTTTCTCCTAGAAGTTTTGTAATTTTAACATTTACATCTAATTCTATGATCATTTCAGGCTAATTTCTAGATATGGAGTAAGGAAAGGGTCAAAACTTTTCATGCATTTTTAAAAAATTTGCATATTCAGTTGTTCCAGCACCATTTGTTAAAAATACTTTTCTTTCCATGTTGAATTGGCTTTTTTGACATAAATAAAGTAGTTATATATACACAGATCTATTTCTGCACTTTCTAACTAGCATTTATTCTTCTTTAAAAGCTTAGTAGAACTCACCAGTAAAGCCGTCAGATCCTCGGATGTTCCGTGTTGGGAGATTTTTGGTTACTGATTTATCTCTTTACTTATTATTGGTCTGTTTGATTTTCTATTTCTTCCTGATTCAGTCTTGGTAGATTGTATGTTTCTAGGAATTTAACCGTTTCTTCCAGGTTATCCAGTTTGTTTGCTTATAATTATTCATAGTAGTCTTGATGATTCTTTGTATTTCTATGGTATCAGTTGTAATGTCTTGTCTTTGATTTCTGATTTTATTTATTTGAATCATCTCTATTTTTTCTTAGTCTCCCTAAAGGTTTGTGAATTTTGTTTGTCTTTTCAAAAAATCAGCTCTTAGTTTTTCTGATCTTTTCAATTGTTTTTCTGGTCTCTATTTCATTTATTTCTGATCTAATTTTTGTTGATCCCTTCCTTCTGCTAACTTTGGGCTTAGTTTATTCTTTTTTTTCTAGTTTCTTGAGGCGTAAAGTTAAATTGTTTGTTTGAGATCTTTCTATTTTCTTAAGATATGCATTTATTGCTATAATCGTTCATCTTAGAACTACTTTTATGGCATCCCATAGGTTTGGTGTGTTGTGTTTAGATTTTCACTTGTTTCATACTTTTTATTTTCCTTTTGATTTTGTCTTTGACCCATTGGTTGTTCAGGAGTGTATTAATCGTTTCTGCATGCTCGTGAAAGTTCCAGCTTTCTTCTTGTTGTTGATTTTTAGTTTCATATCACTGTGGTTAGAAAAGTACTTGGTATGATTTCAGTCTTCTTAAATTTTAAGACTTGTTTTGTGGCCTATCATATCATCTATCCTGGAGAATGTTCCACGTGTACTTGAGAAGAATGTGTATTTTGCTGCTGTTGGATAGAATGTTCTGTAAATGTCTTTAGATGCATTTGATCCAATATACAGTTTATGTCCAATGTTTTCTTGTTGATTTTCTGTCTGGATGATCTATCCGTTACTGAAAGTGGGATACTGAAGTGCCCTACTGTTATTGTATTGTCATCTATTTTTACCTTCAGATCTATTAGTACTTGCTTAATATATTTAGGTGCTCTGATGTTGGGTCTGTATATATTTACATGGTAATTTCTTCTATGAATTGACTGCTTTACCATTGACCCCTTTATTATGATAGAATGATCTTCTTTGTCTCATGTTACCATTTTTGGCTTAAAATCTTTTTTTTCTGACATAAGTGTAGCTATCTCCACTTTATTTTTGGTTACCAATTGCATGGAATGTCTTTTCTCATCCCTTCACTTTCAGCCTAAGAAGGTCCGTTAATCTAAAGTGAGTCTGTTGTAGGCAGCATGTACTTGGATCTTGTTTTATCCATCTAGCCACTCTTTGACTTTTGATTGGTGAATTTAATCCACTAACATTTGGAATCATTATTGATATATAAAGACTTACTAATGCCATCTTCTTAATTGCTTTCTGGCTGTTTTGTATTCCATTGTTTCTTTTTCCTGTTTCTGCCTATGTTTGTAAATGAGTGCCTTTCCATGGTGGTATGCTCTGTTTCTCTTTTCTTTCTATTTTGTGAATCTACTTCAGGTTTTTGCTTTACGGTTACTATGAGGCTTACATAAAACATCTTATAGATAAAACAGTCCATCTTAAGCTGATATCAACTTAACTTCAATTGTATGCAAAAGCCCTACACTTTTGTTCCTCCCTTTATATTTTTGATGTCACAATTTACCTCTTTATGTATGTATATTCATTAACAAATTATAGTAGCTGTAGTTATTTTTAATACTCCTTTTCTTTAACTTTTATACTCTAGTTAAGTGATTAACACACTACTACAGAATTAAGTTTTCTAAATCTGACTCTATATTTACCTTTGCTAATGCGTTGTATATTTTCATGGGTTTTCACATCACTAATTAGTATCTTTTCATTTTTGTTTGAACTCCATTCTGGATTTTTTGCAGGGCAGGTCTAGTAGTAATGGATTCCTTCAGCTTTTGTTTTTTCTGGGAAAGTCTTTATTTCTCCTTCATATTCCAGAGGATACTTTTGCCAGATAAAGTATTCTTGGCTGGCAGTTTTTTTCTTTCAACACTTTGAATGTGTCATTCTACTCTCTGGTCTACTGTAGGGTTTCTGCTGAGAAATTTGCTGATAATCTAATGGTTCCTTTGTAAGTTACAATCTTTGTTTACTCTGGCTGCTTTTAGGATTCTCTCTCTATCTTTGGTTTTTGCAGTTTCATTTTGATGTGTCTTGGAGAAGGTCTTTTTCCATTGAGATAATAGGGTGATCTATCAGCTTTGTGAACTTACATGTCCAAGCTATTATTTTTTTGAATAAACTCTCTGTTCCCTTTTCCCTCTGTTCTTCTGGAACTCCAATTATTCTAATATTTGTCCACTTGCTGTAGTCCCATAGATTATGTAGGCTTTCTTCACTCTTTTTCTTTCTCCTTTTTCTTTTCGTTCTGCTCTCATTAGCTCTTACCAGAAACTTCCTATCCTCTAGATCACTTATTTCATCTTCCATTTGGTCTGCTCTGCTGTAGATGCTCTCGATTGCATTGTTTCACTTCAGTCATTGAATTCTTCAACTCCAGAATTTATGTTTGCTTCTTTTTTATGATTTCTCTTTTTGTTAAATTTCTCCTTTTGTTTATGTCTTGTTTTCCTGATTTTGTTGAATTGTCTTTCTGTGTTTTCTAGTAGTTCCCTGAGTTTCCTTAAAACAGCTTAAAAAATAAAAATTTTTTTTATCACTTAAATCACAAAATTCTGTCTTTGATTTCAGTTATTGTTATCTTTCGCTGATGACATGTTTCCTTGATTCTTCATGTTTCTTGTAGTTTTGCATTGCTACTTTCACATTTGAAGTAGCAGATTCCTTCCCAAATCTTTACTAGTTGCCTTCAGGTGGGATATATTGTTGGTTTGTTCTATTATATCTGGCGTTTTCTCCAACCTTGTGTGGATACACCTGTTCCACACTTCTTGCTCCCTCTTGTGGCAGAATTTTTAAGCTTTTATGTCTTCTTTGGTTCTAATTAATCACCAGGCTGGCTGCTGGAAACCTCTCTTTTGTTTTCCAGAAAGTGAACGACAGCTGAAGTCTGTGATTTCTCCCTCGCCCACAGATCCTGTTCTGTTTTTCTGAGAGTGCTTTGTTTACCGGTCCTTGAGTTCACTGTGGCACTCAAAAGTGTGCAAAAGGAGTCAGCTGCAGAGTGAGGGGTGATGGGGGTTTTAGCACTTAGGGTGTTGGAGGGTATTTGTAGGCCCAGTGGGGAGATCCGTGGTTGAGATTCTCCTAGAGGCTCATGAGTGGGCTTCCTACTGGAGTCCTGAACGCAGTCAGCTGGAGCCGCATCCCTTTAATGCCCTTTGATCTTCTTATCTTCCTCTTTCCCAATCTCCTCCCTTCTCCCAGTCATGGAAGTCCCACCTCAGTACTTTGGGTGCTGCTGGTGAAAACTGGGGTAGCTGGCACTCACTCACCACTCTCCTCTTCCCCCGTGGGAGAGGCTGCCCCTGGCTAGCGTAGCCCTGTGAAACGTCACCTTGGTGGAGGGGTAGTGTTAGCAAAGATCCTCTAACCCTTTCCAATGCATTCAAACTCGTATTTTTTTCTTTTTACTTCAAAGACATTCTGGAATCTTCCCTCAGGAAGGTTAGACTTCTACAACGTCTTTCTTGCCAGTGAGTGTCTGCCCAGTTCGGCACTCTCCAGGCTTCCCCTGACCATGGCCAAGAGGGATGGGGGCAGGTTTATTGGCTCCTGCTGGTTCTGCAGTTTGTACTGAGGTCTGCCTACTATCAGACTCGCAGGTGGGTGAGGCTCCTTCTCGGCTCCTTGGTGTGTGGTGCTTGGCCCCACAACCCCCAGAGATGCTTTTTTGTTCATGGACGGATGCTTAATTAGTTGTTAAAATGGGGGGGGGGGGAAAGGAGGGACATCTTACGCCTCTGTGATGCTAATGTCACTGTGAACCTAATTCTTATAATAGTTATCTTTTAGATCAAGTAACATGGAGAAAAATAAAAATTTTATGTTACTTTTTAAAATTCTTTCTCCATACTCTTCCCTTCTTTATGTAGACCCAATATTTGACCTATTTCATTTTCCTTCTGTCCCCCCAAACTTGTTTTTAACATTTCTTGCAGGGCAGATATGCTACTTCAGAATTTTTCTGAAAAAGTTTTTATTTTTCCTTCACTTTTGATGGGAAATTTTGCTGGACATAGAAGTTTATATTTTTTAGGAAAAATTCAGTTATTTTATTTCATTCTCTTCTTGCTTGCTTGATTTCTGAGGAGAAGCTCACTGTAATTCTTGTCCCGGTTCCTCTATAGGAGAGTTGCTTTTCCCCCACTCTGTCTTCTATAAAGATTTTGTCTTTAGTGTTTTTTTGCACTTTGAATATAATACGCCGAAGTGTAGATATTTTTGGTCTTTATCCTGCTTAATGTGCCCTGAGCTTCCTGTATCTGTGGTTTGATGTATGTCATCAATTTTGGGAAATTCTTAGCCATTATTACTTTCCTTTCCTGGGTACAGTATTCCCAGTCTATTTCCTTGAAGCCCTGATGTATGTTAACAATGGATTTTCCACTTATGTGACACTGGAAGGCTAGACGGGGCTAGAACAGAAGGAATGCCCCACAATCATCTATTAGGGATCAAGCTCTGGAAAAGTCTTTTCACCTAGAGAGTAGGACTGTGTTATGGAGAAGAATCTGGGCATTTTTTTTTTTACAGTGAATACTCTTTCCTTCCCCCTGATAGAACCACATGGAGGTCTTTCTGGTTGTGCTCCTAGCAGTAAAGCCCATGAAATTGTGGAGGGTCCCCTAATAATGCATTCTTCCGTAGTTTTCCTACTATCACACTAGCCTACATCCAGACATCAGCAATTCATCAAAATTACCATTTAAGGATTCCTACCAGTTTATGGCTCCAGCATCTTCTGCTGCAGGTTAGCAAATCTCAGCTGTGACTCACTGAATGCACTTCTTTTTCAGAATTTTGAGGTGGTGATTTTCCCTGAAACCTCACTTCTCTAATGGGTTTTAGAAAAGTCATTGATTTTTATTTTGTCCAACATGTTGTTATTGTAAAGATGGGAGTGATGACTTCTAAGGTCTTTATTTGCTGAAGTTGAACCACTGACACTTATCGTGAGCCAAGGTTTCTACTGCTTAGCACAAGCTGAAGAGGGGGATGAGGAGTTTTTCTTTCCTGAGTAACTCATGGTCTTCATCTTTACTTTTTTTTATTATCTCTAAGAGATGTTCTCAAGTTTTTGTTTTAATTCATAAATATAATTTCTGTAATAATTAATTAGCTTTTAATTGTCCCAATTATACTTTCAAGATTGTGTTCTTAATTTTTGTTAAATTTCCAAAAAATGTACTTCTTGATCTCATAATTTTTCATTTAAATCATTGTCTCCATCTGCTTGAGAATTTTAATGCTTTCGTGAATTTCATTAAAAATAAAGATTAAAGAGGTTCTACATGTTCTATTTTACCGTAATTATTTAATAAAAGAAATTCTAGTTCTGATTTTTCAGAGTGGTCCTTTAGCTGAAAATGCAACATTTTTTCTTATTCTTGACTCATCCTGACAAAGAGGGTCTAAGCTGGTCTAATTGCTTGTTGAGAGAGTTCCGTCAGAGGCTTTGTGATTCATTATTGGAATCTGTGCAGATAAACTTTGTCTTATTTTGCTGGAATATGGATTCAGCTATGGTTATGAAGCAAGGAGCCAGCTATAATTAGCAGTATCTAAATACAAATTTTTGTCTTTGGGACAAAGTATTTCTTTAACGTGTTTGTGACGGCAACCTTCTTTAAGTACCAGGACTGCTCTTGTTAAGAGATAGCCATGTCAACCCTCTATCATATTTAGCAAACAGCCATGCTTGCCTGGGATAAACTAGAAGTAACCCCTGGAGTAGGAATTTTGCTTTGTTAAAACTCTAGTTTCTCTGATACTTCTTTAAGACCTTAGAAACACTAATATTTCCCCAAACAGATACCCCATAAAATTATCACTCTAAATTTAAGGTAGCAAAGATGTTATGCTGGTGGTTTATTTTATCTATTTTCCCAGTGAATGTTTAATCTTCACCTATGATTAATCTGAGATTGGTCAACTCTCCATCTCTCGGCTTTTATTTGGTCTATAGTTCTCTGATTTTCTGTAATCATATAGATTTCCCTTTATTTCCACTTGTCTACTCTAGAAAACTTTGTAAGTGGGCACAGAGGAGGATGGTTTTTAATCCAGTGTTCTGAGATTTCCATCTTGATCTTTAAATCTTCTCTCTTTTATCTCTAGTTTCTAGGCTAAATCCCATGTTTGAGGATTTTCAGATTACTTGATGAATACTATACTTTAAATTTATTTAAAAATTTCAGAGACTAATTAAGCAGCCTCATCAATGTTAGAGATTATAGTCCACAAAGCAATAGATTTCAGTTTATGTACATCTACCTGTCTTCTTACTTACAAACTGACATGTATCTTGCAAAAAGTTCTGTGTTCTGAGACTATTATATACCCTGAGACAATGTCTAAGCAAAACCTAAATATTTGATAATTATCACTAGAAATGCAAGTGTTATGGAGTGTTCACTATGTGCTAAAGTTTATAATAGTTCTTTGCATGTATCTCACTTTAGGTGAAATCGTTCATAAGATAAAGCTCTAAAATTTCAAATTTTGCTATTGCAAAAGCTCTTAAGGTTGGAGAATGTATTACAATGCAATTTTGCTGAGTAATTGTCAGCCTGGAAAACTTGCTGTCAGAGAAAATTAGAAATAGCTTCACACGACCAAATTAAGAAGGAATTTGGCAATATATTTTGGTTGGCTGCCCAATGTTTAATATTACTTGAGGGAATGTCTGCTTTTAATGAAAAATAGATTTGTGAAGTGAAAGAAAATTTTTATTTTCTCCCTAATTAAGAAGATGGATAGAGAATAAAGGTGTAATTTTGCATATTTTTCTTGAATGTTACAGATGTTCTCTGAACTTAACCCATTCCACGTCTTGAAGAAGAGTACCCTTATTTTATTCCTCTCCAGCCTCTCCAAGACTGGCCCTGAGTAAAACTGTGAAGATGATTTCCTGCTACACTAGAGTAACTGAGAGCGTGTGACTCCCGCAGCCAGGGAGACCTCGGGCACAGCCTCCTGAGCCTGCCTGGGCTCCTCATCTGTCAAGCGAAGACAGTATTACCCATATCAGATGATTTTTGAGAGGATTAAATGGGATAATGTGTGCAAACCTCCCAATATTGTGCCTCTTACCAAGTGGCAGCCCAATAAATGGCAGCTTTTATTGTTTTTATCATTGTTTACTAATAAACACAAGTTCCTTTAGTCCATTTCTTTTTCTTTAGTGCCCACAAAAGTATCTGAAAGAAGGAAGTGAAGGGAAGCAGGTTAGGTATCATAAGGAACTAGCTGTTCTATCTTTAGACTGATGATAAAGTGCAGAATCCTGGACTTGTGTCTTTATTCAGCAATTTTCTGTTTCTACACAAAACAAAGCAAAACAAAACAAACTACAAACACAAACACACAGAAAGCTTTGTAGCATGGCAGAAATATTCAATAATGATAAACAATAAGTTTGCCTTGTAGTCAACGTGATAAGTTATTTCCACGATTCAAAATACAAAGGGCATCTCAATTTTAATTGCAATAATTTTAGAAATTTCAATGACCAGATTTTTTTGGTTTTTGTTATGGCAGTTCTATATCTCTCCAGATGCCTAACGCAGGCATCGGTTGTCCTTTCAATGGAGCTGAAACTCTCCCTGAGAACGCTCCAGCATAAGGTGTAGACCAGAGAAAGACGAAAGCTTTTATAAAACTGGCAATTAAATTCGATTCATTTCATTCCTCCCATTTTCTCTTTTTTGGATCAGAGCTGTGGTTTGGGTTAAGTTCAGAGGGAGAGGTTTTTCAGAAGTTGAATTGTTTATATAATCTCAGGAATTTGTGTAAACCCATGAGCTGTTTGCTGCAGCCTCCTTCTCATCGCACTTCTTTTAGAATAAAGTCCAAATCTGTTTAACGTGGCCCATTCGGTCTCACCTCCCCTGCCTGCACATCTCTCACCATCTTCCCCTTGCCCTCTGTGACTTGGCACTTCTCAGCTTCTTTCAGTTCTTTGAACCTGCCATATCTTCTCCTGCATCTAGGCCCACACATGTTCTCTTCCCTCTGCTGGGAAAACACTTCTACATCCTCTGCTTTGCCTTGCCTACTCATCCTTCAAGTCTCAGCTCACAAGTCACTTCTCCCAGGAAGCTTTCTTTGACCACCAAGTCAGGGGCAGGTCCCCTTCTGTGTGTGTGCACAGTTACATTATAAAACATAGCAAACATCATAAATTGGGCTGCTATTGATTGTAATTTCACTCTTCCTGCATTCCCATGTAAGTGGAAACCATGTTCATTTCTGTGTTTTTATTGCCAAACATAGTACCTGGCATATAGGAGGAATTCAATAAATAGTTGTTAAATTAATGCACCTGATCTGTGTCTTAAAGAAGAAACAGGAAGGGTTCGTGAAACTACTGCTGGCTCAATTATGACAAAGATTTTATTTTCCCCTTAGCTATTCTTAGTCCTTTCTTCCTACACTTCTATCACATTCTTTTCTGGAGTGTGGGTTTTAAGTAAAATATTAAGGACCTTCACAGAAAGATCTGTTTAATGGCTTTGGGAACTTGAGTTTATAATGTGTATAATGACAGGGCAAAATAGCTGAGACTCTAAGTGCCAGATTTGGGTTTAGGCAAATCTGTGTTCAAATCTACCCTTACAGGCGGTGATTCTCAACAATTTACCTTACTACACAAGACTTAGTTTCATCATCTATAAAATCAGAATGATAACACGTAACTCATAGGATTTCATGACAATTACATGAGATAATCTACATGTGATTTTCTTTCCATTGTTCCTTTAAAGTCATCCTGTTGACTCTTTCCTTTTCCCTGGATGAAATCTCTAGCAGATAACCATAGGTTTTCTGATTATTCTTAAAGGTTAATGTATAGTCTCATTTTTCAGGTATTAAAAAGTCCAGTCCATTTTAATTTCAGAACTTTTGTTTCTCATTTAATTCTGAGCTTTTTCTTGTGCCCAGCTTGTGGTTGCCTCAGGTTAGAAAAACCATGCTAGGGAAGAGGTGTGGGTGAACTTGTGCAGTGTTGTCTCACTCGCCCTTTTGCTCTCTCTCCTCCCCTCGTTCATTGCTTCCCTTCTGCTCTTGCAGGGTGGAGCCTGGGGAAGGGAAGACAGCAAAAGACAGAAAAGATCTTCTTGCTAGCATAGTTTGCAGCTGGTACTGGTGCGTTTCTGATGCGGCAGAGAAAAATATTGGCCGTTTCTTCCTTGGGTGCTTTCTCAGAGGATCTTTTTTCTGGGCCCCTCCCCTCTGCTCTTCCCTGAGTCTTCACAGCTGGCTGCTTTGGGGCTCCCTCTGCCCACTTCTGTCTACTCCAAACAACTTCCTTGGAGGTGCCTTATCCATCCAAGACTACCTTTTGGACAGAGTTCCTTTCAAGTGAGCTCATGTCTGGCTCCTCTTTCCAGTGCCTACCTTTCTTCTTGTCTTGAAGCTCTAGAAATTCTCAAAGTGTGAGGTGTTCTTAATGTGACCCCATCTCTTCTCTGTCATGCCAAGCTGCTCTAAACAGCTTTTTGCCTTTAGAAGTTTCTCTGTGGGGGGATTATAAGTCAGGTACCAGGCCCAATGCTTCCCTCCCCAGCTTTAGAGGATACATGTCAAGATTTCTGAAACCCGGTTTATTTGGATGAGGGGTGGGAAAGGGAAAATGCATCTTGAAATGTTCTTGCTAGAGAAATGCTTAATATACAGCACTTCTTCCTCAGTGGTCAAGCATCCCTGGTTGTGTCTTCTAGGTGGCCCAATGTTTGCTAAACCTGTTTGCTGGACCACCTGTAAGATGGTCTGGTATCTCTTTCTAGAATTTAGGGTACTCATTACCTTTGGCTTTAGGCTTGGGGCATCAGCCAAGACTAATATGATGGGAAAACATCCCATTTAATATCCTGTTGTACATGTGAAATTTACATATAATATAGTTAATTAATAAGTCGTTGTAGTAATTAAGTTATCAAAGCAAAGAATATGTGTCATCATCAGTTCTGTCATACTTAGTCATTCTCCCTTTTAAGGATGGTGGGAAGATTTAAGACTTGGACGATAAATAAAATGAAGGATGAAAGAGAACTATGTCTATCTACACCATAATCATCATTTGGTAGCTTCTGACTCCTATTAGAGAAAGAGATAGCAAGAAAAGATTTCCATTTTCTTAGATATGTTAGGATTTGGTTCCACATGTTATTTCTTTGGCCTGGAATCTCCTTCCATCTACCTTTTTGCTCATTTGCTTAGAAAATTCCTGTTTATTCTTTAAGACATAGCAAATATTTTATCATATGTTGAAGATTTTCCCAATTTCTCTCCAGAGTTCATCTTTCTTCATACTCTTTATTTTTTAAAATTATTTTTTTGAGTTCATAATGGTTTATAACATTGTGTAGTTTCTGGTGTTCATTATTATTTATCAGTTTCTGTATAGACTACATCGTGCTCACCACCAACACTCTATTTTGTATCCCTCACCATACATGTGTGTCCCTTTACTCCTTTCACCTCTCTGGTAACCACTAATCTGTTCTCTTTATCCATGTGTTTGTTTATCTTCCACATATGAGTGAAATCATATGGTGTTTGTCTTTCTCTGTCTGGCTAATTTTGCTTAACATTATACCGTCAAGGTCCATCCATGTTGTTGCGAATGAGATAATTTTGCCTTTTTATGGCTGAGTAGTATTCCATTGCATATATATACCACATCTTCTTATCCATTCATAAGTTGATGGGCCCTTGGGTTGCTTCCACATCTTGGCTATGGTGAATCATGCTGCAGTGAATATAGGAGTGCATAAATCTCTTTGAATTGTTGGTTTCATGTTCTTTGGATAAATACCCAGCAGTGGGATAGCTGGCTCATATGGTATTTCTATTTTTAATTTTTTGAGAAATCTCCATACTGTTTTCCACAGTGACTGCACCAGTTTGTGTTCCTAACAGCAGTGTATGAGGCTTCCCTTTTCTCCAAAGCCTCTCTAACATTTATTATTTTTTGTCTTGGTAATTATAGCCATTCTGACAGGTGATATCTTATAATAGTTTTGATTTACATTTCCCTAATAATTAGTGATTTTGAACATATTTTCATGTGCTTGTTGGCCATCTGTTTATCTTCTTTGGAAAAATGTCCGTTCGTATCCTGTGCCCATTTTTAGATTGAGTTGTCTGTTTTTCTGCTGTTCATTTTTATGAGTTCTTTCTATGTTTTGGAGATTAACCCCTTATCGGATATATGATTTGAAAATATTTTCTCCAAGTTGGTGGTTTGTATTTTCATTTTGTTCATGATTTCCTTTGCCTTGCAGAAGGCTTTTAGTCTGATGTAGTCCCATTTGTTTATTTTTTCTTTTGTTTCCCTTGCCTGAGTAAATGTAGCATTTGAAAAGATGCTGCTAAGACTGATGTCAAAGAGTGTATTGCCTATATTTTCTTCAAGGAGTGTTATGATTTCATGTCTTACTTTCAAGTCTTTAATCCATTTTGAGTTAATTTTTGTCTATGATGTAAGATAGTGGTCTACTTTCATTCTTTTGCATGTGGCTGTCAAGTTTTCCTAACACCATTTATTGAAGAGACTTTCCTTTCTCCATTGTATGTTCTTGGCTCCTTTGTTGAAGATTAGCTGTCCATAGATGTGTAGGTTTATTTCTGGGCTTTCAATTCTGTTCCATCAATCTGTGTGCTGGTTTTTTTTTTTGTGTGTGTGCTGGTAACATGCTGCTTTGATTCCTATTGCTTTGTAGTATATTTTGAAGTCAGGTATTATAATGCCTCCAGCTTTATTCTTTTTTCTAAGGATTGCTTTGGCTGATCAGGGTCTTTTATTGTTCCATATAAATTTTAGGATTCTTTGTTCTATTTCCATGAAGTATGTCATTGGGATTCTGATTGGGATTGCATTGAATATGTAGTTTGCTTTGGGTAATATCGACATTTTAACTATGTTTATTCTTCCAGTCCATGAGCTGGAATATCTTTTTATTTTTTTATGTTTTCTTTGATTCTTTCAATAGTGTCCTACAGTTTTAAGCATATAGGTCTTTCACCTTCTTGGTTAAATTTATTGCTAGATATTTTATTATTTTTGTTGAGATTTTAAATGGGCTTGTATTCTTGACTTCTCTTTCTGCCACTTCATTATTAGAGTACAGAAATGCAACTGACTTTTGTAAGTTGATTTTGTACCCTGCAACTTTGCTGTAGTTATTGATTACTTCTAGTAATTTTCTAGTGGATTCTTTAGGGTTTTCTATATATAGAGTCATGTCGTCAACAAACAGCAGGAGGTTCACTTCTTCCTTTTCTATTTGGATACCTTTAATTTCTTTTTCTTGCCTAACTGCTTTGGCCAAAACCTCTAGTACTATGTTAAATAAGAGTGGTGAGAGTGGGCACTCTTGTCTTGTTCCTGTTCTCAGAGGGATGGCTTTCAGTTTTTCCTGATTGAGCGTGATGTTGGCTGTGGGTTTGTCATATATGGTCTTCATTATGTTGAGGTACTTTCCTTCTATACCTATCTTATTGAAAGTTTTTTATCATAAATGGATGTTATATCTTGCCAAATGCTTTCTCTGCATCTATTGAGATGACCATGTGATTTTTATACCCATTTTGTTAATGTGGTGTATCACATTTATTGGTTTGCAGTTGTTGAACCATCCCTGCATCCTTGGTAAAAATCCCACTTTGTCCTGGTGCATGATCCTTTAAATGCATTGCTGTATTTGATATGCCATTATCTTGTTGAGGATTTTTGCATCTGTGTTCATCAGCAATATTGGTCTGTAATTTTCCTTCTTCGTGTTGTCCTTGTCTGGTTTTGGTATCAGGGTAATGTTGGCCTCATAGAATGAGCGAGGAAGTGTTCCATCTTCTTCAATTTTTTGGAGTAGTTTGAGAAGCATAGGTATTAAATCTTCTTTGAATGTTTGGTAGAATTTTCTAGAGAAGTCATCTGGCCTTGGACTCTTGTTTTTTGGGAGGTTTTTGACTATTATTTCAATCTTTTTACTTGCGATTGCTCTATTCAGATTCTCTATTTCTTCTTGGTTCAGTTTTGGGAGGTTGTATGAGTCTGAGAATTTATTCATTTCTTCTAGGTTGTCCAGTTTGTTGCCATATGGGTTGGTCAATTTTGTTTATCTTCTCAGTGAAGCCACTGTTAGTTTTATTGATCCTTTCTACTGTTTTTTTAGCCTCTATTTCATTTATTTCTGCTCTAATTTTTATAATTTCCATCCTTATGCTGACTTTGGGCTTTGTTCTTTTTTTTCTAGTTCTATTTGGTGTAGTTTAAGATTGCTTATTTGAGATTTTTCTTGTTTATTGAGCTGTATTGCTATAAATTTCCCTCTTAGAACCACTTTTGCTGTGTCCCATATGAGTTGGCATGATGTATTTTCATTTTCATTTGTCTCCTGGTGTTTTTTTATTTCTCCTTTGATTTCTTCATTGATCCTGGGTTGCTCAGTAGCATGTTGTTTAGTCGCCACGTATTTGTGACTTTCCTAGCTTCTTTCTTGTAGTTGATTTCTAGTTTCATAGCACTGTGGTTGGAAAAGATGCTTGATATGATTTCAATCTTCTTAAATTTATTGATGCTTGCCTTGTTTCCCAACATATAGTCTATCTTTGAGAATGTTCCATGTGCACTTGAGAAGAATGTGTATTCTGTTGTTTTTGGGTGGAATGTTCTGTATATTTCTATTAAGTCAATCTGATCTGATCTGTTGTTTCATTTGAATCCACTATTTCCTTATTGACTTTCTCTCTGGATGATCTATCCATTGGTGTAAGTGGGTGTTGAGGTACCCTATTATTATTGTGTTGTTGTTAATGTCTCCGTTTAAGACTTTTAATAGCTGCTGTATATACTTTGGCTGTCCTGTGTTAGGTGCATATATATTCTTAAGTGTTATGTCCTTTTGGTGGAATGTCCCTTTTGACATTATATACTACCCCTCTTTGTCTCTCATTGTCCTTTTTATCTTGAAGTCTGCTTTGTCTAATGTAAGTATGGCAACAACTGCTTTCTTTTGTTTGCCATTTGCTTGAAGTATTGTCTTCCATTCCTTCACTCTGAGCCTATGTTTGTCTTTAAAGCAGAAATGTGTTTCCTGGAGGCAGCATATTGTTGGGTCTTGTTTTTTAATCCATCCAGCTACTCTGTCTCTTTTGATTGGAGAATTCAATCCATTTACATTTAGAGTGATTATTGATATGTGAAGGGTTACTACTGCCATTTTATTTCTTGTTTTCCAGTTGTTCTATATTTCCATTGTTTCTCTTCCCTCGTATTTCTGACTGCCATTTCAGTTTGGTGGTTTTCTGTGATGGTTTTCTCAGTTTTCTCTTTATTTATGAATTTTGGTTCTGCTCTAATTTTTTTTTTAGTGGTTACCATGAGATTTGTATAAAAGATCTTGTAGATAAGATAGTCCTTTTTCTGATAGCTTCTTACCTCCATTGACCTAAACAGGTTCCACCCCATTCCTCTTCCCCTTCTGAGTTATTGTTGTCACAAATTATTCCGTTTTGTATTGTGAGTTTGTGACTAAATTGAAATGTTTATTATTATTTTTTATGCTTATTTCCCCTTTATCTTTTATGTTTTAATTAAGTGTCTGTTGTCCCTGCCTCCTCTTAGAGTTGTGCCAGCTACTGTGTAAGCTCTCTGATCTGGCTCCCTGCTGCTGAGGATGGAGAGGGTTGCACTCACCTATCTCCACTGCTTCCTGGGGATCTTGTTCATCTGCCTTAAGATCTATAGCTGTGTAGTTCTCTCCAGCATCCTGTTGTGCTGTTTGGGTATCCTCCAGTGGTCAAGGAATGTCCATTTAGTTGTAATTCATAAGGGGAGAAACAAAGGGAACAGCTCACTCTATCATGTTGCTGATGTCATTACATCTTCATACTCTTATAACACTCCATACAGGCCTTTATTTTGACACTTGGAAAATTGTATTATATATTTTTGTATTTGCAAGATTCTTAAGAGGAAGAATCACACCTTATCATTGTTTCTCAAGCCTCTATACTTGAGGGGGCCCATGCTGGTTTTCAATAAATATCTATAGAATAAATAAATATATCACAACTAATTTGTTTATGTTGGCTCTCTAAAATCGGAATATTGAGCAGAAGTTGGAATATGCAATAGAGCTTTGACTAGAATGTAATATTCATGGAAATTTTATGGTTAGATTGAAATCTACCAGAGAGAGATTGATTTGGTGTCCCTGGTGTAAATATACTTTCTACTTTTCTTATTAAGAAACATTTCAGCCTACTATTTACCTTAAGTTTTGCCCATCCTGATCTTAAATCCATTCCAGGCATGCCAAAAGTGATTTTCATCTTCAAAGAAGATGAAGACTTTGTTTTACACAATAGACAGATTAGGGGAGATATTTTCTACTTTTGATAAAATATTTGTAATATCATTTATTTATATTGTGACCTTCAATAGATCAATAGAAATAATAAACTTAACATTTGCAAATATGCTGCCATTTACAAAAGCACCGTTATAGTCATCATCTCACTTAGTTCTTATTACAATATGAAGTGGTGGGTTTATCATCCTCATTATGGGAAAATTGAGGCCCAGAGAGTTTAATAACTTGCCCAACATTGTATAAGTAAGAAGTAATTCATAAATTCGTTATTCACATCAATTTTACTGACTCAAAGTCTCCTGTTCTTTTCATTATACTAAGGCTCAATTTGTAAGTAGTATAATTAATAGGAACAGAAAGATGTACAAGTGATTTATCTGAAACAGACCTATTGCATAAATCTGTTTACAGGTACCCTTACCAGGTATCCAATACTCAATGTAAGAAATGATGTTAAAATATTCTTTAAATGTATACCAAATTTTCATAGTTATATAGCACTTAGTGCTTTTCAAAGTGCTTCAACTTTCTCAGTTGCTTCTCGCAATAATCCAACCTCTGAGGCTTATTCTTCCTTTATTATCTTATTAACTTGTAAATATTCTAAGAATAGACATAAATTCAAGAATTTTGTGACATTTCGCAATACAGAAACTTGATTACAAGGTTCTGGGAAAGTGAAATCCTAAATTGCAAAGCCATTTATAGCTCTGAAATGGACACCTTCCCTTGTTCTAGTGGTAAAGCTGGCATTCACCCACCCATTCACTAATTAATGGTGCTTCCATAGTAGTCCAGGAACAGGCCTTAAACCTGCAGAAGACGTAAAAAATAATAAAGTTTATCTTTTCTATCAAATGCTTTATATTTGAAATTAAAATATATATGACATAAACATATATAATTTAAATATTTAGTAGGAAGAGAGAAAAGACTAAAGCAGTATTGAAGAAGTTCTGTGGAAAGAGAGTAATACCACCTCAGGGAATCTTTGAAGACTTCAGAGGGAAGAAGATATTTGAATGGGACTCTGAATGACACAGGCAAATGAAAACAAGGTGGAAGAATCTCCTAGTCTGGGTGAATAATAAGATCAAAGATAACATAGGAAAGCCCAGGCTGACTTTTGGAAAGGATAGGTTGCATTATAGAATGCATGAAAAGGAGTAGAGGGAGATAGCTCTTGAAAGGTATTCCGGATAGTGAAAGGCCTTGAATATAAGCAAGGAGGTGGATTTTCTTCAGTGCATGGTGGGGAGGTAGGGAGCTCCTGAAGGATTTTGATTAGGAGAGTGTCACAAGTTGGGAACTACAATCTGTAAACCTTTTGATATTTACAAAGTGGAAGAGGCATCAATAGGAGTGATCATAATTGTAGCTCTGATAATGTCATTCCTCCTCTTGAAAAATGCTTCCATGGGGGCCGGCCCAGTGGCACAGTGGTTAAGTTCACACATTCTGCTTCGGCTGCGCAGGGTTCGCTGTTTCGGATCCCAGCTGCGGACATGGCACCGCTTCGCACGCCATGCTGTGGTAGGCGTCCCACATATGAAGTAGAGGAAGATCAACATGGATGTTAGCTCAGGGCCAGTCTTCCTCAGCAAAAAGAGGAGGATTGGCAGCACATGTTAACTTAGGGCTAATCTTCCTCAAAAACCAAAAAAAAGCTTCCATGGTTTCTATTGTCTTTAGGAAAAAATGAAACCTTAACATTCCTGAGAAGATCTCGTGTTCTTTCTCTTTTTTGTTTCTCCATACTCCCTTCACTATTCCAACATACCATGCTCTCTCACTTGAGACACCTTCATATATGCTATTTTCTCTTCCAAGAAAATGCTTCCTCTGTCTTTCTACCTAACTTCAAGAATATGCATAGACTTTATTACTTCAAGGAGATCTTTTTGCCCCTCTGTAAAACAATAAAATACCTCTGCTGTATGTCCCCATAGTACCATGAACTTCTTCTGTTCTGATGCTTACTGCATTTTTTTTTTTTTGAGGAGGAAGATTAGCCCTGAATGAATATCCATTGCCAATCTTCCTCTTTTTTTGCTTGAGGAAGATTAGCCCTGAGCTAACATCTGTGCCAGTCTTTCTCTATTTTGTATGTGGGATGCCACCACAGCATGGCTGATGAGCGGAGTAGGTTCATGCCCAGGATCAGAACCTGCGAACCCGGGCCACAGAAGAGTAGCGCATGGAACTTTAACCACTCAGCCACAAGGACAGCCCCAGTGCATTTTATTGTATTTAGTTGTTTAATTTTATGACTTTCCAGTTAGACTACAAGCCCTGTGGGAACAGAAACAGTGTCTGTCTTGTTGAATTCTGTATCCCTAGCGTAGTGCTTGGCTCATAGAGGTTGCTCTAAAAATACTTGTGGAATAAATGTGTGTGTGTATATGTATATATGTGGACAACATATGGAAGAAAGCCTAGAGCAGCACAAAGATATGCGTTCTACTTTCTAACTAAGAGCGAAGATACTAGGAGCAAATCGATATTCTAACAATTTACCTGTCCTTTCCTATATAGAGTAGAATGACCAAGATTTTTGGTTGAGCAGAGTAAAATCATATATACTTCTGTCCATGGCACTCAATATTAATATTTTGCCCTTGAGAACTTATTTCTCTTGGAGTTGGAGGATGGAAAATGTGCTCCTTTTCTTTTCTGCATGAATTTACATGTATGTGCCTCACCATCATCATCATCATCATCATCGTCATCGTCATCATTATCATCATCACGGCGGCTCTCATTTTCTGAGCCCTGCAATATGCCAGTCTCTTGCTAAGAGTTTTATCCATCTTAATTCACTCAATTTAGACAATAATATGAGATAGTCTATGTTTTATGTAATGTATAGATAAAGAAATGGCAAATTAGATTGATTAAGCAGCTTGCTCACTATTACACAGCCAATAAATGGCAAAGCTGGAATTGAAACTCAGGTCTCGGAGATCCCTAAAACTGCTCTTAAGCACTGTGTAATACAGCTTTCCTCAATGCCGTCATTTCTAAGCTCAACTCTACAACCCTCTGCTCTTCCTGGTGGTTCTAGCTAACAGCAATATCTCCTTATACTGAATGCCTGTGACGTTCTTTAACATGTCTATCAAACTGCACAGTTTATAAATCACTTTCACATACCTAATTTCATGTAATAATAGCTTTGTAAAATTAGTATGATTGATGGTTCTACTCATATCTTACAGTTAAGAAAACTGTAGGTCAGAAGTTAGCTGACTTGTCCAAAATCACACAGCAATTGACAAATATTCTGGATATTCCCTTTCCTGGACAAACTTATTGTTTCCACTATATTATGTTACTTACTTGTCTGCTTATGTAAATTTGCTTACATACAGTTTAATGGACATAAGAACTAGAATGAGAAACACTAGCTTCATGAACATTTTCCTTTTCGCTTCAATAAAACAACAAAACTGATTTATCTTTTTTTTTTTTTTTGAGGAAGATTAGCCCTGAGCTAACTACTGCCAATCCTCCTCTTTTTGCTGAGGAATACTGGCCCTGAGCTAACATCCACACCCATCTTCCTCTATTTTATATGTGGGATGCCTGCCACAGCATGGCTTGTCAAGCAGTGCCATGTCTGCAGCCGGTATCCGAACTGGTGAACCCCGGGCCACTGATGAGGAACGTGCACACTTAACTGCTGTGCCACCGGGCCGGCCCCTGATTTATTTATCTTTTATTTCCCTCAGTGTGTACATGAGACAGAGGCTGCTAGGTCCTAACCTGACATCAATCCTCCCTTTATCTTTACTAATAACGCTCAGAGTTTTGTTGGGGGGAGCAGCATGCCAGGTACAAAATCCATGTCTAAGCTTCCCTTTTTAGACACAGCTGGCCTTGTACACACGTCATGTGAGCTAGCAAAACGGGAAAAAGATTGTTTTGTTATAGTTTCACATGGGCTGTTTCAAAGAATGATAATGGCTGTATTTGGATGACAAGTTATAGGTAAGATGATTGTTATCTGATTTCGAAATTGTTAAAATGGAGGCTCAGAGGGGTCGAAAGACTTGCTGTAGTTCACATAGCTTGTAGGGAAACTAGGACTTAGATTATTAACCTTCAATCCATGCCAATGATGTTTCCTTCTCTCTGTCTCTGTCTCCATCTCTCTCTGTCTCTGTCTTTGTCTCCCTCTTTACTCTTTTGGTACTTTTTAAGAAAAACTACAAGAACTGTAAAATGACACTGGTTTAGAATTTGTTAATTCCTACAGGGACTGTAGAGTTATTTCTTCAGCACTATTGTACTCAACTATATGCCTTTGTAGCCATATCTGTGAATACCATTGACCATTAGAAAATGGGTTTTGTAATGTATCTTTTCTACAGGAAGATAGAAAGATAATTTAGTGTTTTCTCTAGCGTGATTGGTCAGAATTCATTTTTTCTAATTGATAGGTTAGAAAAGTTTATTTCAGCTTTATAGTTTATTATTGGCCAAACAACCTCTGCAACTTTCATCCAAGTTTCTTACTCAGAGACAAACCCTGGGAGCACTTCAGCCTGTTTACATCCCTGAGCATGATTCTTGCCACAGAAGCTGGTTCACACTGGTCAGTTTCCACTCTAATCCTTTTCCCTCTCCCCCACCTGCTCAGAGTCTGTTCTGTGGGTCAAGATGGTGTGAAGCTGCAATTTAGTGTTTCCTGGCAGGGAACAGAGCAGCAACTCTGTCCAGCAATTCCTCTGAGGGGTAAAATATAAGGTCTGGTCACTTGCTGAAGTCCATCAGAGACAGCTTGTTGGTGGAAGTAGAGAGGACGTGGAGCTGGTACTGGTGGCCAGGAACACTATCAGGGCACAGAGGGTGACCCAGCTGCCTCTGGTGACAAGCTGTGACTGCTACTTCCTCCCCATCTCCATGGAATAAAAGAAAGCAAGGCTTAGAAAGGACGGTGTAAGTGGAGCTTATTTTCATCAGCTTCAAGGTAAATCCATCTCTACATGCTATCCAGAAGGGTAATGCAAACCATTCTTTTTTCCTGGCTCAATTTGCCTTTGGCAATCCATACAGAGTACACTTTGGGTGGGGAATTGCTGTGTTCTATCCCATCTACTCCTCATCAACAGGTCACCTTCTCTCCAGAGACGAAGCCTCTCATCTGTGGAATTCCCTTCCTCCATGGACCCCAGTCTCTTCAGCCATGTGCTCCCCTCTTTCACCATCCCCACCAAGTCCTAAATCCAGCCTCTTTTCTCCTTGGCCTCACGCCTCAGTTATCTGGTGTGGACTTCAGATCAATGAGGCTGAATAAGGGTATGAAGAAAAGTTATCCTCCTTGGTCTGGGGCCAGGATCAAGTATCAAAACTCTTTAAGGTGTCTCTTTTCTCCTCTTTGACTTTTATGAAAACAATTTAAAATGGACAGAAGGAGAAGGTATAAGCCCTTGGATAGCTGGGGCTTAGACACCAAGCTGGTATTGAGAGTGAGGGAGAACTCGAGTACACAAGGTGATAGGGGCAGATGCTGATAGGAACCAGAAAGGACTGTGGTTCTCAAATAGGAAAGGAATGAATAGACATTATTATTTATTATATTCCAGTAGCTTAGAATAGGAACTTGCCATGGAGGCTAAGACTAAACCCTAATTCAATGAACTGGAGCCTGCAGTGATGGCGTACCTGAGGGGACATGAGGATGCTCTGGGAACTTGGGAGAGGCTAAGCTTTCTGGTGGAAGGTCAGAAAACGGAGCTTGAGAAACTAGGGTAACAGCAGAGAGTGAAATAAGGCAAAAATACAACATTCATTGAAATGAACTGTGTCTCTCCTAATTTGAAAGGAAAAAGAGCTTATAGTAGATGCTAGATGGAGTGGCAGCTGCGTTTATGCATATTTTCTTCACAGGATCCTCAGAACAACCATAGGTGATGTTATTGCTCCCATTTTTCAGATGAGAAAAGCACAATTTGCAACATTATTCTTCGTTTCAGCCAGAATGTGCTATGTTACAGTAATATGAGAAAATATGGTGAAACAATGCTTTTGCTTTTTACTGTGATCACTTTAGATATGAACACTGTCACCATCTTTTTGAGATTTCTTAAGTAGCCAGAATTCTTAGGACAACAACAACAGCAAAATCCATTCTAGCCACTATCTGATGCCTGGAAGTAGTTTTTCCTTAACATTATGCCAGAGAACATTTTTGCTCTGTGAGCTGTTGTTATGCTAGCCTTAGTCCCAGGATCAAACACTTTACATGTGTTGGCCCTGGGACAGTGCCCATCTCCTCAAATGTTTGGTTTAGTGAAAGCTAGCATTTGAAGTCAATGACAGGGTCCTCTGACTGACCATGGTTAAGGTTAACATGGGCTGGGGAAGAGGTCTAGAATTCAGAGCTCTCCTTTATATTCTATGCCCACCCTGAAAATTAACTATTGAGAGATGAATCTGGGTTGTCCTTAGAATAAAATTAAGTAGTGAGCAGAGTTATTGGTTATTCTCGGCCAATATCTATGTAGTCTTATCCCTTATTGAATTGTCAAAACTCGCGTAGCAAAATCACAACATTTGGAGGACAGAGAGATAATGGCAATCTTGAGGTTAGCCCATCCATTTACCTACTTCTTCATATAGTCACATCATATTATCACGGGACTGAGTGTCACAAATATCAAAATACTTATTTTTCTGCATAGATTTTTTTCTCCCTGTTAGTGATCAGCCAGGAGGCTTTCTTTGAGCAGAGAATCATTTTTGGCAGGATGCCTAGCATTGTGTTGACAAATAAAAGTCCCTAGATTACAATACACACTTCTGTGCAACAAACTGTAGTGCAATGTGTAAAGTTACCCATATAATAAGGGAAGAACTCAATGGAAAATTTCAACACTAGTGGCTCTGTTCTCAAGCTCTATCAGAAATCTTTTGCCTCCGGGCAGTAATTTGGGGTATCTCATAGTGAGCAGCAAAGGAATTTGATCGGTACGCTAATGTGCCTTTATCCTTGGACTGCATTTTCCTCTGCTTAGGAAAATGGTCCCTTCAAGATTAGCATAATGAGCCAGAACTGGTAATGTAAAAGGTCACAGCGTAGGCTAGCTCTTTAGAAATGGTCTCTGTACTGCAAGACTTGGTTTTATGATTTCTAAACTCTAGAACCATTATGTTCAACATGTTATGTTATCCAGACCCTTCTGGATGGATTTATTTTAGACCAGGAAGCTAAATGACTACTTTATAGTCAGAGAAACATTTTCTCCACCACAATCATACTTGTAAAACTATAATCAGGTCAGAAGGCAGTTGGTGACTATCTGGGATCAGAGAAAGGAGAGGTCAACAGAGCACTCCACATATAAATAATCTTAACCTTAAACTATTATAGAAGCTTAATATTGGTCAATGGGAGGAGAAGAAAAGAATGATTAGGTAGAGAAGGGGTAGAAACATTTATAAAGATATAAGACTGGCCTTCAAATGTTATGTCTCTTTGTCCAAGAGAGTCAACAACAAATCATGACGAATTTTTTTTTTTTTATTCTTGCTTTTATATCTAACGTGGGATATATGACAATGAGACACTTATGGTATTAGCAATACTTTTAATTGCATAGATGGCAGCATTTGTTTCCAGGTACTTAGAATGCTGGGAGCAGCATCAGGGAGAAGTTAAAAACAGCTTCTGGAGAAAGGCACTGATAAGACAGCTTGGTAGGGAGTCTAAGCAATATTCAACCCAGCTGGAAATGAAGACAGATCTCAAGGCCCAACAGGGATCTTCAGTGACAGGTAGGGACTCTAAAGTGGAAATCTAGTGAAGAAAAATCTTCCACTGACTATGGCAGCTATTCCGTATATTAGGAGCATGACAAAGTCTTAGATTTCTCTTGTAGCTGAGGCTGAAGTTTCTAAAATACTCCTGGACCTGAGAGGAGGCTTGTTTGTGAAAGGTTTTAGGACTTAAAAAGAGTGTTTTTCAAACTTTCTTCTTGGAGGTTCCATACCACTGTCTCCCACCACCTTCTATTCCCACTTTCTAAAGGAAGGAAGAATTGAATGATAGCCGTGATGTGGAGCTCTTTAGGCAGGAGTTTCATATATCTGCCTGTGCACATGCCCAGTGGAGATTTTTGTGTCATCCAGACAGCATAGAATAGAGATTTAGATTTTTCAGTAAACTCTCTTAAAACTTTAATTTTATTTTATGCATTCCACTTTTGGCCATTCTTCTTTCTTTGGCTTTATTTAGATACGATGGACATATAACATTGTGAAAGTTTAAGGTGTACACTGTGATGATTTGATACATGTATATACTGTGAAATGATTATGACAATTAAGTTAGTGAACACGTCCATCGCCTCCCATAATTACCATTTCATTTTTATGTTGCGAATACTTCAGAGCTACTCTCTTAGCAACTTTCAAGTATACAAAACAATATTGTTAACTATATTGCATGCTGTACATTAGATCCCTAGAATTTATTCATCTTATAGCTGGAAGTTTGTATCCTTTGACCAACATCTTCCCTTTTTTGCCACCCCCCAGCCCCTGGCAACCACTAGTCTACTCTGTGTTATGAGTTTGAGTTTTTTAGATTCTACGTATAAGTGAGATCACACTATATATATACATATATTTCTCTGATTTATTTCATTTAGCGTAATGTCCTCTATTCATCCATGTTGTTGCAAAAGGCAGGATTTCCTTCTTTCTCAAGGCTGAGTAATATTCCATTGTGTATTCCATTGTGTGTATATACACATACACACACATAAATATACATATGCACATGTATACATTATCTCACATTATCTTTATCCATTCACCCATTCACCCATCAATGGACACTTAAGTTGTTTCTGTTTCTTGGCTATTGTGACTAATGCTGCAGTGAATATAGTGATGCAGATCTCTTTGAGATGGGGATTTCATTTCCTTCGAATATATACCCAGAAGTGGGATTTCTGGATCATATGGTAGTTCTATTTTTAATTTTTGGGGAACCTTCATATTGTTTTCCACAGTAGCTGCATCAGTTTGCATTCCCACCAACAGTGCACAAGGGTCCCGTTTTCTCCACATCCACAGCAGCACTTGTTACGTCTTGTCTTTTTGATAATAGCTATTCTAATGAGTGTGAGGTGCTATCTCCTTGTGGTTTTGATTTGCTTTTCCCTGATGACCAGAGTTGTTGAGCACCTTTTCATGTATCTATTGGTCATCTGCATATCTTCTTTGGAAAAATATCTATTCTTGTCCTCTGTTTATTTTTTAATTGAATTTTGTGTTTTTTTGCTGTTGAGTTGTATGACTTCCTTATGTATTCTGGATAATCTGATATATGGTTTCCAAATATTTTCTCTCATTCTGTCAGTTGCCTTTTCATTTTGTTGATTTTTTCTATGCTGTACAGAAGCTTTTTATTTGATGTAATCCTACTATATTTTTGCTTTTGTTGACTGTGCTTTTGGTGTTGCATCCAAAAATCATTGCCAAGACCAGTGTCAAGGAGCTTCTTCCCTATGTTTTCTTCTATGAGTTTAGCAGTTTTAGGTCTTGTGTTTAAGTTTTCAATCCGTTTTGAGTTAATTTTGTGAGTGGTGTAAGATAAGGGTTCAATTTCTTTTTTCTGCATTTGATTATCCAGTTTTCCCAAAACCATCTGTTGAAGAGATTATCATTTCAACATTGAGTGTTCTTGGCTCTTTTATCAAATATTAGTTTGCTGTATACATGAGGGTTTATTTCTGGGCTCTTGATTATGTTACTTTGTCTAAGTTTCTTTTTTTTATGCCAGTATAATACTGTTTTGATCACTATAGCTTTGTAGTATAGTTTGAAATCAGGAAGTATGATGCCTCTGGCTTTGTTCTTCTTTCTTAGAATTGCTTTGGCTATTCAGGATCTTTCGTGGTTCTATACAAATTTTAGGATTGTTTCTCTATTTCTGTGAAAAATACCATTGGAACTTTGATAAGGATTGCATTGAATCTATAAATGGCTTTAGGTGGCACGGACATTTAAAACATGTTAATTTTCCTGATCCATTCCTGAGCATGAGATACCTTTTCATTTATTTGTGTCTTCTTCAATTTCTTTCATCAAAGTCTTACAGTTTCCAGGTACACATCTTTCATCTCCTTGGTTAAATTTATTCCTAAGTATTTTATTGTTTTCAATGTTAATTTTAATGGGATTGTTTTCTTTATCTCTTTTTCAGATAGTTCATTTTTAGTGTATAGAAATGGAGCTTATTTCTAATTTTGCATGCAGATTTTGAATACTGCCACTTTATTAAATTTGTTGTAATTCTAACAATTTTTAGTTTTTTCGTAGAGTTTTTAGGATTTTTTCTATATACAATCATATTATTTGCACACAAAGACAGTTTTACTTCTTCCTTTTTGATTTGGATGCCTTTTTATTCTTTTTCTTGACTAATTGCTCTGGCTAGGAATTCCAGTACTATTTTTGAATAGGAGTGGTGAGAGTGGGCACTCTTATCTTGTTCTTGATCTTAGAGGAAAAGCTTTCAACCTTTCACCATCGAGTATGATGTTAGCTGAGGTGTGTCATATATGGCCTTCATTATGTTGAGGTACATTCCTTCTATTCTCAATTTGTTGAGAGTTTTTATCTTGAAAGGATGTTGTATTTTGTCAAATTATTTTGGATATCTATTGAGATGATCATATGATTTTTATCTTTTATTCTGTTAATATGATGTGCCAGATTTTTGATTTGTGTATGTTGAATCATCGTTGTGTTCCATGATAAATCTGGTTTGATCACAGTGTATAATCCTTTCAATGTACTGTTGAATTCAGTTTGCTACTATTTTGTTGAGAATTTTTGTATGTATATTCATCAGAGATATTGGCCTGTAGTTTTCTTTCCTTATAGTGTCCTTATCTGGCTTTGGTATCAGGGTAATGATGGACTCATAAAATGAGTTTGTGAATGTTCTTTCGTCTTCAATTTTTCGGAAAATTTGAGACGAATTGGAGTTAATTCTTTAAATGTTTGCTAGAATTCACCAAGGAAACCATCTGATCCTGGGCTTTTCTTTGTTGGGAGATTTTTAATTACTGATTCAATATCCTTACTAATTATTGGTCTGTTCAAATATTCTATTTCTTCCTGATTTAGTGTTGGTGGGTTGTATGTTTCTAGAAGTTTATCCATTCCTTCTGGATCATCCAATTTGTTGGCATAAAATTGTTCATAGCAGTCTTCTATGAACTTTTGTCTTTCAGTGGTATCAGTTAAGATGTCTCCTTTTTCATTTATGATTTTATTTAACTCCTCTCTCATTATTTCCTTTAGTTGGTCCAGCGAAACATTGGTGTACTTTTTTTCTAAAAAGCTGGCTCTTAATTTTTTCCATCTTTTCTGTTGTTTTTCTGGTCTCTAATTCATTAATTTCTGCTCTGATCTTTGTTATTTCCTTCCTTCTGCTATCTTTGCGCTCAATTTTTGCTTCTTTTTCCAGTTTCTTGAGGTATAATATTAGGTTGTTTATTTGATATTTTTCTTTTTTATTAATGTAGGCATTTATCGCTATCAACATCCCTCTTAGAAGTGCTTTTCCTGCATCCAACTACTTACATTTTGGTAAATAGTGTATCATTTTAGTTTGTTTCATGATATTTTAAATTTTTCCCTTTGATTTTTTTTTTTTTGACTCATTGGTTGTTCAGGAGTATGATGGTTAATTTCCACATATTTGTGAATTTTCCAACTTTCCTCCTGTTATTGATTTCTACTTTCATACCATTGTGGTTGAAAAAGATACTTGGTGTAATTTCAGTCTTCCTAAATTTATTAAGACTTGTTTCATGACCTAACATATGATCTGTCCTGGAGAATGTTCTGTGCTTTCCTGAGAAGAGTGTGTATTCTGCCATTGAATGGAATGTTCTGTATATGTCTGTTAGGTCCATTTGGTCTAAAGTCAAGTCCTACATTTTCACATTGATGTTCTGGATAATCTATCCATTGTTAAAAGGGGGCTTTTGAAGTCCCCTACTATTATTGTATTGTTGTGTATTTCTTCCTTCAAATCTGTTAGTATTTGCTTAATATATTTAGTGGCTCTGATGCTAAATATTTATATATTTACATTTGTTACATCTTCATCATGAATTGACCACTTTATCATTACATAATGACCTTTTGACTTAAAATCTCATTTGTTTAATATAAGTATAGTTACCCCTTCTCTCTTTTTTTGTTCCATTTTCATGAAATATCTTTTCCCATCCCTTCACTTTGCACACATGCAGACTATGTGTGTCCTAAAGCCAAAGTGAGTCTCTTGTGGGCAGCATACAGTTATGTCTTTTTTTAAAAAATCCATTCAGCCACTCTATATCTTTTGATTGGAAAACTTAATCCATTCATATTTAAAGTAATTATTGATAGGTAAGGACTGTAGAGGAGGAAGACATTCACTCTACCCACTCTAGGTCCTTCTGGTTGAACTGTGAATTAACTTGACGAGACAGAATAACAGGAGAAAATCAAACAAAGCTTTACAACATGTATACATGGAAGAGACTCAGGCAAACTGAGCAACAACTCATCAAAATGGTGGAGGCTTTCACCTTAAACACCATCTTCAGCTACAAACAAAGGAGGATGTTGAGGTGGGGGAAGTCATTTACGGGAGATTAGCAGAAAAGCACAGTAAATAAGAGTAGGGTTATTATGTAGATTTAAGTCCTTGTCTTCCAAACTGATAAGAGTTTCTAGAGATAAGGTCATCCCCCCTTCTTCCTGGTACAGAAAGGGAGATACCTTTACAGATGGAGATTTCCCTTACAAATGTAAGTATCTCTTACAAAGGATTAAATTCTACTTTTCAGGGCTTCTCTCATGTCTGCAGTTTTTAAAAGTAACCAGCCCAAAATAATCCTTTTGCCAAAGAGACACATTTTGGGGTGGCCAATTCCAACCCCCGACAGGACTTAATAATGCCATGTTATTGATTGTTTTCTGACTGTTTTGTAGTTTCTGTCTTCCTTTCTTCCTCTCTTGTTGTCTTCCTTAGTAAATTGATCATTTTTCCCAATGGTATGGTTTGAGGTTTTTCTCTTTACATTCATGAATCTACTATGGATTTTTGCTTTGAGATGTCATGAGACCTACATAAAACATGTTATAGTTATAATAGTCTATTTTAATGGGATAACTTTTTTTCTCTTACTGCTTTCAAAATTCTCTCTCTGTCTTTGATTTTAGACAGTTTTATTATAAGGTGACGTGGAGAAGATCTTTCAAGGTTGAAACTTTTTGGGCATCTGAGAGTCATGATCTTGGATATCCAGACCCTTTCCCAGTTTGGGGAAGTTCTCAGCCATTGTATACCTAAATGCATTTTTTTCCATTACTCCCTCTCTTTTCCTTCTGGGACTCCAATAATGTATGATTGTTTCTTTTAATGTATTCATAATTTATAGGGGCTTTCTTTACTCTTTTTCATTCCTTTTTCTTTGTTCTCCTCTGACTGGATAATTGTAAATGACTTATCTTTGAATTCACCGATTCTTTCTTCTGTTTGGTTGAGTCTGATGTTGAAGCTTTCTATTGACTTCTTTAGCTCTGTAATTGTGTTCTTTAGCTCTGGGATTTCTGTTTTGTTGTTGTTGTTTTTTTAATGGCTTGCATTTCTTTGTTGAGCTCACATTTTTCATGCATTGTTTTCCTAATTTTGTTTCATTGTCAATCTGTGTCTAATGTAGTTCACTGAATTTCTTTAAGAGGATTATTCTGAATTCTTTGTTAGATAGTTCATAGATCTCCATTTCTTTAGGGTTTGTTATTGGACTTTTATTAGCTTCCTTTGGTGGTGTCACATTTACCCAATTCTTTGTGATCCTTGTATTGTTAGTACCTGCTCACTTGAGGAAGTGGTTTTTTCTTTCAACCTTTCTCAGCAGTTGTGTGGGGCTGCTGACTTGCTTCCCTTTGCTGGTAGGTGGTAGGATGTGCTCTGCAGCTTGCTGATGTCCATAGCTAGGCTTCTTGATTTGGCAGGCTGGAGGATATGCTTAGCATTGGGTGGAAGCAGTGATTTGCTTCCCTGTCCAGGTGGGGTTCTAGAATAGGCTCCATGGTGAGGATGTCCTGCCATCTGGAGACCCAAATCAAGCTGTACTGTCAATCAAGCTCTTCAGCCAGATGGGTCCACTGACTCAGCTCTGCAGATGAGCAAAGCTGCTGGTTGAGATCTCGACTCAGGCACTACTGCTAGCAGGAACACAATCTGCAGAGGTCTATGTGCTGGTTGCTGTGAGCCCCTTGCCCTTTCCACCTTTAGCTGATTCCCCCACTGACTCCCAGGATGCAATATCTAATGGGGCCTCCTGGGAAACATCTCAGAATTCTGGAGAAGCTAGATGTTCACCTTTGTTTTCCTTTTCTCACTAGAGAAATTGTAGGCCCAATGAGACCCAGTTGGTGTGGTGCTATACTTGCCTGGGGGGAGGGGTGATGCAGTCAAAGTGAAACTGTTTCTCTTACCCTTCTTATTTTGTTTTCTTGGTTTTGCATTCCAGGGCATTCTTCTGCCTCACCTCTGGGTTTTAGGATCCTCACAAAGGCATTGTGTCTATGGTTAATTGCTAGTTGCTCCTCCTGTGTGGGGGACTGCAGTCGGGAACCACCTATTTTGCCATCTTGCTGATGTCTGCAATCTCTTGGTCATTTGTAATAACTCCCTTAATATATTACTTAAGTTGTCCTTACTTTACCTAAAGATAAAAGGGCATAGAAATGTAAGTATAGAATTGGCATTATAGCTCTTTTAATGATTAGGTAGAGTTTGTCAGTGAAGATATTTGACTCTGTAGTTTTCTTTTGTGGAATGTTGTAAACTACGCATTCAATGGTTTTAATAGGTTTATAGACTAACTTAATAGATTTATGGACTATTTAATTTAATTATTTCTTCTAGAAGGAGATTTGGTAGTTTTTCTTTCAAGGAATTGGTCCATTTCGTTTAAGTTGGAGAGTTTATGGTCATAAAGTTGTGTGTAGAATGCCCTTATTATCCTTATAACGTCTGTGAGATCAGTAGTGAGTTACTTTTTTATTTCTGATATTAGTAATTCATGCCTTTTTTTTTTTGGTCAATCTGACTAGAGGTTGATATTTTTTGGATCTTTGAAAAAACTCAGCTTTTAGTTTCATGAGTTTTCTCTGTTGTTTTACCTTTGCAATTTTATTGATTTCTGCTTAATCTTTATTATTTTCTTCCTTCTGTTTGCATTGGGTTAATTTGCTATTCTTATTCCAATTTATTACATGAAAACCTAGGTCATTGGTTTTAATCTATTCAAGTTTTCTAACATAAGTATTTAATGTTTACAAATTTCTCTCTAAACGTTGCTTTATGTTGATCTGACAGATTTTGATGTTGTGTGTTTCTTTTTGTTCAGTTTACAATATTTTCTAATTTCCCTTGTGGTAATTTCTTTGACCCATGTTTTATTTAGAAGTAGAGCATTAAGTTTCCAAATATATGAATATTTTTCAGATTTCTTTTTGTTGTGGATTCTAATTTAATTCTATGATGTTCAATTATATTTGTAAAATTATAATAACAAAATTTTGCATTTATCAAGACTTGCTTTATGACCCAGAATATGGTCTATCTTGGAAAATATTCCAGGTGCTCTTTTAAAGAATGTGCGTTCTTCTGGCTTTGGAAGGCGGAATGTTCCGTAAACATCAATTAAGCCAAGTTGCTTCATAGTACTGTTCAAGCTTTCTATAAATTTCCTGACCTTTCCCATATTTCTTTCTATCAATTATTGACAGAGGGAATTTGAAATCCCCAGCAGTAGTTGTGGATTAAAACAATACTTCTTTCTTTTAGTACTTTCAGGTTTTGTTGATGTATTTTGAAGCCATGTCAGTAAGTGAAAAATTTTTAGGATACTTATCTTTTCTTGATTAACTGAATGGTCCCTTTATCATTACACAACAATATATTTGTCCTTGGTAATTTTTTTTTTTTTTTTGCTCTGAACATTCTTTTCCAGATATTAATGTAGCTACTCCTGTTTGTGTGTACGTGTGTGTGTGTGCACGTGTGTGTATATGCATGATATACATTTTTATATTTCAACTTGTATGTGTCTTTATATTTAATGTCAGTTTCTTATAGATAGAATATAGTTTTGTCATCCTTTTTCATCTACTTTGTCTAACTCTGCATTTTTATTGGTATGTTTACATCATTTGCATTTAATGGGATTGTTTATATGCTGGCTTTAAATCTACCATCTTGCTATTTGTATTTGTCCCATCTGTTCTTTAGTCCTTTTTCATTTTCCTTTTCTGCTTTCTTTTGCATCAATTGAATATTTTTTCAGGACTTTATTTTTTTTCCCCTTATTGCTTTTTTTTCGTCTAGGGTTTACAAATACATATAATCTTTAACTTACAATGGTCTTATTTTAATAATGGTATACCTCTCCATGCATATTATAAGATAGTAAAATACTTTTCTGGATAAAGCATTCTAGGTTGAATTTGTTTTCTAGCACCTTAGCCACGTTGCTTCACTGTCTTCTGGCTTGTGTTGTTTCTGCTTAGGAGTCTGCCAGCATTCTTACCCTGGTTGTTTTACATATAATGCCTTTTTTCCATCACTGCTTTTGAGATTTTTCTCTCTATCATTGTTTGGCAACAACTGGGTTATGATGTGCGTTCTTGTGGTTTCTTCATGTTTTTTTCTGTTTGGGGTTTTGTTTTTTGAGGAAGATTAGCCCTGAGCTAACATCTACCACAAATCCTCCTCTTTTTGCTGAGGAAGGTCTGTCCTGAGCTAACATGGGTACCCATCTTCCTCTACTTTATATATAGGATGCCTGCCACCACATGGCTTGATATGCAGTGTGTAGGTTCATGCCTGGGATCTGAACCAGCAAACCCCAGGCCACTGAAGCGGAGCATGTGAACTTAACCACTATGCCACTGAGTTGGCCCCAGGTTGGGGTTTTTTTGAGCTTCTTGGTTCTGTGGGGTTATAGTTGCCTTCAAATTTGGAAAATTTCAGCAATTATTTCTTCAAAAAATTTTTTCTATCCTTTTCTTCTAGGATGCCAATTACATATTTGTTACACTGCTTGATATTGCCCATAGCTCACAGTTCTCTCTTTATTTTTCAGTCTTTTTATCTCTGTGTTTCATTTTAGATAGCTTCTCTTGCTGTCTCTAAGTTCATAATTTTTTTCTTCTGCAATTTCTAATTTATTATTTGAGTGCTTTGCATGTCAGACTTTATATTTTCATTTGTAGAAGTTCAATTTGTGTCTTTTTAAATCTTCCATTAATCTTTTTATCATGCTCATGCTTTCCTACACCTTCTTGAACATATTGAGTTATATTTAAAACAGCTATTTTGACATCCTCTAATTCTATTGTTTGTGTTCTTTCTGGATCTGTCCCCACTGATTGACTTTTTTCCTTGTTATTCGCCGTATTTTTCTGCTGGTTTTCATGGTTGGTAAAGTGTAATTGTATTCCAGGGATTGTGAATTTTAAGTCTTTGGATTCTAAATTTTCTTTTATTTCTTTGGATATTTTTGATCTATGTTCTGGGACATGGTTCTGGGACTTAGATGTTTGTTTTTAAGCTTTGTTATGCTGATCAAGAATAGCTTTTAGTTTAGATCTTACTCGGCCTGACTACTGAGGCAATACACTTCTGAGGACTCTACTCCAAAAGTTGGCAAATATTTTTTTCTCAAGGGCCAGAGGGTAAATATTTTATACTTTGTGGACCAAATGGTGTATGTTTCAACTATTTAATTCTACCATTGTAACACAAAGGCAGCCATAGACAATATGTAAATAAGTTAGCATGGCTGTGTTCTAATAACATTTGATTTACAAAAAAACAGGTAGCAGGCCACATTTGGCCCATGGCTTCATTTTGCTGGCTCCTGTTCTACACAATACTATGTGTCAGGAGATCTTTCCATTATGGCTGTTGGGAACATGAACTACTCCCATCCTTTTGGGAATTCTACAGATCATTCTCCCTGCTCCATTCTATTGCTTTCTTCCCAAGCCCTAGTAGTTATTTTACATGCCTGAAAGATCAGTACTCAGTAAAAACGTCTCGAGGGAAACCCTCTGATGATCTCTGATGCTCACTCTCTCCTCTCTACTAGCCTGCCTCATGAATTTGAGAAGAGCATCCTTGAAACCTGACTTCTGCTTCTTCAACTTAGGCGGCTGCTTGGGTTCATCCACATGGTGCTGCAGACTCTCTCCAGGCAGTAAGATGCGGTTATCAAACGACCCTTTTAGTTTGGTTTAGCAGTTGGACTCTTAGGGAATCATTGTCATGATTTCACCTGTTGTCCAATATCTGTAAACTGCTATGTCCTAAATTTTGTCTGTTTTTAAAGGCTGGTCTATGAATCTGGTCCCTGTTACTCCATCATACCTGGGAACAGAAGTCACTTCCTTAAGTACTTTTTAATTACAAAGTCTCAATGATATCCATATTCTCTGTCTACCAGGATGACAAGGGAATGGATTCTAACCTTTAAAAAATAGATTTTACTCATCTGAGTTCCTTCATGTATATTTTACTTACAAGTCGAGACTTTGGAAGTCATTATTCACTATGGCATTTGTTAAACTAAAGTTAAACTAAAGTTTATACTTTTAAAGTTTATAAATCTTTAACAATATTTCCTCTGAGCTTATAAAAACTTCTAAACGTTAAGTGGAAAGTTGTCTGCTTTGCTTTCACCTCTCACCTTTTCCCACAAGCCCATCTTGAAACTTATTCTGCTGAAAGTACTCTTGATGCTTACATTTTCTAGTCATATTAAAGAATTTTGATTAAGAAACGTATCTCATTATATTCTCCCTGATTTTCTAAAGGAGTATTTTCTTGTCAGATCCTAATTTTAGGCTGAAGAGAGAGGCTGAGAGGGTTTTGGCACAGCTCAGAACTTATAATATTTCCAAATTAAAATAAAAGAGTGGCAAGGGGAAGAAAACTAAGAGAGAGACAAGAAGACAAGTCGGGTTGACATTGCAATATGGGGTTGCACACACAGGGATGCAGGAAGTTAGACGGTCTGGGCAGACAAAGAGCAGGATGTCCTTAGCTGGATGACAGAACAAAGCTGTGATGGGGCTCTTGCTTTCAGTTTGATCCCATTTGTACTATATGTGGTAAGATTTTTTGATACTTGTAAATGTGGATTACCCTCTTCTGTTATTTATAGTTCTGATTCTCTTGGCCCTCATTTTTGCATCCCTTTGTTTTTTCAGCCTAGACATGACTTGGAAGGAAGTGGATGGGGAGTGTCCACACCTCAAGGAGAATATAGAACCAGCGATTCTGAGCAAGTTCAAAACCTTCTGGGGTTACATATTCTGAGACATTTCAGCCGTTGTATCAGCTAAGCACTTTACTGAGTCAATCAACATGTATTGAGTGCTTGTTACTTGGTAGACACTGCACTAAGTACTGAGCATACGGGGATGATTATTACGTGTCTTCTGTCTTTGTCAGTGTTAATTTCTGGTTGGGAATACAGACATGTAAATAATTAACTGTACTTATTATCTCTGGTATCAGGGATATAGGTGAAATGTTCAGGAGCCAAATAGAGCAATTAGCAAGCCCTGTAATGACTTCCTAGTGAATACATTAGTTCTAATACTGGAAGCCTTTGTCACACAATGTACCAGGATATTTCTATTTTGACTGATTACTCATTATTTGCAATTTACTGACAGAAAAGGACATGATGCTATTTTCTTCCTTAGCTACCAATTTTCTTCTTCCTTTCTTGATATTATGGAGCAAATCATTATTTTACTTTACTTGACTCATCTAAATGTGTTTTGGAAGTAGCACTTTTTAAATATAAATTTTAATATTCTACTTTTTGGGTCTTTGGAAAAAATATTTTCAATTATACTTACCCCGAGAGGACTAATTATCATTTTTAGTGCCCTCGTGGCATGCGAGAGATTTGTTCTTATTTAATTACTAGTCATCTAAAACAGGCAGATGTTGACTTAGTAGGAAGGGATCGCCCAATAATTGCAGGACTGGTTTCAGATAATTTTTTCTGTTGTCAGATTATGAACTACTGTGCTCCCTTTTCCCGCTTTCCCCCCTTACTTATTTTTCTTCTTTTGGGCACATTAGATTAAGTTAGCCTGCCTCCTCCTGAGGCATAGTAATGAGAAAGCCAATTGCATTAGGCTTATGACAGAATTTATATGAGGATATTAGGACATTTGAGAATAGTTTCTCATGGAGAACACATCAAGATGTTTAAGTTCGCATATGTCTTTGAAACTCTGGCGCAGTATAAATTTAGGGGTACAAGGATAAGCCAAGTTCTTCCAGACTGGTTGCTGGGGGCTGTGGGGCAGCAACATCTGAATTAAAGTCCACTTTGAGAGATGGAGTCTTTCCATCAAAAAAACACGTAAATCACTATTGTGAATCAGATTTAGCATTCATCCATTTTGACTTTTCTTCCTTAATAACCTCCTGAAATGTATCCGGTAGATGTCATTCCTCACATCACACTCAGATGGGATGCATGCTGGGGAGTGTATCATCAGATTGAAGAGAGAAGAAACAGACCAAGCCATGCTGCTGGCACTACAGGTGCAATTAGGAAAACCAATGCTAAGCGGACAGGCAAACTGCACAGTATCAGCAGGCCTTGATATTTGAGATGGCTTAATCTGGCAGGGTGGGACTAGCACTGGAGTCCATATCTCCCCTGGGACATCTGAAGTCAGATGGTCAGCAACTGGAGGTATGGGGAGGAAGGGTGTCAAGAGTGAGTAAGCTGGAGTCAGGAAGCCTAAAGCAAAATATACAAGATTGGACTAGCTCCATGGGGCTATGGTTAGGGAAAGGCTAGTCATGTAGATACAATGGGACTGAGGGAAGGGAAGAATGCGAGTATATGAACAAAACTCCCCAGGCATGTTAGATACCATTTTATGAGAGTGAGACCACTTTCAGTGGCTATTGCTGATGCAGTCTCTTTCCAGTTTGAGGTTGGCTTAGAAACTAACCAGAACCAGGCCTGCAGATGAGGAGGTGAGGCAGCCAGAAGTTGACTCTGAGTGCTCACGCCAAAAGAAAAAAGAGAGTGCTACCTGAATATCTAATTTTCCTCATAATTATTGTCTTTATTCCTTTTATATCTTTATATTTTGTATTTTTGGCTTAAATTGTGTTTTGATGGTAACAATTTCCTGTGAAAAGTTAAGACTTTCATCTATCTTATAGAAGGGTTGAATTAATAAATATTAATAAGATCTTATGTAGCTTTAAACACCTATTCTCTGAGATCTTCTCTTTCTCTCTTTCTATATATATACATCTATGTCCACATAAATATATATATAGAGAGATAGTCATACTATCTATATGTATGTATATATACATAAAGAGAGATAGAGATAGACATGAATGTGTATGTGTGTGTATAAAGAAAGAGAGAGGGAGAGAAAGCTAGATATCTAGATATCTAGAGCTAGAAGAGATCTTACTGACATCTTTAAGTTTCATAAGCATAAAAGTTTCATAAATATAAAAGTTATCCATATATTTATATGCAAATATCTATATTATGGAAAAATATATATTGAGAGAGAATGATATCACTTACATTATCTAAGAAACACATTTTGCAGCCAGCCTGGTGGCCTAGTGATTAAGTTCACTCACTCTGCTATGGTGGCCCCGGGTTTGCAGGTTCAGATCCTGGGCATGGACATACACATTGCTCATCAAGCCATGCTGTGGTGGAGTCCCACATACAAAATAGAGGAAGACTGGCATGGATGTTAGCTCAGGGATAATATTCCTCAAGCAAAAAGAGGAAGATTGGCAACACATGTAGCTCAGGGCCAATCTTCCTCACCAAAAAGAAAAAAGAAACATTTTAAGTCACCCTGCTTGATAGCAGGTATTTATACCAATAACCTTTAACATTGTCAATTCCTGCCTTCCCTATCCTGGCTGGTGGAGACCATTCATTTACTGTTTTCATTCAACAATATAACTAAGTACCTACTACATTGTTGGCACAGAACTAGGCTCTAGAATACAAAGATAAATAAGATATGGCCATTTTTGAAGTCTTGCAACTAATAGGCACAAAAGAGGTTGATTCTTCTCCATATCTAGACAAGATGGGCCTCCTTAATTTACAATTAAAGCATCTGCTGATGTGTTATTGATGTTGCCAGATTACCAGCAACCTTTGTTGCCCAATCATGGACCAATCCCTTCAATGAGCCCAACAGATGCTTATTCCAGATAAGATTCATGTTTGGTTAATTTGGACTGATGATCTTTTCCTGGATGGGGACAATCCTTCTTTCCTAGTAAAGTGTCCTAGTTTCACCTAAAACTAGTTCCAGCTTGCTCTCTCCTTTTGGCTGGAAGTGTCCAGCATGTCATGTGGTTTTAACAAGAGCCGTATTAAGAAAAAAGTGATTAAAATTTTATTTCTAAGCTATGAAAAAGGGAGGATGAACATGTCATTTTATAATAGTTAAATTCACATTCATTCTATACATATATTTTTAAAATTTTTTTTGGTATTTGATTATTACCTTCCTCTTTTCAGACTGAAGAGTAAGATGTAATGTTAGGGTTTATTCAGAGAAGTAGAACTATGAGTGATAAAGGGTAAGAGACTTATTATAAGGTTTAGACCTTATGCAATGGTGAGAGCTGGTGGAGGAGTCTATGCAATGCTGGCATCTCTGAGTCTGGGTTGGTCTTGGAACCACTGTGGGTCAACCAGACTGAGAGGTGGGAAGAAGAGCTGTACATGCAGAAGAGCAAGGAAAACTGGAACCAGAGAGGACCATAAGAACAAACTGAAACCTGTGTCTGTCTCTCATAGCTTGGTGCTGTTCTCATGGATGACCTACAGAAGAAGCTGGCACCTGTTGCCTTGGGCTGTGCATGTTCTTGTTGCAGGACTTGGAGCAACAGAAGATCTATCAGGATCAAGAGTAGCTGTGGATTCAGGTGCTGCCCCATACCAATAAGGCGATCCATGACAATGTCTATCACTGACAGTGTATATGAGCTGTAGCAGCATCAGACCTCTCACGGCCAACCTTCAGAGTGTAACAAAATGACTGTGGCTTCACTTCTACTTTCCAAATCCTGTGTAAATATTGGCCACTCCTTACCCAGAGCCATATACGGATGGAATTCTGAGAAATACAGGTCTAGTTAAGCTAATTTGATACATTACAAAGCTACCATTTGTCAAATTGGTACCCATACACACTTATTTTAACCATATTTAACTGTAAAATAAAGACAACAGAAAAATTATGCTTTCATGTAACATGATGCAACTATCTCCTATATAACTGAAAACACACTAACCTTGTCCCCAAGAAAGGATGCAAAATTCTTTTATCCACCTTTATGTTCATCTCTTTTCTGAATTCTATTCCTTTATTTGATATCAAATAGTTTTATTTCTTATGTTTAAACTAACTACTATTTACATATATTAGATGTTGAGAAAATAGAGGAGAGGAAGAAAAAAGAATTGGTTAATATATACACAACTATATTCACATTAAAATAAAAAAGAAATATCACAATTATTGCAGTTCTCATTTCTGTAATGGATCATGTAGTTATAACTGGTATTTATAACTTTCTTTTTCCGCTAACCATTTTGCCCTCAGCAAGAAACTCAGTTGGCTGTAGTTCCTTACTGGTGGGGGACTTTAGTCTTTATTGCTGAAGTGTCAGGGCCATCAGTCTTGCCTCTATTGGATTGCTATAGTTTCCATTGATTTTAATCATAGCATATGGAAGTACTATCAAGGGGATGTTTTACAGAAGATACTCCTCAGTATTCCTGTTATGTTGTAGCACTCAACTTCCCCTTGAGTTAAAATCAATGACTTCGACCAGGATAGTAACCTCCTTCTTTGCCTGTTTACTCGCTGGAATGAAGAGTCCAAAGTGTCCAGGTGCTAGTTTCAACTTTCTGTTTAACAGAACTGTTGCTGTGTCTCCTGATGGAATCACTCCTTCTTTGGTAATGAAGACCTCTCATCTAGAAAAACTCAAAATCATTAGAATGGGAAGCATATATTTTGTTCATGGGTAGATCTTTGAAGTAGTAGTTTCTCCTTTCCACCTGTTGATTCCCATATCCATGGATCTTGGCAATAGGAGAAATAGCACCAAAATAGCACCACGAATTGGCCAGTGATTTAGAGCATAGATCACATTTTAGTGGCATTATCCCATTCCTATAAGATGTTGTCACCCAGCTGGCACTGTGAACTGAGTCTTCAAAAGGCTATTCTACTCTTCTATCAGACTTTCAGAGTGATGGAAACATTGTAAGTCCAGTGAATGTCACGTGTATGGGTCCATTGCCACACTTCACTTATTATAAAATTATCTCTTTGCTCAGTAGCTATGCTATCAAGAGTATAGTGTTTATAAGTGAATACGGTGTTTTATAAGTTCATGGATGGTAGTTTTGGCAAAAGTGCTGCAGGAAGGAAGGCAAATCTATGTTCAGAGTAAGTGTCTACCTTCTAGTGAGAACAAAGCGCTGCTCTTCTGTGATGGAATTGGTCCAATGTAATCAGCCTGGTAGCTGGCTCCCAAGTAGCCAGCTAATCCTCTCTGGGAATGCAATATTGGAGGATATTGTTGGTCTCTGCTGTTGGCAAATTGGGCACTGTCCCTAGATGAGCCTTGGTGAGTGTATTAGTTAGAATTCTCCAGAGAAACAGAACTAATAGGATATCTGTATACTAAGGGATTTATTATAAGGAATTTGTCATGCAATTGCGGAGACTGAGAAGTCTTACTATCTGCTGTCTGCAAGCCAGGGATCCAGGGCAATACATAGTGTAATTGTCTGAGTCTAATGGCCTGAGAACCAGGAGCAAAGAGGACAGGAGAAGGTTGATGTCCCAAGTAGTACAATCAGGTAGGAGGGGCCAAATTCTTCCTTCTTCCACCTTTTTGTTCTATTTATGCCCTGAATGAATTGAATGATGCACACTCATACTAGGGAGAGCTATCTGCTTTACTCAGTTCACCAATTCAAATGCTAATTTCATCCAGATGTGTCTTCACAGACACACCCAGAAATAACATTCAGCCAAATGTCTGAGCACCCTGTGATAGTCAAGTTGACACATAAAATTAACCCTCACAGTGAGTGGAAATCCACTTTGCTAAGTACATGAATAATCTACATGATGCTGCCATAACCACTTTGTTTATCAGCCTACTAGGCAAGGAAAGTAGTGGTTGGATCAATGTCCATAAAAGAGGATAGTTTTATCCACCTGCTTATTAAGGTCCTCCTCTGTTGAGGGCATTCTTTGGTGACCCTTCATATGGAAAACAAATGTCTCTATACTCTGCCCACTTGGGATATTCTCTCCACACACCTGTTCCCAAGATATCCTATGGCCGATTTTCCAATCTTGTTCTCTCAAAGTTCCTGATTATCCAGCTAAACTGTAAATCAGGTATCTCTGGCCATCTCTCCTTACGCTTTCAAGATATGCTTAAATTTCTTCTTTTACATCACTTTCATCTGATTATAGAATGCTACTGTTCAGAGTTAACTTTTTGGCTTCGTAGGCCAGACAGCCCCAATAAACGATGGGGAGCTCAAGGCATGTGGTAACTTAATGGCCCATGATTAAGCATTCAGTCTCTACCAGGGTCCAGTAGTAAGCCAGAAACTGTTTCTCAAAAAAAAAATTATTAATAGAGGATTGCATATCGTTACTCCCAAATCCTACAGATCTGCACTATGATTCACTTAGAGATTCCTGTCAGAGTCTCTTCGCAGCATGCCCATCTACTCAGACATTTCAAGTACCATCATATCTGCTGGATGATACAGCCTGACTGACAGAGCAGTTTGCTTGACAGCCGGGGCATGCTGTACAGCCTTTTCTTATTCTGTGCCCCACTCAGCATGCCGGCAAATAAAAAATCTTCTGAGCTTAGGCTGCTGGACAAAACTGGATTTTTAAAAATTCAGCAGGTTATGGATACCTATGAAGCCTTAAGAAAAATAGCTAGTCAGCTTTTAACTTGCCCATGACATACTCATGTTACTTTTTCTGATCATTTTGAGAGTTATTCTTTTATTATTTTCAATGATGTTTGCATTTTCTAGCAACTAAAAAACCTTAGAGCATTTTTTAAGATGAAGACTAACAACAAAGAGAGCAGTTGAATCTGTATAGTCCTCCTAAACCTTGGGCATGTTGTCAGTCTGATAAATTTGTTGAATTAATCCTTGAACAAAGAATGAGCCAATAAATGAGACAAATGCTCATATTTTATGAATAGGTAGAAGATATGGATTAAATATAGAACATAGTTTATATAAATAAACCCTGATACCCTTAGGTACCCAAAGAAATTATTCAGTTTTTCTTTAAATTGTAATTTGTATCCATTATACAGAATGCGTGTGACTAGCCATTTATATATATTTCAAATAAACTTCATTTTTAGAATAGTTTTAGATTTGCAGAAAAGACAGTACAGAGAATTCTCGTATACCCCACATATAGTTTCCTCTATTATTAATATCTTCCATTAGTATGGTACATTTGTCAAAATTAGTGAACCAACATTGATACATTATTCTTAACTAATGTCCATTTTTTTTATGTTTCCTTAGTTTTCTACCTAATATCCTTTTTCTATTCCAGGATCTCATCCAGGATACCACATTACATTTAGTTGTCATGTTTCCTAGGCTCCTGTTGGCTGTGACAGTATTTCAGAGTTTGTTTTTGATGACCTTGAAAGTTCTGAGGTATGCTGCTCAGGTATTTGGTAAAATGTCCTCCAACTGGAATTTGTCTGGTATCTTTCTCATAAGTAGGTTGGGACGATGTGCTCTTGGGAGGAAGACCATAGGGGTAAAATGCCGTCCTCATCACATCTTCTCAAGAGTACATCCATCAGCTTGACTTATCACTGTCAACGTTAACCTTGATCATCTGGCTGAGGTCGTGTTTGTCAGGTTTCTCCACTGTAAAGTTACTCTTTTACCCTCTTTCCATACTGCACTCTTGGGAAGGAAGTCACTATGCAGAGCACACACAGAGTGTGGAGTTATGCTCCCCTCCTGAAGGTGGAGGATCTACATAATTATTTGGAATTCTGTCTGCATGAGAGATTTCTCTCTTCTCCCCATTTGTTTATTTATTCCTTCAGTATTTCATTGGGATAACTATGTGTTCATGATTCTTTACTTTGTACTTTGGGTTATAATACAATACTATATTTTGTTGTTCAAATTGTTCCATCTTTGGCCCTTAGGAGCTCTTTCAGTTGACCTCTAGGTTCCTTTGACGTACGACAATCACTGTGGGTTTTTTGAGTACTTCCTCACCGCGAGAGCTCTTGGCTCATCTTGCATGTTTCCTGCCTTACTCCTAGAATCAGGCATTTCTCCAAGGCTTTGGTTCCTTTTATTGGAGAATGGTATTAGAAGTCAAGATCTGGGTGTTAGGTGTCCTCAATGGTTCTGTAGTGTCATTGTCTCTAGGCCCTCCCAGCTGACAGAGCAAGAAAATATGTGTGTGTTAACTAAACTGTGTCTATACACATATTCATAAATATTTCTATATGTAACCATCTACATCTGTATCAACCCACATATGAGTTCATATTAATGAATTCTGAAACCATTACCACATAGATCATTTTAGCTTTCTTCCCTAGCTCCCACTCCAAATAAAAGAAACCTTACTTGCACCATGTGTCATACATTTACCCAATTATTCTATTCCACCATATATGGGTTATGGACTGAATGTTTTTGTCCCCCCAAAACTCACATGTGGAAACTCTAACCCCCAATGTGACTGTATTTGGGAATAGGGCCTTTAAGGAGATAATCCAGGTTAAAAGAAGTGATACAGGTGGGCCCTAATCTAATAGGATAGGTCCTTATAAGAAGAGGGAGAGACATCAGAGATCTCTTTCTCCATGACACAGACAGAGAAGAAGCCACATGAGGATACAATGAGATGGCTCCAAGAGAGGCTTTAATAGAAACCAACCCTGACAGCACCTTGGTCTTGGACTTGTAGCCTCCAAAACCACGAGGAATGACTTTCTGTTGTTTAGGCCACCCAGTCTGTAGGATTTTGTTATGGAAGCTTGAGTAAACTAACATATGTATAGTGGTTTCAGGATTGCTAACCCGTATTTCTGTGGTACACAATGCTATCAACTTTAGTGCAGTGCTTATGTACACTTTCTTTTGCTTTAGTCTTACAATTACTTAGGTGAGCATTTTTCCTCCTTACTCTCTTCAATGAAGGATGGAATTATTTCATACATTGTGAAAATTTAGATTCTTTTGTCATAGTCTGCTTTCCACCCTAGGATTCCTCAACATGTTGAATAATTTTAAAATTTTTATATACATTAAGGTTTATTCTTTGTGCTGTAAATTTCAATAAATTTGGGTGCCTAGTGTCATGTCTCCACAGTTACAGCATCAGACAGAATAGTTTCACTGTCACGAAAAAATCCCTTGTTTCACTTATTCAGAGACTTTTGATAACCACTTATCTGTTAACCATCTCTATAGTTTGCCTTGTCCAGAATGTCGTGTCATTTAATCATACAGCTTTCTCAGGCTGATTCCTTTGACTTAGCGATGTGTATTTAAGAGTCATCCATGATTTTGCATGGCTTCATATTTTAATAGCCATGTTTCCTAGTTTCCATATGTGATACTTTGGCATCTTGGAAGCTTGCTGATTCTGGCGGGAGTGCCCCTCCAAGGGTTAGCTATTTCCTAGAGATAGAAAACAAATCGCCTATGAGCATGCATTTCATATGCAAACTAACCAATCCAGAACCCATACCCTCAACCACCTTCCTTGTTGGGCTCTCACATTCAGGCCACTATCTCCTTGCCCTAACCTGGTACCAGGACCAGGTCCCAGACAACAAGGGACAGGCTTACACCCCAGAGCCTGCTGAAAATATTCAAATTAGCTTATCCTCCAACTATTTAATCTACTTACCCTGGCTTGCTCATCCTTCCTTCAAAAACCACAATAAAGGCTCTTGCTCACATTTGCCCCTCACTTCCTCTGCCTCCTGACTGACCCTGCTGCTTCCCCACCTGGCCCTGAGTGGTGTGCCATGACCCTTCCTCTTGAGATCTGTATAACAAGCTATCTTTCCGATGGCAGTCATCTGCTAATCTGTTGGCCTTGCCATACTTGAATACTAATAAAACCTACATTTGATTACTGAATAATATTCCATTATATAGATTCACTACAGTTTGTTTATTTATCCACTTACTGAAGAATGGATTAGCTGCTTCTCCTTTGGGGCAATTATGAATAAAGCTGCTGTAAACATGCATGTGGAGGTTTTCAGGTAAGTATAAGTTTTTAAATCAGTTGGGTAAATATATTTTAGTGCAATTGCTGGGTTATTTGATAAGACTATGGTTTCCTCTGTAAGAAACTACTAAACTGACTTCCAAATTGGCTGTACCGTTCTGCATTTCCACCAGCAATGAATGAGATTCCCTGTGCTCCACACTTTGCCGGAAATTGGTATTTTTAAAATTTAACCATTCTAAGAGATATGCTGTTTTAATTTGCACTTCCTAATGAAAAATGACATTCAGCATCTTTAACATACTTACTTGCCATCTGTATATTTTCTTTGTTAAGATGCCTGTTCAGATCTTTTGTCCATTTTTTAATTGGGTTGTTTATTTTCTTATTGTTAAATTTAACAGTTCTTTGCATATTTTGGCTACAAGTATTTAATCAGATATGTGTTTTGAAAATATTTTTTGTCCCAGTTGGTGGTTTGTATTTTTATTCTCTTAACATTGTATTTCACAGAGCAGATGTTCTAATTTTAATAAAGTCCAACCTATCAATTTCTTCTTTCTTGGATCATGCTTCTTGCTTTGTACCTTAACAATCACCAAACTCAGGGCCACTTAGTTTTTTTCTAGAAGTTTTATGGTTTTGAGTTTTGCATTTAGCCTATGATCCATTTGAGTTAATTTCTGTGAAACGCGTAAGGTCCTTATCTATGTTTCTTTTTTAAAACAATTTTGTATATGGATATTCAATTGTTCCAGCAGCCTTCATTGAAAGGTCATCTTTTCTCCGTTGAATTGCCATTGCAGCTTTGTCAAAGATTACTTAACTATATTTGTGTGGGCTTGTTTCTTCTCTTTCTATTCTGTTTCTTTGATTATCTGTCTCTTCTTCTGCCAATACCACACTGCCTTTATTATTGTAGCTTTATAGTAACCATTGAAATAGTATAGCGTGTATCCTTCAATTCTGTTCTTTTTCAGAATTGTGTTGGTTATTCTACACATTTTGCCTTTCATATAAACTTTAAAATGAAATTTTTCTTTTAAAGATTGGCACCTGAGCTAACAACTGTTGCCAGTCTTCTTTTATTTTCCTTGCTTTTTTTTTTCTCCCCCAATCCCCCGAAGCACATAGTTGTGTATTTTTAGTTGTGGGTTCTTCTCGTTGTGGCATGTGGGACACCACCTCAACGTGGCCTGATGAGCAGTGCCATGTCTGCGCCCAGGATCCGAACCAGCGAAACCCTGGGCTGCTGAAAGCGGAGTGCATGAACTTAACCACTTGGCCAGGGGACCGGCCCCTAAAATAAATTTTTTGATATCTAAAATATAGTTTTCTAGGATTGAGATTGTGTGGAATCTATAGATCAAGTTGAGAAAAATTGACATCTTAATAATAGAGTCTATTAGTCTATGAACATGGAATATTTCTCCATTTATTTAGATCTTGGATATTCTTTTCTTTTTTTTATTCATTTTTTTTCTCTTTACATTTGTTTTTGGGAAGCTTTTATTGACCTATCTTTAAGCTCATTGATTCTTTCTTCTGCTGTGTCCAGTCTACCAATAAGCTCATCAAAGGCATTCTTCATTTAGGTAGAGTTTTTGTGATATCTAGTATTTCCTCTTATTCTTCTTAGAGTTTCTTTCTCTGTTATTTGTCAATTCTCACAGGCTGTCTGTTTTTATCAGAGGTATCTTAAATTCCCTGTCTTATAATTCCAAGATCTGAGTCTTATCTGAATCTGATTTTGATGCATGGGTTGTCTCTTCAGACTGGTTTTTTTTCTTGCTTTTTAGCATGCCTTCTAAATTTTTGTTGAAAACCAACAATTTATTGAGTAATAGAAATTGAGGTAAATAGGCCTCTATTGTGTTCTCGTATGTTAATCTGGGTAGGGGCTGCATTGTGTTTGATATTTTCTATAGCTGTAGCTGCCAGAGGTTTCAAATTCCTGTAGTGTCCTTGATTATATCTCCCTTCTTTTGTTTGGGCCTCCCTAAGAACTCTTTCTGAGTTACAGACCATCTCTTAGTGCTCTTTGAGCTGTGCTCCACTGTATTACATTAGAGACCTGTTGGTATTCTGTAAGATATGGAGGAGGTCAAGCATTCCACAGTCTTTTGATTAAAACTCAGTCTTTTAATGGGCTTGTCTCCTTGGGCAATGACCTTCAAAAATGTCTTAGCTTTCCCCTCTTTAGGTTAGACAGGGGGCTTCGGAGGGCTTGAGTCAGAGAAATGGCCTTACTTCACATGGGATAAGGCTCTGGTAAAGTCTTTTCTTCTGGAGGGTAGACCTTGTTATGGAGAAGGCCCTGGGTGTATTTTGCAACGTTTATTCTTTCCTGACCCCTGACAGAGCCATCTTCTTTGGATGTTCACAGTGACAGCCTTGTGTGTTTTCTGGAAAGAAAGAAAGAAAAAAAAAGCCCAGGAAAGTGCAGCACTCCCATGAGACTGTGGCTTCCAGGAGTTTCTTTCATTCGTGCTAGTCTACATTTAGCTTCCAGGAATTCATCAAAGTTGTCATTTAAGTGCTCCTACCAGTTCATGGCTCCGGAGACTTCTGCTCAGCGTAAGCAGATACCCGCTGTAGTTGTCTGCAGTTGCCTGTCTCGTCAGATTTCATGGTGGCAGTTTGCCATAAAAGTTGTCTTGTGCATCCAAAAAAAACATTGATTTTCAGTTTGTTCACCTTTTAATTGTTGTAAAGATGAGAGTGACAATTTCCAAGCTCTTTACATGCCATAGGTGAATATGCAAGTTGTGGCCATGTAGGTTTAATTGCCCACATTTTTATCGTTATTGATATTACAAAGTAATGCTGAGTAAATGTGTTTTTATTCCCTGAGGAATATATTATCTATCCTAAGGAATTAGAGTTACCATACAGTATCTTTAATATTTTTTACTAGATGTTTTAGTTTGGTTTATGATTTTTAGTAAAAAATGACACTACTTTTCTTCCCAAATGGTACACTTAGATGTTACCTTTATTTGAACTGAAATACTTATATCCAAGATGTTTTCCAAGTTGTTAAAAACCTTTATCCCCCTCTTGATATGCTTCTCTGGCTTGGATTATAGCTCTAGGAAGTGGCTACAGATTTTGGTAACTAAGTAAAGTGGTTTTTCCATAAAGTTTATTTTTTTATCCTATAAAAGTTAAATTTGCTGTAGGAATAAAGGAGAAACAGTCCAGAAGAACTAAAATCTAAAAACTTTCTAAGTTATGATGGGAACACTTGAAACTTTTTTCTATGTGGCAAAGTATACATCTGTGTCTTTATTAAGTGAATTACTGCCCAGTAGATCATAAAATTACATGATATAATTTTCCTGTACTACAGAACTTCCTATGACTCACAGATACGAACTACCTTGTGTTTAACTAGTGCTTTTTTTCTAATACAAACCAAGAGCCAAATTAGTTATTAAGCTTCCAGGAAAACGAACAAGATTGTCTTTGCTCTTATTCTCTCTTAAAACCACAAATTTATTTGATATTATTTCTTTTTTCTTTTCAAATAAGACTTTCATGCCAATTTTGATATAAATCCAAAGCAATTGGCAGGCATTGATATTTCCTCCCTCCTCTGCATGTCTCATGAAAATGACCCACCAATATGGCTCCATGTAATTTACTTCCCCATCTCTGGAAGCACCATTAATAACATTAACACTGTTTTAAGAAATAGGAGTTTCACCTACTTGTCTATTAGCTTAGCAACACTTGATCTGAACAGTATTCAGTCTCTAACTTTCTGGTTACAGGAATCATACTTCTATTGTACTCTTGCTTGTAAAATGTCAGATTTTTACATGTACCTTTAAAAGGACAATAACGATGGTCCTAATTTATTAAGCAACTCTGCTCTTCTAGAAATTTTACTTATGTAACTCTCATTTAAATTTTCCTACAATTTTTTAAGTTAGAGCATTAACAGGGCCACGATTCAGCAGCTCCACCCCAGTATGGCTAGATGGATTGTTTTGAGCATCACTATCTCATTTTAAAGATGAGAAAACTATCTAGAGATTAACTACCTTACTCAGGATAATCCAGCTAGTAGTCAGCAGAACTGACATATGAACCAAGTTGTCACGCCATGCCAGTTATCTCAGATCATTTCACTCTGCAGAAGGCCAGTAGCTTTCAGGAGGCAGTGAGCATTTCAATTGGAATGGCAAATATAAGTGCAATTTTTTAATACCAAGACCACAAAGAAGAGTAGATTACATTCATCTACCAGCATATAAGAGAAGTACAACCAGTGATCAAAACCAGGACACGTTCCCATGACCAAGATTAAGACTTTAGGTTTCTTGGCTGAGGAGAAATATGAGCAACTTTCCTGCTCTCTGGAGTTTTCCCCCTTCCTCTCTCCTGCTCTTTCTTCTCTTCCCTTCCCTTCCCTTCCTCTCTCTTCCTCTCTTCTCTCCCTTATTCTTCCTTCCTTCTTTTTATGTCTCTTTCTTTCTCTCTCTCTCTTCTTTTTCTTTCTCTCTTCTTCTTCCCTCATCCCCTCTTTGCTTTAATGACACTGAAAAATGATAAGGAGGAATTGCATTTTGCTAAGTGGCTTGGCAGTTGTTAATGTGATAAATTTTGAGTATTGCTAGAGAATGGGTCAGCATATTATGGTCCTATGAGCCAAATCCTGCCTGCCACCTATTTTTGTATGGACACATGAGCTAAGAACAACTCCTACATTTTCAAATGGTTAAAAAAAGGGAGAAGCATATTTTGTGACACAAAACATTATATGAAATTTAAATTCAGTGTCTATAAAGTTTATTGGAACACAGCCATCCTCATTCATTTACACATTCTTCCTGGCTTCTGTCCAGTTACAATCCAGAGCAGAGCAGTCGCAATGGAGACCATGTGGCCCATAAAGCCTAAATTATTTGCTATCTTGCCCTTCATGGAAAAGTTTTGTTGTTGTTAGTGAAATTGAAAACAATTTAATGGATGCAACCTAATGCATTCATTCTGAGAAGGCCTTGCGGAATGGAAAGGGGTAGAGTAATTCTCCATCTCAGGATGTTGTTGGGGACGTGGGTTGCAAATCAGACACTGATCTCTCTTACTGCCAGTAGGCGGAAATGCTTTCTTTACTACTTTCTGTTTCCCCTGAGCCACAGGGCCCTGCACAGCTATTGTGTATATTTATTCTCCAAACACCCAGTAGACCAGAATAAATGCTTTCATTATTTTGGCTATGATGTTCTATTATGATGGCAGTTATATGATCAAATGTGTGTGTGTGGGTGTCCACATCTTTAATTATTTCCTAAATTAAGGACGGAACATGTCCAGATTCACTGGACCTAATTCCCACACAATTTTCTGACCAAAGTGCCATGGATCTCATATTGACTTCTTATCTAAAATTAGAGGCAATTGAAATGAATTATAAGGTGTTTCATAAGGTTCTCTTAAAAATAGTTCTTACCTCTGTTTGTAATTCCTCATAACATCCTCTCCCCTTCATCTCCACTCTGTGTGGGGTGATTTGTCACCGCAGATTTTCTCAAATTCTAGTTTTTCTTCTTCAGTTTTTCATTAATTTTGGGCTGCTGCTACTAGTTTAAATTGTGGTTTTACTTTTTTCTGGTTAAAAAAATAAAACGACATGTAAGGAAAGTTATCCATACAGATGACTCAATGTTTACAAATCTTTTGGTGGAGAAAGAATATGCCTGGTCTGTTGGCACAGAGGAGAGGGTTGGGGGCAGTGTGGACCTTGGGACAGGAAAAAGAGAATTTCTAAATTCTTTCATGCCATGAGCTTCTAGGGAGAATCGCTATGCTTAAACTTACACGGATTCTGTCTCTGAAGCTTTGTTGCTCACAGCCCCGACGTGTGGCGCGTGAGACACAGACCTCTCAGTCACGTTAGAGAGACGAGCAGAGCTGAGCATTCCAGAAACCTGTTGGTGATTTTAGCTTTCCTTATTAGGCTCAAGTGACAGTTAATTGTTTTCTCTATGTTCAAGGGTATTTAGCAACCACAGGCATTTATGCTTATGATTAAAATTCACAGATGAGATCATTGGTCATTTTACCTAAAATGTACTTTTTAACTGGAAAGCAAGTTTACTGACCCCTGTTGATTCTTTGTTTTCCCAACACCATTGTTTAAATCCTAATAGGCATTCGAGATATGCATTTTAGCCAAGTCTATTAAGCAGATGCTACTAAATAGGACAATGCCTTACCGGGGTGCGGAACCCTCAGGAAACCCCAATATTTTCTTTTTTTCACCCCAACTATTGTAGGCGCGAAATATTAGGTAAACACAAATGTTAAGGGAAGTCTTAACAGAGAGAAGAGGTCGTAGAGAGTGAGATGTGTAAAAGGACAGGGTAGTGAGAAATTCCAGCTCCAATTTTTGAAAACTAAAGTGACATATAAGCTTATCAAGAAGCAGAAGTGCACAGTGTATAAGCTTGCTAGATACTGAGGATGGGCTTAGCGACTTGGTCAGTCAATCTACACTCCCACTGTTAGATCTGAGAGAGAGGGCCATCCATTACACCAGCAGATGAGGAAAAGACCTTTAATTTATAGAAGAAATTTAATTTGTTCCAGAATGGTGTTGAGTCCAGAAAATTTTATAATTTTTTCAAAACATTAAGGAAGACACAATGTCCGTGTACTTAATCTGTTTATTTTACCAAATCATTATAATACAGACACTATTTTGGCAGAGGTAAGAATGACGAAGAGAAAGACAGATGAAATTCACTAATGAATATATAGTCAATTTTGAATAGTAAGCACCACAATTAACTGGTGCACAGATTCCTGATGGTAAGAGATGGAAAGGGCCTGGGATCCATTCACCTCCTCAGTGGTGCTTGGTAACCAGCAGCAGCTGGAGTAAAGGAATTTTTTTTTTTTGAGGAAGATTAGCCCTGAGTTAACGTCCACTGTCAATCCTCCTCTTTTTGCTGAGGAAGACTGGCCCTAAGCTAACATCCGTGCCCATCTTCCTCTACTTTATATGTGGGATGCCTGCCACAGCATAGCTTGATGAGCAGTGCGTAGGTCCGTGCCTGGGATCTGAACCAGTGAAACCAGGCCACTGAAGCACAGCACGTGAACTTAGCCCCTCCACCACCCAGCTGGCCCTGGAGAAAGGGAATTTTTTGGTGGGGAGAACAACCAGTGCAAATGCTGAGAATGGAGAGGAGTGTGTGTGTGGCTGGCTTGCATGTGGAATGGTAAGAAGTGCGGAAGTAGAGTGCATAAGTGGTAGAGCAGTAGGGGAAGTTAGACAAATAGCAGGGAACCAGAACACAGGGGGCCTTGTGCTACTCAGGTGCAATGTGAGGACCAGCAGCATCAGCCTCCACGATCGCATGTGAGAAATGCACGATCTCAGGTCTTACCTTGACCTATTGAATCACAATCTGCACTTTAACAAGGTCCCCAGACAATTCTCAGACATTAAAGTTTACACAGCACTGTTCCAGATAAGACTTTGGCTTTTACTCGGGGGACAAAGGTTGGCTGCACATTGGTAGAATGTGGGGGGCTTTTAAAAGAATGGTGTCTTACTCCCACACCCAGAGATTCTGATTTAGTTGGTTCAGAGTAAGGCCTGAGCATGCGGATTTTTAAATGCTCCTCGTGGCTCTAACGTACAGTGAGGGTTGAGTACAGCTGCTTCAAGCGACATGATTTGAATTTCTTTTACAGAAAGATCACTCTTGCTGCTGCTGTGGTGACAGAAGACCGCATGAGGACAAGAGTAGAAATAGTTGTCAATAGAATGGATAAAGGTCCAATTCACACCAATAAGAAAAGATTTTAAAATGGGTTAGGAATCATATAAAGCAAAATATGTAGCTTTACTGAGGACGTTAATAGAGATTTGGGAAAAAATGGAGTGAGATTCATATTCTCATCTTAGACAGGAAGATTCAAATTGTAAAGATGTCCAGCCTGTTCTTATTGATGTATTCATTCGTCAATTCTCAGCAGAATTCCATAAGATTTGTTGAAACTTGATAAAACGCTTCTAACCCTCATCTAGAGACTTCAAAGTTATGAAAATAGGGCCTTGCACTTTGATAAAGAATGAAGTACAGAAAGTACTGCTAGAAGGTATTAAAACCTTCTATCCACCTACAATAATTATTGCAACAAATGTATCAGTGGAGACACAATGGAAAGTTAAGAAACACACATAAGTATATATAAGAATTTAATGTTATCAAAGGTGACATTTCAAATTAATGCTGGTTTATCCCTTTGGGATGTCCCTGCTCCTTATTCATTTGGATAGGTTCCAGATGGAAGAATTAAAGACATATATGTAAAAAATTCCCACAAAATACGATCAGAAAAAAAAATTGTGCCTTTGCGTGAATATGTGTAAATGTATTTTTGATGTGGGTTAGGATTTTTTTTACGCATGGTAAGGGCAGAAAGCGTAAAGGAGAAAATAAATTTGCAAATAAAATTTTGTGGGAAATATTTGTCACATATGTGTTAGACAAAGGGCTAACATGATATATATATACATATACATCTTACAAGTCAATAATCAAAATGGTAAACACCCCAGTAATACAAGTGGAAAAAGTTAAGCCAGCAAATTCAGAAGAAGATGTACAAATGGATAGTAAACATACTAACATATGTCTAACCTCAGTATATTGTCAAGAAAACTGAGTTAAAAGCATGATATACCATTTTTTGCCTGTTGAATTGAAAAATATTTTTAAATTATCTCATATAAAATAATTATACTTGATGTGGGAAAGGATATAGAAAAATTGGCGTTCTCATACTTCTTTGCAAAATGGGCATACCTGTTAACCCAAAGCATAATTTCATGGGAATTTTTAAGATAATAAAATTATAACTGTAAACAGAAATTTGTCCTCCCATGGCATATTTTTAAGTAATTAAAAATAACGATATAAAAATTCTACAATTGTTTCAAATTTCAATTCTACAAATGTTCCAAAAAATTAAGATAGATCTGAGCAATGCAACACCATGTAGATATTTTGTAGGAAATACGCAGTTAATATGATTGAACGTTGAAAGGATAAATGTTCTACATTAATATTTGACATGCAAGTATACTCACCACATACTATTAAGTAAAAAACATAGTTGAAGATAATATGTGGAACATGAATTAAAGATATCTCTTCATATAAAAATATCTGGAAGTGCCAAAATTTTGGCAGGTCATCTTTGAGCTATTACTTCTTCACGTTTCTACTTATCTGTATTTTCTAAAGTAATTATGCATTTTTTAAATAAACTTTTTAGTTTGGAATAACTTTAGAATTACAGAAAATTTGCAAAGAAAGTAGAGTTCCCATATACCCTTCACCTAGTTTCTCTTAATATTAACATATTATATAGCGGTGCTACATTTGTTAAAACTAAAATATTAACATGCGTATACATTACTATTAACTAAGCTACAGATTCTATTTGGATTTCACCAGTTTATTAACTAATATTCTATCTCAGGATCTAAGCCAGAATATCACATTGCATTTAATGTATTGCTTTCCTAAAGAGGAAAAGCCTCCAAAACTAATTGAAAAATAATACCATAAAATCTCCTAATTGAGGAAAACTATAGCATTTGAGCACAACATGGGCTTTTTCTGGGCTTTCTATTGGCCAAGAAAAAGAGGGAAAGATGATATGGAACATAATGACTTATCGTCTGATGCTGTTTCCCTTGCATGCTGAGGCAGGTAATAGATGATGATGGGAGAGTTGGGGACAGAGAGCCACTCCACTTTTCCAAGGAGCCCAGTGGAAAAATGTTTATTTCCTTGCATGCGGGCTATCTAAGGCAACAGTTCTTTACTCTGACTAAACTCTGATTGGCTGTCCTATCTTATTCATAAGGAATTGAAAACTGGTTTATTAAATGCAGTTTGATGGACTTTCGCATTCTGGGGGGAAAACAAGAAAAGAGATATTTGGTAGTAAAATGTTTAGGATTACCTGTGGCCTAAAGAAGTATTCATTGCCAAGTCTTGTCTAAAGGAAGTCAAGTTGTGCCGGTCCATTCCATTTCTCTTGCTTGACCCCTGAGAGACAAGAGGCATATCTTTGTAGGGTAGGCAATGCAAAAGTCTAAGGCAGAATAAAGTTTTAAGGGCAGTTTAGGTTTTGCATATGTGAGCACTGTCTTATTAATGCATTTGATACTCAAGGAACTCACTCAATTCGTGTCCTGAAGCTTGCCTTTGAATTTAGTCAAGGAAAAAATAAGAAGTATTAGATGATTCTTTTTTGCCCAACTGCACAGCTCTATGCTTTGAGATAGTGCCACTGACCTATATCTCAGGATTTTTCTGGCCTCATGAAATAGATGATTCTACTGGTGAAAATCCAGAAACAATCTCATTGACTTAGAAAGCCTTCTTTCTACCAGGTCTCTTTCAATTAGTGAGAACTATAGGGAACCGCCATTATGGAATCAGGCTAAGTAGCTGAATGTCAGATATGTTTATTGGGCTCTCTGGTGCCTAAACAGATGGTTGGTTGAGCTCTTGTACAAATACGCTATGTTGATTTCCCTGGTACCCCAGCTCTTGTGATTGTATCTAAGCTCTTTTATATCTAGGCAGTATAATTCTGGATAGAGCATAGGTAATAATCAGTAGGCTCCTAAATCTATGTATGAGTAAGCACTGCTGAGGCAAAGGAATACTAGTAAAACCCATCTCGCTTAGGAGTCCTCACTATGTTATGGACCCAGCACAGACTTTGGAGTAAAGTAGAGCTGGTTTCAATTCTGACTCTGTCTCTGACTTGCTGTGGAATTTCAGATTTGCTCCTTACCCTCATTGATCTTCCATTTCTCTGTTTATAAAATGGAGATCCTAACACCCTCTTTGCAGAGTTGTGAAGATTAAACAAAATAATGTACATAAAATATTTGATACATAACAGTCATTCAAAAAATGGAGGCTTTAAGTATTCTCTTTTTTGGTCCTGGTTCATGCCATCTTGATCTCAAAGATGTAATTCTTATGTAATCATTTTGTTCTGAAGCAAGGAAAGGGTACAACAAAAACAAAAACAAACCTCAGTATTTCCCAATAGAGTCAAATGAATTCAGAGTCTGCTATGTCAACATAAAGACATGCCCTTTTGATCACAGGATCTCAGCAAGGTAGGATGAAATTGTACTGTGACTTAATGCTCCCATCACACTGAATTTTCAGAACCAACTCAGTGCTGATAACTCAGTTTCTAGATTCATTTGATCAGTTCTCCCACTAAGCCAGAACTAAACGAATCCCAAGTGATTTCTGGCTATTCTAGGACAAGTGTCATTTTCCTTAAACCAGTCGTTACACCTCTTCTCCTGATGTGTATCTCACATTTTTCCTGCCAATTTCTGTAAAAGAGATTACAAAAAAATGAAAAAGTGTTTATTTTCAAAATATTTCAAGCTACCTTAATTGAAAGAAGACAAGATGTAAGACATCCGATTGAAGTACATACTAAGTACACAGATAACACGATGTTATCTAATAACTTAACTAAGTAGTTATGATGCTCTAAAAGAATGTAAAAATGAAAAAAGAGAATTTTTAATGGCCTTTTATTAGAAGTAAGAGAATAATTTTGTGCTGCAAATGTACTTTTGTTAACTAATGTATTAGTTCTTAATCATTAAAAATTAGATGGGTTGCTTCATTTAAAATGTGAATTCTTAGGTTTCACTAAAATGCTTCTGAATCAGCGGCGTTGTGGTGGTGTCCCTGCATATGCCTTTCAAGCAAGCCTGCAGGTGAATCTCAGTCTTCATGCTATCTTTTGTGGAACAATTGGGGAATGGAATTTTCTTGGTGCAAAGGTCTTTGAGAAAGTTAGTTCCACTTGCTTTTCACAAAATTGCCTTATTACCCTACAATTCTAAATTGTTTCAATCATTATTATTTCAGTTTTCCACAGTTTCCATATTCCAGGAGTTCAAGATGAAGTTAAGAATGAATGCAAGAATGAAGGCAAGGTAATTTAAAATTCTAGAAATAGTAAACGTCTTTATTTACAATGTATGGAAATGTTCCAATTATTAAGAAAAATGCTGTATGCGAGACTGCTGAGAACTAGCAGAATAAGTTCAAGTCAGACACACTTGACTGAAGTTCCCTGGAAGTGTAACTGACACTAGAGAATGGCATCTTGCACATTTAGTCCAGCAATAACTCAACTTAAATTTTCAACCTAGAGAGTGGTGGTATAGTCCAGCACTTCTCAAAGTGTGTTCTGTGGACCGATGCCCAGCCTAGAACTGTTTGTTACTGGTTGGTGACAGAATAAGTACAGAAACTGAGTAATCTTTCAGAAACTTTGATAACATTTTGAAAAAGCAATTTTATGTTTCTTGTATGTGATAAGTAAAATAAATTTGGCTTGCATTTTGTGTCTTTTCTCCATTTCACTTTTCTAGTAATTCATTTTGATTATATTTTACAAGGGGGTTAGACCATGATGGATTGGAAATTTTAAAAACCTGTTCTCTCACCACAGGCAGTTTGAGAAGCACTGCCGAGATCACCTTGTTCATAGTCGTCTCTTCTTACAGTTTTCCTTGAGATGGTGATTTAGGATTACTCAGAAACTGACCAGTCTTGCAGCTTCCTGACTCACACCATAGCTGTTGCCAAGCCTGTTTATAACCAGACAGTGAGGTTAAGGGAGCTATTTCTTATATTTATTTCTGCATATCCACTTTGTTCCAGAAAGGATTTAAGGAGGCTGGCTCAGGGGCTAAGAATGCTGAGATGAAGCAAGGCTCTCTAAATTTGGAATGCATTTTCTGTTTTCAAAGAAACGTTCTAATGGCCTTTGGATGGGGGGCCTCCTTCCCCTTCTCTTACCCTCTGACAAATGATTAGCAGATGGGAGCTGGTCTTGTCTCTCTCATGTTTGGGTCCGTGAGTCTCAACTCTGCTTCTCGTTTTGACTATGTGTAAGGCCACTTGTCAATGGAACACACAAAAAGCTGCTCTGAAAATTAAGTATGAGCCTTATTATGTATTATTTACTAGTTGACCTGGTCTTTGTGCAATTTATAACTTCCAGAAATTAAATTTTGGGAAGAGAAGCTTTACCTATTAATACTGATGACAAAGTACACATTTATTATATCTCTGAATCTCACTCCCCACCTGGCGACTGTCCCACGTAGTTGAAGTACATGGTGGAAGAGTCCAAGTCCAAGGCCAGTATTTCAGAGTTCGTTAGATTCTACCTGTGAACCTATACCGGCTAGGCAGATCGAACTCCTGATCCTCCAGTGGGTGCTTCCACATAATACTGCAAATACGTACTATCCAAATACCGTACTATACAATATAATTTTGTATGTCTCTGTACTATTTTCTTGCTGCTATTGAAACAAATTAACACAAATCTACTGGCTTAAAACAAATCTGTTTATTCTCTTACATTTCTGGAGACCAGGAGTCTGAAGTGAGTCTTACAGAGTGAAAGTCAAGATGTCAGCAAGTTGCTTCCTTCCCAAGGCTCCAGGAGAAAATCCTTTCTTTGTTTCTTCCAGCTTCCGGTCGCTGCCATCCTTCCTTGCCCTGTGGCTGTGTCCTTCCAATCTCTGCTTCTCCCATTACATTACTTTCTCCTATGTAGGGGATCTCCCTCTGCCTCTCCCCTTCAAGGACACGTGTGATTACATTTAAGGCTCACCTGGGTAATCCGGGATAACTTCCTCATCTCGACATGCTCCACTTGATCCCATCTGCAAAGTCCCCTTGCCATGTAATGTAACATAATCACAGGTTCTAGGGATTCACACATAAGCATTTTAAGGGGGGTATTATTTAGCCTACCACAGGCCCCAGCAAAAAGCTCTTAGTCCCCTTGTCCTAATCCCACCACATTTTTGAAGTATCAAAGCAGAGACTTTTGTGTGTGGGTGAAAGATTTCATTGGCTGCAAATTTAACATTGAGACAGAAAAGTGGTCAAGACTAAAAACTCTAGAATTAGACTATGTGCGTTAAGATCCTACCTCTGCCACGTGCAATTTGTTTAACATTGAAATTAACCTCTTTGTATCTTATTTACCTCACTTGTAAAATAAATAATGATAGTACCTACTTCACAAGCTTATTATGAGGATTAAATAAGTTCATACAAAGAACTTAGAATAGTATCTGGAAGTGTAGGAAGTGCTCGATAAATGCTAGCTATATCATATGATCATTAAGCAGACATCTATGGGCTCACCCTGGCTCAGGCACTGTGTGAGATCCTAGGGATTTTTTTCATATAAATTATATAGTTTCATTACTCATAAAAGCTGTGGTGAATATTGAGGGTTGGCTTGCTCAACCTCAATGTTCCACCTACTTCTAATGTGTCTGTCTCAGGTCAGATTCCTCAGGAAACAGATTCTGAGGTGAATACTTGTACGTAGGAAGTTTATATCAGGGAATGACCACCAGACCAATAGCTGTGGGAAATAAACAGCATAGGATTGAGCGGAGAAAGGAGTTGAACTCTAAGGCAGTCACAACAAAGGACTCCATCAATTCCATGAAGATCTCTGGAGCTGGGATGACCTTCAAAGATATCCTGCCTTGAGGCAAAGGGTCTGGTTCCTCATACCCTCAAGTGGATCAGTAATTACATGCAGTGTGCCCCTGGGAGTGAGCCTGATCTTGCATGCGGTAGCTCTCTTCAATTGACGGCAATTCCCAGAGAAAGACTTAGCAGAAAGATGCCAGCCACCAGTAATCTCAGCAGCTGGTGTAAGGTGGCAGAGTCCTGAAGGGGCCCTCCTAAACTAGACATGCTGGAAGCCCAAAACCTCAGGGTCTTACACTCCCTTGCAGCTAGAGAGCTGCATGTGATTTTGATTCTCACAATCAGAGGTACTCCTGGGAGACTGATTCAGAACTGAGTTAAGTAGAGGAAAGAGCAATGAGTAGACATTCATTTTGCTTGATTGGGCTGTGGCACAGGCATGGTGGCTTTTCAGTCAGCAGTTTACTAATGTGGCACCGTCTTGCACTCTTGGTGACAGCTCTTCTGCCAACATGGCAGAGGCAGTGTGATGCTGGGCACTGGGAAGTATTCCAGGAAGCCATCCTAGAGTTGGCTCTTCCAGATTTCCTATGATTTTGTAAGCCATTTAATACCTGATAACAAATTATTTCTACTTAATTTAGCCACAGGCTAAATATTTTGCAACTGTACCCTAGTCAATTATAGGGTAATTATTGTTTCAACTTTTGTTTCATAGATAAAGAACTTGAATGCCGGTGATGTGCACAGGATCACAGAACTTGTAAGTGGCAGAGCCTGGATTCAGATCTAGATACTTGAGCTCCAATGCTGTGCTCAAGGGTAGAAAATACCCATTACGTGAACCACCAGTCCTACTCTCCTCCCTTGTCCAGAAATGGGCTCACAATCCTCAGCACAGAGCTCCAAAGAGCCATTATGAATTAAAAGAAGTTAGCATACAGATAAAATCTATTTTTAATTGGCTCTATATCACACAATATATAACTACACTGAAGTAGGAAGACTTCTTGGTTCTCCTTCTACCTTTCTTTCCTCTTCTGTTTTAATGTTTCCTGACTTCTTCCCAGTCTTATGCTCTCATATGTCAGTCATTCTTCCCCTCTGGAAAGATTTTGTCAATCTAATATTTTAGCCTCACACCAAGAATTTTGACACTTAAAGGGAGACCTTCAAAAGAAAGAAGGTAGTGCTTAACCCTAAAGAAGGAACTAATATTAGAGGAAGTTTAGAATACTTTAAGAGAGATGCTTCAATAATTTCTGGAGACTGGCACTTCCCCTAGTACAGCACTTTGCATCATTTTGCTCTATAAATATCTTTTGATTGGATGCTTTTCTAATTTGTCTGCTAATGGCTGTGTGGGCAAAGGCAGAATACTTGGATGCAAAACAAAGAGCAGTATTAGGGTTAAAATGATTTCGTCCAGGGACCGCTCCCAGGGTAATATTCTAGAACATAAATTTAGCTTGGCTGATCTTTTGCGAAGGAAGTAGAGGAGTCTTTATTTATTTTGAAACGCAATAGCCAAGGATTCAGCCTTTGATTTCTCTCCAGATATGGCTGGAAGTCCTGAAAAGGTCTTCTGGGGGCCTTGATCTTGCTACCCCAATGCGAATCTTCTTGGTGTCTCTCCTGGGTAGCTATGGTCTGCCTTTGATCTCTCTCTTTATTTCTGGGTGTGTGTGTTGATATTTGTAATTGTCGACTTGTTTGGTTCCTTTTATTTGCCCAATTGATCCATGTTCAGCTGGGGGTCAATAACCAAAAGCTCTGACATTTGGTGGCAGTGCCACTCACTCCATTCTTAAAGTGGGCACATGTGTGTATTATATAAACAGGGTGGCGTTACCCTCACTGGGGAATTTATACCAAAGCTGTGTGTTTTTTAAGATGTAGTAAATAAAATATTCCTTAACTACATTGGTGGTTTAACAATGGATTTAACCTACAAACAACCATCTTTAGGCCTCATCTAGTAGGAAATTGGTAAAGGAGATAACATTGATTGAGCCTTAATTGTGCTAGGTGCTGTGATAGGCCTTTGAAATACACAAATTTCATTTAATCCTCTCAATGTTTTGTTAGGTAGGTATTATTATTCTGAGGGGTAAAGTAACCCAAGGAAGGGCACAGAGATTGGAATCTACTTGCGATTGACTTCTCAGAACATCATTTTTCCTCCTGGTGGTGTAGGTAGTTCCAGATAGGCTTGCAGGAGAGGAACTATGGAGATCTGCTGACCCAGCATGGTCTTAGGTTTTACTTTCCTTTATTCTTTCATTTATGTCCATGTAAGTACAGGAAAAAGTGAACTGGGAGTGAGAAACCGTGAATTCCTGTGCTAATATTGTCATTAACTTGCTGTATAATACTGCGCAAAATACTTTACCTGCTTGAGCCTCTTTTTCCTCATCTGTAAAAGGACTGACTTGGGCTAAATGATTACCAGTTCCTGGGTACAGCTCTTCTAGCTGCCTGAAAGTGGGTAGAGAATGCTTTATAAAGGATATTCCACTTGATCTGAGTCTTGAAGTAGGCACAATAGTTTACCAACAAAGAAGGAGATTAATGGTGTTACTGAGAGAGAAAACAGAATGTTCACTTCTATAGATTTGGTGTGAATGGAGACTGGTGAGAAGCTAAGTGTGTGGGTAAAGTACATATTAAAATGTGAAGAGAGATGAAGCTACAGAGGTAGTTTGGGACCAGTTGTAAAGTACCTTATGCTCATTCAAGGAGTTTGGATTTAATCTTGTATGTAGGAAATCAGTGAAAGTCTTTAATTTGTGGAAGTCATTGCCAGAGCTGTATTTCTTTTTTTTTAAAGATTTTATTTTTTCCTTTTTCTCCCCAAAGCCCCCCGGTACATGGTTGTGTATTCTTCGTTGTGGGTTCTTCTAGTTGTGGCATGTGGGACGCTGCCTCAGCGTGGTCTGATGAGCAGTGCCATGTCCGCGCCCAGGATTCGAACCAACGAAACACTGGGCCGCCTGCAGCAGAGCACGCGAACTTAACCACTCAGCCATGGGGCCAGCCCCCCAGAGCTGTATTTTTAAAAAATTATTCTGACAGCATTACTGAGGATGGATTGGAAGGAGGAGAAGTGGGGTGGTAAAAACAATAGGTTTTGCATATTAATAGTCCAGGCAAAAGATGATGTGGGGGCCTGGAATTGGCCACCCCAAGATATGTCTCTTCAGCATGAGGATTGTTTGGGACTGGTTACTTTTAATAACAGCAACTCTGAGGAGCAGAGTTTGCTTGCCCTTTGTTGGGAAACATTTACATTATAAAGGAAATCTCCATCTGTAAAGTTGTCTCCCTCTCTGTACCAGGAAGAAGGGGGGATGACTTTATCTCTAGAAACTCTTAATCAATGGGGAAGGCAAGGACTTAAATCTGCATTTGTTTATTGTGCTTGTCTGGTAACCTCCTGTAACTGACTCCCCCCACCCCCAACATCCTCCTTTGTCTTTAGCTGAATAGGGTATTTAAGGTGGGGGCTTCAGCCATTTTGGTGAGTTGCTCAGTTTGCCTGAGCCTCTCCCATGTATACATGTTATAAAGCTTTGTTTAATTTTCTCCTGCTGTTCTGTCTCATGTGAATTTAATTCGTTCCCTGGCCAGAAGAACTCAGAGAAGGTAGAGGAAATGTCCTCCTCCCCTACAATGATGAAGGCTTAAATTAAGATTTTAGTAGAAGAAACAAAAAAGAAATAAATTTCTAAAGAGATATCTAAGGGACAATAATTTCCCTACCATACTGATCTAAATTATCTTATATATTTCATAGATTCTAAATGCACATTTAGAATTTTTAAAAACATTTTTGAAATTGGGGTTCATTTTACAGTTGGTGTATCCTACTTTAATCGGCATGGTATTTTTTTCTTTCTAAGGGCATAAAAATAATGATGAGTGAAACAATCTATGGAGTCTTACACATAATGAAATGAGGCAAATAATTATCCAATTATTCCCTATACAAAAGCCTCTAAAATCTTCTAGTCTAGTCGAGATTAAAAAAAAAAAGTTACCTTTTCTTTGTTAAGTGGAGCAAATTAAAAAAACAAATATCCATTTGGCTGTCCTCAGTATAGAAAGGATTAAGTTATTTATTTGTTTGTTTGTTTGTTTAACATACAAACCCACTCTCTATTACAGCTGTGTGTTTTTAGGTGAAGTCAATTCTCTTCTCTAAATGAAACAGCCAAGTAATCAGATTCCTGCTGAAGAGAAGCACCACAGGATAATAAAAAATATTTGTTGAAAGCTCTAATTTTGAGTTCTGCATTTAGGGCACTAGTTGTGTGACTTTAGGCAAGTCGTTTAAACCTCTCCAAGCTGCTCAGTTGTCTGATCAGTAAAATAGAGTTATAAGATCAGTCTCATAAAATTGTTGGGAGGCTCAAATTAGAGAGTATATTCACATAGATAACACAAGAGAGCTTTCTCTGATAATCCATTATTTTATATAAGTCCTTTGCAAACTTCAAATTACTATGCAAAACTTAGGTATTAACTACTGACACATCTGAATGCCCTTGTGTGCTCATAGCCTGTCTATGTCTCAGACCTCCAGAGAGTTGTCCTGTCTAACCCGTTTTGTGATTTGCCCCAGAAAGCACATTTTGGTGGCGGATGTGGTATTACGAATGTTCTAAAGGGGAGTGTGGTTTGCCAGGAAGCTTTGCCAATTGAAAGCAAAGTGAAAATTCAGAATTACGGAGGTTTAATTTCCTGCTGAATAATTCTCCACAAGCTGTGTAAACTTCTCTTCACTGAACAAATATTCAGAATAAAATACCTTAGATGCTCTTTTCCTTTTTAATAAGAAAATGTTCATATTATTTGAGAGTGGAGCCAAAGGAAGAAGCAGGTCTGGCGTTCCCGAGCTGAGTTTGCATAAGTTGTCAAGAATCCTGCTGTGCCCTCAACCTGTGGAGTTTGGAAGGTTGGGTGGGAAGAACCACTTTCCAAGGGCTTTTTTCAGTGAGAGCCCCACAGATTGTCCATGGGCTAGTTCCTTGCAGTCTATTTAACTTTATAATTCTTTAATGAATTGACCTTTTATAGAAGATGCTTTAAAATAGTGCTTGGGCACCTACCATGTGCCAGCCCTGGGGTAAAGTGAATGGCAAAATTGACATGGTCCCTGACTTCCCAGACATAGTTTAGAAGAAGAGTCAATCAACAAATGTTCACACTATATATATATATATTATACAAATATACGATCAATATGAAAGTAAAAAGTGTGATAAATGTTAGTTTATATTAGTGCATCGGAGGAAGACTTTTTAAGGAAGGACATTTGAACTGGAACCTAAAGAGTAAGTAGGAGTTGTCTAGCTGTAGAACATAGATGAGTGTTTTAGTCAATGGTAGTCTCGTGTGCAAAGTCCCTAAAGTGGGGAAACAACTTGGTGCATCTGAGAAGCTGAAATGAGGCCAGTATGGCAGCACACAATGAATATGAGGGAGAATGGTACTGATGAAGAGAAGCAGTCAGTTCTTGGTTACGGAGCCCTCATGGACCCAAGCAAAGTGGGGACCCATGGAAGAGTTTAATCAAGGGAATAAACTGATCAGATTATGTTTACAAAGATCACTTTGCCTGCTGTGTGGAAATGTGTTCAAGAAGAGCAAACTATCCAAGCAAGGAGACCTAGAAAGCTCCTGTAACTGAGGTAGACTAATTTGGTGACAGAGTGATGGAGAGCAGTGTACAGTTTTGAGATATATTTGAAGTCAGGATCCACATGGCTTGGGTTCTGAATTGGGTGTGAGAAATGATGGAGAGGGAGTAGTCAAGGTTGAGTCTCAGCTTTCCAGCTTGAACAGCAGCTGGGTTTGTGGTGAAGCCATTTACCAACTCAGTTACACTGAAGCAGGTGTGTTTGAACCATAGCTCAGCCTGAATAACATTGAATTTGAGCTTCCAAGACCTCCAAGTGGAGCCCTAGAGTGCAGGTTACATACATCTGGGGCTTTGAGCAGGGTTCGAGGTTGGAGTTATAAATTAGGCCATTCATCAGAGTATGGATAGGCTTGAAAGCCATGGAATGATGGGATTCCAGAGCATTGTCGCTAAAAGAAGTTTGAACAGGCACTTCCTTCTGAGCTAATGTGTTAGGATTAGTTGACGGGGTCAGGTTACTGGGACACAGGCCATGATCAAGAAGGGCAAATCGATCATTAAGCAAGGAGAGCAATTAGGAGTCAGAGCAAATGCTCCTGTTTTTAGTTTTGGTTTCTTCTTTAAATACAGCTCTGTCTCTCGTATGAAACATGATAAAATTTTGATTAAGCATGAGCCATGTAGCAGGCATTCTGCAAGATATTTTATAAACCTTTTTCCAACGTAACCTTTTTTTTAAAGTTTGCATTTTTATAAAAATTACATATGCATATGGGTTAAGGAGTCAAATAGTTCTACAAAGATTACAAAAGCAAAGGTTTCCTCTGCCCTACCTCCTTCCACCTCCCACTCCTCATAGGCAACTGCTTTCAATTCTTTTAGCTTTTTCACTTTGTACCAATGTATATGTCTTGAATAAGATGTTTATAATGTTAATTAAGGATTTTTATTTTTGTTTTTTAGTTTTAGGCATTGTATTTTGGCTTTTCACTAGAAAAGATGAGAATTTAGCCCTTTTTCATCAAATTTTTCCCGCAAACACACAGGCATTCAGAAGATATAGTCTGAAATTTTAGACAGTGTGGAGTAGAATGCATTTCAAAAGCCTCTGGTGGAGTCTGAATTGTCAGCTGGGTCTTGAGGTAAGAAATACAGCTTGATGGACGGTGAGGACATGGCAGAAATACCTCACCTGGAGAGGAAAGGTCTCACTGAGGAGGAGTGGTACAAGACAGACATAATGGCCATGACCACAGCACCTTGCATTTCAAAGGGTTTATCTCTTCACAGTGCATTTTCACATTGAGTCTCTAAAGGGTTCCTGATATTCCAGTGAAGCAGGTTATTATTCAGATTTTTTTTCTCGGGGAAGAAATTGAGGTTTAGAAAGTTTGGGTGATTAAGCCAAAATGAGTGGCAATTGTGATCATAGTAATGAGAGAAATAATTGATAGATAAATAGCCATGTATCAAACACTAAATGAACACATGGGTAATGTTCATATTTGTAATAATGAAGAAATATAAATTACATATGTGGATGTCCATAATGTACATATAATATTTTCATATGAATTATGCAGTTATATAAAAGCATATGAATCATTTGATTTATTGTTAGAATATTCTATGTGTGTGTATGTGTGTGTGCATGTATATGTGTATGTATATATATGGCATAAGTTGGTGTGAGTCTGGAAGAAAATATGAAAAAGTAAAATAATTTAGTTGAGAAGATCAGATTGTGAATGATGGCCAAAAACTGCTTTTCCCCTGCTACATTATAGTTATATTTTCAAAACAAATTAAAAAGCGGTGGGAGTTAGTAGGTTCTGAGGCTAACTTTTAAGGGTTTGGATTTAATGTTAGAAATACCATAGGCTGTTGTTTAGAAATCCACATGAATAAAATTGTTATAAAGAAATTATCAAGTGAGCTCAATGATAATATAAGAGAAAGAAAGTATACAGTCTTTTCCCACTTTCCAATGCTCCCTTCTCAATCCCTAGTTCCCTACATATTTCAAAATTGTAATTTTGGGGAGCATGTTAACCAGTGAATCGTGGCTATCCGTGAATCAGCCATGGAAACCCGTGGAAAGATTTACGCTGCCCTCCAACACAGCCGTGTACCCATGCTTTTGTCACGGTGCCTCTCTTCAGGGCAGTCAGGATAATTCTGGCTGGGAAAGAGAAAGACTGAAACCAGAGAGAGATCTGTTGCTGTGAGTTAATCTTGAGACTGAAAACTACCCCAATAAGGGCATATACGGGTAAGGATAAGGCAAGAATCTGAAGACATATATTTTCCTCAAAGTTGGTTGGAAAAATCAATATTCTGAAAAGTATGTAATACATGATGATTTTTAAAAATTTGGGACAGTATAGCAGCCATGACATTGAAAAACAATTAACCTGGCAATTGGAAGCAGTGTTGAGAATGCCAAACTCTTTTCTTGTATATGTTGCGTCCATAAAAAATGCAAAAGTGGCTTTTTATCGATTTGAACGTCAACTACCTAATCCAACTTCCCTTGTGAGTACATAATACCTGTAAATGTAATAAAGAGTCGCAGAAGGCTAAATTGCAGCCTACTATCATGACTGCTAGAAGAGTGAATAGAAGAAAGAAAGGAAACCTCCCTGCCGGGTTCCATAATGGATATAACATGCATTCAGGTGGCACCCCACGCTCTGGGTCACACAGGCATGACAGATGCTCTGAATAATCCCAAGTAGATGGCTAGTTCTACTTTGTTCCCTGTGATGGGCTTATCTCCTTCTGATGAATGCGTTACTCATCTTTGTAATGCTATATGATTACTTAAAATGAATTTTCCCTCCTAAATAGGAACACTTCCCTATCTATTCTACTTCTGCCCAAGTGAAAATGCGATTTGGTGGAGAAGTTGCTATAGGAATGTCTGAATGAAAAGAATAGGCCAAAAGCTTAGGGTGATCCAGGAAGTTTGCATTTTATTAATCTCTCATTCTCTATTGTTGTAGAGATGAGTTTTCATCCACTTTGAATTAAAAGCTTCATGTCTTCTCGATAAGCACTTTAATACAAAGCTGCTGTAAAATGTGCATCTCCTTCCTCCTTACGTTAGAGATTATTGATAAACACTTGTCAGGAATCATCTGGCCAAGGACATCCCTCTATAGGGTTTGGGGCTCACCTTGTCTTCCCTTTTCTAGCAGAGCCTGTGGATTTCAAGTTTTCTGAGTCACAAGTAATTAGCCTGCAGTAGAGTAGCTTACCTCCTCTGGGGAAGGGTGATAGCATCGTGCCGAATTAAACGGGCACAGAGTTAAAAGTGGGACTAGTCATCAGGCTCCTTGGACCAGACAGGGGCATCTATTTCTGTTCACAACTGAACAATCCAAGGGGCCTTTCTATTATGAAAATCTTGAATTCTAGTTAGATGGGAGGGGTAACTTCTTAGGCCTATAGAAGAATAATAGATGATAATGTCCGTCCAGTAGCACAAATTTCTCCGGGGTGAACTTCTTTGCACAGCCTCTCTCCCACGGGGAGTAAGCCTCTTTCCCTTTGTTGTGGGTTTTACAATCATGGCAGAAGTCACATAGTTGAAGAGGATTAAAATGTTGTCAGCAATTTCTTTCTCAACAGGCTGGTCCAGTCCACTATTTGTCCAGCCAGTACTATTTTCAGGGTGACATGTGTTTGTGCTTTTTTTGGGTTTGATATCCACAGTCTGGCCTATTTCCCTGGCTATTAGCCCCTTCCTTCTTTACTGTTCCAGCAGAAACAGGACTGCTCTTCGCCTCTTTGTGACTTCCTAGAAACAAGTGCCCAGCCGTTTCTCAGAGTCTATATTGCTCCACTCTAGGAAAATTAAGGTTTAATACACACACATGCACACTTTTAAGTCCTTGTTGCCTAAGGTTGCAGATCGACATTCAAATTCAATTTTTTCGGTTTTTTGAGCAACTTTCTTTGAAGCGATAATTACCTGTTACTCAAAGCTTCCATTTTCTTGATCTGTCACATATAACAATGTGCCTGTATACATGTGCATGTAAATCTGATGAGCATGAATCTAATCTTCCTACCAAGGATAACTTTGCACACCCTCTTCCTTTCCCTAATGCAACTCCTCCCATTTACTCCCAAAGATACACCTTCGGGCCCCTAGCCCCACAAAGACTTGAACATAAGCTGCTCAATTTGGATTTGACAGTATTTGTAGATGCTACAGGCTGTGCCTTGTTCCACATCAATTACAACATCCCAACAAACAATGTGTTTGGAGTCTTAAAATCAGCTAAGAATGGCAGGAGACCTGAGAAGGTATGAGCACATTTGTAGCTCTGGTAGCACCATTTTCTGTGGCACATGGGCAGATCTGACTGATTTGAGAATGGTTCAACATTTGAACTTTGTCTTGGGAGAGTTTGGCTTGGTGCTGTTCTTAACAGCACACAGGGAAGTTGAAGGAAGACCTAAAAACAAAAGTGATAATTTTACACAGGAGGCTGAAGTTTGAGCCGCATCACCTCAGTCCAATTTTTTCTTGAAAAATCCGAATGATTTTTCTGTATGACTGACCCTCTTTTAAAACACATCTCCTCTTGATTTAAAAAGTAGCACACATTTACTTCAGGACATTTGGAAAATACAGAAATTACATTAAGAAGAAAATAATCATTTGTTACCCACATTTGAGAAATAATCACTGTTAACATTTTGATATGTGTATTCACGGTATGTATCCACTCTAGGAAGCAATGTTTTTGTGCATATTTGTTTATACTGGTATTCTGGTTTATATTGGTATACCTATAGATCAGTATGCAGTGCACATACATATGTTCACAGTTTTGCTGGGTGTAATTTCAGTATATTTTCATTTAGGATATATTTATATATGAATGCTGTACAATATCATTTCCATGGTTATGTAACATTTTATCTTATGATTCTATTTCTAATTCTATTTGGTATTCTAATTCAATGTTGGGCATTTACACAATTTCTACTTTTTCATTGTAAACAACAATTTGATGAATATCTTTGTAGATATATGCTCATTCATGGTAGGAATCTGTAAAAAATGTTGTTAGCTCAAAAGGTTTTGTGTTTTTTAATTCATATCCTTAAATTACCCACCAAAACTATTGTTCTTATTGACCCTCCAACCAAAAAATTATTGGAATGCTTATTTCTCCAGAGCCTTGCTGACGTTTGATATTAATTCGAAACTGATAATTTTGTGAGCACCAAATTTGCCTTCCCTGATTACTATTGAGTTTGAATCACCTTGTGCTTCTTGATGACCTATTTTTCTTCTTGTGAACACTATTGATGCAATCTGCCCATTATCTTGTTGGGGGTACTTTTTCTTAGCATTTTGTGTATTCATGCCAATCTATCTTTATTTCTGTTTTGGATGCTTCTTACATGACTATAGCTCATATATTTTGCCAGAATGTGTTGCACAGTGTCTTCTTTGATTTCATGTGGAATGTAGTAAGTTTTCTCAATTTCACACAGTAATGCTTTGCTTGAGTAAGTTTCACTCTATTATGTCTTTCATTGTTACTTAAGATCCACACATTCTTATAGAGTCAGTCCTCATGATTCACAGATTCTGTATTTGGGCATTTGCCTACTTGCTAACACTTATTTTTAACCCGGAAGTCAATACTCGTGACACCCCTGCAGTCATTTACGGACATCCACATGCACAAAGCATGAAAAAATTTCAGTTCCCCATGACATGTAAGTTCTCAGCTGAGAACTCTGCCTTCTTGTCTACTCTCATACTGTAAAGGAATGTCCTTTTCACACTGCATTTAGTGCCACGTGTTTTTACATTTTTGTTCTTTTTGTTGGTGACTTCCATGTTTAAAATGGCTCCCAAGCACAGTGCTGAAAGTGCTGCTTAGCGTTCCTAAATGCAAGAAGACTGTGATGTGCCTTGTAGAGAAAATGTGTATTAGGTAAGCTTCCTTCAGTTGTGAATTATAGTGCTGTTGGCTTTCAGTTCAAGGTTAATTAATCAACTATATATATATATATGTATATATATATATTAAAAGGGTGTCTTTAAACAGAAATACACATAAAAAAAGGTTATGTGTTGATTGGTTGATGAAATGTTGTGACAGAGGCTCACAGGAGCATAACCCTGTGTTTCTCCTGGGAGCAATAGTTCAATATTCACTAGTTCAGTGTTTGGAGCGACTTTATAGAAAACAGCTACCACAAATAAGGAGAACTGACTGCATATCATCCAGCAGCACTGATATTTTCGACCACTGAATATGTCTTTTTTTCTACCATTTCCCTCACTTTCTTTTACCTTTTGATCTCTCAATTTCCTTTCAGAATTTCATAAATTTGACTCCACATCATTGCTTCAATTTTTCTACAGCATTAAATCTGCTTTTTTACTGCCTCCAGTGAGCATTATCAGCTTTCTCTTTTGTTGTTGCAGTGATTTTTAATCTATTTTTATCTTTCTGCTATTAGTGTGAAGAATTAGAAGTCTTACCAGGGCTTACTAAAGAGATGCCATTTTGAACTAGAAGTTGGCAGATTCTTTCGGTTTTGTTTTGGTCGTTTGATGTGCTATGAAACATAGTACAATGTAGAGACAGGCAGACTCAAAGCTATTTTATTCGGTCAACTTCTTCAACGATAAAAAAAGGCTACCCCATACTATGTCAACCAGCAAGAAAAAGTATGATTTCCCCCTAAAATGGACTTACTTATATACCCTCCACAGTGGTCTTATTTTAGAAAATAAACTCCAATGATTGTCCTTGAAATTAATTAATCCACAGCAACACTACTTCTCTTTCCGTGTGGGATGAGGTGGGCATGGGGCAGGGAAAACAACCAAACTTTTGCCAAAGGAACTCACCTTTGTTGATCATTGTGGATCATCATTAGTCATTTAAAGCATATTATCTTACTTAACAATTACACAAACCAAATAGTATAGGCATTTAGGTAGCCAGTGTCGGAGAGCAGTGAAGAGCTGGGCTTTGGAGGAGATTGCCTATATTTCAACCCTGACTCTGTTACTTGTAAGAGTAATAATGGGATCTACCTTATAAGGTTATTATGAACATTGCATGAATTAATCCATGCAAAGCACCTAAAAGAGCTCCTGGCACATAATACACAGTATGTAAGTGTTGTTTTTTAACTATAACTATCTTTCAGATGAAAAAACTTAGAAAGATCAAGTAATTTTTTGAAGGTCACACAGCAAAGACATGGAAGCCCCATGACTCAGAGCAAATTTATCTATTTTTAGAGTCCTTATCTTTCTTGTATCATTGACTATTCCTCAAGATAAATATTACAAACTTATATTTGTATTATAACTGCATGTGCTGCAGGATTTCAAAGAGGCAATGATCAATGTGTTCTTCAAAATGGTCACTTCTCAATAATGATAAAAATGTCAAATGACCATGCACTTGAAAGGATTATTAGTATTCTGTAAATGTTTACTTACCTGCACTGAGATGATGCACTTTATGCTAATTTCCCCTTTCATTGTTTTTCTTGTCACCTGTTGACCCCACCATGTTGCATGGATTTGCCATTCCTCCTGACACTTAAGATCTCCTCGACCTTTTCAGCTGGGGGATATGTGCCGAGCCATAACCCCAGTAGATGGAGTTTTCTGTGCCTTGATGCCGTGTTCCCCAGTGTGAGTAATTCATGAAACCCATTTTAAAATCAATTGTGCCCCAAACACAAAACTTTCCTGCCTGTCACTCCTTACAGATTTTGTAAACAAGTCTAATCGGTGTGGAGATGTTGAAAAATGGTTCCCAGATCCTAAAGATTGTGTCAGTGGCTGATGCAGCCTTCTCTGCAGCTTCTGACTTAATGGACAGAGGTATAAGGTAGCCAAAAGACTACAGTCTCTGGAATAATTAAAACCTGGTTTTGGCCAATTAATAACTATGTGATCCCTGGCAAGTCACTTAATCTCACAAATCTATCATCTTAAAAGTAACATAATGATGCCTATAATATAGGATAGTTGTAAGGATTTAATGGGATAGTACATATAAAGCACCCATCTCTCTGTATATTAAATGTACTCTTCTGTTTATCCTCTCATTATAACTCTTATCGTCACGTGTGCGCAGAGCACATTCTCAAAATGTCTCACTTCTTAGAAGCTCTAAGATGAAATTGCAGCCTCCAAAAAGATTTAATAAAAAAGACAAGATCCAGGAAGGAATTAACAGGAGATGTCATTTTAGGGTAAAAGACTCTAAGGTAAATGATGGGATTGAGAAACTTTCCCTGAATGTGACCACTGATTTCTGATCTGGTTTCCTACTCTAGGGAAGTTCTTTCCTGCTGTACTGGAAGTATCGTTACAATGGAGAAAGTATGTAGATGCACTATATCTACCATCATGTATTTTAGGCTGGTATAACTAGGACTGTCTGTACATACAGGATCATCAATCATCAGTGTAGCCACCTCAGTGAAAATAAAAGTCAGATGAGTTTTAAGCATCTTATAAACACTTTATCTTTGAAAAAAATAATTCTTACAGGTTATTTTGGAAACAGGAATATGATTTCAAAATAACTAGATGAAAGATGTAAACAAACATCCTTCAAGGAAGTATCTTAAGTTGGTTGTATGGGAAAGAATTACTTGGAGAAACTTAAAAATATATTCACGCCTGAGAGCAAGCCTTAGAGGTTCTTATTTGATAGGTGTAGGTGGCACCTCAGTATTTGTATTTTGTTTGATGGCAGCTATATTGATACAATTCACAGACCACACAAGCTACCAAGTGGATTCTAGCATGCATGCATGACTATAGCTGTAGGCCATGATTTTATACTTTTCATTGTTTTCCCTGATTTTAAAGATAATATTATCCTGGATGTTTTTCTTTTGCTCATCCATGTTCAGTATCCACTCTTTTCTGTTCTGTTCTATAATGGGGGAAGCTGATCTCTAGGCTATTTATTCCACTACTTCCTCCTACCAATGGTTTCCATCTTTGGGCAACCTCTACACTCTCCGGGATGTGCTAAGGACTCTCTCTTCCAGGCGTAAAGGTTGTAGTGGCTCTTGGCTCTTGCCAGCCCAGGATAGGGATACTGTTTCTAGCCTTAGGGACATCGTTTTCTTAAACTCAGTCAATATCTTTCTTAATGGTTAATTTTATGAGTCAACTTGACTGGACTATGGAGTTCCCAGACACTTGGTCAAACATTATACTGGGTATGTCTGTGAGGATGTTTCTGGATGAGATTAACATTTGAGCCAGTAGACTGAGTAAAGCAGAGTGCCCTCCCTAATGTGGGGGGCCTTATCCAATCAATTGAAGACCTGAATAGAGCAAAAAGGCTGAATAAGACTCCTCCTGCCTGATAGCTTGAGCTAGGACATCAGTCCTTTGCAGTCTTCAGACTTATACTGAAACATCACCTCTTAGATTCCTTCTGGCTTTCAGATTGGAAGTTATACCATTGGCCCTCCTGGTTCTCAGGACTTTGGACTAGGACTGGAACTACATGTTGGTTATACTGGGTCTCCAGTTTGCTGACTACAGATCTTGAGACTTCTCAGCCTCCAGAATTGCATGAGCCAATTCCTTATAATGAATCTCTCTCCTTCTCTCTCTCTCTGTACACACCTGATTGATTCTATTTCTCTGGAGAACACTACTAATTTACGTTGTAAATAACTCCTTTTTTAAACTCTCCTCAATTAGCATTTTTGGTGAACTAGGACCCTGCCTGATACATATGTCCAATCCAATGAGCCATGATGACTAATCAGTTATTCCACAAGTTTTATTTTGACTTTTGACTATATTTTATGAAAAGTTTCCAGTAAACCTATACAAATTAATACTATTGACATTACAAAATTATTGTGTTTCTATGCCAAAAAGTCTGCTGAGGAGTTTTATAGGTATTTTTAGAGTGATAGATTTGCTTCAAGAGAGAAGTAAGACTTTTAAAAATGAAAATTAGCTTCTTTCTGAAGGTATTTTGCCATTTTTATAAGTTCCAAATGTAAGAGTGGTTTTGCTTTGTCATCATTCATTTCAATTTGTTTGTTGTCAGCTCTTCCAGTGCACTGGTATGTGTGGGTCTTAGTGAAAATAGTTTAATTCCCAACAGAGAGAGTATTCAATTGTTTTAATTTCCTTTATCACAGCTGTTAAGCAACTCTTTCATCTTTTCAGCGGATCAACTTTTGTTGCATTTGAAATCCTTCAGCATGAAATTTAGTTAATTCATGAGGAGAATATTGACCTTGGAACACATGGGCATTGATAAAATGTGCAGGGTCATGCAGGGAGAGAGGTTAGGCACCTTAGTGAAGTTTCTGGTGCCTGGAGTTGTTGATCTACTTGGAAAAAACCTTGACTATCATCTGGAACTTTTACTGAATAATCAATTCATTGCTTCTTTGGTTGAATTCTAGTTGGGTAAATTCTGTCCAATATGAATCCCCATTTATTTTCTTCATTCTCTTCCAGAAGTGTCAGACTTATTTCCAGGAGTGAGGACGAGAGAGACCTACCACTAGGAATGGTTCTTCACTGATAATCTGTGCAATTAAGCAGAGTTATTTTGTCTCTGTGGGTTTTTTTGTTTTTTGTTTTTTTTTGCTGAGGAAGATTAGCCCTGAGCTAACATCTGTGCCAATCTTCCTTTATTTTGTATGTGGGTCACCACCACAGCGTGGCCACACGCAGCATGGTGTAGGCCCATGTCTGGGATCTGAACCTGTGAACTCGGGCCACCAAAGCAGAGTACACCAAACTTAACCACTATGCCATGAGGCCAGGCCCCTTGTCTCTGTGTTTTTATTTTCTCCAATATAAAACATAACTTCTCTACTTCAAAAAGGTATATGCAAAGATAGGTATAGACTCCAGATATCAGCAAAGGAAGGAACTTAGTTCTTATCTAATTTAAACGTTCTTATCCCAGGAGCTGTGGATGGATATTAGGGGTTTGTGAACCTCTGAAATTAAATATAAATTTTGCCAATGTATGCCATGTGGGGCGAGGAGGTGGCTTGTCTCATGAGGAACTCTCTTTGAATCTCCATCTTCCTCACAGGAATCTAGGGATCTCCTGGAGAGCAGAAGAGCAGATTCATGTCAGACTAAGTCTTTCATTCATGTTCAAATGATGTAGTTCAACTCATATGGAGTCCAAAGAGTGGGCAGAAATTGGTGAGTCTGTTCCTTATCCACAAAGGGAAGGGCTCTCTCTTCAGATATCTGGGGCACCCCGTATGGACGTATCTCTTCAATAGTGATCTCCTTACTTGCTTCCTATTTCTCCTTCCACACAGTCACTTGGTCTTTTGACCTCTTCCCTTTCTTCAAAGGTCTTGCCTCCTTGTGTGCTTTGGGATTTCACCTGCTGGAGAGGACAGGGGGATCTTCAGGTCCTGTGTGTAGAGGAGTATGAAAGGAAAGACATAGGAGGCCTGGTCTCCGGATGAAGTATCTCAAAACAATCAGACACAAGTTTCCTTATCAGCCGGGGGATTAAATTATAAAAAAAAAAAAAAATCTTATTGTTAGCTGGGTCCTGGAAGGTGCCAAAATGGAAAATGGAAAAATGTGAGAGGAGAAACGTTTGTTCAGCTTTGTGCATTATTCTGTTGAGGAGGTTAATCTATCAATTTTATGAAAGTTTCCAAGGAATATATGTAATAAAAGGACTTAACAGTCTCTGCTTAAATGAAAATCTCTCATTTTACAGATAAGAAAATGGATGTTCAGGAAAATGGAGGGAATAGCCCAAACTCACACAGGTAAAGGCAGAGGTATGGAGCTGTAATCCATATTTTCAGACTTTGTTTTTCATTTCCTTTAGTGCTCTTTCTAAGATATACTGCTGACTCCAATATCACATATAAAAGGAAGTTTTATAAAATTTTTCTCAAGGAAGATGACATATAAATTCAGGTTAGGGTTCTGGTTACTATTCCTGAGAAGGCCAAAATCAAAAGCCCCCAGTTAGGGAATGCAGTTTGGGAACTGATTTATTTTTTACGGTTGATAACTGCCAATGACAGCTACAAATGACCAGCATCCGAATATTTACTCTGTTCCATAATGGGCAAGCAGGAGTGCTTTGTCTTGGGAGTAGGGGTCAGACAATGCTTTCTAGGTGGGAGGGAGAGAGGAGGAAAAGAGAATTTCACTTTCCTTTTCTGGCTTTAGTCACCATGGGTATAATTTGAAATAGATAAAATGTTCATTTCTTTCCCCTCCTTGACCCATATTTTCATGTTTTAATCCACATATGTTAAAATTCACACATACAATCTTAATTATGGACCTATATAGAACCTGCAATAGTTAGACTCCTTAATTCATTGATCTTTGACAGACCATGCATCTGTAATGGTTCCTAAGGTTAACTTAAGGTAGCTGTAACTAATTTCAGTGCCACTCCATTCTACAACAAAGAGCACTCTTTTCTAGACCATAGCTTTCATTGTAACCTCTCTCTGGGTGCATAAGAATCCCTAAACTAAAAACTGTGTTCACTAGCTTCCCTGGTCCTTTCTATCTGGGAGCCAGTTGGTTAAGGCACATTAGAAGTTTACCGTGATACCTTCTATGTATTGCTGCACAAAGCATATGTGCAGAAGGTGCCTAGATACTACTGCCTTGTATGAGGTTGAATATAACTGGTTAATCACCAAGACATGCAAGCTGGCCCAGCAGAGCAAACTTACTCTGGGTAGACCTGAATGGTCCACATACACCACTGCAGCAGTGTCCAAAACTTCTTTGATTCTCCCAGTTGCCTCCAGAAATTACATACCCACCACAGGGTAACACAATTATGCAGATCACAGAGGGCCATCAGAACATGAGCTAGATATCATTCACAGAATGACTGAAATAAGATGGTTACGTGCTTCATATATCTCTACCTCTTTACTTATACATGCTTTTTTCTGTAGCCTCTCTAACATGGGAGAAAAGCTTAGGTCAGTGCCTATTATTTGGATGGGAGAGTCCTGGGCTAGTGGCTTGGGAGGACAACACTGCTGTTAAGAGCATTGCTGGCTGACACCTTGGGTTCCAGGGTGATTTTCTGATTTCCCTAGGACCTCTATGTAAATTTTGTGTTTTTTGGTATTTACTCTAGAGATTATAAAATGCATCCTAATTTACCACTGTCTACCTTGAATCAATACAGCATTATTTCACTTATAATGTAAGAGTTTTACAAGAGTGTGTTTCCATTTATACCCCTCCCATCTTTTGCGCTATTATTGTCATACATTTTACTGCTATCTGTTATAAACCCTATAATATGTTGCCATTATTTTTTGCTTCAAAAAGTCAATTGACTTTTAAAGAATTTAAGAAAGGAAAGAAAGTGAGTCTTTTATGTTTTTTCACATATTTACCATTTTAACTGCTCTTTATTTCTTCCTATAGATTTAAACTTCCATCTGCTATCATTTCACCTTTTTTTTTTTCTGAGGAAGATTAGCCCTGAGCTAACTACCACCAGTCCTCCTCTTTTTGCTGAGGAAGCCCGGCCCTGAGCTCACATCCGTGCCCATCTTCCTCTACTTTATATGTGGGACACCTACCACAGCATGGCGTGCCAAGTGGTGCCATGTCCGCACCCGGGATCTGAACCGGCGAACCCCAGGCTGCCAAGAAGGGGAATGTGTGCACTTAACTGCTGCGCCACCAGACGGCCCCATCATTTCACCTTTGTCTGAAAAACTCGCTTTAGCACATTGTAGTGTAGAGCTGTGAAAGACAAATTCTCTAAGCTTTGTTTATCTGAAAATAACTTTATTTTGCCTTCATTTTTGAGGTATTTTTCTCTTGGATATAGAATCCTAGGTTGACAGTTCTCTTCTTTCCGGACTTTAAAAATATTTTTTCATTGTCTTTTGGCCTCCATCATTTCCGAGAAGCCGGCTTTTGCCATCATTGTTTTTCTAAATGTAATGTGCTTCGTTCCTCAGACTCTTTTAAGATTTTCCCTTTATTGTTGGTTTTTAGTAGTTCAAGTACAGCATACCTAAGTATGGGTTTTTGTGTAGATGTGATTATCCTGCTTGAACTTCTTGTATCTGTAAGATTCTGTTTTTGATGAATTTTGGAAAAATTTCAACCAACATTTATTTCTTCAAGTATTTCTTATTCCCCATTACCTTTCCCCTCTCCGTCTGAGATTACTATTACACGTGTACAGTCATGCACCGCATAACAATGTTTTGGTCAACAATGGACTGCATATACAATGGCGGCTCCATAAGATCAGTACCATGTAGCCTAGGTGTGTAGTAGGCTATACCGTCTAGGTTTGTATATATATACTCTACACTGTTCACACAATGGTGACATCTCCTAACAATGCATTTCTCAGAATGTCTCCTTGTTGTTAAGTGATGCTCGACTGTATTAGACAACTTAACTCTGTCCACTTGTCATTGAAATACTCTTCATTCTTTTTCAAAAAAAAATTTTTACCGTGCTTTAATTTGTAAATTTCCTATTGACTTATTTTCCAGTTCACTGGTCTTCTCTCCTGTTGTGTCCAGTTTGATGTTACCATCATCAGCCAACAAATGTTTCATTTCAGTTATTGTATTTTTTGGTTTTAGGATATTCATTGGTTTTTACTGATAGTTTCAATATAAGAAATATAGTTTCAATATATGAAATTCTTTCTGTATCTCTTTTGAAATTCTCCACCTTTTTGCCATTAAATCCTTTTTTTTGGATAATATTCTTTAATATATTTGTCATTGTTACTTTAAAGTCCTTATTTGTTAACTCAATCTGGGGTATCTGGGACATTTGTACTTTCGTTCTTAATAACTATTTTTTTCTTCATCATAGGTCATGTTTTAAAGTTTCTTTGTGAATCTAAAAATACTTTACCTAAAGATTATAGACTATGTTAGATTCCATATTGTAGAACACTTCTAGAGAATTTGGATTCTGTTATCACCCTCTGATGGATGCTGAGACTTGTACTAGGCTCCTTGGAGTCTCATGCACTGGAGTTCAGGGATCAGCAAATAACTAGAGAGAAGTTTATACACAAATTTCCTAAGTCCCCTTCTGTGACTCCTTTCATTCTGGAACTTCCTCTATTAATTTCCAGCCATCTGGCATCCCCAAATTCTATCTGTTGACTCCTGAGGCCAAGAATGCTGTGACTTTCTGTTTGAGTTCTATCTTTGAATGCAGTGCAAACAAGGGAATGCCTTCAGCAGAGTCAGCACTAGGGTAAGGAAAGTGAGGCATCTGGGATACAGTATTAGAGAAGGCATTCACTACCTGGGTCATGAAAATGCAGGGTCGGTACTTGGAAGCAAGTACCTCCTTATATTTTGTGCCAGGGGCACCTCGCTTCCTCATCTCATTCCCAGACCTGCCTGACCTTCAGGGAAAAAGCTATATAAATTAGAAAAGAGAAAAAGATAGAAAGAGAAAATAATACTACCTCTATCACTACAAAATAAGATAAAAAGGAGAGGGAAAGAAATCAAAGGAATATCTTTATTCTCTAATAAAAACTTACTTTAAAAAATCAATTATATATAGATACACAAGAATATAAATATATTATGAATATCTATATAATCTCTACATGGAAAAAGAGAGCTGAGAAGGAGACTGTGGACCAGAGATATCAGCAAATTTGGAACAAAGAAAAGCGGCTGGATGAGTGGGACCTGTTTAGCATATTTTTGAAAGCTGAAAGCTAAGGGCTTATAGAAGAAATGCAAATGAGAAGCAAAGTCAGGAATCACAGAACCCTAGAAAGGTAATAGGTTACCTGGGCAGGAAGGAGCAAGGGACTTAACTGAAATCTGGGTGTTGGAAGTCTGTGTAAGGATTAGTTAAACCCTAGCACCCCTCCCACTGCCCCGAACAACTACTTGCCCACCTTCCGCAACAATTCAGAAGACAGAGGCTTGTTTCTATGGAGAGGTTGGAACACCGTGTCTTAGGCCAGAGGTTAAGCATTGTATACAAAGCAGTTGAGAAGAGTGTACTTCAAGAGAAAATACACATTTGGTGGGGATGTTCTTGGCCATCTTTTGATACTCTTCAGCTAGTATGTTGGCAGCCGGGCTTATCTCTCTCTTGGCAAAGGATTGGAAAAGTCTTCTCTGGAGAATCTGACCCAAGAGAAACACCTACAGATACCAACATTTGGGAGTCTACCAATAAAATGGTTGTGACCTGACCAGATTTATAACAACAATTTAAAACTTAAACCCACTTATCTCAGAAGCTAATGAACCAAATAAAAAAAAAAAAAAAAGACTTGAATTATGTAAGAAACAACTTTGATACATAAAATGTTGTATCTAATAAACTGGGAATTAGCAAAAATGGACTATTAGCAAAATTTGTGTATTAGGTATCAAAGAAAAAATATCCATAAATTTCCATAAAACAGAACTTTTATGCACAACATTTTTTAGCTCTAAAGTAAGAAAGCATAAATTACCAGTAACAGTTCTTCTTGGTTGCAAGCAACAGAACTAACTATGGCTCTTTTAAGCAACAACAAAAGGTATTGAAAGGGTTGTAGGGAGCCTACAGAATTGACTGTAGACAGGAGAACCAAGCAAGATGCAGGAAGGCCAGGCCCAACATCAGAAATCACAGCAAAGGTCCAGTCCCCTGTCATCTCGTGCCCTTGTATCATCTGACACCGGAATCTTGCTGCCACTCTCCTCTCTGGAGTCTCCACGGAGACTCAGCCAACACAGGTTTACCTCAACATTAGAGGGGTGGCTGAATGCTGGGTAGCACAAAGCAGCAAGCATCCACTATTGGGATAACAAGAACAACAACAAAAATAAATTAAAAATGTCCCCTACTATTCACATGAATATTTTCTAAAAAATTCTTTTAAATAACTCAAATTAAAGAAGAAATCAATGTTGAAATGACAATCTGTTTGTGAAGGAATGAAAATGTGAGCAAAACATCGAAACTGCTAAAGTAATACTGACAGTCAAGTTTTTAACTGTATATTTTAAACTGTATATTTTTAACAAAATATACATGTTTACCAAAATATACATAACAAAATATAACAAAATAACAAGTTTTAACAAAATATTGAAGATAGCATGTATCACTCAACAAGCTAGAAAATTAACCACTGTTTCAATAAGAACAGAAAACCTGAAGATATTAATAGTCAAGGGAAAACAGAATACATAATTATAGATGTTGCCTTAATAAAGCGACAAGCCTATATTGTTGAAAAGAATCCTACCCAGTCTTGAAGGGATGACTAATTCTATTTGAACTCTTCAAACTGAAAAAGACAAGAAGTTCTCTAACTCCTTGTATGCAGTTACAGAATCCTCAAGAAAATAAGTGGACAAGGATAGCATAAAGACAACTATAGATCAATTTCACTTGTAAGCATTAATGCAAAAAATATGTGTATGGTATTTTCAAATTAAATACAGTATTGTTTTAACAGAATAACCACATTTCAAGCGTTGTTTATCTCAGGATTGCAAGAATGATTCAACAATTGGAGTCTATTACTCTAAATTAACATATTAATTGAAAAAACAAACACATTATATTATCTTTTCAACAGATGCCACAAGAGTTTTGATAACATTTAACATTCTTTCCTGATTTTAAAAGACCTCATCAAGCTAAGAGTAGAAAACAGCTTCCTGAGGCTGATAAAACTCTCTATCAGAAAATTACAACACACATCCTAATAATTTCTGAAACGTCAGACACATCCTTTAGAAAGTGAGTATGGCAGACACTGTTGGTTTTCTCCCCATTATCCATTCCTCCCTTCTTCCTTGCTGACAAAACATGGGTGCCTTTTCTGGGGACCCACATGCCCAGTTAAATATTCATTTTCTAAGCCTCTCTTGCTTATGGAGGTGGTCGTACAGCAGAGTTCAGTCCACTCAGGGGTATGTGGAAGCCCTCTGTGCAATCTGAGAAAGCTTCTTTTGCTTTCTTTATAGAAGGAGGTACCAGACTGTGCCTAATCGCCCCTCCTCATTTTGCCTTGCTCATGGGAAGGAACCAATTTGCGACCCATAAATAGTGAGGCTAAGGAAAACCCAACAGGCTAAGGAAGATGCAGGAAAGATAAAGAGCGTCCCTCACTGTGGCACGTTTCTTGAGAAGGTGTACCATACCAGCAGCCTGTGAACTCCTAACTATTCATGGGGAGGGAAACTTTAGTTGAATTATTCTTGGCTGAACACATTTGTAACTGAAACAGTCAAAAATAAGACAAGAATGACCACTATATCCAATATTGTTTAGTGTATTGGAGCTCATAGCCAATGTAGCAAGATGAGAGCAATCAAATAAAAACTATAGGCAACGGCAATAAGACAAATTTTCATCATAAACAGGCAACATGTCTGCCTAGAAAATTCAAGAAAGTCAAATTTAACTACTATTAGAGTAAAAGAGAATAGTAAAGTAGCTGGTTAGAATATCTATGTACAAAGATCAACAGCTTTCCTAATCAATATTTACAATCAAGTAGAAAAAATAATGGCATAAACAGTCCCATTCATAATAGTAACAGAACTACAAAATCCTGAACAGGAAATGTACAAGCTGTATACGAAGACTACAGTAAAACTGTACTGCAGGGCAACGTAAAGACTGAGAGAGGCACCAAGTTCTTGGACAGAATGACTCAATATTGTAAAGATGCCAATTCTTGCAAAATTATTTTAAAAACTCAATGCAACATGAAGTTAAAGTCCCTAGGAGGATATTTCATTAAGCTCAATAAGCAGGTTTTTAAAGTTCTACAAAAAAGATAAAATGGACAAAGAAGGCAAGTGTATGTGAAAACAACATCAAAATATGAATGAATGTACCTTATGTCAGCATATCATAAAGCTGTAATAATTAAAGCAATGTGGAATCATCACAGTAATAAACTGTGACAGAACTAAAGAGAGTCAAGAAATAGACTCACATTTATGATAAAGGTGCACGTGTATGTGTGTATGTGTGCTAGCCTCTTCTATATGTGGTGATAAGGACAATGTGACACTTGGGAGACCTTTTTTTTTATTTACAGGAAATATCACTCAGGTGGGCTACATTAGTTACATAAATGTAAGTGACCCATTGCCCTGGTGGAAGGGTGTGCAAAGGTGCTGGTCGGAATATTGTTAAATTAATATATGGAAGGAAAGGCCAGACTTCTAACCCCTTCCTTTTTGTAGCCCAATGTTGTTATAACGTCTCAGATAACTTGAGATGGTCCCACTCAGATTTGTTGGAATCACAGGACACCAAGAACTTTCGAGGCTGCTCACTGGCAAGGAGGTGGCCAGCGTGTGGGGTCCTCTGGATTGGTGACCAGCACTCCACAGCACAGCCTGGATTGACAGAAGGGATGGGGAGCGCTTTCTCATACCACCTGTGGCTGAGTCTGGAACCCTCTTGAAACACTGTGCAGGGGAAGTGTTCTGATTTGGAGGTAAGAGCTGATCATGTGAGTGCACACAAACTGGCAGGCAACCTTGAAAGACAAGGCAGCTGCCACTCTATACTTGGAGACATCTGAACCAGCCAGGGCACAAATGCAGCAGTGGAAAAACAATCATCAGACTGGGTAGAGGTCGATGTTTAAGAGCAAGACCCTTTGGCAGGGACAAAAGTCATGGCGCTGATCAGTCGTTCAGACTTTCCAGTCCCCTTACTCAGCCTGGTATTTGAAGTGGGCTTGAGAAAGACTTCCCAGATTTTGTTATAGAATTTAAAGTTAGGAAAGTGAAAAGACTTTCAGGAAGATACTGGATTTTCACCTTGTAGGACATTTGAGGTTTGATGATTGAAAAAATAAATCAGATATGACTATATATGTTTCCCTAATCAAGAAAGATAGTCACAATAGATAAAAATCTGTATTTTCCCCTTAAAATTGCAAATGGAATTTCATTATAAATTGTTACAAAATTTAACTGTTCTCACCCCATATATATCTTTAACTTTTTGTATATCAGTACATACAGATATAATCCACTCTTTTAAAGTGTTTTCTAAGATTTTATTGTAGGGAGATACAAAAATGTGCCTATTTCGCCCCCTCTTGATGAACATATACATTCTTTCTAGGTTTTTGCTCCTATAAAAATGTGGCAGAGGATATCCTTGCAAATAGACCTTTGCACTGTTGTGTAATTTTATCTGTAAGGTGAATTCCTAGAAGCACAACTGCTGGGTCCAAGTATACCTGTAAAAAATGTTGAAGCTACTGCCAAATTGCAAACTCTGTTTCAGTTTATAGTCACTAAAACAATGTTTGAGTGGGCCTGTTTCCTTATTGGCAAACACTGAACATTCTCAAACACACCTTCACCAATCTGATATATGAAAAGTTGCATGTCTTCACCACTTTCTTTTGAATTTCTTAAAACATGGGAGGTTGAGAATATTTTCAAATTTCTTGGCCATTTGTGTTTTTTTATATGTGGATTGAAGTGTTCTTTGAGCTGGATATTGAGCTAGTGTTAATATTACCATTTTTTAATTTCTTTTTATTTCATATTACTGATACGCTTTTTCCAGATTTCATTTTTAACCTTTCTATGTCATTCTGTTTTATATATTTTCTTGGGAAATAATGACAAGCTATTTTTTTTACCTAATAGAATGTTCTTGATTTTTAGTAGGTAAGTTGTACTTAGTCACATTCATTATAACTTCTGATCTGCTTGGTTCTTTTCAGGGGATATTATTTCGTTTTACTTTGTATGTTGTGCTTCTAAAATTTAATGTCCTCTCCCACTCCCCCTTTCCTTACTAGTAAGTTAAATACATTTTGTTTCTTCTCTGTTCCTTAAGTTGTTTGGAAACTATACATCTCATGTATATTCTAGTAATAGTTACACTTCAAATTTTGACAGACCTATTTGAATTATCTATCAAAATGAAGAATTATAGTATTAATAGCCTTCCCTTTTCGAACATAAGATTTTAGTCTCTTTTAATTTCCTTTGCTTTTCTCCCCTTCTTTTCTCAAAATATATATGTTTTTGCAGAAATAATCTGAAATTTTAGCTTCAGGTTGCTATTGTTGTTATTACCCGTGTTTTATACTTCCCACTTCTATTTGAATAACTTTTTTCTAATAATAGCAGTTAATTTCACAGCCATCGTCAGCAATTGTTTAGATTTACGCTCAATTTTACCCCTTTGCAACTTCCTGTTGTTGCTGCCATAGCACATCCTTGCCCTTCCTGAAGTGTGGATCAGATTCAGTTTTGCTTCTTTGGGACACGTATTCAAGGATTTTCCCCAGAAATGTATTTAGGTAGTATATACCTAAAAATATCATTATTTTACCCCTCACATGACAAAAGAATCAAATTTAACTGTTTATAGTTTTTAAATGTCACAATCCTTGAACTGAATCTTAAGGAACAAGTTTGAATTCTAGTCTCCAAGTCTTTAGAGGAAGAAGGGGACATTCCAGACAGAAGGAATGGCATTTGGAAAAATTTTAGGACATTAATTTTCATTAGATTTAGCTTTGGATATGAAGGATGAAGAAAAGGGATATACTGAAAACAAGGAGGTAGTTAAGGAAGAAAACAAATGGAATGGTTTGGGGAGTAGAAGAAAAACCAGAAGTGTAATGTTTTATGACATCATTTTACAGTTGAATAACGTGGTAGAAGTGGTAAGATCATGCAGTAACAAGTTAATATTATATAAATAAGAAGCCAAGATCAAAGAGAAGTGCAAAAGGGAGTTCAAGAGATCAAAGAGAGAGTGGGAAAGATTCAGACTTATAAAGATGATAGATGATAGATAAACAGACAGATAGATGAATAGATAGACAGACAGACAGACAGATAGATAGATAGGTGGAGAGGTGGAGAGGTGGATAGGTAGAACTGAATTTGACTAGCAAGAATTAATGGGTGGCTCAAAAAAGACAGTGAATATTAAAACTATAAAATGTTTATTTGAGGAACTTGTTTTAAAGCAAAGAGAAGTCTAAACTTATAGTTGAAAATTAACATTCATACACAAGTGGTGAAATGGCTGTGATTGTCGTGTTCCCTCAATGTACAGAAGATGAGTCTGGAAAGATAAGGAGGTCTGGTGTTGGACTCTATCTACTTTTCCAAACAATCGTTCCCTCCCTTCACCTAAACTTAAAATATGTTTTCATTTTTGATGTATCTGATGATTCCCCACGTTTCCGAAGAAGAGGAAACATTCTACTATTGGAGAAGCAATCCTGATGGGGCACCAATTGTGGTCATATCACAGCACCGACCACCGGCACAGGCCAAGCCTGCCCTCCTAGGCCTCTTGCGCTCTCTTTACTGACTGCATGCATTTATTTCTGGGGTAAAATAATTGCTGAAAATGGAAGACTCTTCTCAATCAATTTCCTGTGACATTCTCCGAGCGACCTCGGTTTACCTCCAAGCAAGGAATGTTCAAGCAGGAATTCCACAGAGACTGGGTTTAACATAGCTCAGATTATCTGTCCTTGGTAGCAGAAAATATTTTCTTTCTATTTGGATGCTTGCATGCGGCCCCTTGGGCTTTCTCTTAGATGAAGCAAGGACATCAGGCTTAGTTACAGCTGGGGTCTCCCCAGCTGCTGGCTTAGCTTATCTAAAATTGCTCAGGGATAAAGTAAATGTCATTGAGATGGTAAAAGCCAAGAGGTCCATCAGTAACACTGTGAGTGTTCCATTTGGTTTTATGTGTCAGGCATTACAAAACAATTAAGCTATCGTAAATAAACTTTTTTTTCTCCGTTTGCAAAGAAAAATCAAGTAAAGCTAATGATTAGATATTAATTCTAAGAACAGGTATTCCAATTTTGAGGTTTACTCCATGAAACAGAGTTTGATGTAACCTCTTCTTACCCCTCACTCCTACTCTCCTGGCACAAACAGCCCATCATTGGCCAAACAGGGGGGTGATTTTGGAAACATCGTCTCTTGTTTTTCAAGGTAACATTTCTTATTGGGTAAATACCTCTCCCGTCTCCCCATTACCACCCCCTTTTTAAAGCAGTATAAATGCAAATGGGTTGAGTGATTTACAGCTGCCCTCACTCATAAAACTGAAGAAAATTGCTTTTATACAGAGCTGATTCTCGCTTAGTGCTCTTAGAAATTTTCTGATTTTTCCAAGCAAGCTGTGCTGACCAGGGAGAGGGGGCGGGCGTAATCCTTCATTAACTTGACAGCAGAAAATCTCTTGACAATGTCACAGCGTCCCAACTCTGGGCAGCGTGTGAGAGGTGACCCCGTCTCTTTACAGGAGAACAGGGAGTGAAAGAAGGTGTCTTTTTCCCTGAATGAAAGCTGGAAGGAAAGGAAACATTTATGTCTTACTCCATATCAGGAACTGTATCAAATGCTTTTATTTGTCATTAGTTATTACTTTAGCACTCCGTGAAGTGGGTAATAGTATTCCCAATTTTATAGATGAGGAAACTGAGGCTCAGGAAGTTTAAGATACTTGCTAACGCCATATGGCAACACTCTTTGGCATATGGCAAACACTCATATGGCAACTGCCCAGTCCTGCAGAATAGAGACCTAGTCATTGAACTAGTTGACTCCTTTGGAGGGAGGTGCTGAACTAATCTAGACCAGGTGATGATAATGTTTGCTCGTTTGAAAAAAATTCAAGCAAAGTTTAAAAAGCCTCTGCCACCTTATAATGACACAGTAAGCATTCCTCTAGGTCATTGGGCTTCAAACATTTTATAGAAACACTTTTTTTTTTACCTGAGGCAGATTCACCCTGAGCTAACATCTGTGCCAATCTTCCTCTATTTATTCTTTTAGTATGTGGACCAGCACAGCATGGCCACTAACAGAGTAGTGTAGGTCCACACCCAGGAACCAAATTCAGGCTGCCAAAGCGGAGCTCATCGAACTCAACCACTAGACCACCAGGGCTGGCCCTAGAAATGCATTTTATATTGTGACCCATAACCACACACATGCGAACCATTTTTCAAAGTTGTCTGTTTCATTAGAGAAATGCTGGTGCACCACTGAATTGATTCATGATCACTTATATAGTGATCTGCCATCCAAAAACCACTACCCAAACCACAAAAGTGAAAAAAAAGAATGTTTAACCACTGCCTTCACTCAATACTTTAAATTATTTCTCCGACTTTCTCTGACCTCTCACTGATACTCCTAATTTCAAGATCTAACTGCTCAATCCAATTTTCCTTCAGCCTATTCTGTTCACTGAAGACTTTCACCATCATGGGTATATTTGGTAGAAGTTAAATCCTGGACTCCCCTAAAGAAAGGCTACAATTTGGACTTGACCTCTCAGAGCCAAATATTAAATCATAATAAAATGTAGAGCATTTGGTTTGTTTTAACTTCATGGATTCCTCATGTCGGGGTCTTAAAGTGCATAGCACACTCTGAATCCTTGCTTGAAGATATTGTGGAATTCAAACTTGAAGATGCCTGATGGATGTTCTGCATGGGTAGGAACGCTGCAAAATGGGACAGAAGCCAGCAACTTCCATGGCTTGAGTGATGGCCTCTTGAAGCTATTTTACATAGTCACAGAGGTATCTAGAGCTCCTGGGTATTAGCCTTAGAATTCACAAATTGTACCATGAAGCTTATTGTGAGGCAGAAGGTCCAAGATGTCACCTCATCTCTTTTCTTTTTTTTTTTAACGATTTATAAGCAGCCTTTAACATTGGCCTCATCATTCTGTTTCTTTAGTTTGCAAAGTGAATATAATAATTAAATACAAAGGTGAACTGTAAGGCAGAAATCGGCCTGCATAAATGTTAGTATACACATGTGGCATGCTTTGCTGAACTTGCCTCCCAGACCAAGTTCCAGAACCAAAAGGAATTTAAAGGCTTGTTGTCGCTGGTGGCTCCAGGTGTCCCTGGGGCTACTGATCTGTGACATCTCTGTGGGAAGTCATCAAACAGAAGCAGAGGTGCCATATGCCTCAGTGGTGAGGGTCTTATTTTCAGGTTCTAATACAAATCCTTTTTGCTTCTCCTCATGGAATTCCACGCACCTTATGAGTTCAACAAATAAATATTTATTTGTAAATATATTAAGGATCTAGCTTTTAGAAGCAGAAGAAAGAAAAGGGTCTTAATTCCAGTTAATGTTTAACAGGATAAGGAAGGTGAGGGGTGTGAGGCGAGAGGTGCTTTCTTTAGATTTCCGCCTGAAGTAAATGTTCAAAAAGCTCTGTAATACTTTGTTTCTACTTTCCTAGGGTTTGTGAGAGTTCCTGAACTGCCATCCCCACACTCCATCCAAGTACTCATGAATCCATCCATTCACTTTACTCGCCTAACACTTTTGGAAACCTGATATTATTCTAGGTGCTGCCTAGGAAAGATGTTTTGAACACAGTCTCTTCCTACAAGTCATGGGGAGGCTGGGAGACATGAAAATAACTCTGTTATTCAAAGTAGCAATATTTGGATGAACAAAAACCTGTAAGAAAAATACAGGGGAAGGAGGACCCAGCAAAACCTCCCAGAGCTGTTGCTACCTCTGAGGGGACAGACCTTTAGCAGAGCTGTCGAGCTGGTAACGTTTATCTGTCTGCATATTTTCTAGGCTTTAAGAGTGCAGAAATAGGACAAATTCAAGCTGTCATTAGTCTTCTAAGACTGGGACTAGTGGAGGAGTGATTAAGTGCTATCACTAAAGCTTATCAGGGAGAATTCAGGGTAAACAGCCCTGTGCTTCGAAGTGTAATGCAGACCCAAACTAAATGCCTAAACACCTGGTTATGAACACAATCATGGCGGGTATTCCAAAAGCGATCAGTGTCTTCTTGCGGAAGCCTTCCTCCTAAACAGGGCAAGTCATAGAACTGATCTTTCAGTCTTCCATCTCCATTTTCACCTGGACCAGAGAAACGTATCCAGGCTTGGATGTCTTCCTTGTATTGGTTTCTTACACACGATAAGCCTTAATTTCTTAAACAACAATCTGCTAAAGACTGGCTTGCTACTACAATCTATTTTGCTTTGTTGCCTTGGAAATCTATTCATTTCTAATGTAGATAAAAGCTCTCTTAAAACTAATTTTTCTTTTTTAATTGAGAGAGATAAATAGGTAGGAAAAATATATTGCCACATGTAGACACATTCCAGTTGAAGTATTTCTTGAACGTTACTCAAAATTTGGTTAAATGTGAGCCCCTCAAGGATGGGTATCTTTGTTCCATTCACTGATGTATTTCAAGTATCCAGAACGTTGTCTGACATATAACAGGTGCTCAAAATATTTTGTTAAATCGTTTGCTAAACTCTTGAATCTTCAAAAGTCTGGTTTGATCTTCCTCAGGGTCATGAGAGAATGCAAGCCAGATTTACAATTGAAATTAATCATACATCGGCAATTTATGGAGCACCTCATATGAGTATCTTCCACATCGTTTTTTAAAAAAATGTTTGTAGCAAGGAAAGGCATTGAGACTGCCCTTGAATAAAATATAGAATAGGAAAATCTTACATCTGTTAGATTCTTTTCTTCCTCTTCCTTACAGAGTAAATGCCTCGTTTCTCATTACTCTTTCTTCAGCCATCATCGCTTTGTTTAAGGAAGGTGTAGCTCAATCATTTACATCATAGTTTGAAATGAGGTGAAAAGGATAATGAATGGGATGCCTTGCTAAGGCAGTCTAAATAACAATACGTTCCTTGACGTCAAGATTTCTCAACTTTGGCACTACTGATATTTTGGACCAGATAATTCTGTTGTGGGGTTTATCCTGTGCATAGTAGGATGTTTAGAAGCAGCTCTAGCCTTTACCTGTTAGATACCAGCAGCACTCCTATTCTCGCCACTCCTTCTTACCCTGTTGTGACAATCAAAGATGTCTCCAGATACTGCAAATACCTCCTGAGGGGGAAGGAGAAAATATCCTTCTGGTTGAAGACCAGTGCTTTAGAGAAATGTATGATTTCTCCAAGGATAGGCAAGCTGAGTTTCCTGCTAAAGGAATTTCAAGAACCTGTAATAGGTATAATAGGAGGTATTTGTTAGGAGGTCCTTTGAAATGCTTTTAAGGTGACTGTTTATTTAATTTACCTTTTACTACAGCTCTATTTCAGACTCTTGTTCCTTGGGGCTGGAAGGGAGATTGAGTAAATCAAGCATCTATGGGTTATCTGAGGACTCCTTTTGATCGTATACATGAGACTGAACTTTGCCTGCATCCTCATCACCAGTGACCTTGCCCCATTTTTAGGATTGTTGGGAGATGCCATTTTCCTATCCTTGATGATGGCATTCTAGTAATGATCTGACTATGATATTACTATGATAATTATAATAATAATAATAAGAGCATTAGTGAGTGCTTTAGATGTTCAGGCACTGTGCTGAGTGGTTTATATAAAATAACAATTCTTTCAGCAACACTCTGCGATGGATGAGGATAACAATTGTGTAGCAGGTAGGGGAGATTATATGCTAATAGTCAGTATTAGTGATACCTGAGTACAGAAAAAAATATTCCTGAACAGTTGATATTTGCAGAATATCCTGGGAAATAAAAGGAATTATATCACACACTGGCTGTCTTTAAATAGTTGTTGAGATGGTTTGTTGTGTCATTCATCTTTCTGCATCTTAACTATTTGTGTACACGTCTGTCTTTCTCCACTAGACTCTTAGACAACTTGTGTGGGTCTGACTCATTGCTTTTGGTGTCCCCAGTGCCTACCACATAACAAGCACCTCAATGTACAGTGAATGTGTAAAGGAGTGGGGAAGTGAATGGGTGGGATACTGCATTAAAGAGAACAACACCAGCGAAGGAAGTTCTGCTGGCTTGCCATTTCCAGATTATTTGGTTCAGACATTAAGACTTTTAAAGAGTACTCTCTTCCATACCTCTTGTGGGGATAGAAAGTTGTTAAAGGCTTTCTTTATAATGCCATCCTTGTGGGTCAGAATGAAAGAGAGAGTGACATATCTGCATCACCCATCAGGTGTTAAGCACATTCTCAGATGTTATCTCATTTTATTCTTACATGGACCTGGATAGGTGGGCATTATTTCTGTCAGTTTGAAGATTAAATAACTAAGGCTCAAAGAAGCTATTAAATTTCTTTCGTTTCAGATTGATCAGTGTCCTTACAGGGGATATCACTTGTACTGAATTCTTTATTTATGATCTAAGATGCACATTGATCTGACCTTTGCCCTCTGCCCAGAAAACTCTCTCATATAAAATGACTGTCCATTCCAATGTAAGGAACAGATTTCATTATTGCCTTTTCTTTGACTTACTGTGGGATACTGGAGTCTCATTTTTCTCATCCTTAAAACATGAACATTACTCTTTTCTGCCATCAGACCATGTCAGTGAGTACTTTGAAATCTTTAAATGAAAGACCCTACATAAACAAAAAATATGGTATTCCAGTGGCAGTAAACAAGAGAAAGAAAGTAACTTGGGGCTGAAGTGTCAAGTTTAATCCTTTGAATTCCTTTGTCTTCAAGCTGAGGCAGGGTGGGTACATCTTTCCCAAAACTTCCTGAGAACCACACATTAAAGAGTTGGGAATTCTGTTTGGTTCTGCTAAAGATAAAGAGTTAAGTAAGTAAATCCCACCAGGACGCCAGCCCATGGCTCCAAGGAGTCTAGGTACATCAAACCAGATGTTCAGACCACTGAGCCATGCCCTCCAGCTTCCCAGGAAAACATTTTTTAGACTAAGAATGAACATCTTACTTGTCATCATTGAGCTGCATGTAGCTTCCAGCAAACTGAAGGCTGGTACTACTTTTAATTTGTTTTGCTATTGTTAAACTTTGTTCATTCTTGTGGTCTACTTCATTTGTGTGTGAGAGAGAAAGGCTTAAAAAAACCCCACATATTTGCACTCTATCTCTCTTCTGGTATTTTCTTAGGGACAGTCTTAATTGAGGACAATTGGGGATTTGCCCATTGGCCAGTAGAGTCATGAGACTGTTGTGTTGTTTTCCAATGGGAGGCTAAGTCTCAGCAACTGCTTCTTTTGAAAACTGTCAGTATGTAGACATTTCTGGCCCCAGTTTTGATATATCTTAAATTTTGTAGAAAATATTATTTTGGCCCTGTAGTGTTCCAGAACACCTCTACCTTCGGCTATTTCACCTTTGTGCTGATTGAGACTTTACCAGTGTAAAGATGGAACAGCTGGAGCACAGCATTAATAAAGAGCAGGAAAAACATCTGGATTCATTTATCTTTTGGACATCTGCCTCTTCCCTTGTGTCTAATCCAGCATGCACAAGTTCTGGGTACCAGGTTAGAGAATAGAATGTCCTAGGACATTGGTGTCTAAGATATTTTCCTTCTTCATGATATCAGAAAAGATGAAATCACTTGAAAAGCATTTTTCCCCTCTTTCAACTAGAAACTGTGCAGTAAAAATTAGGTTAAGTTCCAAACCAGTGCTTTGGTAAAGCTGATGCCAACAAAATAAATGAGGTAGGCAGTATTCCCTGCCTGCCCCCCTTCTGATGGCAGTTTTGACAATGGAAACATTGTTACCTTAGAAATATGCGGCATTGCATAAAAGGCTTTTTATCTTGGGACCAAAATAAATGCTTTTGTGGTTATAAATACACTAAAAGAAACCTCAAGAAAACCTGGAGCAAATTAGTCAATTGATGTCAAAATGACAGGCTGGTGTATTTGCCTTCCTCTGTCACAGCCTGGCTGCAGCCCCCTCAGTTCCTTTCTAATAGCTTCTCTCCACTTAACTGACAATAGTCAATATATTTTTACTTTTGAATGTTAGGTATTGTTTACTTCCATCCTTCAGCAAACTAGCTGGTTACCTGGACAGAGGTGATTTTTTCCCCAAAATGATGTAAAGGGAAGAAGTATACCATGGCACTTTAAATCCTCTCAGAAAGTGAAACAGAGCTTTAATAATGTGCACTTACAAGAAGTCAAAGTCTCTGCTCATAAAATCTATGTTTTGCAGCATCTTGAATCTTTTGATGTCCCTTGTGTGATAGCAGTTCACAAAAGGCACACTTGTGTTTGTAGTCAAGACCCAGGAAACCACCTTTCATTTCGAAATTGGATGACATTGAAATACTTTCCCTTTGCCTACTCATCTGAAATTAGATTTGGGAGTTACTGATGGCCTGACAGTGCCCATGTGAGGCAATTAATAACTGAAGACAAATATCTCTAAGGAATGCTTTCCTAAAACAACTTGATTTAAGCCAAACTTTTTGAGAGATGGCGTGGGTACTGGTGTGACACATGTGTCCATCATCACATTTTCCTGGTTTCCTGCCCTCTCACGTGTCTGTCTCTGCCTCCCACTGTGCTTATATTCTTTATTCATACTATACTGGAATGTGTGGGTTTTGGGTTAAGCTTATGATTTGGATATGGTACAAATGCTAGAAACCTTAAAAGTAATCAATTATAGGCAATGATAAATTTCAATAAAATAAACATGAATGTTTAATAAACACATTTCTTTGCTGAAATTTGCTTTCCCAACTTCCTTTCTTTACCTCTTCTTTCTTTCCTTAAACATTTATTGATTCCACAATGTTTTTTGGCTGGGGAGGTTACCAATGGTCAGTAGAATCTGAGATATGCCATTACTTTAGTATGAGTCCTCAGAATGAAAGAATTAAGATAAATAAACTTGTTGGGAGTTTGTGAGTTTCCCATCTTGTCATTGATTGGCATTAAGATTCCTTAGGGCTTTAGCAACAAGCTTACCCCTTAGGTTTCTTTATTAATATTAATAAAATCTTTATTATAATCTTATCTGAGGTATTATGACATATAAAGCACAGAACACAAAGCAATTTAATAAGACCCATCACTGCTATATGAGCTTATGCTCTCAGATGCACTTCAGCATTATCTGGTGGGGATAGAAGTTGAATTAGGAATTACAGTTCAATTCTTCTTGCCTTTATTCACCCGCTAAAGAAATATTTATGAAAAGATAGACTTATGTGGCAGTATCTTAAAGCAAGTTATTATGAATACAGAAAAGTCATGTAGAAACCGCGAAGTCTCTTAGATTAGACCCATGGAATACGCAAAAAATGCAAACAAACAAAACAAGGAGGTGATGATATGAGATTCAAAATAGCAACAAGCTTTCTGTCAGGTGTTTCTGAATGAATTTTGGGAGATACAAAAGAAAAAAAATAACCAAATAGAAAATAGGGGAAAATTCCAGAATTCTTTGTACATCATGAAATTACATTGTTGATCAAGAGTAATTAAGAGATCAAAGTCATGATTATAGGTCTGATGATCCACATGCCCACTGAAAGGCAAAAATATTCAAGAGACTTTAATCTCTGAATGTGAAAAACATTTAGACACAAGCTTTTGGACATGAGAAAAAGCAGTTTATATTTATTTATATGAACGCATGTTTGCTATTGCTGGTCTCAAATATATGTCTATACTTAATACAGTTTTTCTTCTCTCCAAAAAACCTTGTTATTTAAGTTGAGGGTACATTTGAAAAAATAAAAACAAATATTTGATGTCAGTTTGGAGGGCATAACAGTGACAAAAGTCCGTGTTCTCATGGAGATAATCTTCTCAGGAGAGAAGACAAGAGAGGAAAAATTTTGCCTTCATTGAGGCTATTTTATGAGCTTGATAAGTAATAGAAAACATGCAGAAATGATATGATTTCATTTGATAATACATGCTATGGGAGAAATAAACCAACTAAATAAACTAGTCAAGTAAGTTCTTGGATCTCCCTGAGCTCCAGTCTCCTCATTGTAAAAATGAAGGTGTTGATTTCTCCGTTCTTTAAGCTCACCTCCAGCACTAACAGTCTAAGAATCTATTGGATATGTGTATTAATAAAATGTACTAGCACATAGAAATGGAAAGAAATCTATAAAATCATCATTACACTTGGTTTAGTCAAAGGGGCATGAGATGGATAGAGAGTTTGTATGGGCTGATGATCAGCACCACTCCTGCTTTCTAGCTTTGAGGAGAAGCTGGGAACTTGGAGATGGTTAGAATCTTTGACCAAGATCTGACAAGTTGATATAGAGAGCAGGTGTTAGGGACTGAAGGTTTGTGTCCCCTCCCCCTCAATTCATACATTGAAGCCCTAACCCTCAGTGTGATGGTATTTGGAGGTGGGGCCTTTGGGAGGGAATTAGGTTTAGATGAGGTCATGGGAGTGGGACCTTCATGATGGGATTAGTGCCCTTATGAGAAGAGGAAGAGACAACAAACCTCCCTCTCTCCACTCGCAGGCTGAGGAAAGGCCATGTGAGCATATGGCAAGAAGGCAGCTATCCACAAGCTAGGAAGCAGGCCCCCACCCCGTGCCCTCCCCCCCCCCGAATCTGTCAGCACCTTGATCTTGGTCTTCCCAGGCTCCAGAACTGTGAGAAATCAGTGTGTGTTGTTTAAGCTGCTCAGTCTATGGTATTTTATTATGGCAGACAGAGTAGACTAAGACAGCAGGCAACACTGTCAAACAGGCCAAACAACTAAATAGGAAGGGCCAGAGGCCTCAGGAGTGCAGGGGAGTGAGGACCAGACTCAGAAGACCCCAAACCCGGCCTTGCACTTTCCAGTGTATAACTTTAGACCAGCTTGACTGCTGCAAGCCACAGCCTCCTCTTTTCTTAAATGAAGATCATCTCATTTATAACATTGTTGTGAGGATTTGAGGTACGTATACAAATGACTGAAACATGAATGATATTTTTTTTCCTTTTTTAGGCAAGAACTTATTGAAAGGCAACAGGCCCTAAGATACATCACTAGAGGTCTTTACTTCTGAGGCAGAGTGGTGTGGCAAGAACACTAGCTTAGGAGTCAGATCTTTGTTTGAATCCAGACTACTTTTTTCTAGCTCTCCATAAACTTGAACAAATCATTTTTTTGAATCTCAGTTTCTTCTAATGCAAATAACTTTTTCTTTCTTTCTTTCTTTTTCTTTCTTTTTTCTTTCTCTCTCTCTCTTTCTTGCTTTTTTGTCTTTTCTTGCTTTATTTCTTTCTCTTTTTTCTTTTTTTCTTTCCTTCCTTCCTGCCTTCCTGCTTCTCCTTCTCTCTCCTCTCCTTTCCTTTTTCCTCTCTCCCTCCTCCCTTCCTCCCTCTCTCTTTTCCTTTCTCTCTCTCTCTTTCTGCCTTCCTGCTTTTCTCTTTCTCTCTACTCCCTCCTTTCCTCCCTCCCACTCCCTTCCCTCCCTCCCTTCCTTCCTTCCTTGGACAGTTGATGAAGCATTAATATCTTCTGATCGGTTGAAATGACTTCAGGGTTGTCTTTAAATAACATCACTTTCACTCAGGAGAATTCTGATATGTCTCCTTGAGTTGTCATATCACATCTCAGAAAATGCACATAACCACAGGTAGAGTGATGGGGTTGGTGAGGGATGTGTCCATTATGTCCCTCAGGACGGCAGTCTCAGCTGGTGAGGACACGCAGGTGATAAACATTCTCTGCTGTCCACTGCGAAGGAGCCAAAACACAAAAATAATAAGCAACACATGGTTTCTGCCCTCAAGAAACTTACATATTAGTGAAGGAAATAAACAAAATAACCACTAAGTTGAGCGTAGCCTAAGAGAAGGCATAGGTGAAAACAGTCCCATGAAAGGTTAGGGAGCCTGAGGGATGCTAATTCAGCTAGAACAGTCAAGAAAGTCTTCACAGAAGAAAGCACATTTAACTGGGCCTTAAAGAGAAGGACTGCTAACTAATGTACATAGTTATAGTGTACAAATTCTAGTGTTAGAATATTCTAGTATTCTAATGACTCTATTCCAAGCACAGTTCTAATTAATTCTACTAACTAAAGTACTGTTTCTATCCCCATTTTATAGATGAGGCAATGAGAGGTTAGAAACTAGCCCATCACTAGCTAGCAACTGGTAAAGCTGAGTTGGAATTTCTGTGGTCTGTTCCCAGAGCCTGTGTGCTTGAACACTTTAATATACGGCACCCTTTGAGGGCAAGAGTAAAATTTTTTAATTTTTTTTTTTTTTTTTTGGTGAGGAAGATTTGCCTTGAGTGAACATCTGTTGCCAACATTCTTCTTTTTTTGCTTGAGGAAGATTATCCCTAATCTAACATCTGTGCCAGTCTTCCTCTATTTTATATATGGGACACCTCCACAGCATGGCTGATAAGTGGAGTATGTCCACACCCAGGATTTGAACCTGCAAACCCTGGGCCACCAAAGTGGAACACGTGGAACTTTAACCACTCAGCCATGGGCTGTCCCCAAGAGGGATATTTTTAAGCAGCCAGAGTAGCATGTACAAAATCACAGCTGGGTGAGAATTCTCAGTGTATTTAGAGCACAGGTGAGTAAAAGAGAAAGTGCAAAGGGAAAATGGGAAAGGGATAAAGCTAGGAAGCTGGTTTAGAGATCTCAGGGCAGTTTTATATGCGACAATAAGGAGTATTAATTTGTCTTGTAGACATTAACAATTTAAGCAAACATTGAAGGGAGTAAAAAGATAACTCTGAAAAAAGTGGGATAGTTAGATTTGAATGTTTTATCTAGGTCGGGATCTCCAAGATACTAACCCTGGTCTCCTAGCATAAGAAAAGAACATATTAGAACTGATGTTTTTATTAATGTTTTATTTTTAAATTAAGAACTTAAGCTTTTGTAATATTGAATGTACAGATGAGATGAACTTTATGCATACTTTATGAATAAATATATATTTGTGTGTATACTCAAATTATTTTATTGAGAGTTGTGTGAAAATAAAGTTTGGACATTGGATTGCCCTAAGTAGGTGGCTCTTACCTTTTTGAGATCATTGAGCCATTTTACAATCTGGTAGCATCTCTGGATCCTTTGCCAAATATTGCACATATCGCACATTTTTATATGTTTGAAATACAACAGAATAAAATAAAAAGAGAGAAAGCATACAGATTTAAACATATTTTATGTAGAATTTCAGGAGATTTATAGAACATCTGAATCCAAAATAATTAATTTTGTAGTAAAAAAGTTGAGGAAAGAGCAAATAGAGAAATTAAAGAAAAATTTAGAAAGTAACCAGAGATTTGGTGATAGGGTGGGTTTTGTGAGCAAGGAAAAGATGTAGCCATGGTTGGTTTTCAAGTTTCTCCTTTGAGCATATGTGGAGATGTTGATATTGTTATATTAGCTAGGAAAGAGGATCATGTTTCTGAGAGTACAATGAGTTGAGTTTGGGATATTTGAAGTTTAAGCTTTATTGTAGAACATGAATGAGAATGAAGAAAACCAGCGGGAACTGAAAGGTCTGGAATTCAGAAAAACAGTAAATTGGGAGCTATATATTTGAAAGGCAATTTCATATATATGATAAAACCATGGTCAAAGGTGAGATTTCCCCATGGACAAGGATGGTATTCTCCAAGAGCCTGTGTAAAGTGAGAAAGGATGTTGTAGAAAATAGCCTAACCTATCCAGTTTCTCCAACACCATTTTTGGAAGAGATTATCCCTTTCTCTTCGTGTAGACTTGGCATCTTTGTAGAAGATGATTTGACCATATATGTATGGTTTATTTCTGGGCTCTCTATTCTGTTCCATGGGTCTATATGACTGTCTTTATGCCAGTGTCATACTGTTTTGATTACTGTAGACTTGTACCATGTTTTGAAGTCAGGAAGTGTGATGCCTCTAGGTTTGTTCTTCTTTCTCAAGATTGTTTTGACTGTTTGGGGTCATTTTTCCTTTATGGATCCATATGAATTTTAGGATTGTTTTTTCTAGTCTTCAAAAATGCTATTGGGATTTTGATAGGAATTGCATTAAGTCTTTATACTGTTTTGGATACTATGGGCATTTTGACAATATCAAATCTTCCAACCCATGAACATGGATGTCTTTCCATTTGTTTGTATCATCTTTAATTTCTTTCATTAGTGTTTTGCAGTTTTCAGTGTACAAATCTTTTACTTGCTTAGTTAAGTTTTTACTCTCTGTTATTTTTTTTTAATGCTATTGTAAATTTTTTTCTTAATTTTATTTCCAGATATTATATTGTTAGTGTTTAGAAATGCAACTGATTTTTGTATGCTGATTCTGTATCTCACGACTTTATTGAATTCATTTGTAAGTTTAACAGTTATTTTGGGGGTCTTTAGAGTTTTCTACATATAAGATATGTAATCTGGAAACAGACATAATTTTACTTCTTCCTTTCCAATTTGGATACTTTTTACTTCTCTTTTTCTTGCTTAATTGCTCTGGCTAGGACTTCCAGTACTACGTTGAATAGAAGTGGTGAGGGTGGACATTTTTGCCTTGTTCTCGATCTTAGAGGAAAAGCTTTCAGCTTTTCCCTGCTGAGTATAATGATAGCTCTGTGCTTTTTAAATACAGATTTATTATATTGAGGTAATTTTCTTCTATTCTTAGTTCATTGAAATTTTTATCATGAAAGTGTGTTGAATGTTGTCAAATGGTTTTTCTGTATCTATGAGATGATTATGAGATTTTAATCCTTTTTTCTGTTATTTTTTTTTTCGTATGTTGAATCATCTTTGTAGCCTAGGGATGTATCCCACTTGGTAATAGTGTATGATCGCTTAATGTACTGTTGAATCCTGATTGTTAGCATTTTGTTGAGAATTTTTGCATCTATACTTATCAGTAATATTGGCTTGTAGTTTTCTTTTCTTGTAGTGTCTTTGTCTGGCTATGGCATCAAGGTAATGCTGGCCTCATAAAATGAATTAGGAAGTGTCCCCTCCTCTTCATGTTTTTAGATAGGTTTGAGAAGACCTGGTATTAATTATTCATTAAATGCTTAGTAGAATTCTCCAGTGAAGTCATTTGGTCCTGGACTTTCTTTGTTGGGAAGTTTTTGCATACTGATTTAATACCCTTACTGGTTATAGGTTTGTTTACATTTTCTCTCTCTCCTTAGCTTAGTCTTGGTAGGTTGTTTATTTCTAAGATTTAATCCATTATTTTTGGAGTATCCAATTTGTTGGCATATAATTGTCCATAGTAATCTCTTATGATCCTTTTTATTTCTGTGGCATCAGTTGTAATGTGTCTTAGTCTGTCATGGCTGCTATAACAAAAATACCAGAGACTGGGTGGCTTATAAATGACAGAAATTTATTTTTCACAGTTCTGGAGTCTGGGAAGCCCAAGATTGAGGTGCCAGCAGATATGACGTCTGGTGAGAGCCTACTTCCTGGTTCTTGGAAGGCTGTTTTTTTGCTGTGTCGTCACATGGTGTAAGGGATCAGGGAGCTCACTGAGGTTTCTTTTATAAGGGCACAAATCTCATTTTGAGGGTGGAGCCCTCATGACCTAATCACCTCCCAGAGGCCCCACTTCTAAATACCATCACGTTGAGCATTTCAATTTAACATAATGAATTCTGGGGGGACACAAACATTCAGTGTCTCCTTTTGCATTTCCTTATTATTTATTCTTTTTCTATTTTTCCTTTATTAGCCTAGTTAAAGATCTGTGAATTGTATTTCTCTTTTAAAAACTCAACTCTTAGTTCCATTGATTTTTTAAATTGTTTTCCTATTCTCTATTTTGTTTATATCTAATCTTTATTATTTCCTTCCTTCTGTTAACTTTGGACTTAGTTTGTTCTTTTTTATTTTCTAGCTCCTTGAAGTTATGTTGTTGAGATCTCTCTCCCTTTTTAATGAAGGTTTTTACCACTATAAACGTCCCTCTTAGTGCTGCTTTTGCTGCATCCCATAAGTTTTGGTATGTTGTGTTTTCGTTTTCATTTGTCTCAAGATATTTTCTAATTTCCCCTTTGATTTCTTCTTTGACTCTTTGGTTGTTCAGGTGTGTGTTGTTCAATTTCCATATATATTTGTGAATTTTCCAGTTTATCTTCTGCTATTGATTTTCAATTTCATTCTATTGTGGTCAGAAAAGATATTTGGTAAGATTTCAATCTTCCTAAGTTTGTTAAGACTTGTTTTATGAGCTAGCATGTGATTTATCATTACGAGTATTCTGTGTGTGCTAAAGAAGAACTTACATTCTGCTGCTGCTGGATAGAATGTTCTGTAATGTCTGTTAGGTCCAGGTGGTCTGTGGTGGTATTCAAGTCTTCAGTTTCCTCATTGATTTTCTTTCTGTCTGGATGTTCTCCCCACTGCTAAAAGTGGGTTATTGAAATCTCCTAGTAATATTACTGTGAATTTCTCACTTCAGTTCTGTCAATGTTTGCTTTATATTTTTGGGTGCCCTGATGTTAGGTGCCTATATATTTATAATTATTTTATTTTCTTGGTGAATTATATTATAAAGTGTCTTTCTTGGTCTCTTCTGACAGTTTTTGACTTAAAGTCTATTTTGTCTGATATAAGTATGGCCACTCCTGCTCTCTTTTGTTACCATCCACATGAAATATCCTTTTCCATCTTTTCACTCTCAGCCTGTGTGTGTCCTTTAATCTTAAGTGAGTCTCGTGTAGACAGTATATAGTTGTATCTCATTTTTTTTAAATCCTTTCAGCCACTTTATGTCTTTTGATTGAAGGGTTTAATCTATTTCCCTTTAGGGTAATTACTGATAGAGAAGGACTTACTATTGCCATTTTCTTAACTGTTTTATGTCTGTTTTTGTAGCTTTTTTGTCCCTCTTTTCCTCTCTAGCTGTCTTCTTTGTGTTTGTGTTGATTTCTTTGTAGTGATATTTTTTGATTCCTTTTTCTTTTCTTTTTATATCTTCTATAAATATTTTCTTCATGGTTACCATTGTGCTTATATGAAATATCTTATAGTTATAACAATTTATTTTAAGCTGATAACAGCTTAATTACATACAAAAACTACTCTTTTACTTTCCCTCCTCCCACCACACTTTATTTAATTGATATCACAATTTATATACATATGTATATTTATGTGTGTGTGAGGAAGATTGGCCCTGAGCTAACATCTGTTGCCAATCCTCCTCTTTTCGCTTGAGGAAGATTTTTGCTGAGCTAACATCTGTGACAATCTTTCTCTGTTTTATGTGGGATGCTGCCACAGCATGGCTTGATGAACAGTGCTAGGTCCACGCCCAGGATCCGAACCTGTGAACCCCAGGCTACTGAAGTAGAGTGTGTGAACTTAATGACTATGCCACTGGGCTGGCCCCACAATTTCTATCTTTTTATATTGTATATCTATTAATATACTTTTATCATTATAGTTATTTTTTAGTAGTTTTAACCTGTACCAGAATTAAAAGTGATTTATGCCCCACCATTGCTATAATACTGTATTCTGTATTTGTTTATATGTTTACCTTTACCAGGAAGCTTTATAGCTCCATATGCTTTCATGTTGCTATCTACCATCCTCTTATTTTATCTTGAAGGCCCCTCTTTAGCATTTATTTTAAGGCAGGTGTAGTGGTGATGCACTTCCTCAGCTTTTGTTTATCTGTAAAAGTCTTTATTTCTCCTTCATTTTTGAAGGATAGTTTTGCCAGGTATTTTATTCTTGGTTGGCAGTTTTTTTCTTCCAGCACTTTGAATATATCATCCTACTCCCTTCTGGCCTGCAAGGCTCCTGTTGAGAAACCCTTTGATAATCTTATGGAGACTCCCTGGTATTTGTCAAGTGGCTTTCTTTTTGCTGCTTTCAAAATTATCTCTTTGTCTTTGACAATTTGATTATAATGTGTCTGGATGTGGACTCCTGGTTCATCCTTGGAATCCACTGGACATCTTGAAACTGGATGTACATTTCCTTCCTTAACTTTAAGGATGTTTTTGGCCACTATTTCTTTAAATATGCTTTCTGCCTCTTTTTCTCTCTCTTCTTCTTCTGGACGCCCATAATATATATATAATAGTCCCCCGTTATCCACAGAGGATATATTCCAAGACTCCCAGTGGACACCTGAAACCATGGATAGTACTGAACCCTGTATATACCATGTTCTTTTCCTATACATACATACCTATGATAAAGTTTAATTTATAAATTAGACATAGTAAAAGATTAATGGCACTTTGGGGCCATTATTAAGTAAAATAAGGGTTACTTGAACACAAGCACTGCAACCACACAGTCAATCTGATAACTGAGATGACTACTAAGTGACTAACAGGTGGGTAACATATGCATCATGGAGATGCTGGACAAAGGGATGATTTATGTCCTGGGCAGGACAAAGCGGATGGCAGAAGATTTTATCATGCTACTCAGAATGGTGTGCAACTTAAAACTTATGAATTGTTTATTTCTGGAATTTTCCATTTAATATTTTCAGATCACAGTTGACTATGGGTAACTGAAACCACAGGAAGTGAAACCACGGATACAGGGGGATACTGTATTGTTCTATTTAATGGTGTCTCTTAAGTCCATTAGGCTTTCTTCACTCTTTGTCATTCCTTTTGCTTCTACAACTGGATAATTTCCAGTAATCTGGCTTCAAGTCCACTGATTCTTTCTTCTGTTTGACCAAGTCTGATATTAAACCTCTCTAGTGAATTTCTAAGTTCAGTTATTATGCTCTTCAGCTCCAAATTTCTGGTTGGCTCTTGTTTATATTTTCTCTCTCTTTGTTTACATTCTCATTTTTGTTCATGCATTGTTTTCCTGAGCTTTTTGAGCATTTTTATGAAGGTTATTTTGAATTACTTGTCAGATAATTCATATACCCTCATTTCTTTAGAGTTAGTTTTTGGAGGTTTATTTTGTTCCTTTAAAGGGACATATTTTCTTATGTGTTCATGTGCATTATAACTTTGTTTCGGGATCTGCGTATTTGAAAAAAAAGCCACCTCTCACAATCTGTATGGACTGGTTTCAATACCAGGAAAGACCTTCACCAATCAGCTTGCCTAGAGATTATAGGGGCGTCGTGAGCCTTTTCTGCGGATGTGTGTTCTCTGAACTTATGTGTGTAAATTCCCAATTTGAGGCGTTTGCTGATTCCTTCTTTCAGGAACTTGTAATCTCTTGCTCCCCCTCATGTCGGTCTATGGTACTGCAGGTTGTCTGGAGCTGCCGCAAGTCTCCCACCTCTCTCTTGTTCTCAGTGATCCCCAGGTTTCTAGACTATGCCAGGTCCCAGCAATGCTTCAGACTTCTGAGAAAGAGACTGGTCCCTCAGGCAGCGTGCTGAAGAGCCAGAATGTTGGACACATGCTCCAACTCTTTCCCACCACAGGGAGAAGCTGGGAGTTAGGGGTTTTCTCCCGCTTGTTCCAGGTTGAGCCAAGAGGAGGGACTATGGCGAGTAAGTTCATGCTAGTGCAGAATGTCACTTTCATTCTCACTGGCCCCCAGCTTGGAACCCTTTCTGTTCATCACTGAGATTCAGGGAAGGCAGAAGTCAGTTCCTCCCGCAGCCCCTCAAAATGTCTGAACATTGGATGTACAGTCCACTGTTCTTGTTTCCTCCTCAGGAAGAAGCTGGGAGCTGGGAGTTTCCTCTCAACTCCACTGCACTGTGCTGGTGGGAGGGACTGTGGTGAGTGAATTCCATGAATTTTCCTACCAGCTTTGATGTGACTGGTTTCACACTCACCTAGGGTGCAATTGCCTCTTAACTGGTTTTTGAATTTCTCACAAAGGAGTTAGTCCATGTACTGTTGTTCAATTGGTGTCTCCACTGGGGAAGGAGGATCTGGGGCTCTCTGTACCACTATCTAGCTGACCTCACCCCTTCTTTTGCTGTTTAGGAGTTTAGAAAATCATTATTTAAGAAGCATTTGATTAATATTTGGCAACTCATATAAACTTAGTTCATTAAAGTTTTAAAAACTATGTGGACGTACATTTATGATTTTAATATATTTCAAGTACTTTGATTTTCTGACAAACCTTCCCAAATTCTTAAGTAGATTTTATAATCTAATAAATTAATTTTTCTCTAAAGATCTCTGAACTTATAATTGTATATTAATTTCATAATATTTTGAAACTTAAAATATCAATTATTCACTTACACGTTGTAAATTTGGAATCCTAAGACTGCTTAGTCAAATTCTCTTTATATTGCATCTAAATACAAAATACCTTTTAGAAACATGCATTCATAATTCTACTGGCGATTAAGAAAGGGAAACTGATTATGTACAGCATTTTAAGCAGTTGTTATCAGAGGTTTCCTTGGATATCTTGCCCTCCCCCACCTGAACTGTAACCTGTTGCTTTCTGGCACTAACCTTAACCTAGCGTGACCCGGTGTTAGTGAAATCTGCTGTTCCGAGTGAGCCGCAATTTGTTTCTGTTGTCTAGAGACTGGATTTTCTCTTAATTGTGTTTCACACTTTGCAGCTTCAAAATTAAGCTCCTCTGATTATAGATTCTCAAGTTTCTCCTTTATCCTGTTGGCCAGCATTATAGACGCCAATTAGGGGGAATATTTTCCTTATCACTGGCAGCATATTAATGGTTGAGAGCTGTCCCTGAACTTGGTCTCTTTCATCTGATGTCATGGGGTGGTTTTGATGGTTTCGACGTTTTCTAGGGCAGTATTCATCATCTTGGTTCTTTCTTGCACTAAAGAATCCTGAAAGAGTGGCCTCACTCCCCTTCTGCCCTTCTAGTGGCAGGGGGTCCTCAACTCCTTCTCCAGATTAAGGTAGACAGAAAAATATCTTCAGCATGTCTTTCATCTCTCTCCTGTGTCCTTTTGAAAATCTCAGCTTTCTATTGATGTCGCCATACCACCTCATTGTTTTCTTTAATATCTCCTTTTTTCATTCTCTTTAGAATTTTTTCTTCCATTGTCACAAAGTCTTGGTTGAAATGATCACTTTTCTTCAAAATTGTTTACCCCCGTGATATTTAATTTTACGTATCAACTTGACTGGGCTAAGGGATGCCCAGTTAGCTGATAAAACATTATCTCTGGGTTTGTCTTTGAGGGTGTTTCTGGACAAGATTAGCATCTGAATCAGTAGTCCGAGTAAAAATCACCCTCACCAATGTGGAGGGTGTCATCCAATCTGTTGAGAGCCTGAATAGAACAAAAAGGCCAAGAAAGGGAGAATTTGCTTTCTCTGCTTGATGGAGCCTAAACATCCATCTCTCTGGCCTCAGAGATCAACACTCCTAGTTCTCAGGCCTTTGAACACCCACTGAAACTTACACCATAGACTCCCATGATTCTCAAGCCTTTGAATTTAGACTGAATCACACCACTGGCTTTTCTGGTTCTCCAGCTTGCAGATGTCAGATTGTGGGACTTCTTGGCTTTTATAATTGTGTGAGTCAATTCCTGTAAAATACATATATATATGCATATACATATGTCATCCTTCAGTATCTACAGGGGATTGGTTCCAGGAACACTTGAGAATACCAAAATCCACAGATGCCCAAGTTGCTTCTCAACACAAATAATCCATAACCAACCTATACATCAAAATTGGGATGAGTTTATTATGAGCCAGATCTGAGGGCTAGCCTCGCCCGGGGCCTTCCTTCCCTATGGAAGGAAGGGCACCAAAGAAGTGGGATATACAGAGTGGTTATACACCGTCTTGGAACAAAGAGCACACATCACATGTGATAGGAATGTCCGTTTTTACAATAGTCATGAGATTGCCAGCTGGCACAGCACAGCTATTCACACAGCAGGGAGTAGGTCTGCTGTCTTGGTGGACACAGCAGGTTGGGCGCAGCAATCAATTCCTTCTTAGGTAGAGATGTTTATCCTTAAGGAAATGCCAGTGCGGGGAAAGTTGCATCTTTATCTTGAGGCTATTTGTTCTTATCTTTGGGACACAGTGAATACTTAAAGTAGATATACAATGCATGCTCAATGGCTAATATATCCTATTGCTTTCCACTTGTTTATCACCCTTATATAAAATGGCGTAGAACAATGAATATAGTAAGCCCTCTGTATCCATGGGTTTTGTATCTGTGGATTCAACTAACTGAAGATTCGAAATTTTCATCTACAGTTGGTTGAATCTGTGGATGCAAAACCCATAAATATGAAGGGTCCACTGTATGTGTGTGTAAATATATATGTACACCAATAGAGTAAATTTTATGTATACAGTCATGCACTGCCTAATGAGGTTTTGGTCAATGATGGACCGCATATACGATGGTGGTCCAGTGAGATTAGTACCTTTTAGCCTAGGAGTGTAGTAGTCTATACCATCTAGGAAAATAGTAAATCAAAAGCAATTCTGCATCCCTGGAAGGACTGCAGAGATTAGTGCCACCATCAAGGACTTGAAAGATGCAAGGGAAATGATTTCCACCACATCCCCGTTCAACTCTCCTATTTGGCCTGTGTGGAAGACAGATGTATCTTGGAGAATAAAAGTGGATTATCGTGAGCTTCACCAGGTGGTGACTCCAATTGCAGATGCTGTACCAGATGTGTTTTTATTTCTTCAGCAAGTTAACACATCCTCTGGTATCTAGTATGCAGCTATTTATCTGGCAAATGTCTTTTTCTCCATACCTGTCCATAAGCCCCCCCACCCCAGAAGCAGTTTTATTTCATGTGGAAATACCAGCAATACACCTTCATTGTTCTACCTCAGGAATATATCAAGTCTCCAGATCTACGTCAGAATTCAGTTTGCATGGGTCTTGATCACCTTTCCCTTCTACGGTCCAAAACATTGATGACATCGTGCTGATTGGACCTACTGAGCAAGAAGTAGCAACTACCTGAGACTTATTGGTAAGATATTTGCTTGTCAAAGAATAGGAAATAAATTGGACTAAAATTCATGGACCTTTTACTTTAGTGTAATTTCTAGGGGTCCATTGGTGTGGGGCATGTTGAGATATCCTCCTTCTAAGGTGAAGAATAAGTTACTGCATCTGGCACCACCTACAACCAAGGAAGAGGCACAACACCTAGTGGCCCCTTTTGAATTTTGGAAGCAACATATTCCTCATCTGAGTATGTTACTCCAGCCTGTTTATTGAGTGACCAGAAAAGCTGCTAGTTTTGAGTGGGGCCCAGAACAATAGAGGGCTGTGCAATAGGTCCAGGCTGCTGTGCAAGCTGCTCTGCCACATGGGTCACGTGATCCAGCAGATCCAATGGTGCTTGCAGTGTCAGTGACAGATAGAGATGCTATTTCAAGCCTTTAGCAGGCCCCTGTAGGTGAATTGCAGTGCAGGCCTTCAGGATTTTGAGGAAGGACTCTGCCATCTTCAGATTGTCTGCGGACAATTACTCTCCTTTTGAAAAACAGCTTTTGTTTGGCTATTGGGCCTTAGTAGGGACTGAATGCTTGACCATGGGGTACCAAATTACCATGCAATCTGAGGTGCCCTTCATGGACTGATGCTATCTGACCTACCAAGCCGTAAAATTGAGCATGCAGAGAGGCATTAATCAAATGGAAGTGATGTATATGTGATTTGGCCAGAGCAGACCCTGAAGGCACAAGTAAGCTACATGCACTGGCCCAAATGCCCGTGATCCCCACTCTTGCTACACTGCCTTCTCTCTCCCAGCCTGCACCTGTGGCCTCATAGGGAGTTCACTATAATAAGTTGGCAGAGGAAGAGAAAACTTGGGCCAGGGTTACAGGTAATTCTTCATGACATCCAGGCATCAGCCAAAAGTGGACAGCTGTAGCCCTACGAATCTTCCCTGGGACGTCCCTGAAGGGCAGTGTTTAAGGGAAATCTTCCCAGTGGGCAGGACTTTGGAAAGTACACCTGGTTGTACACTTTTACTCAGAAGGAGAGATGACCAGATGTGTCGTTATATATTGATTCATGGGCTGTAGCCAATGGTTTGGCGGGATGGTCAAGGATTTAGAAGGAATGTGATTGGAAAGTTGGTGACAAAGAAATTTGGGGAAGAGGTATGTGAACAGACCTCTCCAATTTGGCAAAATACATAAAGATATTTGTGTCCCACTAAAGGGTGACCTGAGCAGAGAAGAATTTTAATAATCAAGAGGTTCCCCATTCTGTGGATTCCAGTCAGTCTTTTTCTCCAGTACCATTGTCATTTCTCACTGGCCTCATGAACATATTGGCTGTGGTGGGACAGATGGAAGTTATACATGGACTCAGAAACATTGACTTCCACTCACTAACTCTGGTCTGGCTATCACCGCAGATGAGTGCCCAATCTGCCAGCAGCAGAGACCAACACTGAGCCCTGATATGGCACCATTCCCTAGGGTGATCAGCTAGCCACCTGGTGGCAAGTTGATTACATTGGACCCTTTCCAACATAGAAGGGGCAGAACTTTGTCCTTACTGTAATAGACACTCTGAATATGGATTTGCCTTCCCTGCACACAATGCTTCTGCCAAAACTGCCACTCATGGACTTAACAGCCTTTATCCACTGCGATGTTATTCCACATAGCATTGCTTCTGGTCAAGGAAAAGGAGTGTGGCAATGGGCCCATTCTGATGAAACTCACTTGTCTGACCACGTTCTCTACTATCCTGAAGCAGCTGGCTTGATAAACAATGGAATGGCTTTTTGAAGACTCAGTTACAGTGTGAGCTGGGTGACAATACTTGGCAAGGCTGGGGCAAGGTTCAGCATGCAATATATGGTGCTGTTTGTCCCATAGCCAGGATTCATGGCTCCAGGGATCAAGGGGTGGAAATGCGAGAGGCCCACTATTACCTCTAGTGAACCACTAGCAAAACTTTTGCTTCTTGTTTCCTTGACTTTATGCTCTGCTGGCCTAGAGGTCTTAATTCTAGAGGGAGGAATGCTTTCACCAGGAGATTCCACTGAACTGGAAGGTAAGACTGCCACCAGGCCACTTTGGGCTTCTCATGCCTCTGAATCAACAGGCAAAGCAGGGAGTCATGGTGCTGACTGGGATGACTGATCTTAAATACCAGGGGAAAATTAGACTACTCCTCTACAAGGAAGTTAAGAACCAGTAGGTCTGGAATATAGGCGATCCCTTAGGGTGTCTATTAGTATCACCATGTCCTGTGATTAAGGTCAATGGAAAACTACAACTCAATCCAGGCAGGACTAGTAATGGCCCAGACACTTTAGGAATGAAGGTTTGGGTCACCTCATCAGGTAAAAAACCACAAACAGTTGAGGTGATTGCTGAAGGCAAAGGGAATACTGAATAGGTAGTAAAACAAGGTAGTTATAAATACGAGCTATAACCACGTGACCAGTTATAGAAAAGAGGAATGTAATTGTCATGAATATTTCCTCCTTATTTTGTTAAGAAAATGTTTGTGTGTAAATACACATAACTAAGCAAATAGCTTTATTTTCTTTCCTTTCTAATTCCCTTATTGTGTAATATAAGATATATTGACCTCATATCAGTGTTTAAGTATTGTTAATTTTATATCTTATATTTAGGTTACAGGATATCAGGAGAAGAATAAATATCACTCAATGACTTTAAGGAAGGGAGTAGTGTGTTTTTAGTTGTATGCAGGATAGTTATATCATGTTAGGTGGAATTACGACCTTGTTAACATCTTTATTTGGAGATTAAGTATGAGCTAAGGAGATGCATCCAGATGCCAAGTTGACAAGTGTGGACTTGTGATTACAATTACCCTATTGGTTTTCCTAGGTCTCTAGCTTGCAGACAGCAGATTATGGGACTTCTCGGCCTCCATAATTGTGTGAGTCAATTTCTGTAATAAATCTCCTCATATATGTATATATGCTATTGGTTCTGTGTTTCTCTGGAGAACTCTGAATAATACACTCTTATATAATTAACCAGTTATTCTTCATTGATCAGAACTAAAGTGAAAGGAGTATTTTATTTCTTGTTTGCTTTTCTTTCTGATAATTACAATTGACTTTAAGGCAACTCAGGAATAAACCTGATGTATCCGATCTTAGCAGAATTAGACCTTGAGTTGATCCCTCCCCTCCATATTAATTATATCACTGTTAAATTTTGTTTCTCTAGAAATTACTATTTCATCATCATCTATAGCTTTCATAATTACAAAACTATATATATAAATTAAATTTATGTATCTAACACATAAATTGAAAAATCTTTCTATGTCTCTTATCTCATGTAGGATTCTCTAAATGCACTCAATTTTATCTCATTTCAAAAATCCTCATTCATTATTTGTCCTCCCTGGTGCACAAAATGGTAGCAGCTAGTTACAGAAGCAATATGATATTTGAAAAATAATTTAATGCAGGTTAATTTATACTTGTAGTGAATATTTGATTATAATAAAAGATATTACAGAAGAGTATGTGGTAATGACCATGTATAATAAAAATAAGTGTGATAAGCATTTAGAAGGAGGTGAGATGATATTAGGCTGAGGTTGATGTATATGGCCTCAGACAGGAAGCTAGACTTGAGCAGGAAGGATGATGAGATTCAGAAAGGCAGGAAAACCTGCGATGGTGTGAGCAAAGACTTGAAGATCTGAAAGTATAAGGTAAGATTTGGACAAAGCTAACCTGTTGGGTTAGATTGGAGCATTTGAGAAGGATTGATGCAAGATATAAACTGAGTTAGGTGGAAGAGGAACGGAATCCTAGAGATGGTTGGAAGTAATAATGCTTGGAGCACTGAAGGCTGAATGGCCTTGATCTCTGTAAGAGAAAACTAGTATGTGGGGAGAGCATGTGGATAAAGAACAGCCTGGACTCGATGGTGTTTAATATCATCTGATGTTAAGCCATCTTGGTTGAGATAGCTTACGAATGGGAAACACAAGCAAACTGGACAAAAGGAAGACTGTTCTGGGGTTTATCAGTGGATGGGCTGTCTACAGGCATTTTAATAATCTCACTATGTCTTGCTGGTGTAAACTTGTAAAAAATCACACCTTCCTTCTCATCTTCATACTGTTTTGCTATTCACCTAGAATCTTATGCTGCTTGTGAAAAAGGGCTCAAGTCATGCTGGGCATCTCAAGAGCCAGAGATTAATTCGATATTAAATCTGGGTTTGGCTTGCATGTAGAGATGAAGAGATGTTCTTGTCCAAGTTTAGCAGTTGCTTAGATGTTGAAGTCCCAATGTTTCAAACTCAGCTCAAAACCCTTTGGTGTGTTTTGAGTTTGGCTCTTGGCAAGGCATGATTTCCTGTTTCTAAGAAAAAAGACTCATGAGAGAGCCTCAATAAAGCTTCTTGGACATCAAAACAACTTTTTGATGAATTAATTGTAAATGAATCAGAAACATATGGATTCATTCTCTTGAGACACACATGTGTTTAAAAGGGAAGCAGTTGGTGCTCAGGGCTAAATGTGTTTTGGGTTTTATCAAATGCAAAATGCTTAGGGAGAAAAAAGAGCAAAAAGGATAAACTGGAACCTCTGCCTTGTCTTTAAATAGACAGGCCCATTTACAATCTTACTCACTGCCACCTATTGTTTTCCAGAAGAAATTCAGCAGTCGTAACTAATCACAGCCGGCCAGGCCTAGGAGTTTACACCATTACATAGTTGTCAGTCTTAGTGGCTTAAGACCTTAAGCAAGGCATTTGAGGCTTAGGAAAGAATAGGTTTTGTTTTCATGTTATTAACAGAGTTCGAGTCCGACCATCTGGTGAGGATTGTTGTCTCTTATGAGCAACTTGTAAATCTACTCATCTTTCATTAAATACTCTTTTGTCCTCTTAAATGTAATAGCTGAAATACAGAGCAGTGTTTTGGAAATTCTGTTTCAAAAGCTATTAGAACTACAATGAGATACCACCTCACATAAATTAAGATGGCTACTTCACAAAAAGAGAAAAAAACAAGGGTTGGTGAGGATATGGAGAAATTGGAACCCTTGTGCACTGTTTGTGGGAAAACAAAATGGTACATATGCTATGGGAAACAATAGGGTAATTTCTCAAAACTTTTAAAATAGAATTACCATATGATTCATCAATTCCCCTTCTGGACACATTCCAGAACTGAAATCAGGAACTTGAAGAGACATTTGTACGCCCATGTTCATAGCAGCATCATTCACAACAACCGAAAGGTAGAAGCAACTCGAGCATTAATTGACAGATGAATGGATAAACAAATTGTGATTTATGCATCTCAACAGAATATTATGCAGCCTTAAAAGAGAAGGGAACTCTAACACATGCTACAACGTGGATGAATCATGAGGACATGATACTAAATGAGATAAGTCAGTCACAAACAGACAAATACTCTATGATTCCACTTATATGAAGTATCCAGAGTAGTCAAATTCCTAAAGACAGAAAGTAGAAGAGTGGAGGCCAGGAGCTGCAGGGAGAGGCAAGTGGGGAATTATAGTTTAATAGGTACAGAGTTTCCGTTTCGCAAGATGAAAAGAATTCTGGAGATGCATGGTAGTGATGTTTGCACAACAGTGTGAATGTACTTAACATCAATGAACTGTACACTCAAAAATGGTTAAGATGGTACATTTTGTGTGATGTGTATTTTATTACAATTTAAAAAACAACAAACGAAGGGATCTTTATTTGAATCCTGTTGACCAGTGTAGTCCCGAGTATATATGACACCTACAGTCCCAGGGATTTTGTCCCCTGGCTCTATACAGTCCAATTCCTGGACTAGAAAGATTTGGTTATGCTTATGAGAAGATGACTTTACATACACACGCACACATACACATACACACACACTCACATCTCCTGCCTCAACTCCCTCAGACAAATTCTGTGACATATCCCAACACATTTCCCTGGCCCCAAAGGCTGTCCTTGGTGTTCATTTAAAAATTTTTTTTGATGAGGAAGATTGGCCCTGAGCTAACATATGCTGTCAATCTTCCTCTTTTTGCTTGAGGAACATTGTCCCTGAGATAACATCTGTGCGAATCTTCCTCTATTTTGTATGTGGGACCCCACCACAGCATGGCTTAATGAGTGACGTGCAGATCTGTGCCTGGGATCTGAATCTGTGAACCCTGGGCAGCCAAAGCAGAACATGCAAACTTAACCACTATCCCACCAGCCCCCAGTCCTTGGTGTTCATTTTAACACACTATCACCTGGAAATTAATTTTGTGCTTGGAGGAGGAGGCATATTTTAATTTGCCAAGTTTTGCTCCCTGGAGGGTAGTTCTGTTTATTTCTGTGTATTATCACGCAATTTATATCAAGTCCTAATGGAGTTATTTGCATACAGGGAATAAAGGAGAACGTTGCTTCTTAAGCTTCATGACCAGCATTCTCACCACTGCATGCAATACATTTTACGTTAGATGTTTCTTGCCAGCTTATACATATAAACACTTTATCTTTTTTCAAGAAAAATGGGAAAAATGTATGGTTTATGGATTATATGATTGATTTATACTATAGGTCATTCGGAAAAGGATTTGAAGTAACTTATGAATAAGAGAAGGTAAAAAGAGAAAAATAAATTGGTGGTAGAGTTAAGATGACGTTAGTATAAAAATATATACAATAGGAACTCCATTGTTTCTACAGAGAGGCCAAAATTTTGGCTCTGGGCTTCTTAACCAATAAAGCAATGAAGAAAATGTACATTATAAGATTCACAGAAATGAATCTTGCTCCACCTAACAAGAGGCCTACTGAAAACAAGTACACTAGAGACCTTAGTCTGATTTTACTTTATCCTTCATTTTTAATTCAATTCATCAAGAAAACTTTTTGGTGCTATAAAGTGACTGATAGAGCCATGGTTTAACAACTTTAATAGACAACCCTGGAACTGATACAGTCTATGAAATATTCGTTTTTTTTAGTCATTAAGATCTTTGCTTCTCCCTATCCTCTTTCAACCTCTTTTAATTCTCCATTTTTCATTAGCATTTCCTGGGAAAGAAATAGGGACTACCTGAGAGGAAATAAAATTTGTTTGTTAATTGTTTTCTCTGTGTTGCTTACCTGATTCCTCTAAAAAATCACAATTTTAGTCTTCCTGCTTAAAATATTTTACTTGAGGTCTAAACAACCACATGGCTTCAGGTACCTTCTCTGATCCTGATTCTGTGCTGTGTCAGCTACTCGGTAGCTTGGCAGCATGGAAATGGCATTAGATCAAGAATTAGCTACAGCTAGCACATGGGGTAAGAAGTTACTGGTTTGTCTATGCCTCTTTCCTGGTCTCTAACACAGGGAGCATGAACTAGACAGTCGCCTAGGTCCTTCACAGCTGTGCATTATATGAGTTGTTTAATCTTTCTGCTCAGACATGACTCAAGTACATGGAAATATCCTTTGGTGTAGTGTTATCTTCCAATAATCTCTATTTAATAATCTCTAGCTAGGAAATGTCGGTAATGAAAGAACTACTTAAAAGTGCTTCTGAGTTCTTTGGGGCAGGAGTCCAAGAAGAATGCCTTCTGTAATTAAAAGGACAGGGACATTAGTGAGGAGCAGGGAGAAAGAGGTTGGGATGTCATCCTGGGATCAAAATGACTACTATATACACAATGGAATTTGGCAGTCTGGATTGTTTTGGCTTTATTTCCATTCACTTAAAATGAGCGTGTGTGGGAAGGAGTTCGTGGGAAATGGGGATGGAGGAGATATAATTTATTTTGGGTATTGTGCATTAGTCATTTTCATCTGCGGAGTCACCACCTGAAAGAAACATCAGACAGCAATAGACGTCATTCATAAGCAATACGTTTGTTTTAAGAGAGACCTTTATGGATGTGATTAAGCTCTGCTAAACATCCTATGCCACTGGGACCGGAAGTATTCTCATTGTGTATTCTCACTTCTGAAATGCCATGACTCAGGAAATACATGAACTTTAAACACTGTGCTGGCTGAATCCATACATGTTTTTGGGAACTGGAGAAAGAAGATAGAATAATCTGGTCACTCAAGCCTTGATTATTTGGACATTTAATCTTAAATCATCCAGACAATTTCGTTAATTTTCTGTGTCCTTTTTTTGGAAGTAGATACTATTGCTTTTGCATCCAAAAGCAACTTATTTTTTCATTTAACTTTAATAGTTCAAATTATGTCCATGCTAATTTACTGGTACAACTTGGAGCAATCATAATACACACATTTACAGTAATTCTCCACAATGTTCCTTGAGATGGTCTTAATCTAAAACTGGTGGACAGAATTATTTTTAGTGTAACCTTGGTATTTTGCTAGAAGGAATGCAAAAGTCTTTCTAAAAGGAAAGGACAAATAGCTTTTGTATTACAGTAAAGCTCTGGGTTAATATACATATCCAGATAACTCAACGACTAAACAGACAAACCAGTGAACAATCAGAAAGTGTAGTAGCCATGAGGTGGACCTGTAATGTGGGATTTTCCTTTCCCAAATTTGGCCATAATTGGAAAATATTCCAGACTCCATTGACATCTCAAATGATCAAATCCACATTTGATTTGAATTAAAAATCATTTCAAAAGCATTGTGAGAAAAAGCACATGGTAAGTAATGTCATCTTTTATAAATTTGAGTTAGAGTGGGTTGTAATTTCATTTGGTTATATAACTCCCTCCTTTCTGTCTGAATGTTACTACTTCCTAATACTAAATTGCTGATACTTTAAAACTGGGTCCATCCACAGTTCAATTGATTAATTAAATGTGAAATATCAAAATGTTTAATTTTCCCTACCACTGCATAGTTTGAAAAAGACTATCATGACACAAAAATCCAGAACCAAAGGCAATAGCAAAAGCCGATCAAAACAAGCAAGATGATACACAAAAATCAATCCAAAAGTCCCAAGAAACTACTTGGCATATTTTCTAAGTTTCATTATTTCATAAGTTTCCTATTTATTCAAAGAAAAGCTCAAATATAATACATTCATTCAGAGGATCTCAATTTGGTCACAAGAATATTTCTTCAGGAGAGTCTTTAATATTTGCAAGATATAAAATTGGTGAGAGGCTTTTGCAAGTTCAGATAACAGGTGCTCCTGGAAGGCTTTTTCCAAAGCTTTGTGAATTGACATTAATCTCTGACGTTAGAGGGTTCCAGGTTGCTTTCTGATGGGAACCTGGTAGCAATCACTCATTGTAGTTCAAGGTATAAAACATCCTGGAAAGGTTCATATCTTGAGAATTGTTCAAAGATCTCCCTGAAGGGTGAGCTTTGATAATCCACAATTTGTTTACTTTTCATCATCTATTTAGGAAGAATTGTATTTAGTTAAAGTGAAAGTATAGCCCATTTATTTTTAAAATTTTTATTGTGGTAAAATACACGTAACTATCTTAGCCGTTTTTAATATACAGTTCCGCAGTGTTACCTACATTCACATTGTTGTGCAACCAATCTCCAGAACTTTTCACCTTGCAAAGCTGAAACCATACACTTGTTAAACAATAACTCCCCATTCTTTTCTCCCCCCAGTCTCTGGCACCCACCATTCTACTTTCTGTCCCTATGAATTTGACAACTCTAGATGCCTCATATAAGTGGAATCATACAGTATTGATTTTTTGTGTCTGGTTCATTTCACTTATCATCGTGACTTCAAGGTTCATCTATGTTGTAGCATGTGTCAGAATTCCCATCCTTTTTAAGGCTGACTAATACGCCATTGTATATAAATACCATAATGTGTATCTATTTTTATACCATAATTTGTTACCTATTTATCTGTTGATTGACACTTGAATGGCTTACATCTTTTGGCTATTGTGAATAATGTTGTTATGAATATGGGTTCAAAAAACACCTTTGCTAGTATCTCATTTGTTAAATTAAAATTTTATTCTCTACAAATTGGAGAAGAAACAGATTCTGAGGCAATCTAAAATGTATGTTTAATTCTTCCCTAAAAATTCTGAGCATAAGTTGTAGAGGAGCTATTCTTTGAATGGTTAATGGTAGACCTTCTATTACCTTGTGAAGAATTCCTGTGTGACTCACATTAAGATATGTTGACTTAATATTGACCTTTCCCTAACATTTAACTCATAAACAAGAAAAGTTATGGATTAAATTAAATGAAATCAACTTAGACATCTGATTCTTAAAGCTAAATCAAAACCCATACTTGATTCCACTTTGAGAATTATGGTACATTGGAATGATCTTTAAATAGATCACATATGAATTTCCAGTGAAGTAAAACGAGGATGTGTTCTGATTTCTCCTTATTCTAAATTTCACCTTAATGACTTAACAACACTTTTTACCCCATTCATTATCCATTCACTAAATTAATCATATGTTCTATGAATCTTTACGGAACCCCTACTGTTTCGGGCACTCTGTTAGGTGATGGGCATATAGCTGTGAAGAACACAAACAAGGTCCTAGACCACACAATTCTTACGTTAAATACAGACAACAAACAAATAAATAATTCACCTCCCCCAAAACAATTTTTTTTAGTTATGATTAAGTACTACAAAGGAAACAAGAAAAGGCAATATGATAGCTTGAATTTTATTTGATGTACAATATGAAATTCTGAGACAGTTCCGAGAGGGAGAGTGACATGTTCTAATTTTGCCTCTTAAAAATCACTCTGGCTTTTGAGTGGAGAAGAGAATTTGGGGATCAAAGAGTAGGGACAGAATCATAGGGACCAGTTAGGAAGCTGTTTCATTAGTCTAAATAATTGGAACTTCACCAAAGCCAAATTTATTTCAGCTGTTAAGATTTGCAAGTGGAAGTCCAATTCCTTCCCTTGGCAGTCAAGACTCGGTTTCATTAGAGATATACAGGCAGGCAGAATAAAGTCCAACCCACTCTCCGTTAGCATGTACCAACTCAGCCTAGAGTCATGAGAATCTCTACTCCTCTCTATTGTCTTTAGCTACCATTCCCCTCCACTCTATTACTCACAGCATGGAGACTAGGAAGGGAAATTAAAACTTGCTTTAATTGTTTCATATCTTGTGAGTCTTTGTTTCCAGTGCAAAGTCTCACTCATTTGGAAGAAAAACTATCTCCCAGATCTATTTTTGGAACTTATAAAACTAGTCTTTAGGGCACTCAAATAAAATTAATTTCTAAAGGCAAGATTAAAGAAAGATTTACAGCTATATTTAGCTTAAAAGTTAATTGTTCCATTATTTATACGTTTGTCTTCAATTCATCTGGTGTGTATTAGGGTTCATGAAAAAATGTTTCTCACGAATTTACTTTCAAATGATTAACTAATTTCTTCAGTTCCATTAATTTAAAATTCACCATTTCAGTATGCCTTTAGAAGATGATATTTAAAATATTTAAATTGATGCATAAAATGATCTGTATACTACCATGTCAATGGAAATACTCTTCTTAATATCATGGGTTTATAGTATATATGTTTTAATCTCTGAGAGAATATTAAATTCTTTCTTTCTGTCTTGTTCTTTAACATTTTTTGACTGACCTCTCCTCTTGATTTTTCTCAAACAAGTGTAGGATTTCTTAAGAGAAAAAAAAATAAAACTATCCTAGATGAATTTTTTTCTAATTTTTGAAAATGTATGTATAAATTTGGTGATGATTGCTATGTTTTCACATCTGGAAACATTATATATATGTATATAAATAAAATTAAGATTTTATTTTATGTCTCTAAAAAGATAGTCATAGTATATAATAGATACTAGATATAAACAGACATATATATGCACTAAATATTATATATATACACACATTTATACATATGTGTACATATACGCTAACTACAGTACTGTTTATGTATTTAAATAATATATAAGTATAAAATGGTTGTGTATTCTTGGATATTTAATATTTTAAAATTTGAATTATGAATAAAACAGTATTTCCTCATATATTCCTTCAGAAAATAGCTAATAAGTAGCAAGAATACTATTTGTTAGACATTTATTTTTATCTGGATATATTGGTAAATGATCCTAGTTTAAGTTCTGCATCATTCTCTTTAGATTTCTAGATAGTTAACCATATCATCTACAGATGGGTGATGCTATTCTTTCCTTTTCCGATAGAAATTACTTTTTAAAACATTCTCTTTCACTCACTTATCAGGCACTTATAAGATAATGTAAACAACTGTAGTGAAAATTATTTCACCTTAAAGTTTTGCTGTTTTCTCAATTTTAAGATATTTCTCAGAAAAATGGCAGAATAGGAGTTTTCTACCATCTTGCCCCCAAAGAACACCAATTTTGACAATCACCCATGACCAAAAGTGCCTTTTTGGAAGTCTAGGAGTCCAGCAGAGAAGTTCCAGCACACCACTGAATCAAAAATAATCCAAGATTGGATGCCTTGAAGAGGGTGAAAAATCAGTTTTACTTAACCCGCACCACACCTCTCCCAAGGTGGCATCACACAGCGCTAAGAGAGAAGTTATCCACCCACAATTTCTCCCATGGGGGAAAGTAAGAGCATGGTGAGTGAGAAGCCAGCTTCTCCCGCAATGCATGACACTGCCAAAGAGGCTCACTTTTTCCATGTCCCACCCAGAACTGAGGTGTTCTGCATAGTTAGGGGGGAGGGAAGGCCTGGGAGAACATCAGCGTGGGCTCTCAGAAAATGTCAGAGGTACTTGGATCATATTAACCACTTTGTGGACTCCACCAGAAAGTCTACCCATGAGCTGCTGGGGTTGCATCATCTTCAGATTCCCCAACAGTCAGTAAAGACTGGAGATGGTGACTGCTTTTACAAACATGAAGACAGCGGGGTGATGTCAGCAACACAGCAGAGTGAACTGTTCCCTTTGTCTCTCTCACTTCAAACTACAGCTAAATGGATAGTCATTAATCAGAGGAGGATACCCACAGAGCACATCAGGATGACTGAGAGACCTGCACAGCTATACATCTGAAGGTGGATGGACCACCTGCTGGGGAGGTGCTGGAGAAAAGTGAGCACTCTATGGCCCCCAGGAAGCCCAGTATATGCATGCAATTGGTCTCCCAGCTGGAGCACTCATAGCACCCCTGCAGCCTTGAGGGTGGGAGTGCACCTCAGCGTGACTGTGGGAAGAGGTGATGGCAGCCCTGAGCCCCCACATAACCACTTCCCTATCTGGTGGGAGAGCCCACAGTGCTGTGTGGTCCACAGGGAGCAGCTCAGGCGTGGACTCAGTGGGGAGGCCCTATCCACCAAGCACAATGGCTGGTGTGACCTAGGAGGAGACAGCAGCAGATCTGTGCACCCGAGTGAACGAACTCCTGGCTGCTATCAATGCCCATAGTACCACTGTGGCCCTGAAGAGGGTAGTGAATCTTGGCGGGACTGTGGGAGCAGGAGGCAGCAACCCTGAACTCCTTCATGATTTCTCTCTGGACTGGTGGGAGAGCCCACAGTACCACCACAGTCCCAGGGAGTGGCTCTGGCTTGGACCCAGTGGGGAGGCTGCATCCACCAAGCACAACAGCTGGTAAGACCTAGGAGCAGACAACAGTGAATCTGCATGCTTGGGTGAGCAAACTTCCAGCTGCTACAAATGTACCACAGCAGGCCTGAAAGGGGGAGTGCCTCTTGGCGAGACTGTGGGAGCAGGCAGTGGCAGCCCTGAGCCCCTGTGTGATTGCTTTCCAATTGTAGGGGAGCCCACAAGGCCACTGCTGTCCCAAGGAGTGGCACAGACTTGGACAGGCACAGCTGACAAGGATCATGGCAGGTTTAGAACACACAGTGGTGGCAGGTGGAATCTGTGACCAGATACTATCACTATGCAATGGCACAAATCCACTCCATCAAGTAGTACGAAGAAATATACTAATTCTCCAGACCAGAAGGAAAAAGACAAACACACAGAAATCAACCCTGAAGACACAGAAATCTACAATCTAAATGACAGAAAATTCAAAATAGCTATCATTAAAAAACTCAATGAGTTAAAAGAAAACTCAGAAAGATAGTTCAATGAAATCAGGAACAAAATTAATGAATGGAGGGAATTCTTCACAAAAGAGATTGAAACTATAAAGAAAAACCAATCAGAAATGTTGGAGATGAAAAACACAATGGGGGAGATAAAGAAAAATCTTGAGTCATTAAATAACAAAGCTGATATAATGGAGGATAGAATTAACAATCTAAAGGATAGGGATATAGAAATGTTTCAGATGGAGGAGGAGAGGGAACTAAGACTAAAAAGAAATGAAGAAATTCTCCCAAGAAATATCTGATTCAATTAGGAAATGCAACACAAGGATTATAGGTATTCAAGAGGGAGAAGAGTGGGAGAAAAGAGCAGAGAGCTTGTTCAAAGAAATCATAGCTGAGAAGTTCCCAAACCTGGAGAAGCAGCTGGAATTACATGTAAATGAAGCCAACAGAACTCCTAATTGCATAAATGTAAAAAGACTTTCTCCAAGGCATATATTAGCAAAACTGGCAAAAGTCAATGACAAAGAAAAAATGTTAAGGGCAGCAAGGCGGAAGAAAATAACCTACAAAGGAATCTCTATCAGGCTTTCAGTGGATTTCTTAGCAGAAACCTTACAGGCTAGGAGAGACTGGAATGATATGTTCAAAGTTATGAAAGACAAAAACTTTCAGTCAATAATAATCTAACTAATGAAAATATCTTTCAGATATGATGGAGAAATAAAAACCTTCCCAGATAAACAAAATCTGAGGGAGTTCATCACCACAAGACGCACCCCCCTGACAAGATATGATCAAGAATGCCCTCATACCTGAAAAAAAAAGAAGAAAAGGGCTACAAGGATTTGAGCAAGGAGATAAATAGGCAGACAAAATCAGAAAATTGCAACTCTCTATCAGAACAGATTAGCAAACACTTAACTATAATTCTAAACATAAAGGGCAGGAAAACATCAAAAATAAATATAATCACTTCATCTTGAAGATAAACTCACAACACAAAATAGAATAAGTTGTGACAATAACTTAGAAGGGGAAGAGGAAAGCAATGGAACCTGCTTAGACTAAGGGAATAAGAGACTATCAGAAAATGAACTATCTCATCTACAAGATCTTTTATACAAATGTCAAGATAACCACTAAACAAAAAATAAGAACAGAGACATAAATGATAAATAAAGAGGAAATGGATAAAATCATAATAAAGAGCCATCAAACTGAACTGGCAGTCTGGCATAGAGGGGACGAGAAATGAGGGAAATACAGAATAACAAGAAAACAAGCGATAAAATGGCAGAATTAGGCCCTCATATAGCAGTAATCACTCTAAATATAAGTGGATTGAATTCCCCAATCAAAAGACACAAAGTGGCTGGATGGATTAAAAAAAAATACCCAACAATATGCTCCCTCTAGGAAACACATCTCAGTTCTAAAGACAAACGCAGGCTTAGAGTGAAAGGATGGAAGATGATACTCCAAGCTAATGACAAACAAAAGGAAGCAGGTCTTGCCATACTTATATCAGACAAAGTAGACTTTAAGATAAAAAAGACAATGAGAGGTAAAGAGGGGCAGTATATAATGATAAAAGGGACACTCCACCAAAAGGACGTAACACTTATAAATATATATGCACCTAAAACAGGAGCACCAAAGTAAATAAACCAACTATTTATTGACCTAAAAAGAGACATTAGTGGCAACACAATAATAGTAGGAGACCTTAATATCCCACTTTCTTCATTGCAGAGATCAACCAGACAGAAAGCCAACAAGGAAATAGTGGAAATAAATTAAAAACTAGACCACAAGGACTTAACAGACATATATAACACTCCATCCTAAATCAGCAGAATACACATTATTCTCAAGTGCACATGGAATGTTCTCAAAGATAGACCATACGTTGAGAAACAAGGCAAGCCTTAAGAAACTTAAGAAGATTGACATCATATCAAGCATCTCTTCTGACCGTGATGCTATGAAACTAGAAAACAACTACAAGAAAAACCTCGGAAATGACAAACATGTGGAGACTAAACAACATGCTACTGAACAACCAAGGGATCACTGAAGAAATTAAAGGATAGATCAAAGAATATCTGGAGAAAAATGAAAATACACAATACCAACTCATATGAGAAGCAGCAAAATAATCCTAAGAGGGAAATTCATAGCTATAGAGGTGCACCTTAACAAACAAGAAAAATCTCAAATAAGTAATCTTAAACTACACCTAACACAACTAGAAAAAGAACAAACAAAGCCCAAAGTCAGCAGAAGGAGGGAAAATATAAAAATTAGAGCAGAAATAAAGGAAATTGAAAACACACACACACACACACACAAAATAGTAGAAAGGATCAGTGAAACTAAGGGCTGGTTCTTTGACAATATAAAAAAAAATTGAAAAACTCTTAGCCAGACTCACTAAGAAGTAAAGAGAGAAGGCTAAAATAAATAAAATTAGAAATGAAAGAGGAGAAATTACAACAGATTCCACAGAAAACCAAAGGATTATAGGAGAATACTACAAGAAACTATATGCCAACAAATTGGATAACCTAGAAGACATGGATAAATTCTTAGACTTATACAACCTCCCAAAACTCAACCAAGAAGAAACAGAGAATCTGAATAGACCAATCACAAGTAAAGAGATCAAAACAGTAAGCAAAAATCTCCCAAAAAATAAAAGTCCAGGACCAGATGACTTCTCTGGAAAATTCTACCAAACATTCAAAGAAGATTTAGTACCTATTCTTCTCAAACTATTCTAAAAAATTGAAGAATACAGAACACTTCCTAACACATTTTATGAGGTCAATATCATCCTGGTCCCAAAGCCAGACAAGGATAACACAAAGAAAGAAAACTACAGGCCAATATCACTGATGAACATAGATGCAAAAATCCCCAACAAAGTATTGGGAAACTGAATACAGCAAAACATCAAAAGGATCATACACTATAATCAAGTGGGATTTATACCAGGGATACAGGGATTGTTCAACATCCGCAAATCAATCAATGTGATACACCACATTAAAAAATGAGGAATAAAAACCACATGATCATCTCAATAAATGCTGAGAAAGCATTTGAGAAGATCCAACATCCATTTATGATAAAAACTCTCAATAAAATGTGTATAGAAGGAAAGTACCTCAATGTAATAAAGGCCATATATGACAAACCCACAGCCAACACTATACTCACTGGGGAAAAACTGAAAGCCACCCCTCTGAGAACAAGAACAAGACAAGAGTGCCCGCTCTTACCACTGTTATTCAACATAGTACTGAAGGTTTTGGCCAGAGCAATTAGTCAAGAAAAGGAAATGAAAGGTATCCAAATTGGCAAGGAAGAAATGAATCTCTCCTTGTTTGCAGACATGATTTTATACATAGAAAACCCTAAAGAATCCATCAGAAAACTATTAGAATAATAAACAACTATAGCAAATTTACATGGTACAAAATCAACTTACAAAATTCAGTTGCATTTCTATACTCTAATAACAAACAGAAAGAGAACTTAAGAATACACTCCCATTCAAAACCACAACAAAAAGAAGGAAATATCCAGCAATAAATTTAACCAAGGAGGTGAAAGACATTCATTATATAATGAGAAGTTTAAGACAGTATTGAAAGAAATCGATGATGACATAAAGAAATGGAAAGATATTCCATGCACATGGATTGGAAGAATAAACATAATTAAAATGTCCATACTACCTAAAGCAATCTGCAGATACAATGCAATCCCAATCAGAATCCCAATGACATTCTTCATGGAAATAGAACAAAGAATCCTTAAATTCATGTGGGGGAAAAAAAAGACCTTGAATAGCTAAAGCAATCCTGAGAAAAAAGAGAAAAACTAGAGGCATCTCAATCCTTGACTTCAAAATATACTACAAAATCATAGTAATCAAAACTGCATGGTACTGGTAAAAAAAAAAAAGCACACAGATCACTGGAACAGAATTGAAAGCCCAGAAATAAAACCATATATCTATAGACAGCTAATTTCCAACAAAGGAGCCAACAATGTACAATGGAGAAGGGAAAATCTCTTCAATAAACAGTGTTGGGATAAATGGAAAGCTACATGAAAAAGAATGAAAGTAAACCTTTATAGTTTTCCATACACAAAAATTAACTCAAAATGGATTAAAAACTTGAAGGTAAGATGTGAAACCATAAAACTCCTAGAAGAAAGTATAGGCAGTCCACTCTTTGACATCGGTCGTAGAAGGATCTTTTCAAAGACCATGTCTACAGGGAAACAAAAGAAAAAATAAACAAATGGGACTTCAATACACTAAAAATCTTCTACAAGGCAAAGGAAACCATGAAAAACTCAAAAAGACAACCTACCACCTGGGAGAAAATATCTGGAAATCATGTATCTGACAAGTGGTTAATCTCCAAAATATATAAAGAACTCATACAACTAAACAACAAAAAACCAAACAACTCCATCCAAAAATGGGCATAGGATATGAACAGACATTTTTCCAAAGAGATATACAGATGGCCAACAGGCACATGAAAAGATGTTCAACATCACTCATCATCAGGGAAATGCAAATCAAAACTACATGGAGATACCACCTTCTACCTGTTAGAATGGCTAGAATAACCAAGACAAAAAATAACAAATGTTGGAGAGGATGTGGAGAAAAAGGAACGCTCATACACTGTTGGTGGGAACACAAACTGGTGCAGCCACTATGGAAAAAAGTATGAGGATTTCTCAAAAAATTAAAAATCAAAATACCATATGACCCAGCTATCCCATAACTGGGTATTTATCCAAAGAACTTGACATCAATGATTCAAAGAGACTTATACACTCTTATGTTCATTGCAGCATTATTCACAATAGCCAAGATGTGGAAGCAACACAAGTGCCCATTGACTGATGACTGGATAAAGAAGATGTGGCATATATATATAATGGAATACTACTCAGCCATGAAAAAGATGAAATCATCTCATTCACAACCACATGGATGAAACTTGAGGGCATCATGTTAAATAAAATAAGCCAGACAGAGAAAGACAAACACCATATGATTCACATATGATTACACTCATATGTGAAAGATAAACAAATATGTGGACAAAGAGAATGGATTAGTGGTTACCAGAGGAGAAGGGGGTTGGGGGTTGGGCACAAGGGGTAAAGGGGCACATATATATGGTGACAGTCAAATAATAATTCACAACTGTAATTTCACAGTGTTGTAAACTATTGTGACCTCAATTAAAAAAATATGAAGACAGCAATGCAAGACTTCAAGGAACATAAAAAATCAAGGAAACGTGACACCACCAAAGGAAAACTATAATTTTACGGACACTGGCCCCAAAGAAAAAGAGATCTGTGATTTGCCCAATGAAGAATTCAAAATGATTATTTTAAGGAAGTTCAGTGAGCATCAGGAAAACAGTACAAACAAAATGAGTTTAACAGTGAAATGGATGTCATAAAAAAGAACCAAACAAAAATTCTGGAGCTGAAGAATACAATGAATGAAATGAGAAATACAGTGGAGAGTATCAACAGCAGACTTGATCAAGCAGAAGAAAGAATCTGTGTGGTAGAAGATAGGCCATTTGACATTATCCAGTCAGAGGAGAAAAAAGCAAAACCAATGAATAAAAATGAAGAAAGCTTACATGAATTACAGAATATCATCAACAGAAACAATCTAACACTGAGTCCCAAAAGGAGAGGAGAGGGAGAAAGAGGCAGGAAGCTTATTTAAAGAAATAATGACTGAGAACTTCCCAAACCTTAGGAGAGATTTGGACATCCAAGTTCATGGAGCTCTGAGATCCCTAAAAAGTTTCAACCCAAAAAGATTTTCTCCGAGACACCTTATAATAAAACTGTCTACAATCAACAAAAGAGAGAGAATTTTAAAAGCAGCAAAGGAAAAAGGAAATCCTCACATGCAAGAGAACACCCATAAGGCTAACAGCAAATTTCTCAGCAGGGACCTTGCAGGCCAGGAGAGAGCGGGCTGATGCATTCAGGTGCTTAAAGAAAAAAAAAAAACTGCCAACCAAGGATACATTACCTGGCAAAGCTGGCTTCAGAAATGAAAGAAAGGTAAAGACTTTTCAGACAAACAAAAGCTGAGGGAGCTCATCAGCACTAGACGTACCTAACAAGAAATGCTGAAAGGAGTTCTCAAAACTGAAATGAAAGGATGCTACTTAGTAATTTGAAAACATATGAAGACACAGTCTTTACTGAGAGTTGGTGTGGTATCCTGCTTCAACAGCGCTTGGACAGAACGGCTGCTCATCCAGCCACTCAGACCCAGCCCTCCACCACCTCCTCACAGTGCCCTTGGGCCCCCAAGGCCCCACCATAGCTCTAGCACCACACAGCCACCTCTGCTTCTGCCACCTTTCCCTAGCCAGCCACTGTAGTGTGCCAGAATAACACCAGAACTTGGAGGCCACCGTCAACTGCCAGAGCAACCTGAAGCTCTATGCCTCCTGTCTATTTGTCCACGTCTTACTACTTTGACCACAGCAAGGTGGCTTTGGAGAACTGTGCCAAATATTTTCTTCACCAGTCTCATGAGGAGAGGGAACACGCTGAGAAATTAATGAAGCTGCAGAACCACGAGGTGGTGGAATCTTCCTTCAGGATGTGAAGAAACCAGACAATGATGACTGGGAGAATGGGCTGAAGACAAGGTAGTGTGCATTACACTTGGAAGAAAATGTGAGACTACTGGAACTGCACAAACTGGCTGCTAACAAAATAACCCCCATTTCTGTGACTTCACTGATGCTCATTACCTAAATGAGCAAGTGAAATCCAGCAAAGAATTGGGTGATCACATAACCAACTTACGCAGGATAGGGGCCCCTCAAATCTGCCATGGCAGATTATCTCTTTCCACACCCTGGAAGACAGTGATAAGGAGAGCTAAGCCTTAGACTGGCTTCCCATAGCCACGAGGTGACTCCCCTGGTCACCAAGGCAGTGCATGCATGTTGAGCTTACCTTTACCTTTTCTATAAGGTCTACAAAAGCAGCTACTTAAGTTCTTTCATTTGTACTGTGCCTTCAAATAAAGCAATTTGGTATAAAAAAAAAAAAGTCCAGAATGCTCTAATACTATAACATGGTGGTGTGTTAATCACTTAACTCTAGCATAAAGATTGAAGGACAGGGGCTGGCCCTGTGGCCGAGTGGTTAGGTTCATGTGCTCCGCTGCAGGTGGCCCAGTGTTTCATTGGTTCGAATCCTGGGTGCGGACATGGCACTGCTCATCAAGCCATGCTGAGGCGGTGTCCCACATCCCACAACTAGAAGGACCCACAATGAAGAATATACAACTATGTACCAGGGGGCTTTGGGGAGAAAAAGGAAAAAAATAAAATCTTTAAAAAAAAGATTAAAGGACAAAAGTATTAAAAATAACAACAGCTACAATAATTTGTTAATGGATACACAATATATAAAGATGTAAGTTGTGACATCAAAAAGATAAAATGGGGGGAGTAAAAAGGTAGAGTTTTTGTATATGGTCAAAATTAAGTTAGCAGCTTAAAATAGACTGTTATAACATAACATGTTTTATTTAAGCCTCATGGCAACCACAAAGAAAAATCTTATAGTAGATATACAAAAGATAAAAAGGAGGGAATAAATGCATATCTCTACCAAAAACTCTTAGTTCAAAAGGAAGCTAGCAAGAGAGGAAGAGAGGAACAAAGAAGCCACAAAAGATTGGCTAGTAAATAATCAATAAGATAGCATTAATAAGTCCTCACCTATCAATAATTACTATAAATTTAAATACATTAAATTCTCCAATCAAAAGACATAGAGTGGCTGAAAAGAAAAAAACAAGACTTGACTATATGCTGCCTACAGGAGGCTCTCTTGAGCTTTAAGGACACATATAAGCTCAAAGTGAAGAGATGGAAAAAGATATTCCAAGCAAATGGAAGCCAAAATAGAGCAGGGGTAGCTATACTCACGTTAGACAAAATAGACTTTAACTCAAAAGCAGTAACAAGAGACAAAGAAGGTCATTATGTAATGATAAAAGGGGCAATTCATCAAGAGGCTATAAAAATTGTAATTTATATGTACCCAACATTTCAGCACCTAAATATAGTAAGCAAACACTAACAGATCTGTAGGGAGAAATAGACAACAATACATAATAGTGGAGGACATCAATATCCCACTTTCAACAATGGATAGATCATCCAGACAGAAAATCGATAAGGAAACATTTGACTTGAACTATACTTAAGAACATGTGGACCTAACAGATACATGGAGAACATTCCATCCAACACCAGCAGGATATATGCACTCTTCCTGAGTGCACTTAGAACATCCTCCTGGATGGATCAAATGTTAGGTCACAAGACAAGTGAAATTAGCCAGAGAGAGAAAGACAAACACTGTATGATTTCACTTATGTATAGAATGTAAAAAAGAACAAAAAAAAGTCACACTGATATAAACAGAAAGTAGAATGGTGCTTACAGAGGGTTAGGAGATGGAGATGATAGGGAGATGCTGGTCAAAGGATGCAAGCCTTCAGTGATAAAGCTCTGGGGATCTAATGTGCTGCATGGTGACTATAGGTGATAATACATTCTTAAAAATATCTTTCTTATAACTGCTCTTTAACACTTCTCTACATGCATTATAGATTGACAGTCACATCCATTCACTGATATAACACTTTGCTCAATGTAGCAAGCAAGCAGCATTCCTAGAAACACCTTTTTCACAAGTATTCTTAAAACACATCTCTACTTGCACACAGAATGTACTTGAAATTTTCTGAGAGTAGAACTTAAGCATTTTCACCATACACACACAAAATAGGTCACTGTATGGAGTGATGGATGTGTCAATTCACCTGATTGTGGTAATCATTTCACGTAGCATAAGTATATCAAATCATCAATTTGTACACTTTAAATACACAAATTTTTATTTGTCAATTATACCTCAAATAAGCTGAAAAAATTTCCTTATTATGTTCAAGAAAAAAGAAAAGTCTTTTTAAAAAATCAAGAATGGGAATTCACTCATCAAATTATAATTGAAAAATTATTATTTAATATTCACATGAACCCTGTGCTACGTGCATCCCATGTCTGATCGCATTGAATCCCCACAACTTTGTAAATCAGGGCTTATAATCTCAGTTACACAGATTAGGAAAGCATAGTTTGGAGAGTTAAAGATCTTTTTAGCAGTTTAAAAAAATATATTGGTGGGGTATTTTTTATTTATTTATTTTTTTAAAGATTGGCACCAGAGCTAACAACTGCTGCCAATCTTTTTTTTTTTTCTGCTTTTTTTCTGCCCCAAACCCCCCAGCACATAGTTGTGTATTTTTAGTTGTGGGTCCTTCCAGTTGTGGCATGGGGGATGCCACCACAGCATGGCCTGATGAGTGGTGCCATGTCCATACCCAGGATCCGAACCAGTGAAACCCTGGGCCGCAGCAGCAGAGCACAGGAACTTAACCACTGGGCCACAGGGCCAGCCCAGCAGTTTTACTATTTGTTTCTCTGTTTGATATTTATCCTTCTCAGGCTTCTTCGAGGTTCTTGGATTTACGGTTTGATGTTTTTTCTTACTTTTGGAAAATTCCTGATCATTGTCTCTTCAAATATTTCTTTTATTCATTATCGTTTCCTCCTAGGATTTCAATTACATATATTAAATATTGTCCAAGAGCTCTTGGGTGGTCTGTTTTGTTTTTAGTCTTTCTCTTTGGGTTTAAGTTTGAATACTTAAAAGATAATGTATATTGACATTTTTCAGGTCACTGATTCTTTTGATCACAACCTGTAGTAAATCTACTGATGAGCACCTCTAAAGAATTCTTCATTTCTGATATTGTGTGTATGTGCTTATTTATAATATTTTCATTTGACTCTTTATCATTTCTCTGCTGAAATTTTCCATATGTTTATCCATGTTTTTCACTAAGCCTCTGGCATGTTAATCATCGTTAGTTTCAAATTCTGATTGATAATCCTAGCATCTGATTCATCTCTGAGTCCAGTTATATTGATTACTTTAGTTCTTGACGAGTTGTTTTTTGCTAGCTCTGTTTTGTGTCTCATAATTTTTTGTTGAGTCCTGAACATGGTATGGTAGATATTGAGGTAAATTGTATCCGTACCTGAAAATGGGCCTGCCTCTGTCTGTCATGCTGGTTGTACGGAGGTTTGACTTATTTCAGTCAGGAGTTGAGCTGTCTTTGGGTTTTCTTGTTGCTATCAGTACTTCCAGTGTACCACTGGGCTCTAAATTCTCTAACAGTGGTCTTCTGTTGTCTTGTGTTTAGGGTGGAGGCGAATCACACGAGGGATTTTATCAGCATCCCTTCTTCTTCCTCTGCATGTCTGAACCACACACAGGGCTCCCCCCAGGATCCTTCCCTTCTCCCAGCAGTAGACATATCTTGCTTGTTACTCAGTACTAGGCTCCTTGGGTTGGGTGGGGGGGCTCTGTCGTCCTGTTCCAATCTCAGTCTTCCTCTCAGTCTTGCTGTGCTTGGATCTCAGGTTTATGGCTTTCTCAGTGCTCCTGTCCGCCCTCTCCACGACAGAAAATCTCTGCCTTTATTTGTAGTTGATTTTGGGAGGGAAAGAGTTTATTATCGCACCCCCAGTGGTAGCAAACTTCTGCTTAGATTGGGGTGGGATCCAATGTCAGAGATGATGTCCTACCCTTCCTCCACAGTAGAGAACTTATCTTACATCTTTTTCCAAGCAATTATGCTTTCTCCAGGCATGCTTCTTCAAAGACACCAATGTGTCCCACAGTTGGAAAGTCTTCTGAGTTTTCCCCAAGAGGTAGACATATTTTGCTTCTATCCATCCTCTAGAAGCAATTATTCTTTATCTGTTCCCTGAGTCACAAAAATTTGCTACCCTCTTCCAGGAACCTATGAGTTTGTTTCTGATGAAAGTGTATACAAATTATCCAAATATGTCCTGTGTGTTCTGTGTTGTTTATTTCTTTACAGCAGGCTGGCACCAGTAGCTCAAAAGCCCATCAGGACTAAATTCAAATTCTAACACATCAGTACTCAAAAATATCGTCCAAAGCAGCATATTTTTAGTGAATTAGAGCCTGCCTGCTTTGCACACCTTACAAAATTGCACCCCAAATCTGCTAGCCACAGGTAAGACAAACTCTAGGATTATAAAATATCCCAAGAAACTCCTGCCTTTTGGAATTCTGTGACCCAGAGACTCCCTGTTGTGCTGCTGAATGACATCATCCAGACACCAATTTTCCCCTTCATCAATTCCGCCCCCCTCAGGAATTCCCTTGTTCTTTTCCCCTTCTGGGCCGTTGTCTCTGGAAGTTTTCGTGCTGTGAGATATTTCCCCCTACATTCTCACACGCAAATCTGTCAGTATGCCACGCAAAAAAAGCTCATTACACGTTAGTCACCTTGCGATCATATATTTTTCCTCAATCAGCCCCAAAATACTCACTCCAAGTGGAAATAAGGACTCGGTGATTTTGGGTGATGATTAAGAAATTCAGATGTATTTAACCAGTTAGTAAACCGATTAATTGGCAAATTGATCATGGACATCCTTAAGTGGTTGAGACTCCAAATGTGGAATGCCTACATGTTAGTTTGGCGTGGCATTGCTCTGTACTGTTCTGTGCTCTATATAGTTTATGATATCCTCCTGTGCTTCATAGCCTGGCCAAGCAGTAGCCCCAGTATTTGAGTGCACCCACACGATTAGAACTTAACTTTGGGGTCAGAAGCACCGAGCTGCCCAGGGAAAGTGGTCAGCCTACTTGCCTGGGTTCCCCACTAGGCAGGTGCTAGACATTGTAAGACCTGTGAGCATGAATAGGAAAAGGGGAGAAGTGCATGCCTCTAGACCAAGGATGGGACACTGATGACCCAATAATGGACTGTAGTGGCAGGAACTCCCCACAGCCGAGCTAGAGATTTGGGGTACTCTGAGACGAGAGGATGTCCTCATCTCCAGGGACTTGTGAGGTAGGTAAACAAGCCAATAAGACACAGACATGAGACTGAGGTCAGTCTCTTAAGTACAGTTGGAGGAGTAGCCTTTGCAAGCAGCTAGCATGCCTTTGTAATATTCATCATTATAGCTTCTCCTTGGAGGGATATTGAGACCCTAAACCTTGGGCTGAGCTAGCTAAAGTGTGACTTTAAGGGAATAAGGCAAGGAAATTTATATCCCTGTCCATCCCGGGACTCCAAAGAGATAGCTAGCCTGCTGAATAGGTGCTCCAAACCATAAGACGTGTGCTGGGCTTTGCTCGTGGCAGCTTCTCACCAGGAGGCCACCCAGAGGGGAAGTAGGAGCCCAAAGCCCTGGAGGAGTGACACAGAGTTGGGGGACCTTGAGAAGGAGCACGGGTGCTCTCTAGATGGAAATGCAGCACAGTGTCATCATGACAGTGACTGGGATAATTCACCCTCTGCTTTGCCAGTAATCACCCACAGAGTAATGAAGCCAGAAAAGACAAAAGTAAAGGGCTAAGAAGGTGGGGAAGGTTCTTGCTTGAAGAAGGAAATACAGCCCCTCTCTCACCCTGGGGCCCAATCTCTCCTTAAGGAGTTAACCCAGGAAACAAATAAAATAGGGGCCCACTGGCTATATAGAGTGTATCTGGCAAGGAGTGGGCGCCAGCTAATGGCCTGAATTCAGACAATTGGCTGCTATAGTATCAGATGCGAATAATGGTACTCCTACTAAGGGATCTTGTATAATTAGTGCAGAAGGTGGGAATGATCTATAGAGGAGACTTTGGACACTGGTCCACATATGCCTTGTTCATGTGAATTCTTATGCTTTGGAAAGCTGTTCAGCCTACAGTAGGTCTTGTAAAGGCCTGTACCGATGTCAATGGAAAATATTAACCAAGGCCAAAGATATCCTCCACCAGTTGGGGATGTTGGAGTGAGATTACCAGGCAACAGATGGTGTTGTAGCATGATGACTTGGCAGGTCCAGAGCAGGCTAAAATGAATCCTTAGTCCACCCAGTTGTTGTTCTTCAGTGGTAGCGGGTCTCTTAAAAGTATGAGTTCTCTTTACTGGCAATGAAAGCTAATGCTAAAACAATTTTAGAGGCCATAGATGCCCTGGATTTAAAAGAAGTTCAGATAGCCATGTCCCAGGAGTTATCCACACAAATTAAACAAATGGTCCAAGAACCAGAATTCATGGCTGAATCTCACCATACTCTAGGAGCCATAGTGTTAAATAACCACATAGCCTTACGTTGCTTTTTGACTAATAAAGGGGGAGGGAGTCTGTGAACGCAACACATCTTTCTGTAGATAACACACTCTAAGTTTTTTCAATAGCCAGAGACATGTACCAAAGGGGTCATAATGTTACTCTATTACTGAATGATTAAAAAGAGTGAACTCTTTTCCTTTTCTGATCTATTCCCCTGAACTTCCCTTACTAAATGGGCAGACTGGCTGCAAATGGGCTTCAAAATGCTAGTTTGTGGGCTTATAAGACTTTGGGTCATTAGAATGTTTCATTGCTGACTCCAAACTCAGGCTTTATGAAGTAACATACAACTTAGATTGCAAACAACATCGAGCCAAGGGATAGATCGTTACATAAATGGGTCAAAAATGGCCTCTATATATTAACCCTGTATTTACTTCTTCACAGAGCTGGGACTATTATCTTAAAAGACCACCAGAACTAAACTAAAATTTTTGCTCATCCAGTTGCTTTAAATATATCCCAGTAAACATATTTTTAGCCATTCAGAACCTGTCTTTGCATATTCTGTGAAACCACATCCAACACCTGCTAGACATAGATAAAGCAAACCCTAGGACTATAAAACACCCCAAGCTGTGGACTTCTTGACCCATAGTTTTCTTATCATGCTAGACACCAGCTCCCTCTCCAATTTTCCTCTCCCTTCTTATCCTTCTGCGTGGTGCCCCATGCCATTGTCTCTGGAAGATCTCGTGCATGACGGAATTCCCTTCCTCATACAAACCTATGCTCCTGTCACCTCATGGTCAAGTCTTTTTCTTTGATCAGCCCCCAAATCCCAGAACTCATTACAGAGAGAAAGGTCAGGAGCAGCAGACAGAACCTTCTACTCCTCTCCTCCCCAGCAGCCACCTGTCATTCCCTGCATGCCTGTATCACCAAGGGGGCTCTCTTTTGTCTCCTGCTTTGCCCCCTGTATTAGTTTCCTAGGGCTACTGTAGCAAGCACTATAAATCAGGTCACTTAAAACAAGAGAAATGTATTCTCTCACAATTATGGAGGCTGGAAAGCTAAGTCAAGGTGTCAGGAAAGCCATGCTCCCTCTGAGACACTGGGTAGAATCCTTCATTGCCAGCTTCTGGTGATACTGTCAAACTTTGGCATTCCCTTGCTTGCAGCTTCATCACTCCAATTTCTGCCTCTATGGTACATGGCATTCTCTCTGTGCATCTCTTTCCTCTTCTTAGGAAATCAGTCATACCTGATTAAGGACCCATCCTACTGTCGTATGTCCTCATCTTAACAAATTCCATCTAGGATGACCCTATTGCCAATAAGGTCACATTCTGAGGTTCTGGGGGTTAAAACTCAATGTATCTTTTTGGGGGACACAATCTAACTCATAACATCCCTTTTTTTCTCATGGGCACATGGTGGAGATTTGTGTGAAGAGACTTTGGAATGAATATTAACTCCTCTTGTGTCTGGGGCCTCCAGCTATTCCAAACGTACACATTAGCCCATACTTAGATCTTAACAGTTCATTAAAACTTTAACTGATTTCTTCTCACCCCCTTGTATGGTGGCCACCTCTTTCTCCTATGCTCCATCAAAGGTGAGACAGCTTTTGTCTTGTCTCTCCTCAAACAGACTTCTTTTTGGAATATAGGTTACGTGGCTGTCTTGGGACTTGAGCTCATGGTGGGCTCAAGAAACTTGTAGTATTCAGCTTCATTTATTGTTAGGTTGAGAGCAACATTCTTTGCAGCTTTTTTCACTGTTAGGTTGGGGACAACATTCTTTGCAGGTTTTTACATCCTAAGTGAAAGCAGAAGTCCTAAACTCTTGATTTCCACTCACCCACCCACCTACTAAGCTGCTTCTCCCCCAGCTTCTCCATATTTGGTGTTATTTTCACCTATTTTTCTTTAAAAAAATACTTAGGAGTAATCTGATTTTATATTCCTTATCTTCCCCATCATATTAAATAAAGCAACATGTCCCTTCAGTTCTACTTTCATATAAAGAATATTAAAGATAAAGGATATACTAAGACCTTAAAATGATAGAGATCCCCAAAAAGAACTGTGAGATAGACTGTGGGAAAATCAAGGCAAGTTTTCATCCATTTTAAATGGATAGTGGGAGATAAAATGAAGTTGCTTTTTATTACCTTCTATGAATCATGCTTTTTAAGTTCAATGTCTTCGTTACGTTCAAAATACGTTCTGAGTTTGACCACTTCTCCCCACCTCTTTTGCCACATCTCTAGACTAAAGCACTACAATCTTTTTGTTGGGCAACTGCAATAGTCTTCTTAGTGCTCTCCTTGCATCTTCAAAATCCTATCCCTGTAATGTTTATTCTCCACATGACAATTGGGGTGATATTTTTAAAAATATAAGTCAAATAACTTCATTCTACTGCTAAATCTCTCCAAAGGCTGCTCAGGACACTTGGTAAAAATTTCCAAGTCTTTCCATTTTTTCCTCCCACTTTGTCTCGTCATGCAGGCCTTTGCTCCCTGTGGCATTACATTCCTCTTTGCTTTTCTACACACACAATCACGTTCTTGCCTTAAGGCCTTTGCATGGCCCGTTGCTCCCTCTGACAGAAATCTCTTTTCCTAGTTATTTAGAAATGCTCTTAATCCTAGTTAGATGTGGCCTTCTCCAGCCATCTTGTTTAAAATAACTTTCCTCCAGACCACTCCTCACCCTGCTTTATTTTTGTCAGAGCACTTTAGACATATAGCACATCTTAGTTTCTTTTCTATTTCTCACTGAAATGCAAGTATGCTAAGGATAGGAACACTGTCTTCGTTTTATCCACTGGGTCTAGAACTTCTGACATATGACAGAAGCTACAAAAATATCTTCTGAAAGAAGAGACCAGCATTAAAAGTCAATATTTAGCCAAAGGCAAATATTATTTTTATAGATGGAACTTCACAATATAAGACTTTGAAATTTTATCAACAAATTAGTGATTATTATTACAATTTTGTTATTAAAATATAATAGTCAAACTTGCTAAGTTTCACATTGGAGTGCAAAACAATAATTTTTTAATCTATAAGATTGCTTCTGTCTCCCCACTGCAAAACTGCCATACAAAGAGGTGCATATTTTCAACTGAAATTGGTGGATGAGCAAGATCATGTTTTACTCATTCTGTTGGTGGAGTGGCCAACTGATGGTGATGCTGCTCTCAAATTGTTAAGATTTTCATCTTTTGCCTTCTGAACTTGATTTGTATTATGTGATGTAATTTCTTTGAAGGAATCTCATAAGCTCAAGCTTTATACAACACTTGAAAACAATGTTTTCTGAATATTTTCAGAAGCAGGCTTAAGATTGTTACCCTCACTCATGTATTTTATTTCTAATATTTTTGCATTCACTTGCTGTTTCACACAATCACTGCAAAAAAATTACCCTTAAGTCCAAAAATGTAGAAATGAAAGTAATGTAATTATTTTTCAAGGAAAGAAAATTGTCTTTGATTTATTATCTGTATCTCAGATTTCATTTAATGAATGCTAATTTTAACATTTTGCTAGAATAATAGAAGGATCTTTACAATAGATGGAATTTGAGAAATCCATGAGCTTTCAAGATACTTTGGTTACTTCTTCAACAGTTTCCATCAAACTCACTACATTTTTGGTAAGAAACTATTGATTTAATAGGTCTTACTAGGTAGTTATAATTATCTGTAAATCAACTATTAAGCTGTTCTTTTATTCAAGAAGGCTTTCTAATCTGTAATTGAAGTTATTCCTTTTGTTTGATTATTTTTCCTGGATACATGATGAGGCAGTACCTGAATCTCTTATATGTTATATAGTTTGTCTTTGGTTAAAAAAAAAACAGTTGTAAATGCCCCCAATATATTCCTGCTAAAGTCACAGGGTGTTTTTTTACTTTATCCTGTGCTATTATTGCTTTCTGAATACACAACTGATGTATGGTAACAAAGCAATGTACGCTCATGACTTCTTAATTACTTAAAGCCTCCACCACATTTGTTTCATTGAAAACATCAATTGCATGTCATCAGTTTAAAACTTATTTTCTATTCTATAAATATTTCTTCAAGGAAATTCACTCTGTTGTTAGCTATGTGAGATCCAAAAATCTCTCAGTAAGTAAGCAAAGCAGAGGCATAGTAGAAATCATCATTACTCCAATGAGCTGTCAAACTTTTAAAGTTTGGAAATGGTTGGGTAACTCTATTAGTCCGTGGATGATCTGTTTTGTTAGTTTTTTCTTTCCTAGAATCAGAACTGTAAGAGAAAACTTTATTAAATTATTTTTGTAATATTTATCTTTTTGAAATTTGATTGATGAAAAATAATGGCATATGGCTACCCTTATTTTCTTCTAATATTTCTCTTCTTCATGCTCTTTATATTTTTTATTGCTTTGGATCAAAGTAATTTACCATGGATGTTTTGTATATGATTTTGGAAATTTTTGTTCTCATGAAATTTTGGCTTTTAATTCATCCTCATAGATGTGAAAATTCATAAACAGCATGTTTTTAAAATAAGCTTTAAAGCCTAGGTGGAATTAAGTAACTAAAAAATATTCTCAAGGGTTATATTGCATAATATTATGAATGCTAGTTCATCAAATTATTGGAATTATGACAACTTATCTCTATTTTTCTGTCAATTATTATTATTTAGATTTTTTATAAATATTGTTGCTCCACATAGAATGTTTTCCCTAATGTTGGCTACTTCTGCATAAGCTATCTAGCGTTCTCCAGTTAACTGTAAATATACTACTTTATTCAACTACTTGAAAGTTTTTAAGTTGTTTTTATATATAAAGTTAACAGCTTTCACAATCATTAATTAAAACATTTTCTTCCTGCAATAATACATACACATATTTATATTTCAACTGATAGAACTTAAGAACATAAAGCATATAAGAAAAGTTTAACTCCAAGTTATATCTAGAATGGTTCCCTTCATTTGACTATGAATATTTAGGTAGTAACAATAAATTTGAATGGTATGCCTATTTGCAGTATCAAAGTTATTACATTGATTAGAGATAATGGTATCAATGCATGACAATCAAGTATAAATTCAGAATTACCAGTAATAATTACCCCACAGTGTGGGGTAGACTTTCAGCTTCCCAAAGAGAATGTCCTAAGCCACACAGCAGATTGTGGCAGGATTCCACGGCTGGAGCTGGATTACAGTGCACCCCAATAACCAAATGCTGAATGAAGAATAGAAACACAGGCATAATTTTCTTTTACCTAAAATTCACCAAAGTAGAAAGATGATGTGATGTTATCTCAGTGCATATCCTGGAAGAGATGGTTGGAAGAAGCATGCATTCATACGGCATAGCTTTGCTGAGCATCTCCTCTGTGTCAGGCATATTCTATTAGGCAATGGGCATACAGTCTTACAGAAAAGAGACCAAGAGCACATACCAGTGGGGTAGACAGACAATACACAAATGAACAATTAATGTTTCCAATAGTATGACTGGTTTCTAGGAACAAATAGTACAAATTTAAGGACGTAGAAAGTGACTGCGGCTCCTATATTAGATAGTTTAGTCAGGAAAGATGTCTCTGAGGGTCTTCTGACAGCTGGCTAAATAAAGCGAAGACATGATTTTGTGAATATCTGGAGAAAGAGTATTCTAAGCACAGAGAACAGCATACAAAGAGGTCTGAGCTCTGGACGTGATTGGAATATTTGAATAACTCAAAAAAGGTACATTTGAATAACTAAAAATGGCTATAGCATTTTCTAATTTTCCATTACAAGGCCTTTAACAATGTATTGAGTTGCAGAACCTCAGTTTTAACAACAGCAAGAAGAACAAAACAAAATGCCTAAACAACAACTACAAAAAATGTGACAGTAGATACTTTTCATAGTTTATAGCTGTGAAGCTAACTCTATGGGGATGCCATAGAGGCAAAGAGCTGTGTTTTGACACCAGACTAACTGTACTGTTACAAGAACTAAAGAGTTACGCTTGGAAGTAAAGAACGGAAGCGGAGGATGAGATGGAGATTATGACACTTAAAGGTTAATTAGAACAGAGTCAAACTGCGCCTAAGTGTTTGCTCCTTTGCTCAAATTTACTGCTTACTTTGTATTTCTTATATTTTAATAGAATTACTTATATAATAATTAAGCTAATAGACAGCAATGTTTTGCATTTTTAATCATCAACTGCTTAAGTTTGGCATTTAGGGCCCTGTGACCAAATTACCTACTACCCGCTGGTATCACATGTTCAAATGCAGGATCAAGTTTGAGAAAACAAAACTAAAACAAATACAGCTCAAAAAATAAAGCAGAAAGGCAACTCAGCAAATCAACCCATCTAAAGCAGTTACACTAATATCATAGATAAGACAATAAAATTCCTCAAATGTCTGACCTGTTTATGAACTACTTCTCTCAGTAAAACAATTACTTTTGCTATTCTCAATCCAAGTCAAATTAATCAATATTATAAGATCATCACTCTTTGGTCATTTCTGCCCTTATCTATTTTAAAGCATGGATATACAAAACTATCTGAAAGGAAAAAGAAGAATTTAGTGCCATTGAAAGACTTCCAATTTCTTGTCTGGTATGTAAGGATCTTAGAAGCTGCCACTCCATCCTAACAACAAGTAGAAAGCTGGATCAATTGAAAAATTAACAACTCTTCTTAGATTAGTCAGAGAAGTGAAGTCACAGGGGAAATCATTGCCCCCAAAATAGAGAGAAAACTAGGCAGATACAGAGAATCACACTCTACTGGAGCAGAAACCCACAAGCAGAAACCTCTGTGGGAACTGGTACCAGGTTAGGAAAACCCAAACTGTAGTTAACAAATTGCTGGAGACTTAATGTGGACAAGTCTGAGAGATAAAAGCTCCAAAGGGATTCAGTCATCAGGGAGTTCTCACACTTTTGTGAGTTAAACTTGTAGGGGATTTACCAGTTTCTCACAATGAAGGTTGAAGAAAAATCCCCTCATGCTTTTGGCAGGGGGAGAAGCATTTCAAACGTGAGAGCATTCTGTTTTGCTTAACAAGGCCTGCCCTTAAGATAAGCTATTTTATCGGAGTCTTACCTTTTGGGGTTTTATCAGATCCTAACAAACCTAGGGGAAGGGAAACACCCAACTCCAGCCCACTCTAGCCTTCCTACACCACCTAAAGGAGTAAAAAAAAAAAAAAAATTGAGAAGCACTGATGAAGTTTACAGCTCAGTGACCTAGGCTCATAGGAAGACGTAGGACTATAGAACACCTCCCCTCCCCTACGCCTTACCACCACATTGCTAAAGGTCTGTTTACTCTGTACAGTTTGATTTACCCAGTACATCTTGTCTGCTGATCAATAAAAAATTATAAAGTACACTAAAAGGCAAAACACAGTTCGAAGAGATTGAATAAGCATCAGAACCAGAGTCAGATATGTCAGAGATGTTGGAATTATCAGGCTGTGAATTTAGAACAACTATGGTAAATATGCTAGGGGCTCTAATGGAAAAAGTAGACAATATGCAAGAATACATGGGCAATGTAAGCAAAGAGATGGGTATTAAAAGAAGGAATAAAAAGGAAATTTTAGTGATCAAGAACACTGTAACAGAAATGAAAAATTCTTTTGATGGACTCACTGGTAGACGAGATGTGACTGGAGAAAGTATGTCTGAGCTTGAGGCTATATCAACAGAAACCTCCAAAATTAAGACGCAAAGAGGAAAAAGACTGAAAAACATGGGACAGAATATCCAAGGATTGCAGGACAACTACAAAAGGTGTAACATACGATAAATGGAAATATCAAAAAGAGAGGAAGGACAAAACAATATTTGAAGCAATAGTGATTGAGAATTTCCCCAAATTAATGTCAGACACCAAACCACAGATCCATTAAGTTCAGAGAACACCAAGCAGGATAAATGTCCCCCCAAAACTACATCTAGGGACATCATGTGTGTAACTGCAGAAAATCAAAGACAAAGAAAAAAATCTTGAAAGAAGACAAAGCAGAGAACACCTGACCTATAGAGCAACAAAGAATCAAATCTGACTTCTCAGAAACAACGCAAGAGAGAAAAGAATAGAGTGAAATATTTAAAGTGTTGAGAGAAAAAAAGTCAACCTAGAATTCTGTACCCTGTGAAATTATTCCTCAAAAAACGAAAGATAAAAACTTTCTCAGAAAACAAAAATTAGCTGAATTTGTTGCCAGAAGATCTGCCTTGCAAGAAATATTAAAACAAGTTCTTCAGAGAGAATGAAAACAAGAGGTTAGTAGTTCAGGTCTATATAAAGAAAGGAAGAGCAGTAGAGAATAAATTAGTGAAGGTAAATAAAAAATGTTATTTTTTTACTCTTAATTGGTCTAACATGATAGTTTGTTCAAAATAATGATAGCAACAATGTATTTGATTATGTATCATTTTATATAAATATACTTATGTATAAGTGGAATAAATAGCAGCAATGATACAGGGGCAGGAGAGAGGAATTAGGAATATTTTTGTTATTATTAGGTACTTGCAGTATCCTTGAAATGATAGTGTTATTTGAAAGTGAACTTGGATTAATTATAAATATATATTGCAAGCTCTAGGGCAGCCACTAAAAATAGTAAAAAAAGAAGTATAATTGATATGCTAAGAAAGGAGAGGAAATGGAATAATATAAAGTGTTCAATTAAAACCAAAAATAGCAGAAAAAAGTGAAAGACAGAAAATAGGACCAAAGAACAAGGGCAACAAATAGAAAACAGCAATAAAAATGGTAGATATTAATCCAACTATATCGATAACCACTTTGAATGTCAATGTTCTAAATGTATCAATTAAAAGACAGAGAGTGTCAGAGTGAATCAAAAATCAAAACCCAACTACATGTTTTCTAAAAGAAACACATAAAGACACATATAGATTAAAATAAAGGGATAGGAAAAGATATACCATGGTAACACGAACCAAAAGATGGCAGGAGTAGTTATATTAATTTCACAGGCATCAGACATCACAGCAAGGATAGTTATCAGGAATAGAAAGGGGTATTGCATAATGGTAAAGGATCAATTCTCCAAGAAGATATAACAACCCTTAATGTGTATGCACCCAACAATAGAGCACCAAAATACATGAGGCAAAAACTGACAGAACTGCAAGGAGAAATAGATGAATCCACTATTATAATTAGAGAATTCAATGCCCCTCTATAAGATATGGGCAGATTCAGTGGGCAGAAAGTCAGTAAGGACATAGTTGAACTCAGCAGCATCATCGATCAATGGATATAATAGACATCTATAGACTACTTCAAAAACAGTAGAATACATGTTCTTCTCAAGCTCACACGGAACACTCACCAAGATAGATCACATTCTGGGCTGTAAAATACACCTTAACATATCTAAAAGAACAGAAATCATACAATGTCTGCTCTCAGACTACAAATGGAATTAAACTAGAAATCGAAAACAGAAAGATAGCTGGAAAATCCCAAAGTAGAAGGTACTTGTACAAAGTACAAAGGATGTTTTGAACTAAAATAAAATAGAAACATAACTTATCAAAATTTGTGGGATACAGCAAAACAGTGCTTAGAGGGAAATTTATAGCATTGAATGCATGTATTAGTAAAGAGAAAGATTAAATAACAATTTAAGCTTCCATCTTAGGAAATTAGAACAAAAAAGAGCAAATTAAATCTAAAGCAAGCAGGAGAAAAGAAATACAATATGATAGCAGAAATCAATGCAATTAAAAACAAGAAATCAATAGAAAAAATCAATAAAGCCAAAAACTGGTTGTTTGAAAAGATCAATAAAATCGATAAGACTTTAGCCAGATTAACTAAGAAAAAAAAGAGAAGACACAAATTACTAATATCAGAAACGAAAGCGAGGACATCACTACAGATCCTGTAGACATTAAAAGGATAATAAAGAGGGGCCAGCCTGTGGCATAGTGGTTAAGTTTGGTGCCGTAGTGGTTAATTTTGTTCCCCTCTCCACTTCAGTGACCCAGCTTCACAGATTCAGATCCCAGGCACAGACCTACACAACTCATTAGCCATGATGTGGTGGCAACCCACATACAAAGTGACGAAGACTGGCACAGATGTTAGCTCAGGGCTAATCTTCCTCAAGTAAAAAAAAAAGAAGAAGAAAGAAAGAAAAAGGATAATAAAGGAAAACTATGAACAACTCTATGCCCACAGATTTGATAATGGAGATGAAATGGACCAATTCCTTGAAAAACACAGCTGCCAAAACTCATACAAGAAGAAATAGACAACCTGAGTAGGCCTATATCTATCAAAGAAATTGAATCAATAATTAATAACTTTCCAAAAGAGAAAGCACCAGGCCCAGATGTTTCACTGGTGAATTCTACCAACTATTTAAGGAAGAAATTATGTAATTTTTCTAGAATCTCTTTCAGAAGGTAGAAATAGAGGGAATAAGCCCCAACTCACTCTATGAGGCCAGGATTACCCTGACGCCAAAACCAGATGAAGAATTACAAGAAAACAAAACTATAGACCAATATTTCTCATGAGCATAGATGCAAAAATCCTCAACAAAATATTAGCAAATCAAATCCAACAAAATATAAAAAGAATCATAAACCATGAACAAGTGGGATTCATCTCATGTATTCAAGGTAGGTTCAACATTCAAATATCAACTAATGTAATCCTGCTAAAGAAGACTATTACATGATCATATTAATAGGTGAAGAAAAAGCATGTGACAAAATCCGACACTCATTCATGATAAAAAGTTTCAGCAAACTAGAAAAAGAGGAGAACTTCAACTTGTAAAGAATATCTCCAAAACATCCTACAGCTAATTTCATATTTAATGATAAGAAACTCAAACTTTCCCACTGAAGTTAGGAGTAAGGCAAGGATGTCCTCTCTCACCACTCCTTTTCTACATCATACTGGAAGTCTCAGTTAACATAGTAAGACAAGACAAGAGAAGAAAAACATATGCAGATTGGGAAGAAAGAAATAAAACTGTCTTTGTGTGCTGGTGACATGATTATCTACATGTAAAATCCAAAAGAATTGACAAAAAAACTTCTGGAACTATTAAATGATTATAGCAAGGTTGCAGGGCACTAGATTAACACACAAAAGTTGATTGCTTTCCATATGCCAGCAATGAACAAGTGGAATTTAAAATTAAAAACACAATACCATTTATATTGGTATCCCCCCAAATGATATAAATCTAATGAAATATATTCAAGTTCTATGTGAGGAAAACTATAATCTCTGATGAAAGAAATCAAAGATCTAAATAAATGATGAGATATTCCATATTTATGCATTGGGAGACTCAATATCGTCAAAGTGTCAATTCTTCTCAACTTGATGTATGTACTTATTGCAATCCCAATCAAAATCCCAGCAAGTTCTTTCTTGAATGAAAACAAACTGACTCTAAATTTTAAATGGACTGGCAGGAGACAGAATAGTCAACTCAATATTGAAGGAGAAGAACGAAGTTGGAGGACTGACATTACCCAACTTCAAGTCTTACTATAAAGCTATGGTAATCAAGACAGTGTGTTATTGGCAAAAGAACAGACAAATAGATGAGTGGAACAAAATAGAGAGCCCAGAAACAGTCCCCCATAAATATGGTCTACTGTTCTTTGACAAGGGAGCAAAGGCATTATAATGGAGCAAAAATAGTCTTTTTAAAAAATGGTACTGGAACAACTGGACCTCCATATGCAAAAAAGAAAAAAAAAGTAACTAGACAGAGACTTTATATCTTTCACAATAATTAACTCAAAATGGATAATGAATCTAAACTATAATGAATAAGGCAAAACTATAAAATTCATAGAAGGTAACATGGGAGAAAATCTACATGAACTTGGTATGGTGATGACATTTTAGATACAACAGCAAAGGCACAATCCATGACAGAAATAATTGATAAGTCGAACTTCATTAAAATTGAAAACTTCTGTTCTGTGAAAGACAATATCAAGAGAATGAGAAGACAAGTCACTGACTGGAAGTAAATGTTTGAAAAAGACACCTCTGATAAAGGAATGTTATCCAAAGTATATTAAGAACACTTAAAACTCAACAATAAGAAAATGAACCACCTGATTAAAAAATGAGCTGTCACCTCATCAAAGAAGATATACAGATGGTAAATAAACACCTGAAAAGATGTTCAATTTTATATGTCCTTAGGGAATTGCAAACTAAATAACAATGAGATACCATTACCCACCTATTAGCATGACCCAAATTCAAAACACTAACACCACCAAATGCAGCCAAGGATGTGGAACAACAGGAACTCTCATTCATTGCTGGTGGGAATGCAAAATGGTATAGCCAGTTTAGAAGATAATTTGGCAGTTTCTTGAAAAACTAAACATACTCTTACCATATGATCCAACAGTTGTGCTCCTTGGTATTTACCCAAGTGAATTGCAAACCTATGTCCACACAAAAACATGCATGTGGATGTTTATAGCAGATTTGTTCATAATTACCAAACTTGGTAGCAACCAAGACTTCCTTCAGTTAGGAAAACAGATAAATAAACTGTGGTACATTCAGACAATGGAATATATTTCAGCACTAAAAGGAAATGACATATCAAGCCATGAAAAGACATGGAGGAAACTTAAGTATATATTACTAAATGAAAGAAGCCAAACTGAAATTGCAACATATTTTATGATTCCAACTACATGACATTCTGGAAACGGCAAAAGCATGGAGACTATAAATTACAAAGATAAGTGGTTGCCAGGGGTGGGGGGGGGGGAGGGACAAATAGGCAGACTGTAGAGAGTTTTTAGGGCAGTGAAACTATTTTGTCTGATACAACAATGGTAGATGCATGTCATCATACATTTGTGAAAAACCCAAAGAATGTACTGTAGGGGATCACAATTTTGCCATCCCAAAATGTGTCTCTTCTGGTTTGATTATTTTTTTAGGACAAAAGACTCTGAAAGAAATTTTGACCTTCCCCCTAACTGTCTAAAATAATTCAAAATAGGCCTGTCCTGGCCATCACCATAGATAACTCCAGGTGGTGGTAGACTGGGAGGGTCCTTGCTAAGCCCGTTTTTATCAAAGTTCTGTCTCTCAGGTCACATCGTCTATAGATGGCCCAGGAAACACTTCTTTATCAAACATTTGCCTTTCCTTCTCCATGTGAACTGCCTTCCTCCCTGTTGAAGTCCCAAACCACTACCCCCAACATCCTCCTTTGTCTTTAGCTGAACATGGTATTTAAGGTGGTGGCTTGGGCCGTTTTGGCGAGTTACTCAGTTTTCCTGGGTTTCTCCCATATATAAATGTTATTAAACTTCATTTGATATTCTCCTGTTATTCTGTCTCATATCAATTTAACTCTTAGATCAGCCAGAAGGACCTAGAGGGTAAAGGAACATTTCTTCCTCCTCTACAGTACAACACCAAGAGTAAAGCCTAATATAAACCAGAGACTTTGGGCGAAAATGATGTGTCAAAGCAGGTTCATCAGTTGTGAGAAACGCATGACTGTCGTGCAGGATGTTTACGCTGGGGGAGAGCCAGTGTGCTGCGTGGGTGTAGGGTAGAATCGGGAACTCGACAGCTTATGCTCAGTTTTTGATGGGAACCTAAAACTGCTCTAAAAATAAAGTCTATTTAAAAAATCTGTACAGTCAATTCTCAAAGTACTTTTTCAAAATACTTTTAGGCATCTCTTAATTAATTAATTAATCAATTAATTTCTGGTTAATTGCTTCTTATTGACAGCTGCTGAAAATAGCCCAGAGTGGGAAAAAAAATACCACTGAGTTCGTAAAAGCTTTCTTCTCATTTTCTCTTCCTTCTTCTCCTCTTTTTTTACCCGGAACTTTTTTTCCTGGTAGACTATAGAATGCAGTGCTTCAGAGTGCCACGGTCTTGCTGGACTGACTGCATTCAAATCCAGGCTCCACCCCTCACCTGAGGAAATTTACTTACCTACTCTACGCCTCATGCATCTTGGAGATAAAATTTCAGGGAAAAATACACACCTCCTTTGATTGTTGTGAAGCATTCTGTTAATTTTCATTTCCTGGAAGCTACTGCTAATATGGATGTTGCCACGGAAGAGGAAAACGGGATGGCCCTGGGGAAATGATCTATTGTACAAAGTCTACTCAAATCCCTGATTGCTGTCCATTGCGTGGTTGCATAGTCATCCTAAAGAGGACTTTCTGCCCTTTAGGTTAGACCCACTACCCATCCTTAAAGGTTTATTTGTTGCACAAAAATTTAGACTTATTTTGTGGTCCTAAAAGATGGAACAAAAAGGAAGTTTTACTTCACAATAAGGAAGAACTCCATGAGAATAAGAATCATTAATTCTCACTAGTTTTGTAGCCTTTGGAAGTTCTCTCAAGTTTCTGAACCTCAGCTTCTTCATTTATAAAACAGGAATGATGAGACCTACCTTGGAGCATGGTTGTGGAGATTAAATGAAAATATTAGCTCCCTTTGCAAATCCCTGGAGTTTTCTTCTCTTTGGCTTATTTGAAAGGAGAAAATCACAATTTCCCACCTCTCCTAAACATCCATAGTTGCCAGGGCACCAAACATGCAGCACAGAAAGGTCTTATTTTCACCCTCTGTTTTAATGAAGCACATATTCCAGTGTAGCTAAGGCAAATACAAATATGGTTGCACATACCTGAGGACAGAATTTTGCTAGAAACTTAAAAATGCTCCATCATCCCCTACCATACTTTTGTTCCTATTTTTCCACGTGTGTGTGTCGCCTATCGGAAAGGGGGACAGGATTACCCTCATGCATGCATGCATGCTTCAAGCAAGCATTTGTGACAGTAAATGGCAAAGCAGTCAATGAATGGAGGCCCCGGAGAGAAAGCAGAATTCCTGAACATACTTCCTGAATCTATCCCAGAATGAGAGTGTTTCCCTCTTGCTCATGTCAACATGTGCATTTGATATAGTTGTCAGGAAAATATATATAGCAGGCTTTGCAGTCAATAAACCTGGATTAGAATTATTACGTTGTCACTTACTAGCTATGTGGCCATAAGCAGTTTCACATCTGTGAACCTGAATTTCTTCATCATTGAAAACAGGAATTATGCCTGCTTCACAAGGAGATAATGCATATGCATAGAAAAGATAAATGTTTGTGTGATTCTGAAACAGAAAGCTCTGTGTAAGCTTGTCAGAATACAGCAGTGTCCAATGGGAGAACATTTCCTCAATTCCTCGCTGCTCTGGTCTCCTGCAGTGGAAAGCCCTACTTTCAAATCAGCACCAATTAAAATATGATTAATTTACTTAATCTGAGTAATGGATTGCAGAATACCAAGTGCTATATAATTTGCATGTCAAGAAGATGCTTATAAGTGCAGATTTATATGCATTTCTAAGCAAGATCTTAATGAGAAAGTGAATACCACAAAAGTCCATTCAGCCCTATGTTCCCAGTGAATATTTGAAACGTCCATTCAGCCCTGTGTTCTGTCTCCAACAGGAGTGTCTTGTGAGAACACATGATTATCTTCCTGATACCTAGTCTATAAATTTAGGGTATTCCTTGCCCTCAATTTGAAGTCCTTTTAATAAATATATGTGGTTCTATCATTGATTTATCTATCCACATCCCTTACAATTTTCTTTTCTGAAGAAAAGCAGAATAGTAAAGGATAGGGTGGCACATCTGTGTCACATTTGTCATGGCTCTCCTATGGTGTGCCCACAGCAGACATCACTAATCAATAACAGAACTCTTAGCCTCAGAATCTTTCACAACCCAGGGTTTCAAACAGCCACTACCATTCTGTGTTTGGCTCATAAAATGAAACCTATATGCCATCCTGTCTATAGGGAAAGGAAAAATGCACAGAACTTAACAGGATTACTTTATTCTCAACTCTCTTAGAGATCTTAGATACACTACACAACCTGTCCAAGACTTACTTCTCACGTCTGTAAAGCAAGAGAATTGTGGTGGCTTTGTGATGTGTCAACATGGCTAGGATGAACTACATTTCCCATAATTGCCTTTCCTGTATGTTTCCAGTTAGCATTGGCTAGAAGAGAGATTCTCGTGGGAGACTTGGAGGACAGAAGAGCAGCGGCGGCCATTTTGTAGATCATACATCTTGTCACTATTTGCTGACTCACCTTGCTACTGTGAGGCAGCAGATGGGTCTGCAATTGCTCCACCTTGCCAGAGATCCTCTTTCTGTTTCTCCAAGTCCTGGATCGCATGCCTATGTGCTTAGCTCTGTGAGCAAAGTCCCAGGTTTCTGCAGGATATCATCTCCAAGTTCAGCAGCAACAAGAACTAATGCAGGTTTCACAACATCTTTCAGCTTGTGCTTGTGGGTTCCTGCTTGATCTCACTCTCCCTCATCCAACACCCACCTTCCCTTTCCATCTACCTGTGCTGTGAACTTTAGACTCCATAATTGGATTCAAAGACAGCAACCTTACAGAGACCCACAACTAAACCAGACCCACAACTGCATAAGATCAAGTCCCTGTAACAAATCCATGTGTATCCTAGTGATTCTGCTTCTGTCATCGAACACTAACAGAGGAATTAAAATCACATGTCAGATAATTTCTAAAATTTCTTTTAGTTTCTTCCCCTTACATTTGGGAGGCCCAAACAGCAGACGGTTAGGAGCCGAGACTTTGTAGTCTTGACTAACCCAAGTTCAAATCTTAGCTCCAGTAGTTGCTGCTCATGTGACTTTAGACAAGTTTTTAAACTCTTAGCCTCAGATTTCTTGTCTATGATAGAGAGGTAATAAATTCACCCCATCATAAGATTATTATGAGCATTAAAGAAAATTATGTTTATAGAATGCTTAACATAGTGCCTGGCACTCAAAAAATGGTAGCTTTAAGAAGCTCTAAGTATAGATTTTTAGTCTTACTACATTTTGAATTGAGAATGGGTACTAAGATAATAAATCTGAAAACTTCTTTGATTAATTCAGCTGTGAATAACTCAGCTATGAGAAGAAAAAGAATTAAAATAATTTTAGTGATAAAAAAAGTATATTACGCTTTCATTTTATTTCCTTTTTTCTTTAAGTCACAATTTGATATATGATTTGTAGTTCATTATTTAAAAAACGGTATCTTTTTTGCGTTTTGAAACAGAATACTTACCTGTGGATTACTTCTTTCTTACGGTGTCCTAAGTCTGTGTATGCCGATGTCATACAGTAGAACGTGCACCCAGAGTACTCCGAAGTGTGGCCTCCAGCTTGACTTCCCTGCTTCTGACAGGTGAGCTGAACAAAAGACACAGCATTACTGAAAACTCCTTCCTTACCCGGGAAGTGAAAGTCATACCTCCTATGACTACCTGACTCGAAGGGTCGTTGTGAAGGCTAAATGTGAGAGAATTTCGGTAACTTCAGAGTGCTGTCTACATGTATGATACTGTCCTCATTATCAGATGTGTTCTTGTTAAAGTCCGATTTGAATTGTTCTCCTGCCCCTGCTCTATTTTCTACTTTATGGGGATGACTTGGGAAGCATTAAGTACAAAGGGATTCAAGTCTTCCTCACTCTTACTCCCCGAAAAGAGAGTAACATAACATACTGTGTTTGTTAATTATTTAACCATTTGGAAAATGTGGGGAGAAAAAACCCAGAACCCCTAAGTTTCTCCATTATACTTATTTCATATTGTAGGGTTTATTTTGAATAAATAAATAATGAATGCTAGCACTGAAAAAAAAAAAGCTAGCGCACATTTATTCAATGCTTAGAATGGTCAAAATACTTGGCTAGGTGCAATAAAAGCACCAAAGATTAATTCGATGGAATCTTTGTCCTTAAAGAGTAAGAGACCTAACAGGGAGAATAGATCATGTCTCATGTGCAAATAAATAAAATTCACAATAGAAAATGAGTGTCAGCATCCAGAGGAAATCTCAGTTTAGACAATCCCACCATTTCTTTCTCACACAGGGCATTTTTATATGACTTTATACTTTTACTACCACATTTCCTGAAATTGAACCAGCATTATTTAAATAAACTCCAAGTTAAGCAATTAGGCCACACCTTGATACCTTGATCAAAAAGCATAGGAACAGTGGTCAAAAGAAAAGATGGCTCCGTTGCATGTTAGTGGGGCCTTAAGAAGGCTGGGAAGAGATGATCTAGTTAAACAAATCTACTTCTTAATCTTATTTGTGTAAAGAAGGATGCCATTTTTGATAAAATGTGAGCTATTTAAACAGTGATGCTGGGTAATGTAAGGAAAGAAGATTTTCCTAGAATAGTCAGCAATATTTTGGAGAGGAAGTAGACTTGGAACTTGGTAGGAGGAAATAAGAAATTTTAGTGGGAAAAATGTCTCAAATAATTTTTCATGTTCCTAGTTAAAACATGGGTAGATATGACTTCCAACTATTAGATCAGTATCTGATTTGCATCTACTGAGCGCAGAGGTCATATGGATCTCCATTTACTATCTGGATACATAAGGACTCGTCTATTCCAGACCTCTCCAATGCCAGCTCCCAATCTCTGGGATGCCTTCTTATAAATTAAGATTCGCTTTATCACTTTTAATTGCATTTTCTGATTTATTATGGCTGCCATATAGGATCATTATTGACTCAGTTTATTGATTTTTTGAAAGATTTTATTTTCAATAGTTTGTCAATTCTCATAGATTTTTAAATTTTGTTTTCAAATTTGGGAAATATAACACACATTAAAAAGTGAACAAAGCATAAATGTCAAGAAAAATGAATAATTAAAACAAATATCTATATAGCTATCACACAAGTTAAAAAAGAAAAGAATATTGCCGCTATCCCAGAAGCCCTTCATATGTGATTCTCCTGAGTTTTTTATATAGAAAATCAAATTGTTTGCTCATAACAAAAATTTAGTTTCTTCTTTTCCACTTATTTTATCATTCTTTCTTGTTTTGTTGAGTTACACAGAGCCTAGAGTATGATATTGACTAGCAATTTGGGTTTCTCAGATGGAGCCGTGTTTAAGTGGCACGAAACCCAAATAGAAACTCGGAGATACCAGATTTTCCTCGACAGGAACTGTCTGGTGGCCTCTGCCTCATGTGATCACAGAGTCCCTTTTAGCATCCTGGATTAGTAGTGACCTATTCTAATTTATCTCACTATCAGTACTTTTCATTTATTAATTATATAATTTTTCATGTTTTTATTCAATAAATGTTAATTTAGCAGTTAATAAATGGACTCATCCAGAAGTTCATGATATAACTAGAGAGATAAGACATAGACACATAAAATTTTAAAATTTTTACTTAAGATTTAACAACGGTGTAGTAATTAATAATGAAGTTTTCTGATGAGGTGATATGTGGAGAGACAGCTGACTTAAGGCTGGACTGGAAATGATGGGTCTTTATCCCTGGGGACCCCTGAGATGTCTGGTTTTACTTTTAGCCAAGATAATGGCAGTGGTGTTTATGACTTGCTGCTTAAGATGGGTCAGTTTCTTTACTGATAGTTTGTAACTGACCTAACGGGTTTAATAACCTGGCTTGACTACTTAAAGAGCCACTGAGAGCTTTCGAGGGGGATTTCTTCCTAAAGTTCCTGGCACAGATCTTCTGGTTCATTAAGAGGTTCAGTCCATCCCTGGTGCTCAGAGAAAGGGCCTTGGGGATTTTGGGCAGTGTGATGTCTCTCCACCTCCGAAGCTTGCCTGCATTCTCTTTCTCCTGCTGCCCTGGATTCTTTACCTTTAAATAAAGGCCTCACATGAGTGCACTCTGTGGAGTCCACCGGCGAGTCCTTTTCAAAATACCCAGACTGGGGAACACTATACAGTTAGCCAACCAGCTGGAACATTTGAAATGACCCTCCCTCACACTGTAATTTAGAAAATAAAGGCTAAGTCATTGTTTAGGAGAAAGAAAGATGAGGTAAGGGGTGGGAGGATGAAAACATAGTTTCCTGGGGGTTTCTCCCTGCCCACTCCTAGGCTGAGGTCACAAAAATATTCCTCCCACTGATGGGCAGAAAAGCATTTTGATATCCAGGGCCGTGGGAGGTAGCTAAATGGATAACAAAAGAGATTCAAACTGAGGGAAAGTCAGCCACGATCTGGTGCCTTGCTGCTCCTATCTGTTCTAGCTGAAGTGTCTGGAAGCCGACTGAAGCTGTCAGAGCCTGTGTTTGGGCCCGGGACTGTGCGTCAGGCAGAGCAGTGGGATGCCCAGGAGGAATTTGGAAAGATATCTGCTTTGATGGAATTTGGCCAGTTAAAGAATTAAGTTACCTTTTAGATCCATTTTGCAGCTCTTTTTGGAACTGTTTGTGAAGTGGAAATTGGGTTTGGAAGATTAGAGGTGACATCTTGTGCAATCTTACTTAAGATCGTTGATTTGTGAGGCTTGTGTCTTTCACAAAGATGTGGTTAGAGCAGCAAACTCCCATTCAGTCAAGTTGCATAAAGGCAAGAGTATGTGGTACATGCCCTGAAAAGGGGAATTGCCTGTCTCCTCTCCTAGATATTGGATGCAATACTCGGAGGCTACTGAAATGCTAGGAATGCTAGGAACTTGAGATGCTTGTGTGATGATGCAGAACCTAATGCTATGACTGTGGCTCAGGTGCTGATTGGTGCTCAGATAAAGGCAGCTACAACTCCATGGACTCCTTGGGTGCCTACATTGTTGGGGGGACAAGATGATGGAAGGGAAGCTGCCCCAGGTCTCCTTGCTTAGCTGCCCTAAATGGGGTTTGATGATAGGGAAAAATTTAAGATTATTCCAAAAAAAATGGAGCAATAAGAATACAAGGGATGGAAAAAAACCTTGGGACCATTGAACCAGGCAGAAATGTTTTATAGTTGGTTAAAAATGGCACAAAAAAGGAGGAGATATGGAATAGCCACTCAATGTTAATGAATTACTATAAAATATTATAAAAGCTCCAACACCAGCTCCTTGGATTATAAAATAACTGAGACAGATGCTCTCAATTTATGCTAGTCTTGTTGGATTAAAAATCTGAGTATTACACAAAAGAAGAGTCTAAAATCTTTTCAGAGCCTATACCAGTGTAAAAAGTGCAAAGCAAAGAGAGGATTATGACTGAGTGATGGGAGAACTCAAGTCTTTTAGAGAAAAACCTCACCCAGAGCCCCAGGGCAGTGTGCATTGGTCTGGGTCAAGTGGCCTATAGGTGGTGAAGAAACTTTATTAGGATTGCTGGACATTGGTGCCTAACCCTGCTAAGGAAGTGTTAAAGGGCACTGCAATTACATCAGGATAATATAGTGATGTAACTGTAGAAGCCTTGCAAGTTAGAGTATGGTTCAGAGTGGGGATTTATAGATACAAATCATGCATGGTTAGTGCCTCACTCTTTCCAGAATGTATCATTGCAATGGATGTGATGTCTGAATGGAAACTCTTCCTTATCCAAATCATTGGGAGAGGGATGTTGTGCAAGACTACTCCTCCCTTCGTCTTAATTGAGCATGCTAGATAGGAAACCTTTGGAATAACCTAAGCCCACTCAAGTGGTTAATTTAAAGCAATATGGAATACCCTGGAGAGCAATTTTGACCTTAATTATAAATCTGTGATATGCAGTGATATTACTGCCCACAAGTTCCTTATTTCATAGTCCAATACGACCTGTGAGAAAAGTTGATAGATCCTGGAGGTTAACTGTAAATGGTAAGAGAACGGAATAAGGTGGTAGAGATTGTGTAAGTTTCTGCTTGCAGTTGTGCTGACTGGAGCTTCTGGCAAAGTCTGCTACTGCCACCCAGTGGCAACAGCTCGTATTTTTGGACTAGGACTAAAGGACTACTAATGTGATTTGGAGAAAAGGGCCTTAGATGACTGGAAAATGAAACACCAGACTTGGGTGCTCTGTGATGGAAAACACTGTGGACTTGAAGAGGAGAATTAAAGCGGGACATGTTGATGCCCAGCAAAAAGCTCCATTCAGATTTCTAAGGTGACAAAAAGTGAATGCCCCATTTGCACTTCAATGGTGGACTTCTGAGTACAGGAGATCAGTGGTTGTAGAGACCTCCAAGCAATGCAATGATGAGAAGGAAAAAGGTGTGTCCAACTAACTCACTTGGAAGCTTGAAAGGTGACTAACAATTGCTCTGTCAAGAGGAGCATCAGAGACCAAATATAGGCATGGGCCCCATACCAAGGCGACCTGGGCCCACCCGGAGCCGACAGGTAAATTCATGACTCTGTGTTGGATACTGATGGGTCTTCATTGGGATAGATATTCATTCTGGGTTTGGATTTGCATATCTGATGGCTGAAGCAAATTCCACAATAGAGGCGAGAACAGAAAATACAATTTCAATTTGGACTTCTTGCAAATCAAAGAAACAATTTTATTGCAGGTTCACTGCAGCATGTATTAAAAAGCATTGTATGCAAGGAAGTTTACCCCTATAAAGTAGTGAGCTGACACAAAATTGGAATGAGCAGTCGAAACACTTGCTTAGCAAATTGGAAGTGATAATGGGCTGAAGGGATGGCTTCCATGACTGAATAAATGTGTGTTAAAATTTAATATGCATGAAAGTGAAGAGGATTTGCCATTGGCTAGATTGTTGAGATATTGTGAAGATACGAAAGGGGGTTGGGCATAAGAGCTTACATAAACTTTTTTGCTACCTCTCAGTTTTTTCCCTTGTCTCTACGTGATCTGGTAGTGCCAGAACTTGGATTTCATTTAAAAGTCTCAGAAAAAGGATCAATTGCTTAACATGATGTCACAACAATACTCCTAAATATCACAGTCCAATTTCCTGAGGGAATGATGGGTCTTGCTTCTCTTTGCCTGTCTGAGTTGGATCTGTTTCTGCTTTCCTATCCAGCGGATAAGACAGCGTAAGCTTGCACTCATCCAACCCTACTGCATTTGACTGAAACGGAGAAAGGAGAAGACATTGGGAAGACTCAAATTACTGCTGCCTGTGTGGTCAGTTCTCTGCTGAACTTTATGGTTGTACTCAGGGGGTGGAAGGAAAATGTGGGTGAAAATCAATAACCAATTAAAAGAAGAAGTCCTTGCTGATGTAAAGAGGGCTAAAAAATGGATAATGCTAAAAAGGAAAAGCTAGAACATAACAATGATACTTTCTCTTAGATACGTATGCAGATACCCATAAAGGTGAAGATACTAGCCTGCAGAAATCTGTTCCTTTGCTTGAATCAAAAGGTCCAGGATGGACTCCGGAGATTCAAAGATTCTTTCAACTAGGATCATTTCCGTGATGACATCTTGATGACATTAACACCCTATGGAGGACACTTTTGGGGAAGTAACATGCAGGAAAGAGCCAGAGATCACTGTGTAATTATTAAACTAAGTAATGACCTGTTGAGGAAGATGCCTAGATACAATAAACATGTATGTAGCACATCCAATTTGTCCTAGTACTGCAACATGGACTAAATTATATGCCCCAATGCATATAATACAGGTTTTTGTGAATGGAAGGCACTCACCAAAATAAAGAATACTTGGCAGATACCAATGTCAATTTAGGGGTGACTTGGTGGGCCTCAATCTCCACCAAATGTTGGTGGATTCATCTATTTCTCCTTGCATTTCTATCAGGTTTTGCCTCATGTAGTTTGATACTCTGTTATTAGGTGCATACATGTTTAGGATTGTTATGTCCTTTTGGAGAATTGACCCGTTATCATTATGTAATGTCTCTCTTTATCCCAAATAAAATTCCTCGTTCTGAAGTTTACTTTGTCTGAAATTCATACAGCCACTCTAGCTTTCTTTTGATTAGAGTTAGCAAAGTATATATTTCTCTATCCTTTTACTTTCAATCTATTTGAATCCTTATATTTAAAGCAAGTTTCTTATAAACAATAGATAGTTGTGTAGTGGTATTTTAAAAGTTATTCTGACAATTTTTATCTTTTAGTTGCCACATCTAGACCATCCACATTTAAAGTGGTTATTGATATAGTTAGATTAGTGTCTATGATGTTTGAAACTGTTTGCCCTTTGCTGTACTTTCTCTATTTATTTATTTATTTTTTCTTTTTGTTTCTCCTCTTTTTCTGTGTTCTCTGATTTTAACTGAGCATTTTATATGATTCCACTTCTTCCCCTCTCTTAGCATATCAACTATATTTAAGAAAACTTTTAGTACTGGGCCTATTTTTAACTAATCTAAGTCTACCTTCAGATAATACTACACTGCTTCACGTGTAGTGCAGCTTCCTTAGAGTATTCCAATTCTTCCCTCTTATCCTTTAAGACGCTGTTGTTATTTATTTCACTTATCCATCTACTGTCATCACTTAATACATTGTTTCTACTATCACTTTAAACAATTACCTTTTAGGTCAATTAAAAGTAAAAATTAAAGGTTTTATTAGACTTCCATTTATTTGTTTCCTGATACTATTCTTTTCTTTATGTAAATCCAAGTTTCTGATCTGTATTAGTTTCCTGGGACTTCTGTAACAAAATACTACAAAATGGATGGCTTAAAAACAACAATTTGTTATCTCACAATTCTGGAGGCCAGAAGTTTAAAATCAAGGTGTCAGTAGTACTGGTTCCTCCTGAAGCCTGACGGAGGGAGAATCCGTCCCACGCTGCTCGCCTAGCTTTTAATAGTCTCAGGCATTCCTTGGCTTGTAGATGGAATTTTTTGTATCTTCACATCATTTTTCCTCTGTGTGTCTGTCTCAATATCCAAATTTCCCTTCTTTATAAGGACACCATTCATATTGAATTAGGGCTCACCCTAATGACTTCGTTTTAACTTGATTACTTCTGCACAGACTCTATTTCCAAATAAGGTCACATTCTCAGGTACTGGGTGAGGACTTCAACATACCTTTTTTTGGGGATCCAGTTCAACTCATAGTAGTCTGTCACCTGGCCCTCCCAAATTCGTATCCTCCCCATATGCAAAATCGGTTCACCCTATCCCAACATCCCAAAAATCTTGAGCATTTCAGCATCAACTCTAAGTCTAAAATGTCATTATCTAAATCACTCAAGTCAGTTGTGGATGAGGCTTGGGGTATGACTTACTCTGGGGCAAAATTCCACTCCACCTGTGAACCTATGAAACCAAGTAAGTTATCTGCTTCCAAACTATAAGGGTGGAGCAGGCATAGAACAGGCATTCCCATTACAAAATAGAGAAATAGGCAAGAAAAAAGAGGTCATGGGTCGTGAACAAGCCTGAAACCTAGCAGGGAAAATTTCTCTAGATTTTAAGGCTTGAGACTAATCCTCTTTCGTTCAATGCTTTGTCTTCTGGGTCCACTAGGGTGACAGCCCTGGGTGGCGGCCCTGCCTCTTCTGCCCTGGGAAGTAACTCCACCCTTTGGAACTCATGATGTGGCCCTGCCTTTAGCACTGAGGAGGCGGCGGCTGGGTCCCCAGGGCCTATGGCCTCAGAGTCCTAATGTCAATGACAGACTCATCGGCCTCTTGACCAACTTCCCTTGAGGTTATTCGTCCCTTTTCTTGAAGAATAATACATGTTCACAGCCAGATAGCTCTATTTGCCTGTTTCCCTCCTGGAGTATCCCAGAAGTCTGACAGCCTTCCTTCATTTCATCTTGTCTCTTTCTCCTTCAGTCCAAGGTAGAAGTGTGTCTACTGAGATGCTCAATTGGATTCACGAGTTGCTTCCCTGGTCTCTTTAACAAATGGTTGTCCAGCTGAGGTGTTCTCTCCAGAGCACGAGTCTTAATTTTGTGCAATACGGATTGGCTGACAATTTCCATATCTTCACATTGTGGTGAGCAATTCCTTCTTCAATTTATCACTTTCCTCTTGCATTTTACTATAAGTAAATACTATATATAGCAATGAGAGATCAGACCATGCCTTTAACACTTTGTTAGAAATAGCCTCATCTAAACATCCAAGTTCATTGCTTACAAGTTCTATCTGTTCCCAAAAGAACACAATTCAGACAAGTTCTCTGCTACTTTGTGATAAGGGTTGACTTTCCTCCAGTTACCAATACCGTGTTCTCATTTCTGTCTGAGATTTCACACGAGCATATTTAACATTTATGTTTCTACAACAGTTTCTTCAAGGTAACAGGCATTTTCTATAAAACTCCTCAAATCTCTTCTGAGGCCTCTACCCATTAGCAAATTTGAAAGCCACTTCTACAATTTTAGATATTTGTTACAGCAGCATACCACTTGCTGTTACTATAATCTGTGTTAGTTTCCTGGGCTGCCATAACAAAGTACTGCCAACTGGGTGGATTAAACGACAGAAATTTGTCTCACAGTTTTGGGGACTAGAAGCCCAAAATTAAAATGTTAGCAAGGTTGGTTCCTTCTGAGAGCTGTTTAACCTATTTCAATATCCCAAAAATCTTAATTATTTCAACATCAACTCTAAATGGAAAATCTCATCATCTAAATCAACCAAATCATTATGGATGAGGCTTGGGGTATGATTCTGCTCCATGCCTCTCTCCCAGCATCAGGTAGCTTCAGGCATTCCTCAGCTTGTAAATGGCATTGTCTCTGTGTCTTTGCTTTATCTTCCCTTTGTGTGTGTCTGTCTCTGTGTCCAAATTTCTCCTTGTTATAAGGACACCGGTAACATCGGTTTACACCATAATGACCTCATTATAGCTGGATTACATCTATAAAGATGCTATTTTCAAATAAGATCACTTTCTGTGGTGCTGGGGGTTATGACTTCAACATAGCTTTTTTGGTGGACACATTTAACCCATAAAATGATCTATATCATTTACCTCCTCCCTGAATAACTTATTTTAATATTTCTTGAAGGTCATATCTACTTGTCATGAATTCCTTCAGTTTTTTGGGTTTTTTTTGTCTGAGAAAGTCTTTATTTTCCCTTAACTTTTGAAGGACAATACTTCCACCTTTTAGTTATTATGAATAATGCTGCTATGATTATTTGTGTGCAAATTTTTGTATGGGCACAGGTTTTCACTTCTTTTTCATTTCATTTCATTTAATCTCTCTTGTATATATAGCTAGCAGTAGAATTGCTGTGTCATGTGGTAACTCTATTTTAACCTTTTCAGAATTGTCAGACTGTTTTCCAAAGCAGCTGCACCATATTGCTTTCACACCAACGTGTGAGGTTCCAATTTCTCCACATTCTTGCCAACATGTTATTATCTATCTTTTTGATTACAGCCATCTTAGTGGGTGCAAAGTATTGTCTCATTTGTTGTGCACTTCTCTAATGCTTAGTAACGTTGAACATCTCTTCATGCATTTTTTTGTCCATTTGCATATCTTCTTTGGAGAATTATGTATTCAGATCTTTTGCTTATCTTTTAACTGGGTTATTTGTCTTTTTGTTATTGAGTTGTAAAATTTTTTAAAAGTATTTTAGATGTTAGGAGTGCAGCTGAGCTGGGAGAAAGACTAGAGCTGCCAGGTGTCAGAGAAGCTATTTAAAGCAACAAGCCAAAAGTGAAAGAGTTAAGCCTTTAATCACTTTCTGAGATGGTATAAACAAGAGGGTAAAACAGAGAAAGCATTGACTCCTTCATTACATTTTTCCCCATGGTGCAATGCATCACTTGAGGGTCAGGTGGATCAGCATGGATGTTGGGGTTGTCTCACTGTTGAGGAAGCCCCAACAAAAGTTCTTGACATTTTTATGGACTGTGGATTTGGGGCAAGAGAAAGGGAAAGTTTAGGAGTGTGAAAGTACTAGGTACTGAGTTGAGTAAAGTGTCTTCAGGTTGTCCCCCTCCTCCCCTGCGTAAAAGGGTCTCAGCAGAGGTGTCTGGGAAGATCTGTCCAAGACCTCAGATAAAATGACCTAGGAATGAAAGCACTGGTGCTAGGAATGCAAATGTGCAAACAGCATGATCTTGACCAGCCAGAGAGGCTTGAGTCCTGGACTACAACTCCCTTCAGAAACTGCAGAATTTCCATACTGTTTTCCATAGTGACTGCACCAATTTACATTCCCACCAGCAGTGTATGAGGGTTCCCTTTCCTCCACATCCTCTCCAACACTTTTCATTTCTTGTATTTTTAATAACTGCCATTCTGACAGGCATGAAGTGCTATCTCATTGTGGTTTTGATTTGCATTTTCCTAATAAGTAGTGATGAACATCTTTTCCTAATGAGTAGTGATGAACACTGATGAACAGTGTAGGCCATCTGCATATGTCTGCTCAGATCCTCTGCCCATTTTTCAATCAGATTGTTTGTTTTTCTGTGAGTTATATGAGTTCTTTATGTATTTTGTATTTTTGTTAATTTATGTATTAATCCCTTATCAAATATATAATTTGCAAATATCTTCTCCCAATTGTTAGGTTGTCTTTTAGTTTTGTTGATGCGCATATAATCCAACTATTCTACTTTTGGATATTCATCCAAAGAACACAAAAACACTAATTCAAAAACATATATGCACCCTATGTCCATTGCAGCATTATTCACTATAGCCAAGACTAGGAAACAACCTAAATGCTCATCAATGGATGAAAGGATAAAGAAGATGTGAGATATATATACACACACACATGCATGCACACACAATGGAATACCACTCAGTCATAAGAAAGGTGAAATCTTACCATTTGAAACAACATGGATGGACCTTGAGGGTATTATGCTAAGTGAAATAAGTCAAATGGAGAAAGCCAAATACCATATGATTTCACTCATATGTGAAAGATAAAACAAAAATAATAAACAAAAACATAGATACAGAGAATAGATTTGGGGTTACCAGAGGGAAAGAGGGTGAAAGGGGTAAAGGAGCACATTTGTATGCTGATGGATAGCAACTAAACTTTTGGTAGTGAACATGATGTAGTCTACACAGAAGTAGAAATATAATGGTGTGCTCATAAAAAAAAGTATAATAAAATTATATTTTTATAGAAATAAAATGAAACTGCAGTGCACAAGCTGTGCCCCAAATCTGGTGTGGGGAGGGCAGCTTTCCCCCATGAGCCTGTCTGGTAAAGCCTTTGTAATTGCCTATTCTCAAACTTGAAAAATCACACATAAATTTTAACCAGGAGTTGGACTCCTTACTAGATACAAGTCCCTCATCAGATATGTGATTTGGAAAACTTTTCTCTTATTATCTACATTGCCTTTTCACCATCTTGTTAATTTAGAAGGTTTTATTGATCTATATTTAAGCTCACTGATTCTTTCCCCAGCCATGTCCAGTCTACAATGAGCCCATCAGAGGCATTCTGCACTTCTGGTACAGTGTTTTTGATTTCTAGCATTTCCTCTTGATTCTTTCTTAGAGTTTCCATCTCTCTGTTTACATTACTCATTTGTTCTTACATCCTGTCCACTTTTTCCATTAGAGCCCTTAGCATGTTAGTCATAGTTATTTTAAATTCTCAGTATAATTTCAACATCTCTGCCACGCCTGAGTCTAGTTCTGATACTTGCTTTGTCCCTTCAGACTATTTTTTCTTTCCTTGTAGCATGCCTTGTCATTTTTGTTGAAAGCCTAACATTATGTATTTGATAATAGGAAGTGAGCTAAACAAGGTTTTAGTGTGAAGTTAGTGTTAATCTGGGTAACAGTGGGTTGTGTTTAATGTTTATTGCAGTCATAGGTGCCAGAGTCTTCAAATGCATCTTGTGTCCTTGTTTTTGTCTCCTCCGTTGACTTTGGACTTTGCTAAGTACTACTCCTCAAAGAGAGTCTGTGTCTTGCAAAACTAGCAGCTGCAATCCACTGTTATACGGGAGCCTTGTTGGTGGTGGTAATGTCGGGTGGAGAGGGAAGAACTATTCTGTAATCTTATGATTAAAATCTCTTACTTTTAGTAGGCCCATGTCCCTGTGCTGTGATCTTCACAATTTTTTTTGAGGAAATATTTCCAATTTTTATTCATAGAATTATTAACCATAACTGCAAAAATAGATTTACATAGCCATAGATCAACAACAAAGAAGGAGGGACATGAAACTTTCCAGAGACACCTTGAAAAGTTCCAAAAGAACACACTAGCTAAAAATCTACAGTTAAATGTGGTTGCACAGCAGCTTACATTCAATCCTGCATTTTCTCAATAAGTTCTTCTTTGCATTTGCCTTTCTTTTTTCCCAACTTGTCAAGATTTGGCTTTGTGTTCAAGAATTTTTTCCAATCTTTGTCCAATTTTAGCCTGGTGATAACCACCTTGCTTGGGTGAATGTCTACATGGATAGTTTTGCTGTTAGTCTTCTTACATTGCACCCACTTCGTGTAGATAATGTATTTCTTTCTGCATACCCACACCACTTTGCCAATTTGCTTGACCTTTGTGGTGTCCCTGAAACATCTGGACCTCGTTGTCTGTGCAAATGGACATGGAGCAGACATTGTACTTCTGCTGCAGCTTCTTGGAGAGCTGGGCAGATGTATCTTCCTGCGCCTGTGCAAGGAGGTATTGAAGTGGTGTTTGCAGTTTTTGTGGTCCTAGGTTATGAAAGGATTGAATTTTATGATGACTGTCTGTCCGGCACCTGGTGGGCTCAGAGTGGTGGCTTCACCTGTGTTTCTTGGATCCCCTCACCCGCTTAGGTGAATCATGAAAGTTAGAGGTGATGAAGTGAGAAAAGTGCCCTTATAGTAGGTGGGATAAGGCTCTGGTAAAGTTCTATTTTTCTTTGAAGAGTAGACCTTTGTTATGGAGAATGCTTTAGTCATACTTCATAATTGTTACTCTTTCCCTTTTACTGCCAGAGATAGGTGGGGATCTTAGCATTTCACCTTGAGAACCTGGTGGGTTTCCTGGAAGTAAATTTCAGGAAAGTGTGGACCCCGCATAAGACTGTGGACACCAGGACTTTTTCCCCCATAGTCTGCTCCAACTCAGTCTCCAGCAGTTTATCAAGAGTGCCATTTATCAGTTTACTTTTCCAGTGGTTTCTGCTCTTCAGGTAAGCATCTCAGCTGTGACTCTCTGGAGTCACCTATCTGTCCAGATTTTGGAGTGGCAGTTTTCCCTAAAACCTCAGTTCTTGGGTAGGTCCAAGAAGAGTGGTTGATTTCTAGTTCATTCAGTTTTTTCTTGTTATAAAGATGGGAGCGATGGCCTTCAAGCTCTTTACATGTCAGAGATGCTGGAAGACAGGTCTTAGAGCGTGAACTACTAGAACGTTTATCCTCTAATTTCCAGAATGGATGCATCATGCTCTTTAAAAAACATTCCCTCTCAGTTCAGATTTTTTTGCTTTTTGGTTAGAGATGACTGATTGTGGTATTTCGTGTCATCCTAGGTAATATGTAATGTGGTTAAGAACTTGACCCGGAAGTCAAAACATGAGAGTTTGAATTCTGATTCTACTTCTTTTCCAGGTGTGTTACTTTGATATTTCATCTTGCTGTTCCTTAGTTTCTTCATCTGTAAAATGAGATCAATAATAGTAACTTTCTCTCAAAGGAAGGATTAATTGTCTTAATACATACAAACATCTTAGAACGGTGCCTGGCACAAAATAAGTACTTAATAAATATTGGCTATTATTACATTTCCAAGAAATTTATCTGTTTCTCTACTGGTGTGAGAGTATGAGTGTGTTTTTAAGACAGTGATTTCATTGTCCCTTTAGAGTGTAGAGACCAGGTTCAGATTGGCATCAGAACTGAGAGAAATCAGCAGGCAACTTGAAGTCGTGAGGCTAAGCTATAGCAAAGGATTTTCTAGTTGAGAGACACGCCTTTGTCCCTGACAACTTAGGGCAAAAGTCCAGCAACTTTGTTTTATTTTGTTGAAATCATCATGTGTTTGAAAAATTATCCTCATGGATAGTTTATGGATTCTGGAAAACTCCCTACAAAAACAAGACTCTTTGATCCACAAGTATTTGTTTTTCATCTCAAAAAAAAAAAAAAAAAACCCACCAAAATACCACCACTAACAACAAATAAACTCAATACAAAACTCTAAGATAAAAATTTTTGAGGAGCTTGGAAGGCCTGCCCTTCTCCCTAGAAAACATCTCACTGTTATGATACAGGCAATTGCATTGCCATGACTGGGAACATGGCCTGGATCTTTCAATAGAAATGGAGACCGTCACATAAAGGGGGTAGAATGATGTTCTTTTCTGAGCTGATTGGTTCCATACTGACTTTTTTGTCTATGCCAAGACTGGCTAATGATCACATATTGAAATTAAAAAATTTGTCTTCAAGAGTACCCAATCTTTATTTTTCTCTCTTCACCAGTTTCATCCTACCTTCAAGTCTATCAACTTCCAGTATCATCAACAGCAAACATTAATAAGTGCCCATAAGTTGCATGCAAATGTGTGGGAAAATATGAGAAATGTCACAAACAGTTTTTGCTCCCCAAGGTTTCACAGCCTACTTTTATGCAGCTCTTTGCAACTTTGACTTAGTTCTGACTTCCTTGAGTCTTATCCTATATTTTCTCTTTAATTTAGTTACTAAACTACAGACCGTTGGAGGGAAAAGTAGAGGTCTTTTAACTCCATTCATTTTACATTTTGTGGCAAAGATAATACCACATGTCCATCACTTCAGCTCACTTACACCTAGGGAATACACTTTGTTCACTAATTTTCAGAACTGATGTAGGTTATCCACTCTGTGGATGTTACAGAGTTTTTGTCTGTGGAATTTCCAGGTCTGGCTCCCAAATCATACTACAAGGTCTTTCGTGCTCTCTCTCTCCCTATCTGTGGAGCCCAAAATGAAGGACTTCAAATAACAGAGCAACAATATGGAAGGGGACAGGGTCCTAAATTACTTCTTGGCCGAGTGCTATCCCAAGCGCCACTTAACAGTCACCTGATAAAATCTTCATTGGACTTTGTGATCAGAAAATACGTTTCACTATTATTAATTAACCAATGACATACTGATTATAACAAATGAGGGTTTGCAGTTGTTTGTTCCAGCAGCTATCATTAAATAACATACAGATAGAGACTGAATCTCAGATAGTTGAAGTATTTTGTTCTAGATGACAAATGACTTTGTGTCAGGGCTGAACCTAGAAGTTTCTGACATCTAATTTGATGTCATTTTTCTCTTTACTTCTTTCACTGTCCAATCTCAGCTAGTTATAAAAAAAACCAAAAAATTTCAAAACATGAGAAATTAACACTGAGCTGTTTAATATGTATTAATTCCACTCAATTACTGCCTCTCTGCATTTAAAAAGCACAACTACTGAATTTTAAGACCCTCATTCCTTTGGGTACTTGCCATTGCTTCTCTCAACATAATTTCTGAAATTGTGAATTTCAAGAGGTCTGGCTAAAAGAGGGGGAGATGTTTATGGACATTAGACAGTTATTCAAAATTAAATCCCAAGAGTCACCATTATCTCTATTTATGACGTAAGTCCATTTTCAGCTCCCAGAGGTCAAATTTCCCTTTGAATTGAAATGTTAGTCACATGAGCTTGTGAATTTGTAATTCCATTTAATGCTGCATCCATGTCAATGGGACAAATTGGACTGTTAAAGGTGTCTGACTAAAGGAAATAATTTAGGGCCAAGTGAACTGTCAAAGTGGTGCTAAATTTAGCTTTGCAACAGAGCAGATGTAAATCTCAGTGGGTTTCTCACCAACAGCTAAGAAAATAGCAAAACATTTGTGTCCCACAGAAGCATTTTAAAAAGTTGCAGACAGGGCAAAGTTTATAACCTGTGTCCTCTAAGCTGCAAATTTGAGATGAGTTCCAGTAAAAATTGAAGGTTACTTGAAGTCTGACCTGTTTCGCACTGGCTACATAAAGTGTTCACGACACAAAAATCTTCCGTTCACTAGCTCTGAAAGTGAATGGTAATGGCTAAGTCACAAGATGTGACAAGTTCTGATGCTCATACTGTCACCTCATATGCTCTAGTGAGTGTATGGAGAATGCCAGCGATAAGAGGAGTATTTTCTTTCTCAATTCTTTTTTTCAGCATAGTGAATCATTTGCATAAAGTGACTCAATCAAAAGCAGGCTGAGCGTCTGTTGTTATGAAATCTTACATTCTTCCACAGTGAGGGGAAAGAAAGAAAATAAAGCATAGAAGGGCATTTTTATTTTGCAAACAAAAAAAAAAGTTACGTTTTTTTCCTGTGAGATTTTCCTCAGGAAGTTGTTTGGAATCTGGTACCTGTTATAAGCTATATTTCAGTTATTATTGTTAGATTTTGCATTTTGAGAAACTTTCCATGTTCTGATTTCTTGGGGTTATTTTAACATTTGTAAAATAATTCCATGAAATGACTTTTAAAAAATCTTTCCAGAGTTCTCTGCCAAAAATGGCTGAATAGCTTTTCCTACACTGTATTCCTATAGTCTTTCTTTAGAACTGAGAAGTTATTCCAGTGCCCTACAAGGGCAGGGCTATACGGCTAAGTAAGCATACTTTAAGATGTGTTCATTCATGTTATTTTGGCATTTATATAAAAAATAAATACACTACACACCATATTGTTTTTACACAGTAATTGTCTAACAAAAAATATCTCCATATAGTGTATGGATAATTACTACAAAAATATCATCATTAGGAGTATTCTAATAAGAAATAGAATAAAATATAGAGAATATACATACATACTATTTGTATGGGGTTAATTTAAACTTTGATATTATGTGTAATAAACGTTGACCTAAACAAGATAATCTGTATGTTTTATACTCTATTGAAAGTAAAGAATATCCTCATTCAGTCCTCAGAGGATAGAAGAGGTTGTCCTACAAATGCTTTTATTAATGCTGACAATCAGACTGACTTTGGGCTTTGACCTAAAGGGCAATGGCTTTGGCCTATCAACTAAGGAAGCAACCTCACTGGAATGACCAAAAACCCAAAGGAAAACCACACCTGTTCTTTAAGGGAAAAACAAATGATAAATGACATGATGTACTTTCTCCCATAACCATTGTCTTTTTCTTTCCCTTGAGTAATTTTTCAGATATAGGCAGTCCCCAGGTTGTAAGTTCACAAAGTTCATTTGTCAGGAGAAGTGTTGGAACTGAAAACATAACGTCCCATAAAATTAATGCTATCCTTGTGGTTACTGAGGTTCATGTCTTTTTTTCTGCCTAAATCCCTCCCTTTTTCTGCTGCTGACAATACCTCCTTCTCTACCTCCCACTCTGTGATTCTCACAGAGCACCTCCAAACCCCTTGACAACAGCTTCAGTCCAAGTCCAGTGGTTGGTCAAAGGAGTGGATGTAATTCAAGTTTAGACAATCATAGTAATCAGCCCCCCCAGCTATAGTGACTTATCCAAGTGGCAGACATGTGGCTCAAGCTGAGCTTGGCCGATTGGATTCCTTTCCAGGAAGATTTTAAACTGGAGCTGTGGAGAAAGAACTCTATTTTCTCTGGTCTGGAGCTGTGAGGTTGTGAACCCATTGCTGTTAGAGTCAATATCTCATACTGTGTGAAGACACTGGCTTGTAATAAAAAAGAGTAAAACTAATAGGCTGGGAGAAGCAGAGATGAAAGAGGAAGAAAGAGAGAGAGAGCACTGACAGCACCGGGTCCCTGGTCATCATTGCCTGAGGACCAGAGCTGCCTTAGTTCCTGTTTTCTGATGTTGGTTGGTTAACTCTGAGTATAGAAGCCCCTAGTAGTCTTTAAACAAAACAAGCACACACGCACTCTCTTCTCCACATTTTTTTCCCTTAAGTCTATTTTAATTGTGTTTCTGTCTCTTATAATCAGGTGTCTCACCTGAAATGATTGGTTTCTCAGGCCAGGATTTAGAAAAGTAGTTTGTCCATAATGTAGGAAACTAATCACTAGTATGAGCCTAGGGACCCTCTCCTTTCTCTTTCCTCTGATCTGCTTTCAACAAAGGTTCAGTGAGATCAGATAACCTAAAGAGAGAAGATTCAGGCCCAGCATGTCAAATTAATTATCTCCTTCCTTTACTGTAACTGTGATAATAGTGCAGTGAGAAGGGAACATACTGATTACCAGAATTCTTCCAATTTTCTGGGACCCTCAGCCCAAGTAAAAAGCCTAGACAGACCTTCAATATTGTGCTGGCTGACTGTGCAAAACAGCATTTATGCGGACCAGCTCAGTGGTGTAGTGGTTAAATTGGGGCGCTCCTCTTCGGCAGCCCGGGGTTCACGGGTCCCTGGCTCCAACCTACATCATGAAGCCAAGCTGCACAGTGTCCTACATACAGAATAGAGGAAGATTGGCACAGATATTAGCTCAGGGGCAATCTTCCTCATCAAAAAAACCCCAAAAACAAAACAGCATTTATGAAGGGGGCAATATAAGACTGGCAATAACGGAGATAGGGCTTTAATCAACTGGGCAGGGCTTTCATGGCTTACTCACCCACTTGTTTTTGTGTTTGTTTTTGTTTTCTGAAACAGCTGAGTCATCTCAACAGTGGAAAAAGACTTTTAAAAAAAGTACTGCTCAAAATAGAAATTACATTATTGTGATGATGGTAATTGCTAATCAACACTTACTAGGCTAGGTCATTTCAGATGAAAATATTCCTCATTTTTGGAGAGACATGAATCCCCCAGGCTCTGATAATACTTTGCCATACTCTGAAACAATTAATATGCACTTTTTAATTATAGATATTTATCTCACGTGGGTGCTTTACCATCTCAGTCACATCCTGAAAACATACAAGCACACACACTAATATGTGAATATTCTTTTTTTCAGACATAGTCTCTTCTGCTTCTTGGTACAACCACACTCAAACCAAATATACCTGCACAACAGTGTGTTTGCTGAAAGGCCAGGAGTGGTTAGGGAGAAAAGCACACAGTTGTATCTTTGTCCTCCCACACTTTTTCCAATTCTTTATCCCTGTGGAAGTTTATCCTAGTTTCTTTGGTGGGTACATTCATTTATTTAATAAATACTGTTGAATATCTGTTGTGTGTTAACACTTGCTACACTCTAGGAATTCAAATATTAATAGAATAGAGTCCTTGGCAATAAGTTCTCAGCCCAGTGGAGAGACTGTCACATAATTAGATAATTTTAATTATTATAATAGGTGATTTGAGTGTACAGAAGAGCAGCACCAAACTCTGCTGAAGGAATCAGAGTAGGTTGTAGTTTAACCTCCTTCCCAGAGGTGGTTGTAGTCTAACTGCATCACAGAGGAGAAGTTAAGTCAGAAAAGACTGTGAGTATGGAAAGATAGTGGATGGGAGGTTGGTAACTGAAATGAAGACTGAGAGGAGTGTATTTTAGGAATAGGATACAGCACTGGGAAAGCAACACAGGATGTGAAGCAATTTGGTGTTGCAGGAGTGGTAAGTGTGAAATGGTTGATGACTAAAGCTGAGAATTAAGCCATAAATAGGGGCCAGATGATGGAGGACTTTATATTATTGTGGTGTTTGAGTTTATTTTTGTTGATAAGGAGTCAATAAGGGGATATAAATAGGTCAGTAGCATAAATAGATTTACTATTTAGATCAATTGTTATAGCATCGGGTTGAGAATGGATCTGAGTAGGATAGCGTCATTTCTTGACTTGCACACATGAGGGGGCTTAGTTGCTCCAATCCAACAAACATCCCACAACCACCACAAAAATGGCCAACGTATATAAATAGAAAGTTTAAAGAAAAGGAAATACAAATGATTTTTAAATTTATTTATTAAAGCTCAATCTTGTTCATAATAAGGTGAAAGAAAATTAAAATCTCAATGAGACATCATTTTCACCTGATGGTAGAGATCAAAATCTATTAGTGTTCTATGTTTGTGAGAATATGGGAAAATGGGCATATATATACTTTCTTTCATATGTAAACTTTTAAATATATACTTTTTATATATATAGTGTGTATATACTTTGAATAATAAATTCAAATATACTTTGAATAATTCTGCTTCTAGAAATTAGCCTACAACATGCTTGCATATGTGTAAAAGTGATTATATGCAAGGTTCTCATTGCAGTACATTGTTTGTAAAAGCAAAAGATTGAAAACATTGGTAGCAGACATTATGCACATGTAATAGAATACTATGGTCCCACTAAAAAGAATACTGACATCTCTATATAAGGAGAAAGAATGAACCCCAAAAGAATATTTTTATAAGAAAAAAATGGTACACAAGACTATGCATCATGTGATGACATTTTTTTAAAGATTGGTACTTGAGTTAACATCTGTTGCCAATATTCTTTTTTTCCTCTTCTTCTCCCCAAAGTCCCCCAGTACATAGTTGTATACTTCATTTGTGAGTGCTTCTGGTTGTGCTGTATGGGACACCACCTCAGCATGGCCTGATGAGTGGTGCCATGTCCATGCCCAGGATCCAAACCAGCGAAACCCTGGGCCACCAAAGCGGAGCACACAAACTTAACCACAAGCCATGGGGGTGGCCCCTGTGATGACATATTGATGGGAAAAAAACCCATATGAGTGTGCAAAGAATATTTTTAAAAGAATATGTAATAAATTAATAATAAGGGTTTCCTCTGGTGAAGGACCAGGATAGAGAGGCCTTAGGGATGGGGGGTGACTTATTTTTTATAATATACCTTTTAGTACTTCAAAATTTATACCACATGAATGTATTATCTAGTCAAGGAAGGAAGAGAAGGAGAGAGAAGAAAGAGGGAGACAGAGAGGAAGGGAGAAATGAAGGAAGGAGGGAAGAAAGAAGAAAGAATGAAAAAAGGAAAGAAATTAGGAAAATTAATGTGTAAGCTGAAATTTCATCTCTCATAAGGGATTTGAAACTATGCGTATATGGAGTCAAGAGATGAGCCTTGGAATCTGCATGAAGCAAAAAAAAATGTAATTGAGATATCCATATAATACTGATCCTTAAAGTGCAAAAATCTCAGATACACCATGGACTAGAAAAAGGGCACCTATCAGTATTATGACATCTTTGCTAACTCAGTCTTGTTTGGAATAGAAAAATAAAATCTTTCCTGTGAATTAATAACCATGGATTTGTCTTCATTTGCATTTGGGGCTGATTTTTATTAGGTATGAGAATCCTTATTCCAAGAAGTTAAGATAGAAAGGGGTTTTGGGTGGTAATATCCTGTGAAACATGGCAGAATAAAATGAAAATCATCCTAGCAGTAAATATCCTTACTCTAAGCTCCTCAGGTTCTCCACTGATAAATCTCTTAGAAGAATGAGCACAGGGCCTAAAAATGACAAAACACAGCAGAAAGTAAATTACTGTAAGTGAGGGATAATAGGGTTAGACCTTCAAAATTGTCATATAATAGAGCTATTAAGTAAAAATGTTTAAAACTATTAAACACATAGAAAAGGACTAAAAACAAAAAAGATGATATAAAAAATATTTGGTAGGGGCTGGCCCCGTGGCTGAGTGGTTAAGTTCGTGGGCTTCACTCTGGTGACCCAGGGTTTCACTGGTTTGGATCCTAGGCATTGGACATCACACCACTCATCAGGCCACACTGAGGCAGTGTCCCATGTGCCACAACTAGAAGGACCCACAACTAAAATATACAACTATGTACTGGGGTGATTTGGGGAGAAAAAGCAGAAAGAAAAAAAACTTTAAAAAAATTTGATAAAAGAATTTTAAAAAATCGAATAGAACTTGTAGATATAAAGTGGCTCTTGGGGTTATTAGCAAGATTGTGGAGTAGGAAGTCTCAGCCCTGGTTCTCCCATAGAAACATGGATTTAGCATCAATATATGGACCAAAATACCTTTAAGAGATTTTCAGAATCTAGTTAAGGCATGGAAGCACCCCAAAAGAGCATAAATCCAAAAATAAGCTCGTTGAAATGAGTCAGAAGAACAGTTTCACTTTACCCACATCAAATCCTCCCCTAAGCTGTCACAAATCAGCTTTGAGAGATCATCTTGGCCTGAGATATCTCCCCTTGGAGAAAGAGTGTGAAGCATGTATCCAACATCTCCAGGCTTTTGAGGCATTGCCCAAGAGACCTACTTCTGTCTCACTTCACCCAGAACGAAGTGTTGAGGGAACCAGCAGAGTGTGAAAGTGTTGGAGCAGATAAGAACAAAGAAAAGGGGCAATTGACTCTCAGTAGCCAGCACGGATAGGTAAAATTGAGAAAAGGTGTACAATGCTGAAGCTTCCGGTTCAGGAAGGAGGGAGAGAAGTGGAGCTTGCACCAAAAGTCCAAGCCATTTAGTGTACAGACCTAGGCAAAGTGTGTGGGTGGTTTATGGTGAGCCACGTGGCTCTGCAAGATTAGAAGACAGAATAAAACCCTGAACCATCACCCCCAGTAGGGAAGATAAGGAATGAAGCATGCATATCCATGGAAAAAGAGAGTCTCCCAGAATCTCTACCTAGGCTGATCAGTGAAGTTCTTTTCTTGTCAAAGTTGGTCCATAAAGACTGGAAGGGATGACTGATTCTTTGAATCTGCAGGCATAAACACAAAGCTACAGGAAGCATGAAAAATCATGGAATTATGACACAAACAAAGGAACAAAATAAATCTCCAGTAATCATTCCTCAAGAAAAGGATATCTATGAATTTCTTGAAAAAGAATTCAAAATAATCATCTTAAAGCAGCCCAGTGAGCTACAAGAGAACAAAGATAAATAACTAAATGAAATCAAGAAAACAATACTTGAACAAAATGAGAATATTGACAAAGAGATAGAAACCATAAAAAGAGCCAAACAGAAACTTTGGAGCAAAAGAATACAAAAACTGAAAAATTCAATAGAGACTTTCAATAGCAGACTTGATCAAACAGAAGAAATGATCAATGAACTTAAGACAAGTAATTGTAAAATTATCCAGTCAGAGGAGCAAAAATAAAAAAGGAAAAAGAGTGTAGAGAGCCTTCAGGACTTATGGGATACCATTAAGTGAACCCATATATGCATGATGGGTGAAATGTCTCACATCTGGGGAGGGAAATAGACATGCAGATTCAAGAAGCCTAAAGATTCTTAAGAGAATGAATCTAAAAAAGTCCACACCAAAACACGTTAAAGTCAATTTGTCAAAAGTCAAAGACAAAGAGAAAATTTTGAAAGCAGTAAGAGAAAAGCAACTTATGACATCCAAGGGAGCTCCCATGACTATCAGCAGATTGCTCAGTAGAAAGCTTGCAAGGTAGGAGAGAGTGAGATGACATACTCACAGTACTGAAAGAAAAAACTGCCAGACAAGAATATTGTACCTGGCAAAACCATCCATCAAAAAATGAAAGAGGGGCCCGGCCCTGTGCCTGAGTGGTTAGGACGCACACTCTGCTTCAGTGGTCTGGGGTTCGCTGGCTCAGATTCTGGGCACAGACTTGCATACCACTCATTGAGACATGCTGGGGTGGCATCCCACATAGAAGAACTAGAATGATCTACAACTAGAATATACAACTATGTCCTAGGGCTTTGGGGAGAGAAAAAAAAAAGAGGAAGTTAGCTCAGAGCCAATCTTCCTCACTAAGAAAAAGGAAAGAAAGAGAAATAATGAATTTACAAGACGAACAAAGGTGAGGGAATTGATCATAATTAGACCTGCTTTAAAGAAATGCTAAAGGGAGATTTCAATTTGAAACAAAAGGACATTAAACAGAAACACAAAAGCTTATGAAAGCATAAAACTCACTGCTACAGGTAGTAGACAAATATAGACAATATATAGACAAATACAGAATAATGTAGTACTGTAATATTGGTGTGTAAATTACTTTTAATTTTAGTATAAAAGTTAAAATACAAAGGTATAACTATTATTGCAAAAATTTATTAATGGATATACAATATTAAAACATAAATTGTGACATTCATAACATAAAGTGTGTGTGTGGGAGAAGTAAAAACGTAGGATTTGTGTATGTGATTGAAGTTAAGTTTTTATCAGCTTTAAAAAGATGGTGTAACTATAAGATGTTTTATGTAAGCCTCATGTTAACCAGAAGGAAAATACCTATAGAGGATATATAAAATAAACATTAAAAAGATTCAATGAATATTACTATAAAAAATTCAACAAAACACACAGGTAGACAGCAAGAAAGGAAACCAGAACAAAAGAACTTCAAAACAGGCAGAAAACAATGAACAAAATGACAGTAGTAAGCCCTTCCCTATCAATAATTACTTTAGATGTAAATGGATTACACTCCCCAATCAAAAGACATAGAGTAGCTGAATGGACTAAAAATCAACGAAGCAAGGTAGACTACGTGCTGTCTACCAGACACTTACTTTGGATTTAAAGACATGCATAGGCTGAAAGTGAAAGCATGGAAAAAGAATATTGCATGTAAATGGTAACCAAAAGAGAACAGGGGTGGCTATATTTATATCAGATAGAATAGACTTTAAGTATAAAACTGTCAGAAGAGATGTAGAAAGATATTATATAACAATAAAGGATCAAGATCTAACAATTATAAATACACATGCACTCAATATCAGAGCACCTAAATATGTAAAACAAACATTGATAGAACTGAAGGGAAAAATAGGGAGCAATAAAATAATAATCGACTTCAATACCCCACTTTCAACAATAGATACAACATGCAGACGGAAAATCAACAGAGAAAGATTTGAACAACATGATAAACCAAACAGACCTAAGAGACATATACAGATCATTTCATCCACAAGCAGCAAAATACACATTCTTCTCAAGTACACAAGAAATGTTCTCTAGGGAAGATCATATGTTAGGCCACAAAACAAGTCTTAAAAAATTAAAGAAGATTGAATTATATCATACCACATATCTTTTCCAACCATATTGATGTGAAACCAGAAATTAATAACAAAGAAAACTGGGAAATTCACAAATATTTGGAAATTAAATAAAACATTCCTAAATGATCAATGGATCAAAGAAGTAATTAAAAGGGAAATAAAAAATATCTTGAGATAAATAAAAATGGCAGCACAATATACCAAAAGTCACAAGATGCAGCAAAAGCAGTTTTAAGAGGGAAGTTTATAGTGATAAATGCTACATTAAGTAAAAAGAAAGACCTCAAATAAACAACCTAACTTTCCACTTCAAGTAACTAGAAAAAGGACAAACTAAGCCCAAAGTTAGAAGAAATAAGGAAATAATAATGATTAGACCAGAAAGACAATAGAACAAAATGAAGATGGTTTTTTGAAAAGATAAACAAAATTGACATTTAGCTAGACAAAGAAAGAGAAAGAGGGCTCACATAAATAAAATTGTAAATGAAATAAGAGATACTATAACTAATACTATAGAAATGAAGAGTATCATAAGTAGTTACTATGAGCAATTATATGCCAAAAAAATGAATAACCTACAAAAGATGGCTAAATTCCTAGAAACATACAGTCTATCAAGACTGAATCATGAAAAAATAGAACATCTGAACAGACAAATAATGAATAAGGGGATTGAATTTGTCATCAAAAACCTCCTAAAAAAAGAAAAGCACAAGACCAGAAAGTTTCACTGGTCAATTCTACTGAACATTTAAAAAAGAATTATTACAAATCCTTCTCAAACGCTTCCAAAAAAATTGAAGGGATCACTTCCAAACTCATGAAGCCAGCATTACCCTGATACCAAAGCCAGACAAAGACACTACAAGAAAAGAAAAACTATAGGCCAATACTCCTAATGAAAATAGATGCAAAAATTCTCAACAAAATAATATAATAATAACATAATAAAGGCCATGTATGACAAATCCATAGCTAATATCAAACTCATTGGTTAAAAGGAGAAAGATTTTCTTCTAAGATCAGAAGCAAGACAAGGATGCCCACTCTCTTCACTTCTATTCAACATAGTACTTGTAGTCCTAGTCAGAGCAACCAGGCAAGAAAAAGAAATAAAAGTTATCCAAATAAGAAAGGAAACAGTAAAATTATCTTGTTTAAGGATAACATGATCTTATATGTAGATAAACATAAGGACTTCACAAAAAAACCATTAGCCCTAATAATGAATTCAGTAAAGCTGCGGGATTCAAAACTGACATATAAAATCAGTTGCATTTCTATACACTAACAACAAATTATCCAAAAAGAAAATTAAGAAAATAATTGGATTTACAAAAACATAAAAAGAATAAAAATACTTAGGAATAAACTTAACCAAGTAGGTAAAAGATTACACTGAAAACTACAAAAATTAATAAAGGATTTAAAGAAGACACAATACATAGAAAAATATCCTGTGTTCATGGAGTGGAAACCTTAATTTTGTTAAAATGTCTATATTATGCAATGCAATCTACACATTCAATATTATCCTTATAAAAATCTCAATGACATTTTTTACAGATATGGAAAAACAATGCTAACATTCACATGGAACAGCAAAAGACTCAGAATTGCCAAAGCTATCTTGAGTAAGAAGAACAAAGCTGGAAGGATCATACTCCTTGTTTTCAAAATATATTTCAAATTTATACTACAAAGCTATAGCAATCAAAACAGTATGGTACTGGCACAAAGAGAGTAGATAAATGGAAGAGAATAGAGAGCTCAGAAATAAAACCATGCATCTGTGGTCAACTAATCTTTGACAAGCATGCCAATGATATACAATGAAGAAAGGGTAGTCTCTTCAGCAAATGACATTTGTGAAAACTGGATATCTACATGCAAGAAAATGAATGGGCTTTTATCTCCTATCTACCATAAACAAAAATCAACTCAGAATAAATTAAAGACTAAAATGTAATGCCTGAAACTGTAAAACTCCTAGAAGAAAACACAGGTGGAAGCTTCTTGACATTGGTCTTGTCAGTAATTTCTTGGATGTGACACCAAAAGCATAGGAAAGAAGGAAAGAAAAGATAAACAAGTGGGACTATATCAAACTAAAAGGCTTCTGCACAGTGAAGGAAACAATCAACAGAATAAAAAGTCAAACTAGGGGCTGGCCAGTAGTGTAGTGGTTAAGTTCGCGTGCTCTGCTTCGGCAGCCTGGGGTTCGTGGGTTCGGATCCCAAGCGCCAACCTAGACCCCCTCATCAAGCCATGCTGTGGAAGCATCTCACATAAAATAGAGGAAGATTGGCACAGATATTAGCCCAGCAACAATCTTCCTCACACACACACAAAAAGTCAATCTATAAAATGGAAGAAACTATTTGTAAACCATACATCTAATAAGGGGATTAATATCCAAAATATATAAGGAACTCCTACAACTCAAATAGCAAAAAGAAGACAAAAAACAAAACAAAACAAAACCCAATAACCCAATTAAAAATGGACAAAGGATCTGAATAGACATTTTTCCAAATACAGATGCCCAATAGGTAAATGAAAAAGTGTTCAACATCATTAATAATCTGGGAAATGCAAATCAAAACCACAATGAGTTATCACATCTAACCGTTAAGATGGCTATTATTCAAATAACAAAAGACAACACGTACTGGCAAGGATGTGAAGAATTGGAACCTTTGTACACTGTTGGTGAGAATGTAAAATGGTGCAGCTGGCTAGGGAAAACAATATGGAGATTCCTCAAAAAATTAGAAATAGAACTTCTATATGATCCAGCAATCCCACTTCTGAGTATGTAACCAAAAGCACTGAAATTAGGATCTCTAAGAGATATCTGCATTCCCATGTACATTGCAGAATTACACACAACAGCCAAGACATGAAAACAACCGAAATGTCCATGAACAGATGAACTGATAGAGAAAATGTGGTATATACATGCAATAGAATATTATTCAGCCTTAAAAAAGAAGGAAATTCTACTATTTGTGACAACATGGCTGAATTTGGAGGACATTATGCTAAGTGAAATAAGCCAGTCACAGAAGGACAAATACTGCATGGCTCCACTTATATGAGGTCTCTAAAATAGTCAGCTCATAGAAGCAGAGAATAGAACGCTGGCTGCAAGAGGCTGGGGAGAGGGAAATGGGGAAGTGGTGTTCAATGGGTATAAAGTTTCAGTTATGCAAATGAATAGGTTCTATAGATTTGCTGTACAACACAGTGCCTATTGTTAACAATACTGTATTTGCCCTTAAAAATTTGTTAAAAGAGTAGATTTCATGTTAGTGTTCTTATCACACACACAAAAATAACAAAGGTACACAAGGAAACTTCTGAAGGTGATGAATATGTTCACTACCTTGATTGTAGTGTTGGTTTCACGGGTGTTTGCAGATGTCCAAATTCATCAAATCATACATTAAATATATGCAGGCTTTGATATGAATTATTTCTCCATACAGTTGCTAAAAAATGGTTCTTGGAATTAACAAAAAAGAGAGAGATGGAAAATATGAAAAAAGTAAAGAGTAATACAGGAGAATATAAAGATGTTTACCATATATTCAGAAAATATTTTTCCCCTGAATCCACTAAAGAAGCTTAAAACATTGATTTGGAAGGATGCCAAATTATTATCCTATCTGGCAGACATTTGTGGGGTTCATGTAAATACAGAGGTATATAAACTATGTGTAAATAATTAAAAGTTATAATCTAAGCTAACAAATTATTAAATAATTTATATTTTCCTTCCTGGACAAATATACCTTTACAACTATAAAAATGTGTCGTTATGACTTTTATATGACTAAGAGTTGTCAGATTATCAAAGACAACTAATTTAAATTATTATTGTGCATTTTTGGGTTTTCAGTTGATGGATCAATGATGCTTGACTACATAATAGAAAAAAGGTACACAATTTATAAATCATTATATTAAATTTCAAGAATTATTTTTCTTCTTTATTTCAAAAAGTCAATTATCATATTATTAAAAACAAGATTTTCATATAATTTTTTCTATGACAATAATGTAAAATGAAACACTTGTCCTTGACTTACTGTAGTTCTTATATATTTTAAATTAATTTCATTTAAATAATTATTAGATTTGGAAATGATTTAAGAACTTTACATCACATTTAGACTTTTTAATAGAGGTGCATATGCTAAATTATGTTTGTTGTAGAAAATGCAAAAAATTTAATTAAATGAAATTAATTGCTCTCACATCGTGAATTTGACCACCTTGTAAAGTGATATCTGGAGCTATACAGTAATGTAAAGTGTTGGTATATCCAGAGCTACATGACTACAGATTTAAGAATAACGTGAATTGTTTATATTGGAAAATGTTCCTCAATCACCATGTGCAACTGTTGTAAACCAGGGTAATCGCTAGGTACCATGGAACCATAAATTGGAATAAAATGAAGTAAAAAATAAAAAGAGAAGCAAGACAGTGAACTCAAGGCACTACTTGGAAATGCGTTATGTTACAGAAGAATCCTTTGCATTCATTCTTTTGGAAAAGACGGATTTGATAAGTTATGTAATCCTTTCTCTTATCAACCCTTCTCTTACTCAAATGCTCTTTTCACTATGAAGCATTGTCCATTTCTAACAATGGCTCTCACACAACCCACAAATATTCATGCATTTCAAAGTAATTTTTTTTCCTCAAAAATTCAAGAAAAAGTTTCACGGAGTCTGAATGGTGTTAATTGTAAGACCAGATATTTAAAAAGTCTCAGGTTATACTGTACCAACATTGAGTGCTGAATTTCAACTGACAACAGTTTTAAAACATCTGTGTGTGTCATGATATGCAGAACCTTTTAAAATACAGGATCCAAGACTGAAATCCCTCTTGCCCAGGTGTTGCCAGCTGGAGTGCCAGAAGGATGGAACAAAGGGAATGCAATATTAAAGCGTCAATGGGTGGAACTTTTCCAGAAATAAAAGAGGACATGAATGGCTCCGAGGTTCAGATTTAGGAAGCCTTGGGAATTAGGGAAGGATAAATAAACCTATAGTTAAACACATCACAGTGAACCTCAAACACCAAAGGAAAAAAGAGATTCTTTAAACAACCAGAGATGAAAAGCAGACTTTCTACAAAGAACATGTTTACCATTAATATACTCTTTTTTTTTTATTTTTTCCTTTTTCTCCCCAAAGCCCCCCAGTACATAGTTGTATATTCTTTGTTGTGGGTCCTTCTGGTTGTGGCATGTGGGACGCCACCTCAGCGTGGCCCGAATGAGCAGCACCATGTCTGCGCCCAGGACTCGAACCAACGAAACACTGGGCTGCCTGCAGCGGAGCGCGCTATAGCACTAACAGGAAAAATATTTTAAGACAGAAACAGAGATAAAATGGTCACTACACAATCATAGAAAGAACAACTTACCAAGAAGATACAAATTTGTGTGCTTCAAGCTGTATAAAGTTTCAAAATGTATAAGGCAAAACCTGATAAAATTAGAAAGGGAAAATATAAATACATCATCGTGGTGACAGAGTATGTCACTAGGTAATTGATTGATCAAGAAGAAAAAGCTTAGCAAAGATATAAAACTTGAACCACACAATGAAAACTTACATATATGTAGGTATATACATATACATATTCATATGAAATTGTCACTATTCAAACATTCTTGACTTGAAATTGGCAATTAATTTACTGTCATTTAAGTCTTAAATCAACTATATACGGTAAGTCCTTTTACCCCATTTTACAGAGGAGAAATTAGGCAAAATTTTGAATGAATATGGAAAAGACGGATTTAGTAAATAGTGATGGAACAGCTGATTCATGTCAAAAAAAAATGGATGGCTATCTATATAGCTTTACACCAAGATAAATTCCAAAGGATCAAAGATTTAAAAGTAAAAGCTGAAGCCGTGGGAAAACTTTAGAGGCATCATCACAAAGTGGTGGGAGCTTTCTAGCGGAGACGGTCAATTGCTTTTTTAAATTACGGGATGATTCACAGTGAGGAGCAATAAAACAGTAGCTAAAGTGCAGTGCAGAGTTGAGAGAAGGATCGGTTTATTTGTTTGTTTTGTATGCAGTGTGTCTGCATGTGTGTTTGTGTGTGTGTTTCAGGATAAGACAGTGCTTGAGAGGAAAAAACCAATAGGAGAAAAAATGGGATTTGGGAAAATTGAGGAAATAAAAATCTGTGGGGAAAAAGAAATACACAGGCAATAGGTTTGGGGACTGGGATCAGACTGGTTACAAAGGAGAAGACAGACATCTCACCTTCTAAACGGAGTGGAGTTTCGGGTTAGGCATTAAAATTCTGTGGTAGCTCCGATATATAAGGTGAGTGATAATTTTCTAGCAATACTCAGCTATATGGAAGAAGAGATAAAATGTGAGACTGATTTAGAGTAGTAAGTTTGTGGATGTGGCAGAAGAAAAGGGATGAAAGGGGACCAAGGTTTCTTGTGAAAGGGTAATTAAATGATTGCCTTTGGGGCCCAACCTGAGTGGGATTAAGCATTAAGTGAGGGTTGAAAAAATAGAAAAAAAATGGAGGCTTGAAACATGTAATGGCAGTGGTAATGGAGACAGGAAAACACAGATAAGGAATGCTAATGAGTTAAAATGGATGGAAATTGTGATTAAGTGAATGTGGGGGTTGAAGAGGAGAGAAACATCTAGCATAACTCCAATGTTCCTGTCTTGGACGATTGCGCATTTATAAACATGGGAATATAGAGGGGGAAGCAGGATTATGGGGAAAAAGATAAATCCAGTTGTCAACAAATTGAGTTTAAGGTGCAGGTGGGTCATCCAGGTGACCATGTTTAATAGCCAATTGTATCAATGAATTTTAAGTCCAGCAGTGTCTTAGGTCGTTTTCTTTAGGAGATTCTGAGATAAAAATTTGTATGCAAGTGATTTATTAAAGAAGTGCTTCCAGGAGTAGCGGAAGCTCAATCAGGAGGAGGAAGAAGTCAACCAAGGGTGCAGTCTCAGGTGAAGTCCCACCCTCCTCCAATCCCAAGGGGAACTCTGGAGAATAAATTGTGCCACAAAACTTGTCCTGCTCAAAACAAGTGAGCTGGGCTTTTATACTGTTGCATGGGTCATTAGCTATGGTCTGCCCCATGGGACAAACTTCCAGGCACTTAAGCTCTTCACATGTCCAGGCAAAGTGGCTCTAATAGCCCCAGAATTGTCTTCTGAAGATTACAGAAGTAAGCCTTCAGAAAGCTGGGGGTGGGCACACAGAACAAATAAGGGGGATCTGAGGGGATCTATTCAGAACACTGAAACATCTGGAGTGAGACCTGAGTTCAGAATTCATCCACCTGTTGGTAGAAGTTAGGACAAGAAGTGGATGGGGTCCTGAAGGCAAATGGTTTAGAAAGTAGAGAGAAATGATCCTTTAGAATCACTGACATTTCAAAAGAAGAAAGGCCTGTGAGAAAGTGAAGACAGCATCAAGAAAAGCTGGAAGAGTAACAGACCATGGAAATATCCTGTGGTGTAGTCATTACTGGCTTTGGCTTGTTTGTTTCGTGATTATTCATGCACTCATACTGCTGTTTGATAAGAGCCAGCAGTGCGGTAGTGGCGGAGAATACTTGTGAGAGTGGCACAGATGCCTCTCCTGGGGAAGGCCAGTCCTCAGCTCCAGGAGCACCCTTCAGCTTCCTCACCTGCTTTCCACAGAGCCCCAAGAAACCAAATGCCTGTCTGGGCTATGATGGACTCAGCCCTGTTTGAACATGGGCAGCCTTCTGAGAGCTCAAAGTTTTCTTGACCAAGTGTGGAGCGTTTTTAATTAGGCAATCTAGAAGGCATCAATAGGATGATAAAGCACAATCTGAAGGGAGTGAAGGGAAATGGCCTGAGGGACTGGGAAAAGCCTTGGGTTATTTATTTAAAACAGTGGGTGAATCAAACTGTGCTCAGATCTTCTGGCCTGAGTCCCAAACAGGAAATGAAGCTATATGAATTATGGTGACTCAGAAGCTAATCTCACTACCTACCTGGCAGGAAGAAGAAAAGGGAGAGGGGGGAAAGGAAGGGACGTGGGAGGGGAAGGGGAGGAGGAAGACAGCTGGAACTAGTGTGGGGGTGGGGGGAGGGAGTCTTTCCCACTGCGCAAGCAAAAGCCTTCTGCGGCTCTGAGAGGATAGGCCTCAACATTTCTCACTCTCTTCCTCCAGGTCCATCACTCTCATTTTTTAAAGTACAAAGTTTGCCTTAGGTCTGTTATGATTGTTATTTCTTATACAATAATTATTACTTAACTAATACACATTTACTTCGGAAAAATGAGAAAATCCTAAAAATCGTTTTGAAAATCATCCACATTCTTATTATAAACAAATCTTTTGGACATTTCACATACATAAATTTTAAAATTACATTTTATTTTCTGTTAATTTTTTAAAACAAGTTTTAAAAAATATTGTGTTCTGGCTTTAGAATATTCTTTTGTACAAATATGACAGTTTATTCAACCCCTTGACTATTGTTTGACATTTTTTTCTAGCCTCCTGTTTTTAAGCTAAGTACAATAAATACCATCTGATAACCAAGCATGTAGCTGGCATTCAGTGGCATGGTTTGAATCTACTAGTACTTGCATATTCTGGGCATGGCCGTTGATTGTATCTGGAGAAAATGTATCGTTGGGAGATAAGATGAGAGTATAATTTGAAGCTATAAGAGAAAGAATTGTACTCAGATATAACACCTCCAATACCTAGACGCAAGAAGCAATACCTACGGGAACATCTCGAGCACCACCACAGCCACCACTCCTCCTCACCCCTCTTCCTAGATTAGGATAAGAAAGAAATGTAAAAACATACTCCCTAACCTGAAAGAAACTACAGTCTAACTGGGAATACAGAACAATGTAGGCAAAAGAAAAATCATTCTTGCCATTCTCTCCACTGTACCCAAAGACATCCTTCTGATTTTCTTAACCTCTTTACATCTACTGCATTTACAGTCAAATTTTCTCAGACTCTTTCTGCCATGTCTATACTTTGTGGTAAAATGTTTCCAAATGCCAGTGAATCTGGATGCTATTTTTCTTACTAAAATCTCTTTGTTTCCTTTATCTTACCTGCTTATTCCATTTTTTCATCGTGATCTACAAATGTCCAAAGCTATACTCTTTCTCTTAATTCTTGTAATTATGCCTAGGTCCATTGCCTTCTGAAGTTTTGGATCCCATGATTAGCCACTCAACACCTTTTTCGTGCACATCCTAGCATTCTGGTTTCCTTTGATACTCACTCTCAATATATTTACTTCTGATTCCTAGTCTGTTATTTGTTGCCAAAGAAAGTCTCAAATCTAGGATACCACGTCCTCTATAAATTCATGATGTTTCACTTTCAATGTTGCAACAATCTCTGTGAGTTGCTTGCTCTGAATTATTTCCTCCTTTGTTATTTGTTAACAGAACCCCACTTTCATGTAAGAAGCAAAATTAGAAACCCCTGAGTAGAACTCCTGATTGGTCTAAGCCAGTCGTGCTAGTCTCATTTTCTTTGCCTGTTTATGGTCCTGGGATAGGCCCTGATGTGTTTTGGCCAATGAGATTAAGGAGATATTTGCTAGTGGCTTCTTTATCTTAGAGACATTTTCTCCTCTTTTTTTTTTTTTTCACTGTCTTCTCCTTGTTCACTTCTTTTGAAATTCATATTATGACTACATTTGACCTCCCTATTCTGTTATCTACATGTCTGATCATTTCTCTCTTTTGTGTCTTTATGGTCTTACTCTGATTTTTCCAAGTAACTTACTAAAACGTCCTCTAACTTTTAAATTTTATTTTAAGCAATTCACTGCCTCCATTGTACATTTTCTGTCCAGCTGTCACGTGTTTAGCTTCATTTTCTTGTGAGTTTTCCCCTCTTTTTTTAATTTCATAGATGCAATATTCTCTCAGATTTATTTGAAAGTTTAGTTAGAGATGTTCTAAAGTTTTCTTTTGCTTCTTTCAGTAGCTGTGTTCCATAAGATATGTTTACTTACTGATTTCTCCTTTATTTATGTTGATGTTTCCATTTGCTAATCTTATAGAAAGAGATTATACTTTTCTATTTTAAGAACTCAAAATGAGTACTTTGGGATATCATTTAGGCCCCAATTTAAGACATTGATGCCATATAAGTGTGTACAAACTTTAGATTTATTAGAGTTTAACTTTACCAGATCATATATCCAAGACTTTTGGTGAAATTAAAAGGCTGTATCGCATATAGGAAGACTTGTTTCTGTGCTAAAATGTTTCTTTTACATGCCTGTTATGGCAATCTAAATATAATTTAGCCAGCGACCCCCTCTCTAACTAACTTCAGTAGTGGCTGATGGAATATTACCCACATTTTATTTAACTTGTTCTTTACTTAGCCACTCAAGGGAGTGACTTTAAAAGAAGAATCTCTACTTCCCCCAAAAGTCAGTAGGATAGAAAATAGGCTTTTACCAATTGCCCCCAGGAACTTCTAGTGTCTTACTTTCTACACTAGAAGATGTTATTATAGTTATCCCAGATAGTGAGTTCTGTGCTGGCCAAACAGAGACTTTTTCTGTTGTGCAGTGAACAGCAGGTCACTCGATAGTGTCCTCCATCCTGTCTCATCTGCAAGTATATTTCAGATATTCTACTTCAATACTATTCGAAGTCTTAGCATGTTGCTGGAACTAGTCCAGTTGTTTCTAGTGTCAATACACATTTTTTCCCATTATTATTTTCCTTATGATTTTTTAAAAAAGAAATCTGATCAAAAAGGACCTCCTTTTTTAAAAAAGAAATCTGATGGTGAGAGATTATTCTCTTCTTTTTAAATATTTTAAATGGATGGTCAGTACTCTCTGGTCGTAATTTCTTATCAATAATTCATTATTAAGTCTTTAAATCTACTTCCTGCCTAGAAATATAAAACTAAAACAAAGTTCTTGCTTCTTTTTACTCTCTGTATCAGTCAGGATAGGCTAGCTTATGCTGCAGTAACAAACAACCCCACAATCTTTGGCTTTAAACAGTTAAGATGTGTTTCTCACTCTTGCTGCAGGCTCTTTGTAGGTCGGCAGTGGGGTCTGTTTCATACCACGTCCTCATGCTTAGCCCGAAGCTGATGAAGCAGCCATTGTTTACGCCTTCAGTCACTGTGGTAGAGGAAACAAAGGGAACATGAGGAGGTTCCCATTGGCTCTCAAAACTTTCAGTGGGAAATAACACACAGCATTCCAATCCCATTTCATTAGCCAAAACAAGTCAGGGAAACACAACCTTTAATGTACCACAAAGTAGGGAGAGCCGGAATATTTATGGACAGTTCTAATAACTACCACATTTCCTATCACTTTTAACCTTTAACGCTATTGCCAACCCAAACTTCTAAAAATTTCCTTTTTGTTTTCCATGACAATAAATATCAGTGGCCTCTCTCCCTAGCTTTCTGATTGTTTAGCATATTTTTCTCCAACTTCTTTTTTTCTCACACAGTCCTAAGTGTAGCTGATTCTTACATTTCTATCCTTGTTCATTTTCCATTTTATCTCTTTTCTCTGTCCTTGAGTGACCCTATAGTAGCATTTAAACATCCATATATTCACCCAATCTTTCATCCTTCATTTACCAGGAATTTATTGTCAGTCTTACATGTGCTACGGGGCATAAGAATGAACAAGATAAAATCCCTGTCTTCAAGGAAGTCACAAATTAGTTGAAATGGCAGAAGTCAAACAGTTTCAGTAAAAATGTGTTGCATGTTTTAATAGATATGTGATATATATGATGTAAGAAATTATAATTCTGGTGAATAGGATACTTAATTGGAAATCTGGCAATATTCATAACTATTCTCATAAAATTATGTTTAAACATAATACTAAAACTCTCAAATTTTGAATGAAATCTTTTACATAATCACTTTCAGGTAAAATTTGCTTTTTGAATGTTCACATGAAAGAACCATGGAGGAAAACTATCATGAAAATGAAGATCCAACAGGCGTGCCACTTTTATTTAATACTTCATGTATATTTTTCCAGGTTGTGAAAACACCACTAATCAGGAAATTTGAAATTGCAGATGCCAAGGTTTAATTTTTTCTTTATTTTCTCTAAATTGTTTAGAAGGTATAAGAACTAGTTCTGAATTCGTGGAGGCTAAATTTTACCTCTTCATCTCTGTGTCAAGCAGAACACCATACACAGTAGTACCTCAAAAATATTTCTGGAATAAAATGTAATTGATTTATCCTCTATCTTAAGAAAATTTGACTTTTTCCTCCAACCTCTTACTTGGAAGTTAAAAAAAAAAATCCATGTAGAATATAAAGATGAGTGAGAACAATAAAATAAAGGCTGCCTAGATGACCTAGATGGGAGACGAGGATCTACCCCTGGCTGTGCATGCCCAAATTCCCGTATCCTGCTGTGGTGTGGCTCTCTTTAAAATTCAAGGAAGTAATGATTTCAAATAGGAATTGGGTGATGATGAGGAATAGTCCAAGGGAGTACCACTTTACTTTTTCTACCTTTAGATTTCTGTGTATCTGAGCTGTTCAGAGTCTAACACCCTTAAAATCCCTACTTTCCAAAGCCAGATCCGGTACAATTATATTATTTTCAGAGTGGGCCTGATGTATAATTGTTATAGGCAGTTTACAGAAATCAATCTGCACTAGTCCTAGAACAGTAGACATCTTTGGTAAGTTTCCAGTTAAGTAAGACAAAAAAGTGTTTTCCCATAAAACCCAATAAATCATTGGCATCTCTCAAATTTAATATAATGTGGAAGAGGGAAAGAGGTAAGTAAGAGAGAAAGAAGTATACTTTAATTTCTTTCCATTTCAAGACATGCAGAGTCTCTCAATTGCGTATTTTATAAAATGAAAATAAGTTAACTGCAATCATATTAGTGCCCTAACACCTTGGAGGAACCCTTTATACAACAGACATGTATTAAGATAATTTGAACTATCAAGGAAGCAAAGAACTATTCAAGCATCATCTGAAATTTAAAGAAAAAAATATATATTTGGTGAAAATGGATGATCCTAGAGGGTGAATCTGTTGGGTTCACACTTGTAAAGGGACAGTAGAGTCAAACATACATGTGAGTAAATGCCCACATCCTAATTCAGAGGTTAAAGGCACATAAGACCTTACATTCTTAGGTGAGGCCCTAAAGGACTCTGCAGGAAGAAAACGTCTCAATCGTGTATGAGACATCAGTCACTGCAAACCTCTCATTGGAAACTTTCACTACAGCAATCTTCTCAGTCGATGACTAAGCCAGATCTAATTGTCTATTAATTAAATGCTCTGTAAAGGTGTTTCTCTACTAAATTACATTGGAATATTTAATTAACATGTTAAATTCTGAGATGGTATTTTCTTATGTGGGATAAGAGTTTAGCTTTTTTAATACAAGTTCAATTTTGTCCCTTACTCATTTTGTTAATTTTTGGCAGAGAATGGATAAAAGATGAATGATTTACAACACAAACTTGAGTAGATTTGCTTGAGGAATAAAAGTGAAATGTAGCTGAGTTTATTTAAGCCATATTGTTTTCCTTAGTTGCTTTGGAATTGGTACACTCAACTTGTCACCTTATAACTACACTTGTGGAGTTGAAAACAATCCTACTTCAGTTCCCTCTTTGGCTCTGAGTGTGATTTCTTTCCTAGGAGAACTTATGAATCTTCCCATTAAATGTATTTGAGTTTGGGACTCTGACTTCTCATCTTATTGTTTCTAAGGAAATGGCCAGGAAAGGTCACACATCAGCTTTTTAGAGTAAAAATAATGAATGGGCATTTGAAATGAATAAGAATTAGTCTCACCCTCTGTCCCACCTAGGCCACGTGTTTGCCTTGTGCCTCATTTCCCACAACTGGAAGCTCCCAGCTGAATAATCATATCCAAACATGCTGAGCTAATTGAAGAAAGGTGCTATATAAACACAAGGTACTATTATTATGGTCATTTTCCCAGACCTTGGGCTTCCCCACCCACTTCCTCTCAATTTACAATGAGATGGAAAGCACAGCCTCCTGCAAACGGATGCCGACTTTGAGAGCAATGCCTTTGGTGCCCTCAAGTGGTTTCCTCTGGGTAGGAATCACCTAGCCATGGAGCTTAAGCTCAGGACAGAAATTATTGCTCTAAACATGCCAGTTTAAAGGGGGCGAGATATATGACTAAAGCACATATGGCCTTTTAGATTAATATTTTTTAAACAAAGTTATTTACACGTATAAAAAATACCAAGCAGTCTTCACTATTTTTGAAAATAACATTAGCATCTGTTATGAATGGAAAGGATAGATACCATAAATATTTTTCTTGATAATCTAATCACTTAGTAAATTGTTGTTAGGACAAATCTTTCGATCTCAAAACTGGAGGCTGTACTGTGATGCACGAGGGTGTGTGGAGGTCCCGAGCAGACAGCCAGTTCTTTATACAAGTTTCCTGAATCCGTCTCTGACTCAAGTCTGCCACTGTTTAGCTGGGTGAAGTCAAAGTCACTTGTCCTAGCTGACCTACAATTTCTTTATTCCTACAAGAAAAGCATTTAAACAAGTTAGCGGTTTTTAAAGTTGTCAATTGGTTTAATCAGTGGAGCCTCTTTTTTGGAAGAAAGATTCCACAGAGCCCAAAAATATAAAACAAAGGACAGTGGGACCATTCTGGCTTAGGCTGTCTTGAGGAAGCTGACTTTTACCTACTCAGTCTCCTTTCCCTTACAGTCCCCCAACGTCCCTGAAACACCTTTAGAAAGACCCAGAGCTCCAGGGAACCCAGTGTAAAAATCATTGTAGCAAAATATTTATTGCTATTGTTTATTTAAGTGCCAATTAAAAAATATTTCTGGATAATGTTTTCTTAATTCCCTTATAGGTACTTAAAATTTTAATTTTTCTATTGTTCTCTATCAAAACTTTTTTTTCACTTCGGTGTTAAATGTGTGCACAGAGGTAGTAACGTAGAAAAGGTGAACTCCCAGGGTCCCTGTCTATCCTCCTGCTTTGGAGACTTTATGAGTCTACAAAGAATTCTATTTGCTCACACACGCTGTTGAGTATCATACTCACTTGATGCTGGATTTTGTCAGGATAAAGAAGCTAGTTGAAGCATAATCTGATGTACAATCTTTTGAAAGCTATAAAGTTCTATATCATAATATAATTGGATAATACTAAAACTGTATATGAGTGCTGAAATTATATGGTGAAGTAATCTGAGTCTTACAGCTGTTCAGAGGAAAGGGAGACTAGTATGTTTTGCAGGAGCAAAGAAGAACAAAGTGAGATGAGTTGAGCCTAGAAGAATGAGTAACTTTGGATAGAAAGAAAAGATGAGAGGTCGTTGAGGTTTTTAAAAACTTTGGAGACAAGACTGAATTCACTGGAACCCAGCTTTGTGAGGTGGTGTGGTGGGTGAGAGGACCATGAGCTTTGCAATCAACAGCTCTGTGGCTGGACCCTGGCTTTATTCCTTAGTCAATGAAGAACGTTTGTGGAGGCACAAACAATATCTGGCACTAAAAGCCATTAATTTCTTCTTCTCTCTTAATGGGTGATATGAAGAAAAAATTGATCCACTCTGTTCCCATATATACATTATTTTTACCATGTAAAAATATTAGATTACAACATATTTATGGTATGAGTCCAAAATTCATACTTTGAAATGTATTTAAGTTTAAGCATTACTTTAAGCAGATAATTTATTTGTTTTTTAAGCGTTTTTTTGTTTTTTGAAGATTGGACCTGAGCTAACATCTGTTGCCAATCTTCCTCTTTTTTTTTCTTTCTTCCCAAAGCCCCATTACATAGTTGTATATCCTAATTGTAAGTCATTCTAATTCTTCTATGTGGGATACTGCCACAGCATGGCTTGATGAGTGGTGCTAAGTCCGTGCCCAGGATCCAAACCAGCAAAACCCCAGGCCGCGGAAGCAGAGCATACGAACTTAACCTCTCGGGCCACTGGGCTGGCCTTTAATCTATTTTTAGTATGTAAACTGGTGATGTTGAGAATCAGTATAATATTTTCAAACATGAGTGCATGTAGCTACATGGAAAAATCTCTTACTGTCAGATAAGCATGCCTAAGGAACTCTCCTTGCTACATTGTAATGCTGCCCTAAATATATAGAGCGAGTCATCAGGAGTCAGCTCTTCCAAGAAGTGGAATATGTCATGTTGGAAATCAACCGTTTCAAGTATAAGAGGTGGAACATGACTGGAATAAAGGGTCAAGTTCCATCTTCAAGGAACAAAGCTCAGATAGATAAGGTAAGAGGTGACATGGAAGTTAGTTTATCTTTATAAAATTGTCACAGATCCTATTTGGTGAAGGAACAATAAAAATCCATCCCGCTATAACAAAGTGAGTGGTTTTTCTCCTCTTAAATTGCTATTATTTTCTTTTTCATTTCATACCCTGGCTCTTGTGCTTTCTGGCCCTGGAACAGGTTGAAGTGAAAACAGGAAAATATCATTTCTCCTAGCCTGTTTCCTGCCAGGTCAGCACTAGGAAGTGCTAAGGACTGGAGGTGTGGACTCAAGTCAGTTCCTGAAATTTTCCTAAATCAACTTGGCTTATCCTTTGAGACGGAGACTTGCTGTTAATAAAATATTGTGGCCCAGACTAAGAACTTTGATAGAAAATCGATTGACATATTTCATCACATTAATAGGCCGAATGAAAGAAAAATAGGGTAATCTCAAAAGATGCTGAAAAGGTGTTGAGAAATAGAAACTCAATATCTGTTCACAAAAAATATTTTAGTGTTTGGAATTAAAGAAGTATTCAAATGAATGGGCAACATGTTTTCCAGGGTAAAGGAATGTATAAATATTGGAAAGGAGAGCAGAGAATTATTATTATTATGTGTAGATGTTTTACCTACCAGGAAAACAAATAAATTATTTTGACAACTGTTTAGAGTCAAGAGATTTAATTTAAGTGAATGATTATAATACCTATGTATCAAAATTATTAAATGTTCTCAATAGTAATCACAAGTTATAATGTGGATGAGAAATATTCCATTTGCAATAACAGGACAAATGGGAACATCAAAAACAAAACATAACAAGAAATATTTTAGAAAAATTTTGAAAAATAAATAATAGAAAATGATTTAATGGGGATATGATCTATTATCTCATGGAAACCTCCAAAGTTTATGTGTTTGGCTGTCCCACCCTTGGGGTGCCAGGGGTAGGAGATTTTTTTAACAAAATTATTACAACTCTCTGCTTTTCAATCTATGCCGTGGACTTTATTGTTGTTACTCGCTGTCTTTAAGCTGTCCACCATTATTAGAAGCAACCAGTTCACCTCCAATCCCTTGAAATTCTCACGCCCTATATATTCTTTCCTGCACAGACCACTCAGATTCCCAAGCTTTGCCTTTAACGAGCCCTTTATTACATGCGACCACAAACAGCTGATGCATGTCACTAGTTGCCCGAGTTCCAGCCCTTGAATGTACCAGGATTTTTCACTGCTGTCAGCACCAGTAAGGCCGGGTAATAAATCCTACATTTCACCAATTTCCCTGGTGGAAAATTATTGATTGTAATTGTTTCCAGTGCCACCTTTTATGTTAGTTTAGTTGTAAACATGAGGGTCTATCTTATAACATTGAGTCCAACAAAAGAGTATTGTGAGCAAAGAATGACAGGTTTCTGTAGGTAGGAAAGAATTATTAAAGGACGTTGGTAACTGACAGAATCTCTGGAGCTGCCAGAGGAATAAGCTTAGAGGTTACACAGAGAGTAAGAATGACTCATAGCATACTCCAGGACTCTTCTGCTACTGCTGGGACCTAAGTAGTATATAGGACTAATGCTGGACACTAACGCCACTGGAATGGCTGTCACTGAGACCATTGGAAACTCAAAGTAGTTGCTGCCTCTACTACTACCTGTCAACATAATATTAGTTTCCAATTGCAACCTGGAGAAGAGTGTGTCTGATTGACATGGCATAAACCATGTGACCACAACTTGAGCTATGGAATTTGGGGATGCAAATATTGTATATTTACAAGTCTTTCCGGGAGGCAGCCTTAGCTTCTTCGGGAGAAGGAGCTTAAACATAGGAAGGGGTTCCATTTCTGGGCTGAAAAAAAACCTGACAAATAGTGAGTAGGAGAAGTTCTCTCTCATGTATTTTTTTTCTGAGAAACATTTCTTTTCAACATTTCTATCTTACCTTTTTTTTTCCAAATGAATCTTAGGATCATGAATACATTCTGAAAGTTTTCAGTAGAGTTCAGATTTTGATTAGAGTAGATTTAAATCAATGAGATAATTTGAAAACAGTTCATTTTTGATGCTCAGTATTTCCATACGGCAATAAAGTTTGATTCAATTCACATATTCATTTATAACAAAGCTTGTATATGTCTTCACATGAAGATACGTTTACTAAATTTATTCCAAGGTAATTTTTTTCCTATTTCAAATGAAGTCTTTATATTATTTTTAAACTGCCTATTGCCATATAGAAAAGTCACTGACTTGTAAAATTGCTCTATTGAAATATAATATACATTTAGAAAAGTGTACATATCGTGTGAATTTTCATAAATCAAATATACTCTTATAACCAGCAACCAGATCAAGGAACAAAATATTACCAAAGTTTGACACCAAAAGCACAATGTTAGCATAGGTATTTTGAGATCTAGCCATGTTGCTTGTATGTATCAATAATCATTTCTTTTAGAGCTGAGTTCTATTTCACTGTATGTATATGCCGCAATATATTTATTCATTCATTTGTTGAGGGACATTTGAGTTGTTTCCAGTTTTTGGCTTTACACATGAAGCTGCTATAAGCATTATGTGTAAGGCTTTGTATGGACATATGCTTTCGTTTCTCCAGGATAAATACTCTGCCCTAAGAACTCTAGCTGTCTTGGTCTCCTCGGACTCCCAGCTCCATTTTCGTAACTCAGGGAAACTACTGGACAATGTTTGAGTCTGCCTTCTTGTGCTGTGTCATAAAAAAAGTCTCTCCAGGCTGGAGCAAATGCGAGGGTTACTTCCATGATTCTGGGGTCACTGTCCTTAATCTCCAAAAATGACCAAATTCTTGAAAACCATTGTTTAATAAAATTTTTCCAGGTGTTTATTTGTGTATTCTAGGAGGGTAAATTCAGTCCCTGTTACTCCATCTTGGCCTGAAGTTGAATTCCTGGTATAGGTGTTTGTTTTTTTTTTTTTTTTTAATAATAGCTTTATTACGAGAGAATTCACGTGCTGTAAAGTTAAGTATTTTAAGGTGCATGATTCTGTGGTTTGAGTATATTCACAAAGTTATGCATTCATCACTACTAATTCTAGAATATTTTTATCACTGCCAAAGGACACCCCATATCCATGGTTGATCACTTATCATTCCCTCCCCCTCCACCAGCCCTTGGCAACCCCTAATCTATATTCTGTCTCTACAGATTTGTCCATTCTTGATGTTTTCTATTAATGGAATCATACAATATGTGGACTTTCGTGTTTGACTTCTTCCACTTAGAATGACATCTTCAAGGATCATCCATGTAGTTGTATGTATCAAAGCTTCATTCTGCTTTCAGGCCAAATAACATTTCAGTATATAGATATACCATATTTGTTTATCCATTCATCAGTTGATGGACGTTAGGTTGTTTCTATTTTCTGGCTATTGTAAATAGTGCTGTTATGAACATTTGTGCACAAGTTTTTGTGTGGAAATATATTTTCATATCACTCAGGTATATGCATACCTATGAGTGGAATTCCTGGATTACATGGTCACTCTATGTATAACTTTTTTGGAAAACTATCATAGAGTTTTCTAAAAGTCTGTAACATTTTACATTCTCAACAGAAGTGTATGAGGTTTCCCATTTCTCCACATTCTTGCTAACATTTGTTATTATCTGTCTTTCTGACTATAGCCAGTCTAGTGTATGTGAGGTGGTCTTCTGTTGTGGTTTGATTCACATTTCTTCTTGCATCAGCTTCAGTAGTTTGTGTCTTTCTAGGAATTTGGCCATTTCATCTATGTTATCTAACTTGTAGGTGTACAGTTGGTCATAGTATTCTCTTATACTTCTGTAACATCAGTATGATATCCCCTCTTTCATTCTCAATTTTGGTAATTCTTCTTTCTTTCTACTTGGTCAGTCCATCTTAAGGTTTGTCATTTATTTTTTTATTTTATTGAGGTCACATATTTTATAATATTGTGAAATTTCTCTTGTACATTATTATTTGTACGTCACCATATATATGTGCCCCTTTATCCCTTATGCCTACCCCCCAACCCCCTTCCCTTCTGGTAACCACTAATCTGTTCTCTTTGTCCATGTATTTGTTTATCTTCCACATATGAGTGAAATCATATGGTGTTTGTCTTTCTCTGTCTGGCTTATTTTGCTTAACACAATACCCTCAAGTTCCATCCATGTTGTTGCAAATGGGACAATTTTGTCTTTTTTTGTGGCTGAGTAGTATTCCATTGTATATACATACCACATCTTCTTTATCCAATCATCAGTCGATGGGCACTTGGGTTTCTTCCATGTCTTGACCTGAATAAGGCTTCAATGAATGTAGGGGTACATAAGTCTCTTTGAATTTGTTGATTTCAAGTTCTTCGGATAAATACCCAGTAGTGGGATAGCTGGGTCATATAGTATTTCTAGTTTTAATTTTTTGAGAAATCTCCATACTGTTCGCCATAGTGGCTAGAGTAGTTAGTTTGCATTCCCACCAGCAGTGGATGAGGGTTCCCTTTTCTCCATATCCTCTCCAACATTTGTTGTTTTTTGTCTTGGTAATTATTGCCATTCTAACATGCATAAAGTGATATTTCAATGTAGTTTTCAGTTGCATTTCCCTGAGGATTAGTGATGTTGAACAACTTGTCATGTGCCTGTTGACCATCTGTGTATCTTCTTTGGAAAAATGTCTATTCATATCCTCTGCCCATTTTTTGATCCAGTTTTTTTGTTGTTGAGTTGTATGAGTTCTTTATATATTTTGGAGATTAACCCCTTGTCTGATGTATGATTTGCAAATATTTTCCCTGAGTTGGTGGGTTGTCTTTTCATTTTGTTTCTGGTTTGCTTTGCCTTGCAGAAGCTCTTTAGTTTGATAAAGTCCCATTTGTTTACTTTTTCTTTTGTTTCCCTTGCCTGAGTAGACATGGTATTCAAAAAGATGCTGCTAAGACCAATGTCAAAGAGCATAGTGTCTACATTTTCATCTAGGAGTTTTATGGTTTCATGTCTTAGCTTAAAGTCTTTAATCCATTTTGAGTCAATTTTTGTGTATGATGTAAGATAAGATTCTTTTTCATGTGGCTGTCCAGTTTTCCCAACAGCAGTTATTGAAGAGATTTTCTAAAGGTTTGTCAATTTTCTTAATATTTTGAAAGAACCAACTTTGGTTTCATTGATTTTCTCTTTTGATTTTCTATTCTTAATTACATTAAATACCACTCTAGGCTTTATTATCTCCTTCCTTCAGCTTGCTTTAGGTTTAGTTTACTCTTAATTTTTCAATTTCTTTCTTTCTTTTTTTTCTGAGGAAGACTGGCCCTGAGCTAACATCCATGCCCATCTTCCTCTACTTTATATGTGGGACACCTACCACAGCATGGTGTGCCAAGCGGTGCCATGTCCAAACCCCGGATCCAAACCGGAGAACCCTGGGCCGCCAAAGCGGAACGTGTGCTCTTAACCACTGCGCCACCTGACTGGCTCCCTAATTTTTCAGTTTCTTAAGGTGGAAGTTTACGATTAAAGATATTTCCCCTTTTTTAAGATAGGTGGTTACAGTTATAAATTTCCCCCCATACAGTTTTTACTATGAGGTATTTTCATTTTCACACCTCCAAGTGTTTTGCAATTTCCCTTATGATTTCTTTTTTGGCATTTGTTTATTTAGGAATGTGCTAATTTCCACATTTTTAAATGTTCCTTCTATTATTAGTTTCAATTTTGTTACATACAAAGTATGGCCAGAAAACACACTTCAGTGATTTCAATCCTTTTAAATTTATTGAGCTTGTTTTATGATCTCTCATAAGGTATGTCTTAGAGAATGTCCCTCATGTACTTGCGAAGAATGTGTTTTCTGCTGCTTTGGGGCAGAATGTTCAACATATATCTGTTAGGTCTAGTTGGTTTATGGTGTTTTACCTCATTATTCTATCCCTAATTGAGAGTGGAGTACCAAAATATTCAAAATCATTTCTCCCTTCAATTCTGTCAGTTTTTGCTTTGTATATTTTGAGGCTCTATTTCTAGATGCATATATGTTTATAATTGTGATGTCTTTCTGCTGAATTTCCCCTTGTATCATTATAAAAATAGTTCTTTTTCTCTAGTTCCATTTTTTTTTTGTCTTAAATTGTGTTTTGTCTGATATGACTATAGACACTCCAGCTCTTTTTGGATGCTTTTTGTATGGTACATCTTTTTACCATAATTTTATTTTTAATATATTTGTGTCTTTAAATGTAAAGTATGTCTCTTATAGTCACACTTTTGATCAGAGTCACCTAGTTTTGTTTGGAGCATTTAATCCATTTAGATTTAATGTAGTTACTGAGAAGGTAGGGTTTATGTCTAGTAATTTTTCTGTTTTCTATATGTCATTTATTTTGTTCCTCTATACTCCATTACTGCTTTACTTTGCGTTATTATATTTTTTTAATATTCCATTTTAGTTTCATTGTTATTTCTTTAAAATTTATTTTTTTGAGGTGAAATTTGCACAACATGAAATTAACTGTTTTAAAGTGTACAACTCAGTGGGTTAGTGCATTTACAAAGTTAACTGTGTTGCAAAACTCTTTGCAGTTCCAAAACATTTTAATCATCTCCAAAGGAATCCCTTTACTCACTAAGTAGCTACTCCATAATTCCCCCTCTTCTCAATAATTGGCAACCGTTGATCTTCTTCTGTCTTTATGGGTTTACATATTCTGAATATGTCATATAAATGGCATCATATAATATGTGACTTTTTATGTCTGCCTTTGTTCACTCAGCATAATGTTTTTGAGGTTCCTTAATGTCATGGTATATACCAGTATTTTCCTTTTCTGTAGCCAAGTAATATTCCGTTGTATGAATATATCACATTTTATCCATTTATCCATTGATAGGTTTTTGGGTTATTTCTATCTTTTAGCCATTGTGAATAGTGCTGTATGAACATTTCTGAACAAAAGTATTTTTTTAAATATCTCTTTTAAGTTAGCATTGATGGATCTTATGGTAATTCTATGTTTAACGTTTTGAGGAACCACCAAACTGTTTTACAGAGCCCCGTACCATTTTTACATTTCCACCAGCAATATATAAGATTTCCAACTTCTCCACATTATTGCCAGCATTTGCTCATTATTATTATTATTGCCATTCTAGTGGATGTGAAGTGGTATCTCATTATGGTTTTGATTTGCATTCCCCTTATGACTAATAATATTAAGTATCTTTTTGTGTATTTGTGATTCATTTATGCATTTTCTTTGAAGAAATGTTTATTCAAGACTTTGTCCATTCTTAATTGTTTTTGTTGTTGTTGAGTTGGGGTTTTTTTAATTTTCTGGACGCTAGACCTTTATCAGATATGTGGCTTATGAATATGTTCTCCCATTCTGTTTACCTTTTCATTTTCTTGATATTATCTTTTGATTCACATTTTGAGGATGTCCAATTTGTCTGTTTTTTCCTTTGTGACTTGTGCTTTTGGTATCATATCTAGGAATTCATTGCCAAGTCTGAAGTTATAAAGATTTACTCCTAAGTTTTCTTCTAAGAGTTTTATAGTTATAACTCTTGAATGTAGGTCTCCCATTCATTTTGGGTTAATTTTTGTATATGGTATGAGGTGAGGGTTCTTTTGTAGATAGATATCCAGTTGTCTCATCACTATTTCTTGAAAAAACTGCTCTTTTCCCTTTAAATAGTATTGACACCTTGTGTAAATCCATTGACTGTAGATATGTGATTTTATTTATGAATTTTCAATTCTATTCCCCTGGTCTATATATGTATCCTTATGCCAGTACTACACTGTTTTGATTGCCAAAGTTTTGTAGTAAGTTTTGAATTCGGAATGTGCGTGCCAACTTGTTTTTCTGTTTCAACATCACTTTGGATATTTAGGGTCCCTTGCAACTACACTTGAATTTTAGACTCAGATTTTTGCAAAAAATACTGTTGGAATTTTGACACAGATTGTGTTGAAAATATAAATCACTTCGGGAGTACTGCCATTTAAAAATATTGTCTTCCAATATTGTGAACACGAATATAGGATGAACATCTTATGAGCATGGGATGTCTTTTTATTTAGTTAGTTCTTTAATTTCTTTTAGCAATATTTTACAGTTCTCAGTGTACAAGTGTATCTTTCTGGTTAAATTTGTTTCTAAGTATTTTATTCTTTTTGATACTATTGTAAATGGAATTGTTTATTTTATTTTTGGATCCTTAATGTTTATTTTACTATATATTTTTGTGTTATTTTCTTAGTGATAACCCTGGTGATTACAGCTAACAATCTACTTTGGATTAATACTAAATTTCAATAGTACACAAACACTTCACACCAATATAGTTTTGTCCTACCCCTCTTCCTTTGTACTATTATTGTCTTACAAATTATATCTGTATCCATTATAAGTCCATCAAAAGTTATTTTTTATTGAGATATAATTGACATGCGACATATTAGTTTAAGGTATACAACATAATGATTCGGTATTGTCTATACTGCAAAATGATCTCCAGATAAGTCTAGTTAACATCCATCACCACACAGTTACAAAATTTTTTTTCTTTGAGATGAGAACTTTTAAGATCTACTCTCTTAGCAACTTTCAGTACAGTATTATTAACTACAGTCACTATCCTGTGCGTTACATGCCCTGGATTTATTTCTTTTGCAACTGGAAATTTGTACCTATTGATAACTTTCACCCATTTTACCCTTCTCTCACCCCCCACCTCTGGCAACCACTAATCTGTTCTCTGTATCTATGAGTTGAGGTCTTTGTTCATTAGTTTCTCGATTCCACATATAAGTGACATAATACAGTATTTATCTCTCTCTGTCTGACTTATTTCACTTAGCATAATGCCCTCAAGATCCATCCATATTGTCTCAAATGGCAAGATTTCCTTCTTTTTTATGGCTGAATAATATTCATACACACACACACACACACCACATTTTCCTTATCCATTCATCCATCGATGGACGCTTAGGTTGTTTTCATATCTTGACTATTGTAAATAATGCTGCAGTGAATATGCAGGTGCAGATATCTTTTTGAGATAGTGTTTTGTTTGCTTTGGATAGATACTCAGACGTGGAATTGCTGGATCATATGGTAGTTCTTTTTTCAGGAACCTCCATACTGTTTTCCATAGTTGCTGCACCAGTTTACATTCCCACCAACAGTGCACATGGGGCCCTTTTTCTCCACATCCTCATCAACAGCTGATGTTTCTCATCTTTTGAAAATAAGCATTCTGAAATGTGTGAGGTGATACATCATTGTGGTTTTGATCTGCATTTCCCCGCTGATTAGTGATGTTGAGCATTTTTTTATGTGCCTGTTGGCCATCTGTATGTCTTCTTTGGAAAACCGTCTGTTCAGATCCTCTGCCCATCTTTTTTTATTGTATTTGGGGTTTTTTTGTTCTTCATTTTATTACTTTTCTTTATTTCTTGTGTCAATCAAATCATCTAGTGTCCTTTAATTTCAGCCTAAAGTACTTTTTACAGCATTTCTTATAGGGCAGTTCTCTTAGCAAGGGATTGTTTCAATTTTTGCTATCTGAGAATGTTTTAATTTCAGTGTAATTTTTTTTGGAGGATAGTTTATTAGATATAGAATTCTTGGTTGACAGTCTATTTTTTTCAGCACTTTCAATAGATCATTCCTCTGTCTTCTGGCCTCAATAGATTCTGATAACAAAAATCCTGTTAATCCTATTAGGACTTCCTTGTCCGTGATGAGTCAAAAGCAACTTGCTGCTTTCAAATTCACTCTTTGTCTTGACTTTTGACAGTTGGACCGTGATGTTTCTCAGTGTAGAACTCTATAAGTTTATCCCAGTTGGTGTTTGCTGAGTTTCTTGGATGTTCAGATTAATGATTTTCATTAAGCTTGGGAGATTTTTGACCATTCGTTCTTCAACTATTTTTTCTACTTAATTCTTTCTTTCCTTTTCTTCTGGGACTCCCATTATGTGGACTTTGGTATACGTTTTGGTGCTCACATGTCTTTGAGACTCTGTTTATTTTTCTTTCTTTTTTTTTTTCCCAGAAAGTAGCTAGACAGGTCAAATAGTGATAATTCTCTGGGAATGGGACTTTAGGGGAGCTCCAGATTCGGTTTGGCTTACCCAAAGCTGCCAGGCTGTTGGTTTTCACAGCTGCTATAAAGTTGTGAGGCTGTTGGCTTTCAAGACTACCATGAAGCTGAGGAGTGGGAATAAAATTTAGGCAAGTTAAAATGCCATAAGGATCATGTTTTTTTCCTGAGAATCAGCCACTTTTCTTGAATAAATCCTCTTTGGATTGTTGAAAACTTTTAGTTGATTTTCAGAGTTTTGAAAAAGTTGAATTTGATAGTTTATTTCAATGTTCTTTCTTTAACAGCTTCCGCTGTTCCAGGAGTCAAGTTCCTGGCATGGGTTTTTAAAAGCAACAATTTTATTTTTATAAGATTTAATACGTTTTTTCAAATCACCAATCTTATCAGTTGCAAATAATGCTAATTTTATTTTCTTTCTAATGTTCATATCACACATTTCTTTACTGTTTTCTTGAATTGCTAGAAATTCTAGAAAATATGAATAATCACAGTCCTAGGTAGCTGTCCTAGGTATTAAGTATTTTATTACTTAATTTATTGTCTGTACTTTAAGCTTTTATTAAAAAAATTCTACTTAAAAATATTCTTCTATACCTAGATTCCTGATTTTTAAAACAGAAATGTGATACTTTAAGATGATGAAATGACTATGGTCATCTGTGTTATGGAATAATTTTATCCTTAGACCTGGTAATCTAATAAACTTATGTTGTCAAAGAAAATTGAACCGTACTTTTATTCTTGAGATGGGCGACATCCTATCTGATTATAATATATTCTTTTATCATTGCACCAAAATTATATACTATTTTAAATTTTTTTATTTGTGATTTTGGCTAGTAACTTATTGTTATCCATATTGTGCTTTTTTCAGATTTCAAGTTCACATTTTACAAAGAAAATTGAATTTTGAATTCACTTTCTGAATTTCTTTCTTCTTTATGTTATCAGAGAATAGAACTTATTTACCTTTACTTTTATGACTGACATGTTTTGTTTGAATTTTTTCTGTGTTATCTGTTAAAGCTTTACATATATTTTACCAAGTTACCTTTTGAGTTTTTTTTTTTCTATGAAGACTTGCTATATTTTATTTGTTCCTCACCTTGGAATAAAAGTCAACAAACTCTTTTTAATTCTAATAGAGTACTTAAATATTTTCAAGCTCCTTTTTGAATACGTGTTTTTTTTCTAATTGTGAACTTCAATGTAAAGGAAGTTATGCAGAGTATATGTTAGGAATGAAAAGTAATCAGGATATATTTATTTCTTGACGTATTTTTGTGTCTGTGTGTGTGTGTATCTTAACTTTATATATTTACGCTTTATCTCTTGTTAAAAAATTCTTTCAAATGTTTCACTATTTAATTCTTTTCCCCCGAACACACATCAATATATTTATTTTTACATTTATTTTTTGCCTTTCCTTAAGTTCCTTTGTTTATTTTCCACCATTTTGAGAAGAATGATTAATTCATTAATCCTAATTTGCTTTTATTTAGTTATCAAAGAATTTAACATAATTTTGACTGAATTTCATATTTAGGATTAGTTGTTCTCATTGTCCTAAATTTATCTGTAGCCAATAATTCTACATTTGATTAACCCATAAACATTGGTATAATACAGGACGTGTGTTTGGTTAGTTCAGAACTATGAACAAAATATTTAAAATGTTGGCTGTCCTAAGCTTACTTTAATAAAATTAATGGCTTTCTCTCTCTTTTTTTTAGCATAGCCATGACTTTTGACAAAATTTCTTTTGATGTCAGCGCTTCAATAGGTATAAAACTACCCTCTTATTAGTAGCGTCTAAGATTTTTAACAAGATTATTGTGTTATCTGATATTTTTTACTATAATGTTAATTATGATACAACTTCCAGTTTAGCTTATATTGTCTATGAATGTGCTTTTTCACTTCTGCAAATGCAATTAATAATGTTGTGTGTCTGAGATTAAATTTAAACATAACGACACAACTCATTCTCCATAAAGTTGCTTTACCACATGTAGCTAACATGAGTTACCATATTTCATTGAATCTGAGACTCCACTGACTTTAAAATATCTTATTATTTTATGTATTTGTGAGCAAAAGACACTCTCAATTAAGCTGCGATACAATGCTGTCTCTTCTCTTTTTTTGTTTCATACCTCTTGAAAGAGCTCTTTTCTCTTTACCTAGACAAATATAATAATCACAATCGTGTCGTGGTATTTGCTTCTTGTGGTGTGGAGCCTACAATCAAGGCCCAGGATGACATGTGCCTCAATGTTTGGAGGAAACGGGGGGGCCTTGAGCGGCGTAACTGCAGCTTCCCTCCTCACTCTGCTCCTGTGGAGACAGCCCCTTCCTGTCAGAGGGACCGGGCACAGTTCCTGCTTGTCCTTGAGTTCCCTGCCAGTCCATGGAATTACTGGAATGAGCCAATCCCATCCCCCCACAGGAACCAGGGAGCCCCCTATTTTCTTGATACTACACAGTCTGTTTCCCACAGTCCCTGGCTGTTCACTGTGTTCCTACGTGCAACACTGTGTGTCTCTGCATGGCACCGTGTCCTCCTCCCCCAGGTGTGAGTAAATATGACTAGTACACTGCTGTTGATCTTGTCTGTCTGGTGATGGCTGTTGTGTGTTTGGTCATCCCTGTAGCCCCACGGCAGGAATCCTTCCCACATGAATTGGTTGAAGAGAAGGCTGGTAAAGCACCCTTGCACAGTAAGATCTCGTTTTCAATTCCAAATCATGGTGTACTCGTTAGATGTTTCAAAGAGTCATTAAACTTGGCATGTGTAGAGCAGACAAAAAAAAAATTCAGCTGAGGTGGAGATAATACAAACGTCTGTGATCAAGTTCACACAAGTGCAGGCAATGATAACTTCCCCATGACTGCCATCCGGCCAGAAGCAATTGCAAGAATACCGATAATCGATATCTGAGATGTTAAAATGTAAAAAAGACTGTCTTGGAATTCAGTAATACCAAAATTGCTTCGCAGCTTCCAACATCAGTGTTTTTATTATGTTGGACCACTAAATCTGTACCAAACTATAGCCATAAAATTGGCTGTTTCTTAATGTTCCAAAGCAGGAGCTGGCTAGCTAACTGCAGCCTGTGGTCCAAACCTGGCCTGCAGCCTGTTTTTGAATGACCTGTGAAGTAAGAGTTATTTTTGCTTTTTTCAAGGGTTGTAAAAACAAACCAGCTAGCAAACGAAGGGCAATATGAGTCAAAGACCAAATACAGACTGTGAAGTCTAAAAAATTTAATATCTGATTCTTTATAGAAAAAATTTGCTGACTTCTATTCTAAAGTAGTACAGATTTTATTGTACTAATCACTATTTATTTATTTATTTATTTTGGTGAGGAAGATTGGCCCTGAGCTAACAATCTTTCTCTATTTTGTATATGGGACACTGCCACAGCATGGCTTGATGAACGGTGTGTAGGTCTGTGCCCAGGATCTGAACCTGCGAACACCAGGCCACTGAAGCAGAGTGTGCAAACTTAACAACTATGCCACCAGGCCAGCCCCCTAATCACTAACTTTTAATTTTTTAATGATTAGTTCAAAAGTTCTCAAAAATTCTTGGTTCAGTGCCTCTTTTGTAACCCAATAATTTTCATGGCACCCCCAAGCCCAAAGAAATACCTAAAAGTTCTGCTTATTGAGTAGTTAGGTACAAACAGCATAATAAATATTATATTCTAACAACTTTCTAGAAACTTAGAAAGCATGATGTATATAAATTAAAAGAAAAATATTTTCATTTCATTTTTAAGTAACCACAGTTACTTATTAGTGGGTGTGTGTCTGTTAGGCCTGTGTAAGTTCTTAAAGCCTAGAGTGAGACTGGAAACCATCATTCCCATTTGCTGTTCTACAGTGATTTTCTCACTAGTTTTTTAATAACAGCGTCCATTGAAAAACCATCTTAACAAAGATATGTCATCAAAGGAATGTAGCACAATCTAACTAGTTTGAAATTGCAGACTGCTTCAAACTAGTGTATTTCACAATGTCAAGCAGATATCTCATATCACTGTGTTTGCCTGGAAAAAGCAAAATACATCACTACACCCGTGAGAGTTTGCTATGACAACCTAGTATGCCTTGGCACACAGTTTGAGAACTTCAGGAACAGTTGATTTATCATGAAAAATTGCATACCTCATACACATACCTGCTGTAAGAACAAATTTTAGCTTTTGTTTGAGCCATTTAATTTTTTTCACATGCTATGTAAGTAAATATGACAATAATAAAAATCTGTTATTAACAACACACAGTAACCAATACTTAACTAGTCTGACTACATGTCAGGAGAATTGACATCTTAACAATTTTGTGTCTTCCAAATATATGGTCATGGTTTACTTCCTAATTCGTTTAGCTCTCTTTAATTTCTCTTATCAATGTTTTATAATATTCAGTGTATCCATTTTGAACATATGTTAAAAATTTGTCTTAATTATTTCATGATTTTTGTTGCTATCATATATGGTATTTTAAAAATTTCATTTTGAATTCTTTGTTGACAGTGTATAAGTATACAATAAACTTTGTATATTCACTTCTTTGCTAACCTCATCTTTAGCTGTAATACTTTTATTGTAGTCTATTTAAAGTTTTCTTTCAAATTATTTTGTCTTCTATGAATAAAGACAATTTTATTTCTTCCTTTTCAATCTGTAAGCCTTTTATTTCCTGCTTTATTGCACTGGTTAAAACTTCTAGTATGCCGTCAATAAACGTGGTGAGCAGATATTCTTGACTTATTCCGTATTTTAGGGAAGTATAATGTTAACTATAAGTTTTTCATAAATGTCTTTAATCGTGGGCATTGAGCTTTTTCAAATGTCCTTTTTCTGCATCCATCGAGAAAATCACAATTTTTCTTCCTCATTCTGTTATTATCGTGAATTACACTGATTGATATTTGAATGTTAAACCAACATTGCCTTCCTGGAATAAACTGTGGTTGGTCATGACGTATTATTCTTTTTTACATGGCTGGATTAGAATGCTAATAGTTAATTTCTCTTTTCTTTTTTGCATTTGTGTTCATGAGAGCTGATAGTCTGAGTTTTTTTCCCTGTATATCTTTGTCTGGCTTTAGATCAAATGTAATTCTCTTCTCATAAAATGAGTTGAGAAGTGTTTGCCTCATCTGTTTTCTGAACGAGTTTGTGTAGGGTTGGTCTTATTTCATCTTTAAATGGTTGATAGAATTCATCAGTGATATTACCTGGATTGCCTACAATTTTGAGGAAAATCATATATATGTATATATATAAATTATGAATTCAATTTCTTTAATGGATATAGAATTATTGAGATTTTCTTTTTCTTCTTGTATCAGCGTTGGTAATTTTTATCTTTCATGGAATTTGTCCATTTCACCTGGGTTTTCAGGTTTATTCATAATATTCCCTAATTACCTTTTTAATGTTTATAAGATCTGTAGTGCTGACCTCTATTTGATTCCTGATATTGGTAACGTGTATCTTTCCTCTTTCTTCTTGACCAGTTTAGCCAGAAGTTTATCAATTTATTGATATTTTTAAAAAGACAATTCGGCTTCATGGATTTCTCTATTGTTTGTCCATTTTTAATTCACTTGATTTCTATTTATTATTTTGTATTTTTCCTGCTTACTTTGGGTTTAATTGACATTATTCTAGGTTCTTAAGATGGAGACCTAGATTATCAATTTTATAATTATTATTTATTTTATAATATAAAATTTAAATTTAACTGCATCTAACACATTTTAATATACTATGCTTTCATTTTCATATAAAAGAGCTTCAACATAGAAGAAATGAAAAACACTGATATGAAAGAAGAAATAGAAAAAATCTGTCAGCTACAGCTGGTTTATTATTTGTATTTGTATAATGCATCTTTTCCCCTATTTTTTACTTTTAAACTTGTTTGCTTCCTTATATTAAAAGTGAATTTCTTAAAGACACCATACAGTTGGTCTCACATTTTTGATCCAGTCTGATAGTCTGAAAGTCTTTTTTTTTTTGGGAGGAAGATTCATCCTAAGCTAACATTCGTTGCTGAGTCTCATTTTTTTTTTTTTTTTTTTTTTTTGCTTGAGGAAGATTAGCCCTGAGCTAACATCTGTGCCAATCTTCTTCTACTTTGTATGTTGGACGCCTACACAGCTTGGCTGATGAGTGGAGTAGGTCCACACCTGGGGTCCGACCCTGTGAACTCAGGCAGAGCACACGGAACTTTAACCACTCAGCCTGTGGGCCAGCCCCTGAAAGTCTGACTTTTAATTGAAATTTCATGTAAGTTGCATGTAATTATTGATAAAGTTGGCTTTAACCTACCACCTTGATATATAAACTGTTATCTTACTTATTTTTTTCCCTCTATTTGCTGTCTTTTTTTGGATTAATTAGTATTTGTAGTATTCTATTTTATCTGTATCAGTGGGTTGTTAGCTATCTCCACTTATTTAAAAATATTATGCATTTACATTATGTATTTTCAATTTCCTGTCTATCTTCAAATAGTGTTACTCCAATTCACATGTAATTTGAGAACTTTGTAATAATATACTTTCATTCCGTCCATACTATTTTTGAATACAACTGATGTTTATAAGGAATACATATTTTTAAGGAATTTAGTAACTGAAAACAGTCATTTATATTTCCCACATATTTCTGAGGCCCTTCATTCCTTTGGACACTATTAGAAAATAAAATGCAAGCCACAGATTGAATTAATTTATTTGCAATGTATAAACGTGACAAAGAAGTAGGATCCTTAATAGATAAAACTCTCATAAATTAATAATAATATTTAGAAAACAATAAAAATAGGCAAAATATTTGAATAGAAGCTTTACTAAAGAACTTGAATGAAGAAAAGTCTTGAATGGCTACATTGCATGTTGAAGGATGCTCAACATATGTATTCACCAGGAAAATATCAAGATAAAACTATAATGAGCTACTACATACCCTCTAGAATGGCTATAACCAAAAAGACTAAAAATACCAAGTGTGGTTGAGTGTGCAGAAAAACTGTATCACTCATACATTGTGGGGGAAGTATGAAGTGGTAGTACTTGGAATACTTTCCAGGAATTTCTCACAAAATTAAATATTTTGAGAACAATCATAAAACTCAGCAATTTTCTGCTAGGTATTTACCCCAGAGAGATAAAAGCATGTGTCCATACTTGGTCTTGAACAGAAACGTTCACAGCAATTTTATCAATAATAGCTTCAGACTGAAAAGTCAAATATATATCAACAGGTAAATGGATAAACAAATTATGGCACATGCATACATTGCAATTTTAATTATCAATAAAAAAGGAATGATCTACAACACAGGCATTAACATGGATGAATATCAAAACATTCCACTAAGTGAAAAAAGACGTGCAGATACTATATACTGTGTGATTCCATTGATATGTTCTCTATCAAGCAAAACTGATCCATATCAACAGAAAGTAGATCACCAATTATCTAGATTGAGCTGGGGGGCTGCCTGTAAAGGGGCAGGGGGACTTCTTGGTGTAATGAAAACATTCTCTATCTTGACTGTGAGAGCGGTTACATGGGCATATACATCTTTCCAAACTCATTGATCTATTTAATTAAAGTAGTTATATTTTCTTAAATGTAAGTTATAACTCAATAATGTAGACCTGAAAAACAAAAAAATGAAAGTTTGCTCTTTAAAGCATCACCAAGGGCTGATCATTTCTGGGAAGAGTGTGTTCTGACCACTTTTTAAATTTCTACTTTGAAAATCAGGATGTTTCTATCTTCTCTGTCTTCTGGAGTCAGTTTGGGTATATTATGTATTTTAAATTGCTTTCCATTTCATTCATATTTCGAATTCTCATAAAGAGCAAAGTTGTCTTCCATGTGTCTATATTTTTCTCTTTTTTTGTGGTTGCTTTTCACCTTTTCTATTCTTCCTTGAGGTAATTTTGTTTCTGCCTTTTTTCTCTACCACATTTAGATGGTTATTTATTTCCTTATAGAACTATTTTTTTGAATTCATTAATTTTACTCTGTCTTCTAGTTTATTTTTGCCTTTATCAATCAGCTTGATCTTTTGTTTTCCTGCATTGATTTTGTTTTTGCTTTGGTACTTCTGGATTTATATGCTTAATTCATTTATTTTCACTCTTTTCTTCTTTAGTGAGGCTATAGATATTTTTTGTATGCTATACTTTAATTGCAGATTTTCATATATAATATCATCACATCACTATTGTTTGAAAATATGAATTTTTTATTTTATCATTGACCCACAAGTTATTTAAGATAGAAAAATTTTATTTCCAAGAGATAAGAGCTCTTTGTTTTCTGGTTTTCTTAATAATTTCTAGTTTATTGCGAGGATTTTTTTTCCCTCTAGTATTTTTTGGAACAGAGTTTGCCCTCTGCTTCTGGAAGAGGCTGGGGCAGTCTGTGGAAGCGTGTTGAGAATGTCAGTGATGCTGCCAACGATATTCTGGCATTAATTTTAGGGTCCCATTCATTCTCATTCAGACTTTTTCAGAAAAAAATAGGGCATGTGAAACTCATCATTTAAAAAATAAAATAATGTAAGGATCACTAAATGTAGTAACACAGGTTTTCCTTCTAAACTGGTTCTAAAGCCAATTAATTCCAAAAAATATTCTAAGATATTACCTAAGGCAATGAAGAATATCTTTAGAATAATTAAAGAAGATAACTTTTTTTAAAGGTGAATTCTTTGAAGGTGATAACATTCACAAGGATTTGCAAACTGCATTGTTTTTAAAAAGATTATTCTCATTTTATCAGTTTAGTCTGGTTGAAAATATACCAAATTTGGAGTTGGGGACCTGAGTTCACACCCTGCCTAGATTACTCACTAATCTGTGATCTTCAGCAAGTTCCATAACTTCATGGACGGACGCTCAGTTTTAAGCATATAACAACAATAAGGTCACTTAAAAGCATGATGTGAGGATCACAAATGAAATTAATTTAAAGAATAAAGCCTGCCATAATGAGGACTTCCTCCAAATGGAGGTTATTGCTATTTTTACTGATTTCAAAAGTACCAACGTAAGAGGAGAAATATAAGAATTCTCATCCCACTCCTATTATATTGTACTATTTTCAATTTTGTGAATCGAAAGTTTGCGAGCTTTTTACGGAATAGGATTTATGCATATTCTGTAGAACCCAGATATATGATGAGTCTTGAAGGGTTATTCAATAAATTTGCTCATTCCCCACATTCTTATTGAGTTTACTATGCTCCTATAAACATAAAACTAAGAAACAATTTGGGAGTGCATAGATCTGTCCTGTCTTGGTGTTTCACAGAAAGATTTGATCACTAGGTGGCAGCAGTATATAAGGAAGGACTCTGAAGCTGTGCCCTTTCTCAGAGGTAGCTTTTCTACAGAAGCACGACTAGCTTGTGGGCTTCCAAGTTGCTGGTAAAGGCCTGAGTTACTTCCTAATTGTCAGCAGAAAATGCATTTCACAGCTGGTGCTAATGAAGCAAACCATTGTTTCCCTCTTTAACCATCCCAACAGGGTTCTCAGCATGATATTTGGGAATTTCAAATCTTTTTAGTGAAAAATATTACTGAATGAACATTATATGTCAAAAGTGCTCCCGTTGCGCTTGGTGCTACCCTCTCTCTCAGCTCACATCGGCTTGTCCTCGACCTGTTTCTGTAGCTCTATCATGAGCCCCTGGTGAGGAGTTTTTTTTTTACCTTTAGCATTTTTAAAATTTACATATTATCATCATTCTCCAAACTTAGTTATAATTATCTATAGAAGACATTTGTTTTAACCAATCAGAACACAGAGTGTAGAACTACCTAGAATTTTTTATTATTATTATTTTAAAAGTTTTTAGTTTGAAATAATTTCAGGTTTACAGAAAAGTTGTAAAGATAGTACAAAGAATTCCCATACACTCTCTTGGAATACGGGTTACCTCTCTTTGTAACCCTGATGGCCAGTACTGTTCTTCACACAGTCAAGAGAGTAAAGGATTCAATAATAATTACTGCGGGAAAGATATTACCTGCAAATGACAGTGTCGGGTGGTTTTAAGCATATACGGTGGTCCAAATGAAAGTTTCTGTGTCTAATCACTGTCCAGAGAAATCCAACATTTGAAAGTTACTTTTGTTTGCATAAGGTTTTGAACCAAGTTGTTTCTTATCATCATTTCAAAATCCCTTTCATATCTGCCTATTTGCATTTTTATTCCCAATTCTCAAAGGATTTTCATATATTTACTATTTACTGTGATCTTTATAAATAGATGAAACAGGCATTATTTTGTCAATTTTACAGATTTTACAGATAATTAAGGTGACAATTAGAGAGATTAAGTAACTGCATGGGAACTAAATCAGGGTAGGAATTTATATCTGAAAAGTTTGACTCCGAGTTTGCCATTCTTTCTTCTTTACCTGGTTCATTTTACCTCCATAGAAATATAATGGGGGTTCTCCTGAAAACACATTCTAATAAGAGGTGGGAATGAATCAGGCATTAAGGCTTTGAGCAGTGTTTAATCTGAAGGCCGGGGGCTTCAGACAAGTTCTCCTACTTTATACTTTTGAGTAAAATGGCTCAAATTGTCCTGGAAGGGACTATCCCTTATAAATAACATTTTAGGGCTTAGAGATATAAAGAATTTCTCTTCATCCAACATTCATGCATACCCCTTGTAACAGTTAGGGCCCTTTGATCACAGATGGCAGAAAATCCAGCTCACCCTGTCCTATACATCAAAGGAATTATATTGATTTCTGAATAAAAGTACAAATGTGGATCTGGCTTCAGGAGAGACTTAAATCATGTTATTAAGAACTTGTTTTCTCTCTCTCTTTACCCTACTTTCTGCAGTGCTGACATCCTCCTAGGTTCCATGTTTCCTTACTCCTGTCCCATTCCACTTGCCCCAAGACAGCTCTAACCTCTCGCTTCATGGTAGAAAAATAGTTGCTGTGGTTCCAGATCCTAAACTTTGCACCACGCCATCTAAGGCTGGAGAAAGATTTTACTCTGGTAGATCCTGGAAATCATCCACATCGAATCCTGGCACTCATCCTTTTACTTTGGCCTGAATAGGATATTATGACAATTCCTTAAACCACATAGACCAGGAGATAGGATTTGCTGGCTGGCTTTAAGCCAGCTAGGGGCCATTCCTGCAGCTAGGAAGGAGCTGATCATTCCCAAGACCCCTGCAGGAGAAGGGTAGCAGGATGAATTCTCCAATGTCTTTTGGCAGAAGAAGAGGGAAATTGATATTGGGTGGCAATCAGCAAATTATACTCCCTTCTGTGCCCCTGCTTTTAGGCTTCTTCAACTTATTTTGTCAATTATTACTTCCTCATATTTACTAATAGTTTGTCTCCTCTCATTAAATTGGAATCTTTTGGGTGAGATTTATAATAACTGAGTTTTTATGTAGTATGAAGACCTTTTATCAGGAGTCATATCTGGTGTTGGCTCCTGGATACAACATTTGCTAACCATGTGACTTAGCCATATCATAAATTCTGAGTCAGTTTCTTCAACAATAAAAATACTTAATTCCTGAGGGGTTAAGATAGCAGAGGTTTAAGTGCCTAGCAGAAAATTAATTCCTTTTTCTCTCATGAACTACCTGAATAGGCAGCTCAGATAGATATGGCTCAACTGGTCCCTCACCGACCTGAGTTCTAATAGGACTTGGTACTAATGTGACCAGGTAACCAGGCAAAGAAAGGGTTACTGAGGATCTAGTTGACCACTAACACAGTCTGCCAGTGGTTTTCAGTCATTAAGAAACTATGTGTTCTGTTTTGCAGAAATTGATGCCCCTGTTTTGCAGATGTTTCTGTTTTGCACAGAAACTCACAGGTTTGCAGAAAGACCCCTGCAAATTGTTTCAGCACCAAGTCTCCTAAAGTTACCTTAACTCATTAGCATCTTACATTCCCCTCCTCAGGGAGGGTCCAAACAGCCGCTTTTAGATCATGCAATGTATGTAATAACATGTTTATCTGCTATATATGTGCCCTAAAAAGAACACAGGGGTTACAAATTAACCTTGATCTTCCACTCTCTTGAGTACAAAGTCTCCACTGGCACTGAGCGTGGGCAGACACTGCTTTGGGAGCTATCCCTGGTGTTCTCCATTGCTTGTGTAAGCAGTAAACCTTTTCTTTACCTACTTCTGCCTTGGTTGTGCTTTTCTGCTCCGCAATTACCAAGAGATGAACCCACTGAGTTTGGTTAACTAAAGTGTATTTTCCAGAAAGCTCTCTATCCACCTCAGCCATATGTCCCCAATAACTCTGTAAACTTGATATGGTCATATCTTAGATTATATTCTTCTCCACAGGAGCATTATGTAACTGGAGGGATGATGCCACAACCAACCGTCTCTCCACCAGACAGACCAGGAAGGAGGATGGCCTTTGGCTAAGAATTCACTTGACTCCTAAGAAGTGGTAATTTCAGTAGTTTCAAAGTGCCTTTGTGTAGCTAAGAGAATTTCCACTAAAAGATTTTGGGTCTGTATTATATTTATTTCTTGTTATCTTTAAGCCTCAGGAGGGAAATTTTGAAAACTAGGATATGAAGAAAAATAACTAAAATTGCTATTCATAGTAAGGTAAGGTCTTAAACTAGAGCAGTGGTTCTCAATCAGGAACAAGTTCTCCCCTTCGAGACATTTGGCAAGGTTTGAAGTCATTTTTGATGGTCACAAATTGAGAGGGGCGGTGGTATTGGCATCTGGTGGTTAGAGCCAGAGGTGCTGCTAACCATACTGCAATGCACCCGGAAGCCCTGGGCAACAAAGAATTCTCTATCTCTGTTCAAGAGCATCTTTGTTGATTATGGGACGGAGAAAAATATCTTCTCCCTTCTTAGTGATTCGTATTCTACAATCTGTGAGATTTGATGTGTGTCCTTCAGGCGGCGTGTGTGTGTCTGTGTCTGTGCTTGAGTGAACGCTTAACCTGCTGAATAATCAGGAGGATAAAGAGCTATGTCTGTAAATCCCTGGGGCTGGATTTTGAAAGGATTTGGATTGGACTGTCACTGCCTTCCTGAGGCCCTTTTATAGAAAAAGTTGGAGATCTAAACCAACACTGACCCCGTGCTTTGCCACTCAAGAATTTCCAAATACAATTCAGACTACGAAAAATGTACTTCTTGAGAGAGGAACACATATTGTGGGTGAAACGTAATTCCCGAAATGAATGTGGAGAGTCACATAGCAGATTGGAGAGGAGGCAGTCGATTTCATGGGCAAGCTCAAACAGAAGGACGGTGGTTGAGAGGCCGTGCATCCTGGGTGCTCAGGAGAGTTCTGGCTACCCCTGTGTCCAGATAGCTATTAACAGCAGCCTCTTCCATCCTAACTATGGAGCAAGTTTAGACACCAGGTGAACACATATGGAGCCTGCTCAGGGGAGGGTTATATTTCTTGGGTGTTTTGTATTAGACTAAGATACAAGCACAATTTTAAGTGTTTATCTTTCTCGTATGTTGTAATTCTTTTTGTTTTTCCTAACCCTTCAGTAAAATCTGATATATTCACAAATCTGTGTCTGGAAAATAAAAAGATAGGCTTGCCTGTCTCACCCTCATTGGCAGCCAGCAGCTGAATTCAGAGTTCAGTGACAAAAGAGGTGGTCAGAGGCGGAGCTGGGCATACAGGCCAGTGGGGAGGAGCTACCTGGGCAAATAGGAAGGATTTAGTTCTGTTGATTGGAGACTTGAAAGCTAATTTAGTTATCAAAGATTTATTTGCACTTTTTTTTTTAGGAAGATTGGCCCTGAGCTAACATCTGTTGCCAATCTTCTTCTTTTTATTTTTTTTCTCCCCAAAGTCCCAGTACATAGTTGTATATCCCAGTTGTAAGTAATTCTTGGTCTTCTATGTGGGATGCTGCCACAGCATGGCTTGATGAGCAGTGCTAGGTCCATACCCAGGATCCGAACCAGCGAACCCAGGGCTGCCAAAGTGGATTGCACAAACTTAACCACTCGGGCCCTTCTTTGCACCTGAATCTCGTTCTCTGCACATTGCTCGGCTCTGTTTTCATTTGTTTAATTAATTAATTTATTTATTTATTCCCTGCAAAACTCCTATTTATGCCTGCCTGAGTATTGGATGCTATGCCTCTCCCCTCAGGTGGATATGACTTCTTTGTTCTTGCCTGTCTACCTAGCATTTCATCCACTCTACATAGTTCTTGACTTTGGTTTTGTTTCATGGCCTGCCATTCTAGATTATTCATCTAGTTACTGCTCAAGTTTCTTCTTGAGACATAGGGAAAAATAAGAGCAGAGTCCTGCTTGCCTTGTGTGCTTGGTATAAGAGAGAAAGTAATAATTGCATTTCTGAATTGGTCCACAGTCTGAAAAGTGGAGTTGAGGATGGAGTTGGCCAGGTGTTAGGCAAGAGGAAATAGCACATATTTAAGTCCAAAGAACAAATTTGGGGTGGAATAGCTTAAGGCAGTCTGCTCTCATGCCTGGCTGGTCATCACATCACCTGTAGAAGTTTATAAAATACAGATGCCATGGCCCCACCACAGACCTACTCACTGAAAATCATCCAGATTGAGATCCAAGAACCTGTATGTTTGAAAACCATCCCAGGTGATTTTGATGATCAATCAGGTTTAAGAAACTGGGCTCTGGGGATTTCTGGTGCACAGCTGGCTTGTAGGCGTGACTAGGGATATGGGCTCTGCACATCTGGGGAAAGGCTTACAGAGTTTGTGAGATGCAAGACATACTGTTGGCCCCTGAGTTCTGCTTGGGCCTGGCCTAATTTGTATCCATGTGCCCTCCTGTGCTGCAGTCTGGGGCCAGGTCCTCATTGCCTAAGTTCCTGGCTTTAGACAGAGTGCTGGTCTAACGTATAGATCCCATCAGCTTGGGTTGGACATGACTCTATTTCCCTTGGCTTATACTAGTGGTATAAAAAGAGAAGGGGTTAATCTTTTAAACTTGCTGCAATCCCACATATTTTTTTTTCCCATAAAATCTGCACCACAAGGAAGGAGTGGTTTCCAAGCCTGGGGAGCTTCTAACAGCCATGTGTGCTTTGGTGCTGAACACCTCTCCTGAGGGGCTGGCTCATCCCATCACTCACTGTGGGAGGTTGTGAAGCTACAAGATATTTGTGATCTGATTTTCAGGGAATTGGCACAATTATACACTATTGGACTTCTGTTTAAAAAGGATTTGCGCCCAACCCGTATATAGTGTGTCTCCTCATCGTCCATTCATGGTTTCTTTTAAAAATTTAAACATCTTTGTTTTCTGTTCATCACACTTTCCTGTTTTTTAAAAACTTTCCTGTTATTAAGAACACTTTCCTGTTATTAAAAAATCAATTATTACAGTTATGTATAACTTAAAAGTACACTTTTCCCACAGTCCCTTCTGGTTTAGATGTAATCAGTCTTTTTAAGTTGGGACCCTGCTGTGTATTAAATATAGTGAGTATGTATATTTAAATATACAAACACAGAGGCTCATAATTTGAAAAAGTGAGAATAAAAACTAACCTGGTAAAAAGTAGGCTGGGAGTGTATATCTTAAGTGGATTTTGAGATGACACTCATCCACTAACTATATGAGTCAATGAGCAAAATAATTAGCTTACCCACAGCATCTCCAGATCATATATCTGGGGTTTGGTATAAAAGATTAAGACTACATGGGGTTACAATGACACTCCAGGGATTACAATAGTATTCTGTACCTGGCGAATTAATGCTTTCATAAAAGAGGTCCCAGGGAGCTTGCCTCCCCCTCTGCCATGCGAGGATACAACAAGTCTGCGACCTGGAACAGGGCCCTCACCCGACTGTGCTGGCTACCTGATCTCAGATTTTCAGCCTCCAGAACCGTAGGAAATAAACTTCTGTTGTCTACAAGCCACTCAGTCTGTTATTTTGTTATAGTAGTGCAAATAGTGTAAGACACTTGGTGTAGGACTGGGTACCTGTTGAATGTATCATATTATGTCCTTGCTCTAGTGTCCTCTTCAAGTACTCTTTATCTATGGACAAAAATTTAAATTATTAGTTTGGTATTCTCAGTAACTTTCACGATCTGGCTATAATCAATCTTTCAAGCCTCATTTTCATCCAGTCTGCTCTATGAAGCTTCTGCTTTACCCAGACTACACGCCTTCTCACTCCCAAGGAAAATACCTTTGCTCAGGATTTTCCACTCTTCAGAAAGGGCACGCAAACCCTTCATCGTATGTCTGAGTCCTATTTATAATCTAACACCCAGTTTACGTTGGACTTGAACCAAAAAGACTTTCTTGACCCTCAAGACCAAAATGTTCTTTCCTAGAATTTCTACAGCATTGATGGCCCATTTCTTCTTTCCTGTCTTTAACATACACTGTCTGCATTGTCAGATACCTATATCTGTGCTATCTTGTTGTCTCAGCTATGTTGAAAGTCCCTAAGTGTAGAAATTTGGAGGTTTCCAAATTTGTGTGGTTGTATTCTCCCATAGCACACAAACAGTGCTTCTCATACCACACTAAAATATGTATTTACTTGATTAGTATACCTAACAGAAGTAGATATACTGTATATACAATTAAGTTTCTAACTGCTTATTTGTAACAGTGATTTTTTTCATATGAAGAAAAACATGTTCCAGCCAATTATTTTTTTCATTTTCATAATATCTTTAGATAACATCTGAGTTTTTCTTTCAGTTGATTTAAATCCCCAATTTAAATGTTCAAGCACAATTTTTAAAGATGTTGAGTGGTAATTCTGGGTAAACATAGCCTTCATTGAATGGCTCTGTTTTTGGACTAAACTTTGGAAGGAAGAAAATCAATGTTTTTCCTAGAGCTTCTTGTTAAAAGCACAATACGCACTTCCAGAATGGTGAAGAAGTTGTAGCTCAGCTCAGCTTGTTTGCCCAGGAGCCAAAAATCCAAAGGAACATATGTTTGGCAAGTTGGTGAAAGGTCAGATGGTGGGTTTAAATGATCACAGGATAAATCTGTTGCTAGTTTTTCAGGATTTGGAAGTTTCCAGATGAATGTGACTGGGATCAAGGGACTGAAGGAATGAACAGAGCCTGTAATTGTGGTCATTTATTCCACATTTCTTTAGACTTGTCATGACTGTGTGCTCTTCTCCCACAGCAAATGGACGTCTGCTCTGTAATAGTCCATTACCCAACTGGAAAGCAAAAAGCTACACACTTCCAGGATTGTCTAGTACCGAACCATATTAGAGCCAATCACCCCGGCGTGTTCTGCCTTCAGAGTCGATTACAACCAGGAGGCCATTACCTACGTCTCTAGCTTAAGCCCCTGACAATTACTGCAGTGGTATTTTCCGACTGTTTGTAATTTACCTAAATATCCTGAGAGAACCAGACAGAGAAAGGGGACTTGGCTTTCCCACTCAGTCTTCAGAGAGTAATTTGGAATTTATTTAAGTTATTTCACTCTAAGAATTCTATTCTTTAAAAACAGAAAAACCCACAAGGTTTTAACTAAAAATGGAATACAGACTTAGATAATTTGGAAGTAAAAAAAAAAAAACGGACAGGCGAAAAGAGCAGTAAAGGAAAGAAAGCTTTCTCATATTTCCATCCATCTGTAAGATGCCATGATTAATATTTTGTTCCATTTCTAGATTTTTCTTGGAATATGTAACATTTTTTATACAATTTCAATCACACAATACTATTTTATATATTTTCAAATTTTACATTACAATGTGAATATTATAGTATGTTATATATTGCGTGTCTTTTATAATGCTGTTTAAATATTTTTGTGTATTCCATTATCTTTCTATTCTACATTTAACTAATCTTTTAATAATGAATATTTATGCTTCCATTTGTAACTATTATAAATATTTCTGCAGCCAATATCTGTGCCTACTCTTTGCTACATTCATGGTAATTTCCCATTATATTCATATTGCATTAGATAGATAAATTCTTTGTTCCCCTTTACTGTTGTTCTGTGCACTTTTCTTCTGAATTCAGGAGAATTTCTCATGCTTGTTTGCCAATTCCATCTAGTATCCAATCTATTGCATCCTGCCTCCTGTGCATTTAGTGGAGACTATATTTTTTATCCCTAGAATTTTCCTTATTTGAGCTTTTTTCACCCCTGAAAGGCTGGGCCTAATTTCAGGATGTAATATTTTCTCAGCTAACTTGATGAACAAAAATTTAATATTTGCTAACATTTCTTCTGTCTCACAATATATCAGTTTGCTGATGCCTCAGCTCAACTCCTTTCTTTGACTTGCTCAGTCTTTTCATGTGCAGCTAACCCTCCTCCAGCCAATTATCTCGTGTAAGAAGCCGTATATTGAGACATGAGGTTGGGAAAAATATTTAAAAGGTATACTCTAAATGTTAGAATTTCTGGGGTTTCTGGAAGATGTGGTCTTTAGGATGGAGAGTGTCTATCAAATAGTATTCTGATAGCAATGTTTTTCTTCAAAAGTGTACAGGATTGAAATTGATTTATAGATGAGATCACTGAGGTTAACAAGAATAATTGTTAGTGCGTTATGTCAGCAAATTTTGTGAAGTCTGTTATTAAACAGCTTATAAACACAATATCAAAAATGTTTGCCAAGAAACAGAGACTCCTTACAGAAGAAAGCAAGAAATCTATTCTATCTTGTTAAGAGAATTTTTTGCCAGTTTCAGGTCTGTCTTATTTTAATCTCAAGACAGTTTCTTTTGTTTTTTTAATTCTAACTTTAGATATAGGGTAAAAAAAATCTCTGTTAATAATCATTTCTTATTAGTTACAAATTTCTGAAGTTTTTTTTCTGTTTTGTGGGGAGAGGGGTCAGGAGTGTGTGTGTGTGTGTGCTTGCGCACACATAGGAGGGAGCAGGAGGGAGAGAGAGAAAGAGAGGCATATAGGGGTTGTTAGGAGAAGCTCTAGCAGTGAGGATCAATAGAAGACATATTTTTATATTGAAATCGTCAGGAATGGCAGCGTCTAAATAAAGTGAGAGAACAAGAAATGCCTTGGCTAGCAATTGTAAAAACCAATGGAGCAGTGAATACTCACCAAATTACAACCTTCGGGGTAAGGCAGGTTTGATGCAGAAAACTGAAGAGGCTTGTTATGCTTAAGCACTAGATGGCAAGTAATAGTTTCAACAAAGATTTTCTTTTTTACGTTTATTAAAACTCATTCGAGAAAAACTTATCTTACTTCTCTATCTCACGGCAATATCATGATATAATAAGAAACATATATCTTGATCTTTGTCATCACCCCTAGCCAGAGCTCCTAAAATCCTTGTAATCTCCTAAGTGATAAGAGTAAAAGAAGCATCTCTAGTTATAGCAGTTGTTTCTTTTGTCTCCAGTTCCTGAAATAATTTTGGAGCTATAAAGGTGAACTGAGCATCTCTTATTCTTAACAAGCCCCTTTTGACCACACCTGAGTTTATGTTAATGGAGTGACTTTTGGAAAGCCCCTCAGGATGGGGGGCTGGTTGCCAGGAGAATCAATAGCATGGTTAGAGAGCTGGAACTTTCAGCCCCACCCCCTTGGTCTCTGGGGAAGGGAGAAGGGCTGCACATTGAGTTAATCACCAATGGCCAAAAAAATGGGCAAAGAACTTGAATAGACACTGTTCAAGAGACGACATGTAAATGGCCAACGGGTACATGAAAAAGTTCTCAACATCACTAATCATCAGAGAAATGCAAATTAAATCACAATGAGATGTCATCTCACACCTATTAGAATGACTCTCAATAAAAAGATAAGAAATAGCAAGCATTGGTGAGGGTGTGGAGAAAAGGGAATCCTTATACACTGTTGGAGGGGATGGTACAGCCACTATGGAAAACAGTATGGAGATTCCTCAAGAAACTGAAAGTGGAACTACTGCATGATCCAGCAATCCCACTTCTGGATATACATCCAAAGGAAATGAAATAATCATCTTGAAGAGATATCTGTACTTTCATGTTCATTGCAGTGTTATCCACAGTAGCCAAGGTATGGATACAATCTAAGTGACCATCAATGGATGATAATGGAAAAAACGTTTAGTGTGTATGTATATATATAACCCTATAACCCTATATATATATATATATATATATATATATGTACACACTAAAAAAGAATGAAATCCTATCATTTGTGACAAATTGGATGAACCTGGAGGGCATTATGCTAAGTGAGATAAGCCAGACACAGAAAGACAAGTGATACCTAGTATCATCTATATGTGGAATCTAAACCAAAAAAACGTCGAACTCATTAAAACGAAGAGTAGAAAAGTGGTTGCCATGGGCTGGGGGATGGGGTAAATAGGGAGAGGTTGGTGTAACGGTACAAACTTTCAGTTACAAGATGAATAAGGTCTGAGGATCTAATGTATAACATGGTGACTATAGTTGATAACACTGCATTGTATAATTGAAGTTTGCTGAGAGAGTAGAATATAAATGTTTTCACACAGACAAAATTAAGTATGTAAGGTGATGGATATGTTAATCAACAGGATGAGGGAAATCCTTTCTCAATGTATAAATATACCAAATCATCATATTGTATACTTTAAATATCTTAAAATTTTATTTGTCAATTATACCTCAATAAAGCTGGAAGAAACCCCGCTAATGACCAACAATATCAATCGTGCCAATGTAATGAAGCTTCCATAAAAATCCAACCAAAGGAGTCCAGAAAGCTTCTGCATTGGTGAACACATCAAGGTCCCGGAAGGGTGACACACCCAGAGAGGCTGTGGAAGCTCTGGGCTCTTTCCTCTGATCTTGCCCTATGCAACTTTTCCATTTGGCTGTTCCTGAATTGTATCCTTTATAATAAACTAATAATAGGGAGTAAAGCACTTTCTTGAGTTCTGTGAGCCATTCCAGAAAATTATTGAAGCCAAGGAGGGGTTTAACCAACTCTAATGTTATAGGTGGCAGATGAAAGGTATGGGAGGCCTGGACTTGTGATTGGCATCTGAAATTAGAGCAGTCCTGTGGGGCTGAGCCCTTAACATGCGAGGTAAGAAGCTAACGCCTGGTGGATAATATCAAAATTGAATTGAATTGTAGGACATCCAGCTAGTGTCAGAGAATTGGGCGAAAACCCCACACGTGTGTTAAAAATATTGAGTAGTGGAGAAGCAGTTGTTTTCCCTTTGCTTACGTATTGCTACCAAAATGAAATGTATAAGAAGTTTTTTCAATTATTGGAAAATAGAGCACATGTCTTTTCTCAGCAAGTGAGAGAATCACCAAATAAAAGTTGCTTTATCAACCACCTCTGAGTGAGGTATTCATTTATTTATTCACTTAGTGACGAGTTATTCAACACATTTTGTGATAAAGAGTAGATACTGAGTTCACTTCACAGGGTTCAGTTATCATAAATATGGCCTATGGTAAATTAAATTTTAAGGAATTAAAATGATCAACTAAGACATTTTGTTGAGAGTATTGACAATATACTCTAATTGGAGTTTAGAAAATGTTCACTGAAGTGCCAGAAGAAATAGTTTAATTTTCCATCCAAAAGTCAATAATTTGTGCTTAGAACCAAAACACCAGTGCCAATTATTACAATGATCTTAAAGGCAGCAAGGTGGCAATCAACACAAACCTTACATGAGGTGTTTTGTTCCTGTTTTTTCTTTTTTTAAGATTTTCTTTCTTTCTTGTTTTTCCTTTTTCCCCCCAAAGCCCCTCAGTACATAGTTGTCTATTTTAGTTGTGGGTCCTTCTAGTTGTGGCATGTGGGATGCCACCTCAGCATGGTTTGATGAGCGGTGCCATGTCTGCATCCAGGATTGAAACCAGCAAAACCCTGGGCTGCCAAAGGGGAGCGCGCGAACTTAACTACTCGGCCACAGGGCGGGCCCCTGTTCTTGCTTTGATAATAACTTAACATTTCTTAAATTGTAGACTGTGTTTAACTTTCCACAGTGCTATAAAGTCTCTCTTTTCCTCTACTATCTGTGGGACAGGTAAATGACATATCACTATGCCCATTGTACAAAGAAGAAATGGCATCAGAGACTGTGAGTGAGTTATCCAAATCACCCAGCAAGTCAGTGGTAATTCCTGGACTGAAATACTGGTAGCTTGACTTCATAGCTAATGCTTGCTCCACCTTTGTCCACTTCTTCAACACACACACACACAATCACAGCACCAGCTCTCTATTACGCTCAGTCCCATTGCTGCTCTGAATGACTTTGTGGGCTTTAAGCGCACTGCTTGTTTCTCAAAGTTCAGTTTAAAGGGTATCTGAATCTTTTGGTGGATGCTGTTTAACACATAAACCCTATGCTTAGGACACGCTTAAGGTTTTCTCCCAATGTATGATTACATCTCATGAGGTTTTTACATTTTAACACTATGCTCTTCCTATTTTGATTTTTCGTTCATTTTTCCTCTTTTAGGTCATTAAACCATTTTGAAAAGCTAAAAGGGGAGATGGGCCAGGCGCAGGCAGAGAAGAATTTGCATTTACAATATGTGTTAGGTTTAATTTGTAATAAAAGAAAGAATTTGTTTTATGTGATGTGATTTTCTAAATGTATATTTAGTTATTGGTAGAAGTTTAATTTTGTTTTTTGATCCTAAACTGATGACAGCTGACAGAGCAACAGCTATAGCACCATAGATCAACAAGTCATTCTACTCTAAGCTATCTGTATTAACCAGGGATATGTTGTGTCATCTGCTTATTACCCTTTTGTGTGGGTCCAGGTATTCTAGCCAGAGTTCAAGGTATATAAAATTTTAAATGTTGTCGGATATGTTGATTATAACTGGACTTTGATGAGAGACTACCATTCTCTTTGTGGCTAAGCCTCTCAAAGGAGTGCTTCTTTTGCACTAAAAATCACGTTTTTAAAATAACGCAAATGCCTTAATCCTTCCTGGGCCCCCAGAAGCTGACGCATATTAAGCTTGACATATATCAGCTCATTGAATTTTTACAAGAAACTAGTGAGACAGGAATTACTACTACATCCATGAGGAAATTGAGGCAAAGATAAATTGTATAACTAGAACTATACGTGGCAAAGCTGGAATCAGACACGTACATGGAAAGATCATTGATGTTTAAAAAACAAATTGCACTAAATGCTGAATTAGTGTTGGAGGCAGTAAGTACTACAGGAATTCATTAGAGGAAGAAATCAGAGTGGGCTGTGTATGCGTCCTGTTAAGTACAGGATGTTGACAGATAAAACAATGTTTTTTAAGTATACTGTGTACTGAGGCATAGTTGGTGAAAACAATGTCAAGTTCCATTATTTTTATCTAACCGCACACTTGTGGTCTGAGTTCAAAGACGTGAGGGGCGTCAAGGGCTCCTGGTCACTGACTGTACTTCCTACCCATTCTGCTTTTCTAGAGGCAATCTTATGTTCTGTGGTTTTGATGATTTCAAAGGAAATGTAAAACATTTTAAATAGAAAGCAAGGCAAAATAGATTAGGTTTGAATATGAGAAAATGGTTTATAAGAATCAATTGAGTTTTGTTTCCTTCATTCTCTAAGCCTCTAAATAATCTGAAATAGCTTCATCTGTGTCTTCTCTGATTACCTGCGGTTTCTCCTCAAAGTGCTTAAGTCCTCTTCGGAATGCACATCATAAATGCCAAAGAAATACTTACTGTCTAGTAGACTGAGCTGTAATATTGGATCGTGATGCTGCAGACATAAAGCTGTTGCTTGTATATGTTGACATAATTGACATACAGCATTATATGTTTCAAGTGTAAAAGATAATGATATATATGTATAAATTGTGAAATAATAATATAATCACAAGTTTAGTTAACATCCATCACCATACAGTTACAATGTTTTTTCTTATGATGAATACTTTTAAGATCTACTCTCTTAGCAACTTTCAAACATACAGTGTAGTATTATCAACTCTAGTCCCCATAGGGGACTCCTCAGGAATTATTTAAATAAATCCCCAGGAATTATTTCTTTTTTAAGTGAAATTTTGTACCTTTTGACCACCTTCACCCATTCCACACACACCCCATCCTCTGCCTCTAACAACAAACTAGCTGTTCTCTGTATCTATGGGTTTCTGCTTCAGATTCCACATATAAGTGAGATAATGAGCGTTTGTCTTTTTCTGTCTGACTTATTACACTTAGCATAACACCCTCAAGGTCCATCCATGTTGTTGCAAATGGCAAGAGTTCCTTCTTCTTATGATTGAATAATATTCCAGTGTGTGTGTGTGTGTGTGTGTGTGTGTGTGTATACGCACACCAGGTTTTCTTTATTTACCCTTCGATGGACACTTATGCTGTTTCCATGTCTTGGAAGTTATAAATAATGCTGTAACAAACATGGAGGTATAGATATCTTTTCGAGTTAGTGTTTTTGTTTCCTCCAGATAAATACCCAAAAGTGGAATTGCTAGATCATATGGTAGTTCTATTTTTCACTTTTTGAGGAACTTCCATAGTGGCTGCACCAATTAGTATTCCCAAAAACAGTGCACAAGATTTCTTCTCCCCACATTCTCGCCAACACTTGTTATTTCTTGTCTTTTTGATAATAGTCATTATAACAGGTGTAAGGTGATATATCATTGTGGTTTTGATTTGTATTTCTCTGATGATTAGTGATATTGAGAACCTCTGTATGTCTTCTTTGGAAAAATGTCTATTCAAACCCTCTGCTCATTTTTTAATCAGATTGTTTGTTGCTATTGAGTTATGTGAGTTCTTTATATATTCTAGATATTAATCCCTTATCAGATGCATGATTTGCAAATATTTTCTCCCATTTGGTAGATTGCCTTTTCATTCTGTTGATGGTTTCCTTTGCTGTGCAGAAGCTTTCTAGATTGATGTGATCTCACTTGTTTATTTTTGGTTTTGTTGCCTTTGCTTTTCGTGTCGAGTCCAAAAAATCATCAAAAGACCATGTCAAGGAGCTTACTGCCTATGTTTTCTTCTAGGAATTTCATGGTGTCAGGTCTTACATTCAAGTCTTTAACAGGTTGTTCTTTATCTACTTTAAACCTGAAGTTCTTACATTTTGGCTTTGAATTTCCAGTGGGTGTGTTTCTTGGACAAACAAAGAATAGGCTTTTCTTTATTTCAACATTTATCAAAAATGAGTCACTTCCTATTATAACACTCTTCGGCAATACCCAGGAAAGGAGTCACAATGGCAAGATAGTGAAATGAGAACAATTTATTCAAGGAGAAGGGAAATTTTACAAAGGGAAGTCGATAAGCAGAGAAGTAAGCCAACCACCCAAAAGGAAACCTCCTCTTTCCTTTACCTTGCTTTTTAACCAAACAGATTTATGGACCAAAAGGCTGAGATCAGTGGTTCCCAAGCCCTGCTGAGCATTAGAATCATCTGGGGAGGTTTTAACAAACACCAAAGTCTGGGCTTCGTCCGTGGATGATGTCTGGACATTGGTGTGTTTTAATAGCTCTCCAGGTGATTCTAATGTGCAGCCGGGGTTGAGAACCACTGATCTAGAAATTGTCTCAACTGCCTATATAAAATATACAAATAACATAATCAGAAGTGCACTTTATTGGCACTTCTACTCAAAGTATGGAGCTTAATTGATCTTTAACTTCTTTCAGTTTCAGGAAGCATTGTAGTTAGAAATTAAACACACAGGCACAATAAAACACCAGACTGAGTCAGATCTTTAGAGTAACACAGAAGTATCGGCCTTAACATCGTCTTTCAATTCTATTGCTCAAAATCTCCAAGTGACAATAGCTGTCACAGTAATAATCACTGGTCTTTAATACAAATAGAATTGCACAGTTTGTGCTTCTAAGATGAAACATTAACCAAAGCTTTTGACTATAGTAACATAGACATGAATTGGCAAATTCTTTGAAGGATCCGTCCAGTGTTCTTTTATTCACTCCCTCTTGGAGGTTAAAGTGACGACACATGGAGAGTGAAAATAGGAACATGAGGTGGGGTGCAGCCCCCATCAAAATTTTCCTTCACACTGAGAAACTGGTATAGTTTGAAGTGGTTAGGCTGTGGTGCTTGGAGACCCCTGGTAGTATATCCATAAGCTCCACAGTTGAAGAGCAAATTGGTCGGTAGGAATAGAGCCAGTACGTTGAGGAAGGAGGCAGGGTCTCCCTACTCAAAACATCCAAATATTTCTTTTATTAACTCTTTATTCTTACTTTATTAGTTTCCACTATTAATTGAACATACTTTCAGGGATTAACTGGAAGTCAGCGCTGAATGAAAATGAACATTGACTAGGAAGCAGAGTCCAGGCAAAGACACTGCTCCCATCAATACATCGGAAGCCTTGTGGAGACCTACATCCAATTCTTTCCACACAGCTTTCTATCCCCCAGAGATCAACATGAGTGGACTCCCCAACCTCTTACTCCCCAGATCTGTTATTGTCCCCCAAGCTCGCAATCCTTCCCTCCTTCTCTCTTTGTACTGAGTTCCTCTCAGCCATTGTCAGAGTGCTAGCAAAAATCCCATTAAAATTCTGTCTCATCTGATTAATACTTATCTGATCTTTGTCAACCTCAGCATATAAAATGGGAAAGATATTACTTGTCCTATGGTTTTTATTAGAGCAAAAATTAGATTAACTTATAAGAAAGTATACTATAAACTTTTACTGCTGGACTCTCACCAACTAGGAAAATTCCCATTGCTTACTTTCTTTGTTCTTACTGCCAAACATCACTGTGGGAATTGTTGCAAATATGCTAATCCGATTGAAATATTCAGTACTTCATTGCTGTCCCATAATTCTTTTATTTAACTTTTGTGGTCTCCCTGTCACATAATCTGAAACAGCTGTTTCATACCTTTTTCACTTCCCTCAAGTCTCTACTGCCCCCACCCCCCTTCGGCACCTGTGAGTAGATGGCCTTCTCTCTGTTAACAACGATTGGGTCCATCCAATGGGAGGTCCCTTTAACTTTTCTACACTTCATCTGGATATTTTCCTGGAATTTCATCTCCCCTATTTCTCTTCGCTTCTGCCAAAAATCTCTCCTAAAGATTAACTTGACTGAATCCCATCTTTTCTTGCTCCTTTGAAACCTGCTAAGTCATTGTACCCTCTCTGCCAAGCCTCTTCCCTCTCTTCTTATTCATTGACTTGTTGCCTTCATACATATTCAGGTCTTACCATCCTACAAACTCTCCTTCACCCTGCTTCTACCTTATATTACCATGATATGTCCCTTTTTCCTGGATCCCAAATTTCTTAAGTGAATAGTATTTCCTCATCTCCCTTTCAATATTTAACCTCTCATTATTTCTCTTCACCTCCTATCCTCAACTCTCGTTTCCTGTGACTTCTCAGTTGCATTTCCCATAATTCAATATTGCTATCATTATGCCACAGCACCTTCTTTGGTGGCTGTGGCAATGGCCCTCATTCTTGTCTTACATCTCACACTTTTTGACTGACTCTTTCTTATCTCTTGTCTTCCAAGTACAGTTTTACAGTAAATCCGTTCCACAATCATCTTCTCTTTTTACAGTTTCTCCCTTGAGATTATCATCCATTCTCACAAATTCTAATACATACATAACTCTCAGATTTGTTCAACACCAGTCCTATTCTTGAGTTCTATTCTTGCATTTTCAATTGTTTGATGGTCACTCCCACCAAACTCATATTTAGGTCTGAACTCATGTTTTCCTCAAGCATTTTTCCAGTAATTCTGATTTTTATTAATGGGTATTATTAGCTGTGTAATATTGGTACTTCAATCTCACTCAACCACTGACTCAACTATATTTAGTCTAAATGTAATTAGAATCACATTTAAAAAAACATTTAGTCAGTCTAGTTCATGCGGTAAAAAGATCTCTGAAATAGACACACATATATGTTTTCTTCATTGTCATTTATTTTTGTGAATAATATGAACATTTTGTAAACATTATTAGTGTGAAATGGGTTACTAGGAATAGTCCAATTTGATGGCACAGTATTTATTGGAAGAAAGAAATGGATTTATAGTAATCTGACATAGCTAAAAATCCATGGCTGGTGGGACAATTGCTGATAACACAGTAGAGATATTGCAAAAAATAATCTTTGCTTACTTATACATTATTTTTCCTGGGCCCCGACATAGTGGTGCCATCTTCAGCAAGAAACAAGAAAATTAATGTAAGAGGTACGTACATACAGTTCTACCCTGTACTACTACCATGGGTTTTTTACATTCTCTCTCTTTTTCTCTGTAATTGACAAACCCTACACGTTTATATTTAGCTTAACTGTTCATTCTGGGAGTTCTTCCAGAAATGTCAGGAGATTAGCTCACTTATGAAACTTGAGCAGTTTTGCTACATGACTATTACTAGTCATGGTAACAATTAGTTAACAAAGAGAAACATTGAGTCAGGACCAGCAGAGCTCTGTGGAATCATTCTCCATGTGAAATGTGATTGGAGGTGGTGCATGGAGTTGCAGAGTTTAGACATTTTAAAGCAGTCTGAGCCAAGAATTATGGAAATGTAAACCTTAGGGCAACTAACTTTCAACTTTATAAATTTCTTCATAAACTTTCAGAGTTTTCTTTTTTAATTTTCATAAAAATCCAGCACTTTTCCTTTTATTTTGAAACTGGATTGTCTTAGAATTAAGCTACAGTTCTTGTCTGACATTTTCCGTTGGTTTCATACTGTCTTCTCATTAGTTTTGCTAGCTCTGGCTCTAGTGCCATGCCTAAAAATGTGGGCATGTCCAGAAAACCGAGTTTTTTGTTTTTATTGCCAACATATTATAGATGCCCTGACAGAATGCTTAGTGGGTAAATCAATAGTCTTCATTTATTTTGGCAGTAGGAATTATTTTTCAATACAGTCTTTGCTGAAAATGAATGTGCTGGTGTGGGCTGCTGCTTCCACCAGCAGTGTGTAAAATTAGAAACATGCTATAAGAAACCTTAGAATATGAAGACATGATTTAAATCTTGAAGAATTTTTGAATTGATAGTTTGATATTTGATTTCTTAGACTGACATATCATGTATGGAATATTTGTCAGGGAAGAAATAAGAAAGAAAAAAAAGGAAAAGAAAAAAGAAAACAAAGCAGACAAAGCAAAGTTCAGAATTCACCATCAAACATTCATCCCGTGAGCTTAAGTCAAATTAAATGAAGACCTGTTGGTAATGACGTTTTGTAAAATTATAAATAGCTAAATAATTGGAAGTATTATTATTATATTGCAATATCATTTAAAGTAGTATTAGACAATATGGCTCAGTTCAGAAAATGTTTGAATTCTGTGGGAAGCTCTTCAATGCCAGGGAAGACGTTTTGCTTCGTTTTTACATCTGTTGAGTAAGATGGCATGTTTTAAGTGAAGATATGGATGTGAGTATATTAATATACAATTTTATATTTCTATGTAAGTATATGTAAATATGTGACTATATGAATATATAATTTTAATGTTTATATGTAAATATTAAAATATGTGTGAATATATTAATACATAATTTACATATAATATAGTTACATATGTATATAACATATATATATGATTTACAAAGAAGTAGTACCGCCTTAAGTTTATTTTTCATCACCTTTTAATAGTCACAATTGTGTGCTTTTATTGTTCTGTGGAAACAGAGTTGAATTCAGAAAAGTAAGAGAAAACAGGAGCCCAGAATTCTCTAGTATGACACACTGGGAACATTCCCACAAAACAGAAATGTCTGGATTGATGCATCTTACCTGAGAATATGGGCCTACAAAGATGATAGGAGGAAGAAAACATCTTAGTGACTCACCTATTTTCAATTTATTTTCTACAATGTCTTGTAAATGGAAGGCCTTCCTGCTCCCAGATAACACACCCGAACTCTCTAGATAAAGTGAACTTCGTATGTCTGTTTCCTCATAGAACCTTCTAAGGCCAGCTCCTAACACACTTTGGAGACTTAGCACAGCTTCACTGAAAGTGTAGAATCAGCTTTCTCCCCTGTCGATTCTTCCCACCAGACCCTCCACACCAGGTGGAGTCTCACCCTCGCCTGGAGGCAGTCACAGTGCAGAAAGGAAAAGTAAAAATCAGCTTATCTGGCCGTACTATTTCACAGATGAGAAAACGGAGATGTAGGGAGGTTAAGCAAGTTGCCCAAGGGCACACAGTCTGCTGCTCTGAGGCCAGAGCCCAAATCCTCAAGCCAAAGTCTACTCTTCTTTCCTGGCTTCCTCACCATCCCTAGTGAAATTCCAGGCTTTGAAAATTACCAAATAAATGCAATTTAGGAAGATAGTGTCCTAGAAAATGGGAGAAGAATTCCAGGCCGGGCTCCCTGGTCTTCGTCAGGAAGTGGGCCTTCCTGACACCGAAAATAAAGTAGGCGGCTGGTTAGGGGCAAGGGCTCGCCCTGTCTTGGCTGGTTAGTTTGAGCGGGTGATGATGGCAATTACAGCAGGGCTGAACCACCTCCTTGTCCACATTATTTTAGCTTACTTTTGATATCAGGAATCAGTGTATGCTCTAAAACACTGATTTTGAAACCAGATCTATAAAGGGACTTCAGGGGTTCTGTAACCCCCACAGAAAATCTATGCAGAATTTTTTTTTTTTTTCAGATTTCTTTGAATTTTCTAAAGGTTCTATGAACCAAAGAAAGGTTAAAAATCACTGACGTAGACTTTCAAAGAAAGTAAATCGCCCTACAAAACTGCAAAGTTTATCCTTTATCTTTGGTATTTCCAGCCTCTGCTTTCTGTAGCATTTTGCCTTCATTAACAATACTGTTTCCATTCTCCTCGCCCGTTTCAGGTACTCAGTGCTCTCATGTCTTTTGCTCCCTCTTCAAAGCTTGTCTTCAAGAAACAAAGTCCTCAGAACTCTTTGCTCCCACCTGAGATGCAGATGACCGATAAGGCAATCATCCATGTGCTCTCTTCTGTTTGGTTGAGCTGGAGGTTGAAGGGGCTGACCGCTTCCTGCTCCGTAATGAGAGGATATCCTCAGCGTTCCTCGGCTCTTTGCCATCCTCCCTTTCAGGACAACTTTAATGATTACAGGTGGAACATAGTTCTCTTCCTGTGTTTATCAATTTAACCTTCTAGAGAACCTGACTTTGTCGGTAGGAGCTAGGCAATATTTCTATTATCCTTCAGTTCTAAGAATTCCCCAATTTCCCTTAAGATTTGTGTTTGTTTGATCTTCAGGTATTTAGAAGTCTGTTCTTAAATTTCCAGTCATAAGACATATTTAATTTCTTATTTCCTTGTTGATATCTGAATTGATAGTGCTTTGATCTGAAAACAGGATCTACACAAAACTACATTTTTGAAAATTTTAAATTCTTACTTTATTTGAATACATGGTCAATTTTTGTTAATGTTTAGTATGTGCTTGAAAAGAATTTGAAACCATTTGTTTTTCATATGACTGCCCTATATAAGTACTTTAGATAATTTTTCTCTGTTTAAGTAATTTTCATACATAGCAATTTTTGTCTACTTCTATCAATTACTAAGAAAAGCATGCTAAATCTAATACGACTATGAATTTGTCAATTTCTTCTTGTTTTTTCAATTTGGGCTCTTTATATTTTGAAGCTGTTATTAGGTACATAAAATTTAAAACTTTTATATAGTCCTGGTAGATTGAAACTTTTATCAATATGTAGGGAATTTACTTATCTCTAAAAACATGTTTTGCCTCCAAGACTATTTGCCTGCTGTTAAACTGTGTCATCATTTGGTTTTGCATGTGTCTCATCCTTCTTTAGTTTCAATTTTTGTATTATAAGTTTGCCTTTTGTAAATGTCATGTAGTTGGATTTAAAAATATATATTGATCATTTATGACTTCCATCCAGTTTGTTGTTTTACATTTTTGTGATGATTGACACATTTGTATATATTTCCACCTTAGTGTCTGTGCTTCCTTATTTGTTGTTTTTTTTCTGTTTGTTTATCTCCTTTCTTGATTTACTTTTGATTAGTTATGGTTGTTTGTTTTCCTAATTTAACGATTTTTTCTCTGTTAATTTGAGATATACTCATTCTAATTATATTCTGGCATGGGGATATCCCTGAAATTTTAATATGTTTATTTATGTATGCATGTATGTATGTAAGTATGTATGTATTTATTTTTTAAAGATTGGCACCTGAGCTAACATCTGCTGCCAATTTTTTTTTATTTCTCCCCAAAAGCCCCAGTACATAATTCCCCAAGGGCATAGTTGCATATTCTACTGGTAGATCCTTCTAGCTCTGCTACGTGGAACAATGCCTCAGCATGGCTTGATGAGCGGTGCTAGGTCCACACCCAGGATCTGAGCTGGTGAACCCTGGACTGCAGAAGTGGAGTGTGTGAATTTAACCACTTGGCCACGGAGACAGCCCCTTAATATGTATATTTATATTAAATTATAAAATTAGTCAATATCTTTATTCACCTCCCAATAATATGTGGACCTTAGAATAGTTTAACTCTATATATCCCATCCTGGCCTAGATGTTCTTGTTTTCTAGGTTTAAGCTTTAGATTATTTTTTGGCTCCACCATTGAGATATTATTGTCAAAATTAATGGTCAATGGTTATTAGATTTACCTGCACTTTTATGACTTTCTATTCTTACCATTTCTTCCTTCTCTAAGATCTTCCTTAGGTAATTTTCTTTCTTCCTCAAACACATCCTTTCAGCTCCTGAAAGGAACTAATGTTCTAATGTTGTTAGAAAATTATCTTTCTCATTTGTTTTCTGATTATACCTTTATTGTACTTTCCTTCTTGAAAGATCATGTTTTGTTTATACAATTCCAGATTGACAGCTATTTTCTTCTCAGCAACCTGAAGATACCATTTCACAATTTTTAAGTTTCTACTGTTGTTCTCTTTTCATTTATTTTGTTTTGTTTTTTAACTTTATGTTTTTCCAGCTGTATTGAGATATAATTGACACAAAACATTGTGTAAGTTTAAGGTGTACAACATAATGATTTGATACACGTGTATATTGTGAAATGATTAACACGATAAGGTTAGTTAACCCATCCATCATCTCACATAATCACAATTTTTTTCTTTTGTGGTGAGAATATTTAAGATCCACTCAGCAATTTTCGAGTTTATAATACAACATTTTTTTTTTTAGGAAGACTAGCCCTGAGCTAACATCCATGCCCATCTTCCTCTACTTTATATGTGGGACACCTACCACAGCATGGCTTGCCAAGTGGTGCCATGTCCGCACCCAGGATCCGAACCGGCGAACCCCGGGCTGCCAAAGCCGAACATGAGAACATAACTGCTGCGCTGCCGGGCAGCCCCTACAGCATTGTTAAGTATAATTGCTATGCTGTATATTAGATCCCAGAACTTATTCATCTTATAACTGGAAGTTTGTACTCTTTGACCAGCATCTCCCCATTTCCCCCAACCCCCATCCCCTGGCAATGACAAGTCTACTTTCTGTTTTTATGAGTTCAGTTTTTTTAAATTCCACATATAAGTACGATCATAGAGGATTTGTCTTTCTCTATATGACTAATTTAACTTAGTTTAATGCCCTCACGGTCCATCTATGTTGTCACAATGGCAGGATTTCCTTTTTTTTTTTGTGGCTGAATAATGTTCATTATATTTTTCTTGATCTATTCATCCACCAGTGGACACTTAGATTGTTTCCATATCTTGGCTATTTTGAATAATGCTGCAATGAACATGGGTGTGCAGAGGTCTCTTCAAGGTAGTGATTACATCCTTCAGATATATACCAAGAAGTGAGGTTTCTGGATTATATGATAGTTCTGTTTTTAAGTTTTTGAGGAATCTCTGTACTGTTTTCCATAGTGGTCATACCAATCTACATTCTTACCACCCACAGCGCACAGGGGTTCTCTTTTCTCCACGTTCTCACCAACACTTGTTATCTTTTGTTTTTGTGCAATAGCCACCCTAAGGTGTGTGAAGTAATATCTCACTCTGGTTTTGATCTGCATGTCCCTGATGATTCATGACGCTGAGCACCTTTTCGCATACTTATTGGCCATTTGTATGTCTTCTTTGAAACAATGTTTGCTCAGGTTCTCTGCTCGTTTTTAATTGATGGTTTTTGCAATTGAGTTGTATAAATTCATTACGTATTTTGGAAATTAACCCTTTATCTATTAGATAGTTTGCAAATGTTTTCTCCCATTCTGTAGGTTGCCTCTTCATTTTGTTGATTGTTTCTTATGCTATGTGTGCAGAAGCTTTTTAGTCTGATGTAATCGCACATGTTTATTTTTACTTTTGTAGCTTGTGCTTTTGGGGTCACATCCAAAAAATGTCAAATAACAAGAACAATATGAAAAAGCTTTTTCCCTATGTTTTCTTCTAGAAGTTTTATAGTTTCAGGTCTTACATGTAAGTCTTTAATCTATTTAGAGTTAATTTTTTGAGTGGCGTAAGATAGGGTTACAATTTCATTCTTTTGCGTATGAATATCCAGGTTCCCAACGTCATTTATTGAAAAGACTATCTTTTTGCCATTGAGTATTCTTGGTGCCCTTGTCAAATATTAGTTTTCTGCATATGCGTGGGTTTATTTCTGGGCTCTCTATTCTGTTCCATTGGTCTATGTGTCTGTTTTTATGCCAATATCGTACTGTTTCATTATTATAGCTTTGTAATATAGTTTGAAATTAGGAAGTGTGATGACTCCAGTGTTGTCCTTCTTTCTTAAGATTGCTTTGGCTATTCAGAGTCTTTTGTGATTCTATACAATTGTTAAGATTTTTTTTTTCTATTTCTGTGAAAAAATTCTATTGGAGTGTTGATAGGGATGGCACTGAATCTATAGATGGCTGTGGGGAGTATGGTTATTTTTATAATATTAATCCTTCCAATTTATGAACACAAGATGTCTCTCCATTTATTTGTGACTTCTTCAATTTCTTTCGTTCATGTCTTATAGTTCTCAGTGTACTGATCTTTCACTTCCTTGATTAAATTTGTTCCTAAGTATTTTATTGTTTTTGATGCTATTGCAAATGAGATTAGTTTCTATTTCTCTTTCAGATATTTTATTGTAAGTGTATGGAAATGCAATTGAGTTTTGTATGTTGATGTTGTGTCATGCAACTTTGCTGCATTCATATATTAATTCTAACAGTTTTTTGGTGTAATCTTTAGGGTTTTCTATATATAAGATCATGTTTTCTGTAAACAGAGACAATTTTACTTTTTTCTTTCCTATTGGAATGCCTTCTATTTCTTTTGCTAGACTACTTGCTGTGGCTGGGATTTCCAGTACTATGCTGAGTAGCAGTAGTGAGAATCGGCACTCTTGTTCCTAATTTTAGAGGAAAAGTTTTCAGCTTTTCACCATTGATTATGACGTTAGGTTTGTCATATATGGGTGTTATTATGTTGAGGTATGTTCCATCTGTACCCAATTTATTGAAAATGTGTTGAATTTTGTTAAAAGGTTTATCTGCATCAGTTGAGAGGATCGTATGATTTTATCCTTCATTCTATTAATGTGTTCTATCATGTGTATTGACTTACACATGTTGAAACATTCTTGCACCCTAAGAATGAATCCCACTTAATCATGTTGTATCTTTTTTTTATTTTTTTTTGGTCAGGAAGATTGTCCCTGAGCTAACATCTGTGCGAATCTTCCTCTATTTTGTATGTAGGATGCTGCCACATCATGGCCTGATGAGTGGTGTGTTTGTCCGTGCCTGGGATCTGAACCCATGAACCTGGGGCTCTCCTATTCCATCATGTTACTGATGTCATCTCCTGTCCATTTATTTCAGGTTATATAGCTTGTTGGTGTAAAATTGTTTATAGTATTCTCTATAATACTTTTTATTTCTGTAAGGTTGATAGTAATGTCCCCACTTTCATTTCTAATTTTTGTTATTTTCATATTCTCTGTTTTTCTTTTCAGCCTCTGTAAAGTTTTGTCAGTTTATTTTTTATCTTTTTAAACAATGAAATTTTGGTTTCATTGATTTTCTCTATTATGTTTCAATTCTCTATTTTATTTTTACTCTGCTCTATTTTTTATAATTTTCTTCCTTCTGCTAGCTTTTTATTTTGTTTGCTCTTCTTTTCCTAGTTCCTTAAGGTGTAAAGTTAGGTAACTGATTTGAGATTTGTCTTCATTTTTTGCCACGGGCATTTAGAGGTATAAATTTCCCTCTGAGCACTGCTTTAGCTGTATCCCATAAGTGTTGATATACAGTGTTTTCATGTTCATTAATCTGTAAATACTTTATAATTTTTATTTTTATTTCTTCTTTGATACATTGATTAAGAGTATGTTGCTTAATTCCACATACTTGTGAATTTTCCAGTTTTCTTTCTGTTATTGATATCTAACTTCATTCTGTTGTGGTTAGAAAAGATACTTTGCATGTTGTTAATCTTTTAAAATCTATTGAGGCTTGTTTTGTGGCCTAATATGTAATGTATCCTCAGATATGTTCCATGGGTGCTAGAGAAGAACATGTCCTCTGCTGTTGCTGGGTAAAGTGTTCTGTACATGCCTGTTAGGTCTAGTTGGTTTATTGTGTTGTTCAAGTCCTCTACTTGCTTTTGTCTGATTTTTCTACGTATTGTTGAAAGTAAGATGTTGAATTCTCCAACTATTATTGTAGAACTGCTTATTTCTCCCTTGAATTCTGTCAATTTTTGCTTCATGTATCTGATAGTCTGTTATTAGGTGTGCAAATGTTTATAATTGTATCCTCTTGCTGTATTGACCATTTTATCAATATTTGATGTTCTTCTTTGTCTCTTGTAACAGTTTTTGATTTAACTTTTATTTTTTCTGTTTTTAGTATAGCCATTCCAGCTCTCTTTTGGCTATAACTCATATGGAATATATTTTTTATCCTTTTGCTTTCAACCTATTTGTTTCTTTAGACTTAAAGTATGTCCTTTTTTAGACCTCATATAATTGGATTATGTTTTGTTCTTGTTGTTGTGCCGATCTCTGTCTTTTGGTTAGACAGTTTAATCCATTTCCAGTAAAAATAATAATTTGTAAGGAAGAACTTACTTCTGCTACTTTGCTATTTGTTTTCTATGTGCCTTATAGCTCTTTTTGTCCTCATTTCCTCCCTTACTGCCTTCTTTTGTGTTTATTTGTTTTTTGTATTGGTATATTTTGATTCTCTTTTCATTTCCTTTGAATAAATTAAATATATATTTTCTCTTAGGTTGCCATGGGGATTGCATTTAATATTTAAAATTACAATAATTTTGATTTGAATTTATACCAATTAACATCAATGATATTTAAGAATACTTCTCCTAAATGACTCCAACCCCTCATTTCCGTTACTGATGTCAATGTTACATCTTTACATGCTGTTGGAAAACAAAATTTAACTGAGTAATTTGAAGATCTAGTTGGCTTTATTAAGTGATTCATGAATCAGGCAGGCAGAGAGATATTAGGAGTGGTTACACAACATGGAGAGCTTTTAAAGAAACGAGGGTGGGACAAGAACAGGAAACATCAGTAAGCTAAACATGAAAGTTCATTGGAGGAAAGTAAAAGTTCAGGTGAGGATGGCTTCTCACTGGCTGAGCTGTAGCATTTCCCACTGGGGGCTTGTTGCTGGGCAAAGAGAAATCTTTCTCCTGCTAAAGCAGTAAAGTAGTTGCACTTTTTGTTTGGGAGTGCAAAGAGGGTCTTCCTGTTGGGGTCTTTAACTGATGCTGTAAATAACTAACATTGTAATTGATGTCTTTCTGTTTGAGTTAATTGATGTCTTCCTATTTGAGGTAATTGATGACAAGTGGTGGGATGTGAGAACTCCCTCCACAGGCCTTCCCCACTCCAATCTTAGTTGAGGTTTTCTTTGTTATTTTTCACAACGTTATGTGCCCAATAATAGAGATTAACAATCATTTTTAATGCATTTGTCTTTTAAATCATGTAGAAAATAAAAAGTGGAATCACAAACCAAAATTACAATAGTACTAGCATTTCTAATTGTCCCTTTAAATTGTCTAATTTAAAGTAAATTTCATTTACCTTTACCAGAGATCTTTATTTTTTTGTACCCTTTTGGGGTAATCTCTGCTATCCTTTCATTTCAACCCGAAGCTTATCTTGCAGGCCATGTCTAATGGCAACTAACTCTCAGCTTTTGTTTATCTTGGAATGTCTTAATTTTACCCTCATTTTTGAAGGACACTTTGCCAGATACAGACTTCTCAGTTGACAGTTTTTCCTTTCAGCAATTTAAATTTGTCTCCCCACTGCCTTCCAGCCTACAATGTTTCTGTTGAGAAATATACTGATAATCTTATTAAAGATCACTTGTAACTTGATAAGTCACTTCTCTTTTGCTGCTTTCAAGATTCTCTCTTTGTCATTTGAGAGTTTGATTATAATATGTCTCAGCATGTATTTCTTTGAGCGTACTACACTTGGAGTTTGTTGAGCTTCTTGGATTTGTGGATTCTTGTCTTTCATTATATTTGGCAAATGTTCGACCTTTATTTCTCCAAACGTTCTTTCTGTGCTTTCTCTCTCTCTTCTCCTTCAGGGAGTCCCACAGTGCATGTGTTGGGCCATTTGATGGTTTCTCACAGATATCTTAGGCTCTGTTCACTTTTATTCATTATTTTTTCCTGCTCTTCAGAATAGATAATTTCAATTGTCGTATCTTCAACATCACTGATTCTTTCTTCTGTCTGCTCAAATATGCTTTATTGCCCTCTAATGAATATTCATTTGTTATTGTACTTTTCAGCTCCAGAATTCTCTTTAGTTTCTTTTTATAATTTGTACCTCTTTATTCATATTCTCATTCTGTTCATACATCATTTTCTTGTCTATGTCCGTGTCTTACTTTAATTTTTTGAGCATTTTTAATACAGTTGTTTTAAAGTCTTTGTCTAGTAAGACTGATGTCTGGGCTTCCTCAGGGAAAGTTACTCTTGTTTATTTTGTTCCTTTGAATGAGCTATAGTTTTTGATTTCTGTATGCTTGTGAGTTTTGTTTGTTGAAAATTGGACATTTGAATCTTATACTGTGGTAAACTTGGAAATAAGATCTTCCCCCATTTTCCAGGATTTGTTGGTTTTTTGATTGTTGAAGGCTGTCGCTGTACCAGGGATCAGCCTGAGCTAAAAGCTTAAGGTTTTCTCAGGTCTGTTTTTAGCTCACGTCTTTTCCTAGGCATGTCCAATGAGTTTCCAAATTCCCTCATATATGCAGTTGCTTTTGAATGCCTTAATCCTTAAATATTTGGCTCCCAAAAGGAGAAAAGAAAGAACAAATAAAGAAGTAAATAAATAAATAAATACAGGTGTGGCTCATTTAAATCCCCCAGAAGCCACTTCTGCCAAAGGGAGTTGGAACAATGGCACCCAGCCTCTGTGTCCACACCCTAGCCATCAAAAGCAGCAATCAGCATTCACAAGACAGAAGTCCAATATTTAAAGAACAAGATCCTTGCTAGCCACTCTGGCTCCAGCAAGGCAAATGAGTAACATGGGCACCATTACCCCCCATGGAGCTGGGGTGGGGGATGGATATTTGCCACTGTATCACAGGCTTATATTGACCAAAATTAATTGCAATTGTACCAGCCACATTTTCGTCTAGAAGCTGCAAGGATTCAAATAGATTCCAGAGTTCCAAAATAGCTACTTTAAACGGTTTCTGTCGCAACAATGGTTGTCTAGGTGGAAAGACAGATCCCTGGCCCTCCCTCCTCTGCCGTCTTCCCTGGAGTCATTCTTTCCTGCCTACAAGAGTTCTATTGGAACACAGTCACTCTCAACTGTTTGCATATCTGTGGTCTGTAGATGCTGTCATGGTACTATAGCATAGCTGGTGAGTTGCAACAGAGACTATATGGCCTGCAAAGTCTAAAATATTTAACATCTGATACTTTACAGGAAAACTTTGCTGACCATGATCTAAAACTATGAACAGAAATTATGTAATTAACAAATATCTACCTATCATGAGGCTACATGATGGATGGAATAACCATTAAAAATTCAGAGACAAGGCACATACATAAAAGAGGATAATATTTTATAACCATACGGCTGGGTTTCCCCAGGACAGCCTTGACTTCCCTTTGTTGTCCTGGCATAAATATTTATGGTCATACTCTTTATTATAAAAACTGTCCCTGTTTAAATGATAAATTATATGATTAACTCAAGTAACCTCTTCACAATGTCCTCCTTTCACCCCAAATACAGTTTAAAATAACATGAAAATAAATGTAATTTGGAGCAGCCTGCATATACTGCTTATCCTGGTCTGGGACTAAAAAAATCAAAGGTAGACATTCATGTGCTAGTGTGTACTCTTTTGCCTACGTGGAACTTAATTGCAGTTTAAAATCCTAGAAAGCACAATAAAAAGTGGTCCCCCTTTAGTGCCCCAAAGTCTTGGATATAGAAAGACTCTTCTTCTCTGTAACCAAATCCATGCCTCAACTGTGTCTGATTACCAAAGCTGCCACGGGCTACATGTGTTTGTCAAGATCCACTTGCAGCCTGCAGCAAGGGACTAAAGCTAATGGATGTAAAGTCCGAAGTTAAGCTGGAGCAAACTGCACACTGAAGCTTGCATCTATTACTTGCCAAGTATAACCGCTCACTATTGGCTTGACTCTCTGCAATAACTTTTTTTGTAAAGACAGCTGCACAACTAGATAAAAACAGCCACTTACCCTTTGACTGTCATATTCCATAACGATCTGCCAGACTAAGAAACCTATGATGCCTAGCAGCTAAAATCTAAGGTCAAACGCTGGTTTCTCAGGCAGTACTAATTAAACTCAAATTCAAAATGATAAAATTCAGTTGCATGTCACTGTTTAAGCCCTTTCAAACTACCAAAGCCAAAACATCTTGGCCACAATAAAGGTCTAAATTTCTGAGAATTGATTAGTTCCCTCAATTTTATTACTCAATGTTCCTTGCCCAATGTACCAGATCCCTTGGAATTAAACTTACTCTGTTCATCATCTCATTTCTCTTTTCTTGGCTGTGCCACAGGCTGTAAAACTTAATAACATGAAGAAGAAAACCAGAATGTATTATGGATAGTGGAAAAAAGTGTAAGAATAGAATAAAAAATAAGAATAAAAAATAAGAATAAAGCTATTGAAAAAACAAATTTATGGCCATGATGTTAAAACATTTGTATCTGATTTACATGTAGATATAATAATAAAATGTTTTCTAGTCATTTCAATTATTTGTGTGAGATTTGTGTAGTTAGGGGGTTTAACATATAGAAAAGAATCTAATATATTGGTCATATGATTTTAATTTAGTGCTTATTAGGATAATTTAAGTACATATAGAATTTGATGTTTGAAAGTGATGTACTTTGTTAAACTTCATGTTTTGGTTTGTGAGTTGTATTAGCAGAGTTTAAAGTTTGATGAGATATTTTGTATCAGTTTAGAAAATTACTGAACTGAGCATTAAACCGAGGGAGAAAATTGTGTATGTTTCTCTAGGTTCAAAAGTCTCTTAGATAGTAGAAATTGATCAGCATAGTGTTATGACTTTAGTATGCAGGGCACCTGACATGCGCTTTTGTGTAGGGAACACGTTTGGAGTAATTGTAGTCCATATCCTCCACCACGTCGGACTATAAGGGGAAGAAAATTACAAGTAAAAACTGTTATAAAATAAGACATACCTCAATCCTGGGGACTTAAGACTACCCCTATTTACCCATTAATGGGGAAGAATTTAGATAATTATGAATTAGCCTTTTATAAAGAATTCTCAATTCATCTTGTACTTCGACATATCATTATAGCTAATGACCAATGAAACTTATTGTAAGTCTTATTATAAGACTATGCTGTAATAATTACAATGATATGAAGCTGATGAAAATTTTTAAAAGTATGTCAATACAACAGAGTATGGAGCTTGAAAACAAGCTCAAGCATCTACGAAATGTAATGGGAGAGGAGTCCCAATAAATCAGCAGTAGAAAAGATGGACCATTCAATAAATGTTTGTATAACTATGCATTCTGTATAAATCAAATGTTAGTATGTTAATAAAAAAGCATATCTCTAAACTACTTGAAGAAAATATAGGAAAAACTGTATATGACATGAAAGATAAACCCTGCAAAAAGCAATCATGAAGTTGAAGACTGATAAACTTGAAAACCAAATGAGAAACTTCTACAAAATAAAAGACATTAGAAAGAAAAAAAGGGGGGCTGGCCCGGTGGCACAGCAGTTAAGTTCGCACATTCCACTTCTGCAGCCTTGGGTTTGCTGGTTCAGAGACTGGGTGCAGTCATGGCACCACTTGACAGGCCATGCTGTGGTAGGCGTCCCACATATAAAGTGGAGGAAGATGGGCATGGATGTTAGCTCAGGGCCAGTCTTCCTCAGCAAAAAGAGGAGGATTGGCAGTAGATGTTAGCTCAGGGCTAATCTTCCTCAAAAAACAAAAAAGAAAAAAAATTGGGGGAGGAGTCCTGAGCTATATATTTGAGAGTCTATATATTTTTTAATTGAGTTATAATTGACATACAACATTATATTAGCTTCAGATGTGATTATTCATAATGATTTAATGTTTGTATGTATTGTGAAAGGATCACCACAATGTCTATATAACATCCTTCAGCATACATAGTTCCAGAGTGTTTTTTCTTCTGATGAGAACTTTTAAGATTTACTTTCTTAGGAACTTTTAAATACACAATACAGTATTATCGACTATAGTCACCATACTGTGCATTACATTCCCATGACTTATTTATTTTAAAACTGAAAGGTTGTACTTTCTGACTCCCTTCACTCATTTTGCCCACCTGCTACCCCCTACATCTGGCAGCCACTAATATGTTCTCTGTATCTATGAGCTTGGTTTTTTTCCTTTTTCTTCTCCCTAAAGTGCCCCAGTACATAGTCGTATATTCTAGTTGTAGGTCCTTCCGGTTGTGCTATGTGGGATGCCATCTTAGCATGGCTTTATGAGCAGTACTAGGTCCATGTCTAGGATGTGAACTGTCAAAACCCTGGGCAGCCAAATTGGAGTGTGCAAATTTAACCACTCAGCCATGGGGCCAGCCCCTATGAGCTTGGTTTTAGTTTGTTTGATTTAGATTCCATGTAAGTTAGATCATACAATATTTGTCTTTCTCTCTCTGACTTATTTCACTTAGTATAAGGCCTTCAGGGTCCATCCATGTTGTTGCAAATGGCAAGATTTCCTTCTCTTTTATGGCTGAATAACATTTCACTGTGTGTGTGTGTGTGTGTGTGTATATATATATGTACATATAAAATTTATATATATATATCTTATTTATATTATTTATTATGTATAATATATATTATAATATGAATATAATATATATTATTTATTATTATCTCTTGTCTTTTTGATAATAGCCATTCCAACAGGTGTAAAGTGATATCTCATCTTCAGATGTAAGGACACATACAGATTGAAAGTGAAGGATGGAAAAAGATATTCCACGCAAACTGGAACCAAACAAAAGCTGGCACAGCTATACTTATAACAGAAAAAATAGACTTTAAAACAAAGACTGTAGTAAGAGACAAAGAAGGCATTACATGATGATAAAGAAGTCAATTCAACAAGAGGATATAACATTTGTAAATATTTATGCACCAAACATAACAGCACCTAATTATAAATAGCAAATATTAACAGACCTAAAGGGAGAAATAGACAGCAACACAGTAATATTAAGGGATTTAATACCTCACTTACATCAATGGATAGATCATCCAGACAGAAAATCAATAAGACACATTGGCCTTAAATGAGATGTTAGAACAGATGGACTTAACAGATATACACAGAAGATTCTATCCAAAATGAACAGAATACACATTCTTCTCAATTGCACATGAAACATTCTCCAGGACAGATCATATGTTAGTCCACAAAACAAGTCTTAACAAATTTAAGAAGATTGAAATCATGCAAGCAGCTTTTTAGCAACAATGGTATGAAACTAGAAATCAATTAAAAGAAGAAAACAGGAAAATACATGAAAATGTGGAGATTAGAAAGCATGCTACTGAACAACCAATGGGTCAAAGAAGAAATAAAAAAATTTCTTGAGACAAATGAAAATGGAAGTACAAACTTGTGGGATGCAGCAAAAGCAATCCTAAGAGGGATGTTCATGGTGATAAATGCCTATCTTAAGAAATAATAAAAATCTCAAATACAACCCAGCTTTACCCTCAAGAAACTAGAAAAAGAAGAACAAAGCCCAAAGTAAGTAGAAGGAAAGAAATAGCAAAATTAGAACAGAAATAAATGAAATAGACATGAGAAAGACAATAGAAAAGATCAATGAAACCAAGAGCTAGTTCTTTGAAAACAGACAAAGAACCAAGCTGGATTCACCAAGATGAAAAGAGAGAGAACTCAAATAAATAAAATCAGAAATGAAAGAGGAGACATTACAATTGATACCACAAAAATACAAAGGATAAGAGACTACTACTAACAATTATACTCCAAAGAATTGGACAACCTGGAAGAAATAGATAAATTCTTTGAAACAGGCAAGCTTCCAAAACTGAATCATGCAGAAATAGAAAATCTGAATAGATTTATTAGTCGTAAAGAGATTGAATCAGTAATCAAAAACCTCCCAACAAATGAAAAGTCCAAGACCAGATGGCTTCACTGCCAAACATTCAAAGAAAATTTAATACCAATTCTTCTCAAACTCTTCCAAAAAGTCAAAGAGGAGGGAACATTTCCAAACTCATTTTACAAGGCCAACATTGTCCTGATACCAAAACCAGACAAGGACACCACAGAAAAAGAAAATTACAAGCCAATATTCCTGAAGAACATAGAAACAAAAGTCCTAGACAAAATATTAAGAAATCAAATTCAATAATACATTAAAATGATCATACACCATTATCAAGTGGGATTTATTCCATGGATGCAAGGATTGCTCAATATCCACAAACCAATCAACATAATATACCACATTAACAAAATGAAGAGCCAAAATCTTACCATTGTCTTAATAGACACAGGAAAAGCATTTGATAAAATTAACCAGCACTTAAAAACTCAACAAAGTGGCTATAGAGGGAATGTTCGTCAACATAATAAAGGCCATATATGACAAGCCCACAGCTAACATCATGCTTAATGGTGAAAAGCTGAAAGCTTTTCCTCTAAGATCAGGAATATGACAAGGATGCCCACTCTCCCCACTTTTATTCAACATGGTATTGGAGGTGGCCAGTGTAACTAATCAAGAAAAAGAAATAAAAGCCATCCAAATTGAAAAAGAAGTAAAACTGTCAGTATTTGCAGATGACATGGTATTATATATAGAAGAGTCTATAGAAGAGTTCTATATTATATATAAAAGAGTCTCTAAAGACTGCACCAAAAAACTATTAGGATTGATAAATCAATTCGGTAAAGGTACAGGATATGAAATCAATATACAAAAATCTGTTGCCTTTCTGTATACTAAAAATAAGTATCAGGAAAAGAAATAAAGAAAATAACCTCATTTACAATTACGTCAAAAAGAATAAAATACCTGGGAATAAATTTAACCCAGGAGATGAAAGATCTATACACTGAAAACTGCAAGACATTGATGAAAGAACTCAAAGAAAACACAAATAGAAAGATATTCCATATTCATTTATTGGAAGAATTACTATTGTTAAAATATCCATACTACATAAAGAAATCTACAGATTCAATACAATCTCTATAAAAATTCCAGTGACACTTTTCAGAGAAATAGAATAAACAATCCTAAAGTTTTTATAGAACCAAAAAAGGCCCCAAACAGCCAAAGCAATCTTGAGAAAGAAGAACAAAGCTGGAGGCAGCACGTTCACTCCCTAATTTCAAACTATATTACAAAACTACAGTAATCAAAAGAGTATGGTTTTGCATAAAAACAGACACATACATCAATGGAACAGAATAGAAATCCCAGAAACAAACACACATAAATATGTTCAACTAATTTATGACAAGGGAGTCAAGAACATATGATGGGGAAGGACAGTCTCTTCAATAAACTGTGCTGGAAAAACTGGACAGCCACATGCAAAAGGATGAAACTGGACCACTATCTTACACCATACACAAAAATTAACTCAAAATGGATTGTAGACTTGAATTTAAGACCAGAAGCCATAAAACTCCCAGAAGAAAACATAGGCAGTAAGCACATTGACATCAATTTTGGCAATAACTTTTTTGGATTTGACACCTAAAACAAAGGCAACAAAAGCGAAAATAAGCAAATGGGACCACATCAAACTAAAGAGCTTCTGCACAGCAAAGGAAATCATCAACAAAATGAAAGAAAAACCTATCAAATGGGAGAAACTATTTGCAAATCATTTATGTGATAAGGGGTTAATATCCAAAATATATAAAGTTCTCATATATCTCTACAGCAAAAAAAAAAAAAAAAAATCAAATAACCCAATTAAAAAATGGCCAAAGGATCTAAATAGCGATTTTTCCAAAGAAGACATGCAGAGGGCCTACAGGTACATGAAAAGATGTTCAACATCACTAGTCATCAGGGAAAGGCGAATCAAAACCACAATGAAAAACAAAACTGAAGTGTAAGTGATAGGCTGGAAGAAAATATCTTCAATTTATTAGCAATATCCAGAATATATAAAGAAATTCTACAAATTAATAAAAGTTCAAATAATCCAATAGAAAAATGAATTTGTAATTATACCACAACTTATTTATCAATTACCCTATTAATGTATGCTACAATAGGCATCTTTGTTCATATTCATTTGGGCACATGTCTGAGAGTTTCCCCAGGGTATATATTTGAGTGGAATTTCTGGATCATAGAACACGCACATCTTCAATTTTACTACATATTTTGTTAATTGTTCAGCACAGTGCTTGGACCAGCTGCATTCTTACCAGCCATGTGGGAGAATAGCTGATTCACTACTTCATCAACTTTTGTTATTGTCAGACTTTTTAATATTTACCAATTTGATGTGTGTAAAATGATATCTTGTCATTTTTTAGTTAGCATTTCTCTATTAATGGGATCAATCATCTTTTTAAACAAAGAGAAGTGTTAATGATATCAAAGAGCTACAATCTGGCAAGAGATATTGAACAAATGCCAAATTTTTAGATGTGGGTGGAGTGATATTAGAACTGGAAAATAATCTAAGTTTTTGCTAAACCAACTCAGTTTTAGGAGTAGTGAGAAAAAAATGGAGGTAAAATAAAGGGAAAAAGTAAAGTGGTACTGCCTATATAGGTTTCCTGGAGGTTTTCATGAACTTTTTCTTAAATTTGATTGGTTCCCTCCATGTTACGTCTCTCAGATATTACTCAGATTTGGAGCATGATGATATGCTAATGCATTTAGTACTTATCCTTTTCATTTCAGTCAGAATTTCAGAGGGGAAACTAAACACTTTCGATCAGGTCCATACATGATGTCTGAGAGAGATGTTTTATTGATAATGAAACAGGTTCAAAAAGGTCAATGATTTCCAAAGCTCATGCCAGTAGGCAAATGGTAAAGTTTGTTCTGAAATCCTGGGATAAGTGGAATGAACCAAATGCTATATTCCAGAAAACAGTATACATTCTTTGAATTGTTTTCAATCCCTGTTCATTTGGTTTCCCATTCCACATTTGAAATATAGATATCAAATCGACATCTGAGACCAAGTATTTTGTTTCCCTTCTATTTTGATTCTTGTTAATTGCGTGTGACATCTTCTAATTATGGCTTCCATTAGCATGCAGGAGGGATGTGAATGTCTGAAGCTCACACTCAGTTAAACCTGACAACACCTTGATTTCAGATTTGTAGCCTCCAGAACTGTGAAAGAATACATTTCTACTATTTTAAGCCACAGAGTTTGTGGTACTTTGTTACAGCAGTGCTAGAAAATGAATACAGTGATTTTTTAAAATGTTTAAAATTCTCAAATACATAAAGGAGGGAAGAGAATCAATAAAAGAGAAATAAAAGGTAATTTTAACATAACCAGCAGCTATGAGAAGGAACTAGGATGTTTGAAATAACGTGATTATGAAAAGAATCAGTTAGAAATCTTAGTTATAAAATAATATCTTTGGGGGAAATTTCTGGAAGATAGGATCAATGGCAGAATAACATCTTAAAAGAGAATTATTGCAAGTCCGGGCTCCAGAAATCTCCCAGGATGTAAACCACATAAAAGAAGAGATGGATAGTATAAAGCCAACATAAGAAACATAAAGGGTTAACAGGGTTAACAGAGATCTTCCATATACATCTGATAGGAGTTTTGGAAAGAGAGAACAGGAATTTGGGTGCAATTTGAAGTGATAATGGGTGAGAACTTAACAAGAAATATATTAAAAGATGATTTCTCAGGCTGAAATAGCCATCAAGACACATTAAATTCTCACGCAAACTCACAGACACACCTCAAAACTTCATGGTGGATCCACACAATCTTACAGATAAAGAATAAAAACCCTAAATTCTGCCAGAGAAAAGACACACAAATATAAAACAGGATAATCAGACTGCAAGGTTTCTTATCAACCTGAACTTAGGATGGAAAACTATGACATACTATCTTCCAAGTAAATGTTGAAAGAAAATATTGAATCTAAAATTCAAAGTTCCTGTTCAATATTTTATTGAATCTCTTATTCAAGATTGAGCGTGAAAAAAATATTTTGAGACAAAAGACTAAAAAACTTGACTACTTATAAGTTCTCATTAAAAGAGAACTAAAGTAGATAATTCAGCAGGAATAAAAAGGAGCTTAGAGGGAAGTAGAGGACAAGCAAGAAAAGACAGTGAGTATTAAAATGGGCAAAGAAAGTTGATGAATGCAAATAAGTATCAATTGTAGAAAATACTTTGAGTGTTTAAAACCAAACGAATTCTAAGGTGTCAAAAAGTAATGACATAAAATTGGAATGATGGGTTGAGAATTGTTGCTGAAATATCTCATTAGGGACTAAATTTATGTATTTATGTGCATTGCTATCTTTCTAATTTTGCCAAAACAGATGCTATGCAACTGAATAAAAGCTTTTCTCCAAGCCATCGAATGTCCTTTCTGATCCAGTAAAGATCTTCATTTCAAGAATGGGTTTGATAGAATCCAGGAGTGGCAGCACAGATTGTTAGGCTGGAATGGAAGAAAACTCAGGTTTCTGGGTAGCCTGACCTCAAATTATCTACCTGGATGTCTCCCGAGTGTCTAATTCTCATATAGAAGACCACATTTGCTCAAAATGCTGTCTAAAGTTTACCTGAGGTAAACACTAACAGGGTGAACAAAGCAGAAGCAACAGTAGAGAGCACAAAACTGTGATAACATGCACGAAGGACTTTTGGAGAAGACAGTGAGTGACATACTTCTCACTCTGAGAGCAGCCTTTAACAAGAAGTGAAAAAGAGAAGTATAAATTTGTTATGACTCACTTTGTAATCTGGTACAAACCACATCGCCTTGTGTGCAAACATGGCAAACTCTGTCCCTCTTTCCCAACCAGAAATGGAGGAACAGATGGCTTTGGAGAAATTTGTTTCGTAAGATGAACTTCAGAATTGTCTAGCATGCTTTTTCACACGAGCCTTGCTTCCAAACACAAGGTCCCCAAATTCTTTATTTATCACACTGTTGGGAGATGCTGACTTCTCTTGGACTACACTGACAAATCTCTTGCCCTGGCCCTGGTCCACTTTTGCCTAAATTAACAAATGAGAAACGCAATAACTAGAGCAAAGTTTTGTAGGAAAAAAGGTACTTGATTGAGAGACAGGAGAACTGAGTTTGTTTCCTGCTTTGGCATTAACTTCTAGTGGGATTTTTTAAGAAGTAACTTGGCCTTGCTGACCTCAGCTTTCTTATTAGGAAAATAAGTGAGTTTGGCTAGAAGGCCCACTAAGGATTCTTCCCACCTTACTAGTTATTCTGTAGCTCAGATCTCTGGTACATTCAGCAGCATCTCTTTTGGAGGTTAATAACAATTTATTGTGGAAAGCAAGTTTGATTTTTACAGCTCCATCTTTTGCTCTCTGGTTCTGTCTTCTCCTAATATCAGTTAATTTTGCCTCAAATAGCATCCCCAGACTTCCTGTCCCTTCTATCTTTCATTAGTTCTAAATTCTAAATCCTCATTGGCTCCTCTCTCTCAGCCTTCAATCTTGTACCCAAGTCATTAACAATCATTAGAACTGTTCTCTTTGCGTCTTCAGCCTGCTTCTTCCTCTCTAAGCATAGTTTATTCTTACAGGAAGTCATTCTTTCCTGAACAGAAGGACTGAACACAACATGCCCAAAGAAAACATTACCTCTTTCCTTCTGTCATCTCCCACATGCAGTGTGATGGGTACTCTTTTGTTTTGTGATGTTCAGCTGGCCTGTTCTTGATGATAAATTCTCAGAGAAGGAGAATGTATGTATATGCTTATGTGAACTATTAACTTAAAAGATTTTCACAACAAATTTTTAAACGAAAAGGAATGCTATAAAGTTTAATACCCTGATCTCACTTTGGAAAAAATAACACACATATAGATGTGTAGAAAAAATTTTTAAAAGAATATACCCTGGCAGGGCCGGCCTCATGCCTGAGTGCTTACGTTTGCATGCTCTGCTTGGCGGCCCAGGGTTTCACCGGTTCAGATGCTGGGCGCAGACCTAGCACCGCTCATCAAGCCATGCTGAGGGGGCCTCCCACATAGCACAACTAGAAGGACTCACAACTAAAAATGTACAACTATCTACCCGGGGGCTTCGGGGAGAAGGAGGAAAAATAAAATCTTTAAAAAAAAAAAAGAATATACCCTACAATGATAACTTGTCTCAGGTTTGCAAAAGTTAGAACCTTTAAGAGGATTTTTTTTTCTTACTTGCTTTTGGTACTTTCTCTTTTTCCACACTCAATATGAGTTAACATTACAATAAGGAGAAAACACTTTTAAGGAGGGTATTTTGCCATATATATCTTAAAACTCAAGAATCATCATGCCCTTGGCATGAGAAAACTTTTATGCTTTGGGATATAACCCAAGACAATGATTAGCAACGTATACAACATGTGCAAAATATTGAACAAATTTCCCCTTCCTCCAGCAGTGGTACCATTGACAATATTAAGCATTATAATTTTTAAAATCTTTGCCAGTTTGATGAGTGAAAAATGTGTTTATTTATATTCAGATTTTATGTATTAATCTTTAAGTAATCTGGAATTAGTATATTGGACAGGAATCCTATGTTAATATATTCCTTTTCTATATGGCTAATTACTAGACTTACTATTTAGCAAATCTATTAGATTGATAGGTATTTATTGAGTACTCTAAGCTGATATTAAATTATAACTTTATTATACACTAAATTTTTAGATATATTTTGGTCCATTTCTGGACTTTCTATTCTGTCTAATTTATCTGTCTATTACTTACCATGCTTGTACAAAATTTTTAAATCTTGTACCTTCATGACTGATTTTAACATAATCTAGGGAAAATTTACCCCCACCTTGTTCTGACTTAAATGAAACATTGTTAGCTAAAATAAGCGGGGAAGTATTCATCAAGGACGTGAAGAACATGGATAGGACTGTTCTGGGGCCCTTTACTAAGTTTTGACAGGTGACTGATGAAGTACTTCTCTAGGTCCCTGGGTCAGTAATTTCATCACAACTTGTTTGCATACACAGACACATTTCATCTGGGGATCAGTGTTTCTTCTAATCTGCTTTTCTGCTCTAAATTTCCTTACTCCCTGCCACCTAACTTATTTCCTAGGAGCAAGCAATAACAATGTAGAACCTTCTTATAGCTCCTCAGGTTCCGTGGTTCATGTTTCGTTCTGTTTATCCTACTGTTTTGGCTCTGTTCACAAGGTATTGCTGTTCCTGATAAACACCTTTCCTACAGTAATCACATTCTAAGGTGTGTCCCCAATAACTATGGAATGCCAAGCCACTCTGGCAGTGACTCATTAGGAAGTGCATGCTTTAGGCATTTGAGATTGCTTCTGCAAGTTTCTGTGATCTATGAAGCTCAAGACAATATTCGTACATGAAAAGTCCCATTTCCCATTTCTGCATTCTTCTTATTCTTCCACATATTTTCTCTTAGAACTGTACCTTTGTTTCTTTCCAGTCCTGCCATCCTTGGTCATCTTTTGAAATGGAAACTACTTTGGTTAATTTTCTCCATACTCTTCTCTCAAAATTTCTCTGTGCCTCCTATGCCAATTTGTCACCGTACCATTTCTCTCTCTTCCAGGCTTTCCATTGTGCCTTCCAGAATGACTGTTTCATTATTTACAAAACCTGAGTCACTTTTAACATCACTCCCTCTCATTCAGCTATCCCAAGGATGACACGTATGTGTAGCTTTTTAGTAGACAATCCTCATTCTATCACCTGCTAAGAATGCAGAAAGCAGTGTTTAGTTTCCTAAGTTTCCACTGCCATTTGGAGCCTTTACTCTGGCACATGTGCCAGCACCTCTGTTCCCATGAGGCCAGGCAGCCCTCTACATTTGCTTAGCCTCCAAGCTACTTCTCCATATTCACCAAAAATTTAGCACACATTTCACAGGTTTTCCTCTTTCAAACCCTAATGTCTGCCATCATCCCAAGTGATTATAATGTTCATGTAATCTGATAGAGAATCTGAGTTTATCTCTTAGTTGCTTGACATTCAGTTGCATTTATCATCTGTCTACTTATGCCATTCTCAAAAACAGCTTCATTCTTGACCTGTTCATCAGTCTAAAATTCTTCAGCTTCAAAACATATTTTAAAAAGTTTTAGATTTCTTATTTATTTCATAAAATTAGTAATGTTCATTTTAGAAAAATTTTAAGAAACCATAAATATATAAAGGACATACAAATCACCAGAAAGCTCATGATATTGGTAATTTGTACATTGTCTATCTATCTATTGTCTACCCCATGTGTTATCCGTCTATCGTGCTATTGCTTAGCTATCTAGCTATATTTCTCCCTCTCCATACCCACAGCCACACATTAACACTAATATACTAATATAGAGGTATATATACATATTGTATTTTTTTCTATGTCTGTGTGAAGTGGCAACTGGAGCCCATTCTAGCCCAACCTACTAGAAATGAACATGTGGTCTGGAAAAATGGCTATGTAGATGAATTTTCAAAGTTGCAATGCCGTGATCCAAGCGATTTGGACAAGAAGCACACAGGTTCAGCCATATTACCTCTCATAGTCTAAATAGAAGACCTCTTAAACTGCCTATAGTTCTTGAATAATCATCAATAGTGTGCCCAGCAGCAGTGCAGCAACTGTCCTGCAGGACATCCAAGTTACACTGTGTTCTGTCTATCTCCAGGGGACTTGGAGTGTCTGCACCAGAAAGATTAGATCCCTACGCTTGCATTGCCATCTTACACAAGTGTTCTTTTACATGCTTTTCTTATTACAGGCAGGTCTCTTTGCACATTTAAGTGTGTTTCCTCCTCATGGCTTTCTCCTCCTGGTATAAAGAGATTTGAAAAATATCATTCGGGGCAACATATCCCTCTTAAAATGCTTTATGTATCTTTCACAAAATTATTTTAATAAGCATAATTTTTTTTGAAACTTGAGAGTAATGTTTCATTTTCTCAATTCTTCATATATTTTCATAGTCTCCAAGTTGGTTATTTTAGTTATATTTAACTTGAACGGAAAGATATCTTTCTGATTCTGGTGTTTTCTAATATACGTGTTTTATGGATGCCACAGATTTATGGATGCCACAGTCCAACCTCAAACCCCTCACCCAGTCCCTATCTCTCACTCTTCACCGCTTTGCCCTTATTTCATGAAAAAAATACTTTCCATAGCACGTGTACTTCTTCACTAGCCCCCCATTTCTTTTCAGATGTTCCTATATCTGTAACCATTTATAATCCATACTCTAGGGTAATCCTTTTGTAAACCCTTGCACAGTCAAGTAATATTTAACAAAAGAGCCATGAGTACTCAATGGGGAAACGGCATCTCTTCATTAAACGGTGTTGGGAAAACTGGATAATCACACACAAAAGAATAAAGGTGGACTCCTATCTTAAAATATACACAAAAATTAACTCAAAATGGATTAAAGGCTTAAATATAAGACTTGAAACCATAAAACCCCTAGAAGAAAATATAGGAAAAAGTCTCCTTGACATAGGCCCTGGCAATGGTTTTTTGGATGTGTCCTACAAAGGATCACTTCCAGGGCCTTCTTAGATATGCAAATGTAGGGCTAGCAGGCACACATATTTCCTGGATTAGTGCATTAGTGTATAAGTTCTTTTTTTTTTTTAATGATTAAAAAGTTGCAAAAGCACCCTTACATTTGGTGTGCAAAGAAGAGCCCTGTGGAGAAAGTGACAATTTAAATAAAAAGCCCTGAGTTTCCTGAAAGGAAAGAGTCAAATCTTAACCTATGTGCCCTGTGATGATTAATTTTCTGTGTCAACATGTCTAAGCCTCAGCGCCCAGATATTTGGTCAAACAAAATTCTATTTCTGTGAAGGTGCTTTTCAGATGAGATTAATGTTTAAATAACTAGACTTTAGTAAATCAGATTACCCACCATAATATGTGGGGCCTCATCCAACTAATTAAAGGCCTTAATAGAAAAAAGACTGATCTCCCCTGAGAAAGAGGAAATTCTGCCAGTAAATTGCCTTAACGTCAGCTCTTCTGGGTTTCCAGCCTGCTGGCATACCCTGCAGATTTCGGACTTGCCAGCCTCCATAATTGTGTGAGGCCATTCAGAGAATACTTCAGGGTATGATGAGCAAAGACACAGCAACATGTGGGAACTAGGTAATATATGGGTAAAGGGAATTTAAGCTGGAGAACTGGCTTTAGACAGGGCCTGAAGGTTGGTTGAGAAGAGTAGATTTGGAGCAGTATACAAGTGTGACGTCCTTTAGATCTAGTGACCCTGGTATGAACAAGTCAATATAAATAATAGCTAACTAGGTCAATGTGAAGTAAGAACCCAGGGCCCTATTCAGTGCCCCATCACCGCCTGGGGCGGGCCCAGAGCCTGTAAAAATACTTCTGTGTTATGGACCAGTTTCTATCCAGTGACAAAACAATAGCAATAAGAGACCCATCAGAATGCATTTCTCACTCTGCTTAATATCTTGAAAAGGCATGACATCCTTTCAGCTAGGTGAATCTATAAGAGTTATTGAATGATTTTGGGAGTGGAAGGGTATATAAAGAGGAATATGATGAGTTTCCTGCTAATAGTGTCTTAGAAGGGCTCAAGTGGGTTACTAAACACTTTTTTAAAGTTAAAAATATATATCAGAATTCTATGTTAATAAATAAAAGAATTCTTGCTACAAAAATTTTTAAAAATCTTTTATTTACATTCACTTATTTAATGAATATTCATTGGGCACTTACTCTGGAACATGCGTAGTCCTAAGTGCTAGAGATAACGTCTTGAACAATTGCTTGGACTCATGGAAATTACTTTCAAGCGGGCAAGAGGCTGACTATAAAAGTGAATAAATAAACTAACAAATACATAATATAGAACGCCAGTATGTGATAAGTGCAACAGAGAAAAATAAAAGAGAAAGGGGATATGTTGTGCTAGAGAAGAGAAAAATGGAAACTTTGCATCAGGGTACATCTCATTCAGAAGGCAATTTTAGACCAACTGCCTGAAATAGCTAATCATTTAGGTAGATATCTGAGAGAAGAGCATTTCAGGCAGAAGGAAGAGTCAAAGCAAATGCTGAGGAAAGCATATGCCTGACATATTCAGAGAATAAGGAGTAATCTAGTGTGGCTAGGTTAGAGTAAGCAAGAAGACGAGCTCAGAGATGAGAAGGGACTGAGGGGTGAGTGCAGAGTATTCGAGTGTAGATCCTGTACAACCTTGAAGGTCACTGTAATGGATGGAATTGAGTTTAATTGAGATGGTGGGGATTTTTCAGTCAGTCTGCATTTCATGTGTAGGCAGACCATGAGAGTAAACATAGGAAACCTCTCTGTACTCCTGATTATGAATAAGAGGAAGGAGATTTCCCTACGGGAGTTTAACTGTGAAATCAAAACATAATGAATCAAAGCAGACATAAACAGAGTGCCTCCCGATGCCAGTGACGTGTAACTGCTACTGGAGGTGTATGTGCTAGGGCATCTTATTTGCCTCCTATTTGTCTTGTTGGTGAGGGAGAGATTCCTGACCTAGTGTTATGGGGGTGGCTGAACACACAACACCTGATACTGGAGAGATGAGATAGACAACAGTTTATGTCACATGTACTCACAGCCCAGGGTTGGAGGATGCACATGCCATGTATGCCATCCCCAAACACACAAGGGCTGCACTTGGGAACAGAGTGGACAATCAGGGGCTTTGGGAAGTAGCCCTAGTAGTACCAGGGGGATAAGGTGCCCCCTGGCTCCCATGGGAATATGTGACTGGCTTGTTTGAGTAACTCTGTAGGTTGGCAGGGAACTTAAGCCCACTACTCAGAGATAAGAAGGAACTGTGCCTGGGCCGTATGATAAGGATTGGTCTTTGACTAGGGGACCTTACCCTTGGAAATAGAGTAGGGAGGGAAGCTTGTGGTTAGGCCAATCCAGATCCTTTTGTTTTTCCTCAGATGTCAAGGTACACATAATATTGGATCTTAGTTTTGTTCTTATACCAAATGAAGGGTAAGGGAGAGCGTAGGTCAACAATGGAGCACAGAAAAGTAGAAGAATCACAGAAGTAAAGATGGACAATGTCTATCCTCGTTCTACCTGGAAGACAGTGTTCTGTCAGCCCTTGTCACATGTTAAGTACATCAGATTATGCAAATAGTGCATCAGTTTGATTGAACCCAATAAACTTCTGCTGATTACGTACTGCTTTTTAATTTAGATATTGTATGGTGAAAGGAAAGCTCCTTCATGTTACAGAGAACCTAATGGAATGTAGCATGTCTTAAACACATAGCTAGTAATTCATGGCCAGATGGGTTATTGGCTGATTATAATATTAAAATCTGAGCAAGAAAGTAGAATCTTTCGTAAATATAATACCTGAAAGATGGTAACAAAATCTCTTGGCTTTCTTATGTAAAAATGTATTTACTAACCTTAAAAGGAAATAGCTTTCTTTCCTTTGTGTCACACTATCTACTTACCATGGATGGGACCATGACAAATTAGAGGAGGAACTTCTAAGGCTTTAAATTGGTTTTGGTTTTATAAAACTAACAACTCTTTTTCCTCTTTTTCTTCTAAGACTCATGGCTTGTGATTAAGAGGGTCTGCTTGTTTTTTGAGAGTGATCCTGGGACAAGCCCATGGCCTAGTGGTTAAGTTTAGCATGCTCTGCTCTGATTTGGCAGGCTGGGTTCAGTTCCTGGGCATGGACCATGCTGTGGCAGCAACCCACACACAAAATAGAGGAAGATTGGCACAGATGTTACCTTAGGGCGACTCTTCCTCAGCAAAAAGAAAAAAAGTGATCCTCCTTCAATCATTGATTCAGTGTGTAAACATACTCAGTAGCTACTATTTCCTAAGTACTATGTTGGGGTCTTGGGAATGCGACAATGACTAACGCATATCTTAAAGGAGAGTTCAGTTTAGGGGAGGGAAGTCCTATCAATAATTTTGGGACAGATCTCATCAAGATGGCAGCGTAAGCAAATTCTGAACTCATCTCCTCCCACAAACACAGCCAGGTTAGAACTATTTTTGGAAAAATTACCCTGGATAGAAAACTGAAAATTAGATAAAAAGAACCTCCACAACGAGGGACAGTCCTGACTGAGACAGAAGAGGCAGAAATTCCTTCTGGAGAGAAAAAAAAGCCACCTTCAGGAGGAGCAGAGTTTCTCAGCTAGCCAGGTGGGAGCCACCCTAAGGTATACAGCCCTCCCTGGAGGAGTGAGGTCTGGAGTGGGTCCAATACTGCTGTAAGCATTCTTCAGATTCAGCACAACTGAGACCAGGGTCTTACTATTTGGCTTTGCTGGCTATTAACTTCAGAAAAGCTATCGGACAAAAGCCAAAAAGACCCAGGTCTTAAAGGGCCCATGCACAAACTCACCCATCTCAGCAAGCTAAAATCACCACAGAGAAGGCTGGCAGTCCTTTGGTGAAAAGAGACTCAACTGGTGAGCTCTGAGTGCATCTCAGTGAGAGGAGAGACGTCTCCAGAGACTGAGGCATTGGTGGTGGTCATTGTTGTGACCTAGTCCAGGTGTGCTGACACAGACCCTGGCAGACACCATTGAAATTCTTCCCCTGGCCTGTTAGCCCAGGGATCTTCCACACTCACTAGAGCACAGATTTAATCCAGTTCAGCCAGGGCAGGCAGCCTGCCCTAGGGACCAGCCCCACCCAACAGCAGGCCCTCAGGCTACGTGTCCACCTGCATTGACTGGGTACCTTGATCCTCTACAGGCAGGCGAGTGTGTCCACCTCTGTGGGGCGGGGCCTGTGTGAGGACAAGGTGAACTGTAGGGGGCATTGGTGGAGAGTTGGGGGCCTCTGCAGTTGGGTGTTGGAGTATGCTCAAAGGTGTTAGGAAGTGTGCACACACGAAGACCGTGTTGACGGTGTGTGTGGTCCTCTGGGGGGTGAGGCTTATCGGCAGCAGAAGACCTGTGCTTCACAAATAGCCATAAAAAGGATCAGCCCCACCTTCCAAAACCTGAAAATATTGAGTGCTCCCATACCTAGGGCCAGCCCCACTCAGCTGCACTCCTAAGAGAACTGACAACAGAATTGAAGGCCTGAGGCCTATAGCAAGTGTAAACCCCTGAGCCTAGCAACCAGCTACACTGGGTACCTACACAATTAACAGGAAAACTGCAACAGGAGTGTGCTGTTAAACCTTGTAGCCCGTGGTGCTGAGGCTCCCCAAACCAGATTTACAAACAGCTGGTCAGGGAAGGAAAGACTAGACTCCCTGGGCACCTGCATTAAGAGCAACCCTGCCACAGCAAAAGGACACAAGTAACCCACAAAGGGGTCACTCCTGGATCATTTGGACTGGTGACAAGAGGGAAGCACACTGCTGGGCCTCAAAAAGCATTTCTTACATAAGGCCACTTCTCCAAGATCAGGAGACATAGCTGACTCACCTAATACATACACATAAGCACAGAGAAAGAGGCATAATGAGGAAACAAAGGAATACCTTACAAGCAAAGGAACAGGACAAAACCACAGAAAAAGGACTAAATGAAATAGAAATAAGTGACATACCCAACAAAGAGTTCAAACGAAAACTCATAAGGATGCTCACAGATATTGGGAGAAGATTGGATGAACACAGCTCATCAAAAAGAACTAAAACATATGAAAAAAGAACCCATCAGAAATGAAGAATACAATACTGGAGATGAAAAATTCACTAGAGGGACTCAGTAGCAGAGTAGATGTTACAGAAGAATAGATCAATGCACTATATGAAAGACTAGAGGAAATCACTCAAGCTGAACAGAAAAATGAAAAAAGAATTAGACAGAATGAGAACAGTCTAAGGGAACTCTGGGACAATATCAAGTGCAGTAACATTCATATTATAGGTGTCCCAGAAGGAGAAGAGAGAGACAAAGGGGCAGAAAATTTATCTGAAGAAATAATAGCTGAAAATTTTTGTAACTTGAGGAAGGAAATAGACATCCAAGTACAGGAAACACAGAGAGCTCCAAACAAGATAAGCCCACACCACGACACACAATTAAAATGTCCAAAATTAAAGATAAAGAGAGAATACTAAGAGAAGCAAGAGAAAGGCAACAAGTGACATGAAAAGGAAAGCCCATAAGGCTATCAGCGGACTTCTCAGCCAAAACCCTACAGGCAAGAAGAGAATGGCATGATGTATTTAAAGTGCTAAAAGGAAAAAACCTATAGCCAAGAATACTCTATCCATCAAGGTTTTCATTCAGAATGAAAGGAGAGATAAAGAGCTTCCCAGACAAGGAAAAATTAAGGGAGTTTATCACCAAGAAACCAGTTCTACAAGAAATGCTCAAGGGACTTATTTAGGTGGGAAAGTGATGACTACAAATCAGGATAAAAAAATTTTCAAAAAACCCCCAAAAAGCTAGGCAATAAAATCACTGGTAAAGGTAAAAATATAGTAAATGTAGCAGATCAACCACTTGTAAAGATAATACAAAGCTTAAAAGACAAAAGTATTAAAATTATCTATTTCAATGATAAGAGGGTAATGGATAGACACACACAAAACAAGAGATTAGATATTATTTCAAAAACAAAAAATGTGGGAAGAGGAGAGTGAAAAAGTAGAGCTTTTAGAAAGAGGTCAAGCTAAAGAGCCTATCAACTCAATATAGACTGTTATGTACATAGAATATTATATAATATCCTCATGGTAATCACAAATCAGAAACTTACAATAAGTAAGCCAAAAGAAATCAAACATATTACTAAAGAAAGCCATCAAACCACAAGGGAAGAGAGCAAGAGAAAAAGAAAGGAACAGAGAAGAAATACTAAAACACTCAGAAAAAAAGTAACAGAACGGCAATAAATACATATTTATCAATAGCAACTTTAAATGTCAATGGACTAAATGCTCCAATCAAAAGGCATAGGGTGGCCAATTGGATAAAAATAACAAGACCCATATATATGCTGCATACAAGAGACACACTTCAGACCTATAGACACTGACAAAGTGGAAGTGAAAGGATTGAAAAAGATATTCCATGCACATGGGAAAGAAAAGAAAGTGGGGGTAGCAATACTTCTATCAGACAAAGTAGACTTTAAAACAAAAACTGTAACAGGAGACAGAGAAGGACACTACATAATGATAAAGGGAACAATCCAACAAGAAGATATAATGCTTGTAAATATCGATGCATCCAATATAAGAGCACCTAAATATATAACGCAATGATTAATAGACATAAAAGGAGAAATAGACAGTAACACAATAATAGTAGGGTACTTTAACACTCCACTTACACCAATGGATAGATCATCCAAACAGAAGATCAATAAGGAAACACTTAAGCGACACATTTGACCAGAAGGACTTAGTGGATATATATAGAACATTCCATCCCCAAACCACAGAATATACATTCTTTTCAAATGCACATGGAACATTCTCCAAGATTGATCACATATTAGGCCACAAAAAAAGTCTCAATAAATTTAAGAAGATCAAAATAAGACCATGCATCTTTTCTGACCACAAAGGTATGAAACTAGAAATCAACTACAGGAAGAAAACCAGAAAAGCTACAAAACTGTGGAGATTAAACAAAATGCTACTGAACAACGATTGGGTCAATGAAGAAATCAAAGGAGAAATCAAAAATTCCTGGAGACAAATGAAAATGAAAATACGACATGCCAAAATCTATGGGATACAGCAAAAGTGGTTATAAGAGGGAAGTTTCTAGCAATTCAGGCCTACCTCAACAAAGAGGAAAAATCTCAAATAAACAAGCTAACATCACATTTAAAGGTACTGGAAAAAGAAGAACAAACAAAGCCCAAAATCAACAGAAGAAAGGAAATAACAAAAATCAGAGCAGAAATAAATGAAATAAACACTAAAAAACAGTAGAAAAAACTAATGAAACCAAGAGCTGGTTCTTTGAAAAGATAAACAAATGTGACAAACACTTAGCTAGATTCCCCAAGAAAAAAAAGAGAGAAGGCTCAAATAAATAAAATCAGAAATGAAAGAGGAGAAATTACAATTGACACCTCAAAAATACAAAAGATAATAAGAGAATACTTTGAAAAGCTATACACCAACAAATTGGATAATCTAGAAGAAATGGATAAATTTTTAGAAACATACAACCGTCCAAAACTGGACCAAGAAGAAGTAGAGAATTTGAATAGACCAATCACCAGTAAGGAGATCGAAACAGCAATCAAAAATCCCAAAAAATAAAAGTTCAGGACCAGATGGCTTCCCTGGTGAATTCTACCAAACATTCAAAGAAGACTTAATACCTATCCTTCTCAAACTCTTCCAAAAAATTGAAGAGGAGGGGAGGCTTCCTAACTCATTCTACAAACAACAATATCCTCATAACAAAACCAGACAAGGACAACACAAAAAAAGAAAATTACAGACCAATATCACTAATGAACATCGATGCAAAAATCCTCAACAAAATACTAGCAAATTGAATACAATACATTAAATGATCATACATCATGATCAAGTGGGTTTCATTCCAGGGATGCAGGGATGGTTCAACATCCACAGATCTATCAACATGATAAACTACATTAACAAAATGAAGAATAAAAATCATGTGATCATCTCAATAGATGCAGAGAAAGCATTTGACAAGATACAGCATCCACTTATGAGGACAACTCTAAATAAAATGGGTATAGAAGGAAAATACCCCAACATAATAAAGGCCACATATGACAAACCCACAGCTAATATCATTTCAGCAGACAAAAACTGAAAGCTATCCCTCTAAGAAAAGGAACTAGACAAGGATGCCCACTTTTATCACTCTTATTTAACATAGTATTTGAAGTCCTAGCCAGAGCAATCAGGCAAGAAAAAGAAATAAAAGGGATCCATATTGGAAAAGAAGAAGTGAAACTGTCATTTTTTACAGATGACATGATTTTATATACAGAGAACCCTAAAGAATCCACTAAAAAACTTTTAGGTATAATAAATGAATACAGTCAAATCTCAGGATACAAAATCAACATACGAAAATCAGTTGTGTTTCTATACACTAACCATGAAGTAGCAGAAAGAGAAATTAAGAGTATAATCCTATTTACAACTGCAACAAAAAGAATAAAATACGTAGGAATAAACTTAACCAAAGAGGCAAAGAGCCCAGAAATTAACCCACACATTTATGGACTGCTAAGATTCAACAAGGGAGACAAGAGCATACAATGGAGAAAGGAGAGTCTCTTCAATAAATGGTGTTGGGAAAACTGGACAGCCACATTCAAAAGAATGAAAGCAGATGATTACCTTACACCACGCACAAAAATCAACTCAAAATGGATTAAAGACTTGAATGTAAGACCTGAAACCATGAAACTTCTAGAAGAAAACATAGGTGGTACGCTCTTTGACATTGGTCTAAGCAGCATATTTTCAAGCACCATGTCTGACTGGGCAAGGGAAACAAAAGAAAAAATGAACAAATGGGACTACATCAAACTGAAAATCTTCTGCACGGCAAAGGAAACCATCAACAAAGTGAAAAGACAACCTAACAATTGAGAGAAGATATTTGCAAACCACATATCAGATAAGGGGTTAATATCCAAAATATACAAACAACTCATACATCTCAATGACAAAAACTCCAACAACCCAATTAAAAAATGGGCAAAAGATTCGAACAGAGATTTCTCCAAAGAAGATATACGGATGGCCAACAGGCATATGAAAAGATGTTCAACATCATTAGCTATCAGGGAAATGCAAATCAAAACTACAATGAGGTATCACCTCACTACGGTCAGAATGGTATAATTAAGAAGACAGGAAACAACAAATGTTGGAGAGGATGTGGAGAGAAGGAAACCCTGGTACACTGCTGGTGGGAGTGCAAACTGGTACAGCCACTATGGAAAGCAGTATGGAGTATCCTCAGAAAATTAAGAATAGATATACCATATGATCCAGCTATTCCACTGTTGAGTGTTTATCCAAAGAAGATGAAAACACAAAGGCATAAAGATACATGCACCCTATGTTTATTGCAGCATTATTCACAATAGCCAAGACTTGGAAGCAACCTAGGTTTGAATGGATAGAGAAGGGACGAATGGATAAAGAAGATGTGATATATATACACAATGGAATACTACTCAGCCATAAGAAATGATGAAATCTGGCCATTTGTGATAACATGGATGGACCTTGAGGGTATTATGTTGAGTGAAATAAGTCAGAGGGAGAAAGTCAAATACCCTATGATCTCACTCATAAGCAGAAGATAAAAACAACGACAAACAAACACATAGCAAGAGAGATTGGATTGATGGTTAACACAGGGGAAGAGGGGAGGGGGGAGGGCAAAAGGGGTGATTAGGGTTACATGTGAGGTGACTATAATTAGTGACGGACTATAGTTTTTGGGTGGTGAACATGATGTAAACTACACAGAATTCAAAATATATTATGATGAGCATCTGAAAGCTATATAATGTTATAATCCAATGTTACTTTGCATCCCCTTGGCCTGAGGGGGCCATGTAGGTGGTGACTGAATTATCCTTTTCTCCCAGTTCCAGTGCTAACACCATTTGCCCTTCTTTCTACATGACATTCTTTGAAATAATCCAAATGGAAAGCAGAAAGAATAGTGAGAGTTCTTGGCTGAAAAGGGATTTTGTGCAGTTATTTTGAGGAAAGATGTAATCTTCCACATGTGCAATTCCTCTTCTGCCCTAGTGAATAGAGCCCCGAAGGAGAGCTATTGTGGCCCTGAGGTTGGGGGGAGGGGATGTGAAACAGAGCTACACTGAGGTCCTCCTGATGCTTTAGCTTGGGAAGAGTTCAAGATATGATCTCTTATTTATATAATTTGACGGTTATATGTAATTATTTTTGAAGATATTTTGAAGCCCTTGAATGAAATAAATGTAAAGAGAACATAGTAGAACGATTATAGTTACTTAATCAGATCCAATCTATGAGCCGTAGGAAATCACCCATAATTGGGTCCTCTTTCCCATCCTCTCACTCCCAAGTTTTAGGTCCACCCACTCCTAAGAAGGAGGGGGCTTCTACCATAAAGATAAACTGTGTTAAACCTTGAGCACCTCCCCTCCTCATTTATCTCTGTCTGTTTTTTCAGCAGTTTTTCTTTTTTGAGGTGCACAAGGAAGGAAAGTAGAGAAGGAGGTATCATACCACACTACACATATGCTGCTCCAAGAAAAGCTTCCCAAAGCACCAATAAAAAGATGGTGCTCAATCCTGAGAAACAAGAACAAGGCTCGTGATATTGCAATCCCTGACTTAAAAATATATGGCAAAGCTATAGTAATCAAAACAGCATGGTACTGGTACAAGAACAGACACACAGATCAATGGAACAGAATTGAAAGCCCAGAAATAAAACCAGACATCTATGGACAGCTAATCTTCGACAAGGGAGCCAAGAACATACAATGGAGAAAGTGAAGTCTCTTCAATCAATGGTGCTGGGAAAACTGGACAGCCACCTGCAAAAGAATGAAAGTAGACCATTATCTTTCCCCATGCACAAAAACAGACTCAAAATAGACCAAAGACTTGAAGGTAAGACCTGAAACCATAAGACTTCTGGAAGAAAATATAGGCAACACACTCTTTGACATAAGACTTAAAAGGACATTTTCAAATACCATGTCTACTCAGACAAGGGAAACAAAAGAAAAAATAAATAAGTGGGACTTCATCAGATAAAGAACTTCTGGAAGGCAAAGGAAACCAAGATCAAAACGAAAACATAACTCACCAACTGGAAGAAAATACTTGCAAATCATATATACGATAAGAGGTTAATCTCCATAATATATAAAGAATTCACACAAATGAACTACAAAAAAACAAACAACCTAATCAAAAAGTGGGCAGAGGATATGAACAGACATTTTTCCAAAGAAGGTATACAGATGGCCAATAGCCACATGAAAGGCACATGAAAAGACATCACTAATCATCAGGGAAATGCAAATCAAAACTACACTTAGATATCATCTTATGCCCATTAGAATGGTTATAATCACCAAGACAAAAAACAACAAATGTTGGAGATGTTGTGGAGACAAAGGAACCCTCATCCACTGCTGGTGGGAATGCAAACTGGTGCAGCCACTGAGGAAAACAGTATAGAGATTTCTCAAAAAATTAAAAACAGAAATTCCATATGACCCAGTTATCCTACTACTGGGTATTTACCCAAAGAACTTGAAATCAACAATTCAAAGAGATTTATGCACCCCTGTGTTCATTTGTTCATTGCAGCATTGTTCACAAAGGCCGAAATGTGGAAGCAACCCAAGTGCCCATCAACTGATGATTCAATAAAGAAGATGTGATGTATAAATAAATAAATAAATGAATGAATGAATAAATACACACACAGTGGAATACTACTCAGCCATAAAAAAGATGAAAACGTCTCATTTGCAACCACATGGATGGACCTTGAGGGCATTATGTTAAGTGAAATAAGCCAGACAGAGAAAGACAAACACCATATGATTTCACTCATATGTGGAATATAAACAAACTTCTGGACAAAGAGAACAAATTAGTGGTTACCAGGGGAAGGGGGATGGAGGGTAGGTACAAGGGGTGAAGGGGCATACTTATATGGTATATGACAAATAATAATGTACAACTGAAATTTGACTACGTTATAAGCTATTACAACCACAATAAAAAGATAAAAAGAGACAGTGCTCAAGACGACAAATTCCCCAGTATGGTAATCCTCATTATCCACCTCCTGCTTGGTGCTATAGGATCCTTTCATTATCAGTCTCTCCCCAGCCAGCATGCTAAAGAATTTTCTCTTTCTGACAATCATTCCCCAGTGAACTGTACCCCCAGAGGGTTGGAGCTGGGATCTGGGCAAACCCTGCTGATGAATAAGCAATCCTTCATAATCTACACAGTGCTGGAGTCCCTGAGACAACTCCCTTCATACTTCTGGGCATCAGTTTCCTCATATGTAACTTGGAGTTGATGATACCTACATTGAAAAGGTTTTATAAGAATTAGGGACACTGTATACAACAATGTACTTCAGATGGTATCAGGCATATATTAAAGGGAAGGGGCTTTCCCCAATATCTCATAAACTACAGTATGTGAGAACCACACAATTTGGAACACTGCCTCAAAGCAGCCATGCTCTTATCTGCATCTAGGTCACATTTCATCCTCTGCTATTTTTAATCAGATGGTTAAAAGTGCATCATCTTGCTAGAATCTCTTTTTAGGTGATATTTAACTAAAAGAAGTTTGTGTAGAATAGAGAATAAAATATACATTTTTATAAATGCTTATCAAATAAATAGTATTGTTTGGTCCTTAAAACTCCAGTAAAGCAAAAGTTATTTATTATATGACTTTGGAACTTTATCCATGATCAGCTTTTAAGAGAAAATTGTATTCCCACTACGATATGGCAAGTGGTATAGTAAGGACTTGAACCTGTATTTTCCAACTCATGATCCTGTGCTCTTTCTCAGGATCCTGCAGTTACATCTACTACTGTAATCGTCAGATTTTTGTAAGGAGTTCAGTTGATCACATATTTAAAGCATTAGCCAGGTTTCTGGCAGTAGTAAGTGTTCAGAGAATTAGCTATTACCATTATTAGTGTTGTTGTTGTTAGTATTATTAAATGAGAGGGTTTTCGTAGTGTAGTTCTCTAGTCTGATAACATCTTGAAATGTGAATTTGGAAAACCTAATTACTTTTCTGAACAAAACTACCCTATTATGCTATTAGAACAATGTTATTTCTGTGGATAGAAAATTAGGAATCCCTTGGAAGATGGCTGCAATCTTAATCTGGAGAATTGTTATAAATTCATGTGCACAGAGCAGTAACAATAAAGGAAGCTCTTTCTCTCTGAGTGTGGGGATAACACTATACTACCTGGCTCAATAGGAGTAAATGACCATGTCCCCAAATCACAGGCTGTGAGATATTCATGGTCCATGGAGTAGTTGCAGTGAGAGAATGTTTCATAAAAATAGATTAATAAAAATTCCTTAAGCATTTGGGATACAAGAGATTGTGGAGATCATAGCAAATACTGCAACACGGTTGCTGATCCCAGAGATTTTAAAATCTAACTGGAGACTCTTTTTTAATGAATAAAATAATAATTCAAGATAGCACATATGTTTATTCATCCGAAGAAATTTATTGGAGATGAAGTTGTGCCAGGAAGTTCTAAAGGCCCTGTAGAGACGGTGTGTAGGGGTCTAAATCTTGCTTCTTCGGCAGAATAACTGTATGATTTTACCTAACCTCTCTTTACCTCAGTATATTGTTCTTTAAAATGATGATAAAACTATTCCTAGTTCACAGGAATGTTGTGAGGATAAAACCGTGTTAATTCACATATAAGAACTCAATACACGTTGGAAATAAATAAATGTTTAGCCTGAGTTCCAGATCTATTTTTCTAGTTAATGTGCGGACATCCTGCCTATATGTAGCACATCCCAAACTAAACTTACATTTTATTCCTCCCTGCTCTACTGCATGAGTCCACTCTCTCAGGCATCACTGCAATTGGATTGCCATATAAAGATCAGGGAAGGCAAACCATTAGCATCTCTGCTTCCTAAACATGTCACTGAGCTGAGCTCCGACCTTGATTTTCACTGCCGCCACACTGGTCCTTTCTTTCTTAGGTAACGTGCCTCAGTAGCCTCCTAACTGGTCTTCTTCTGCTCCTGATCTCTTTCTGACTCTATTACCCTCTCTCTTGTGAGAATAATCTTTAGAAACATGAAACTATTTATGCTGCTCCCTGCTTAAGTTCCACCAAGGACGTCCCATTGCACTGCAATAAGATACTTAAAGGCCCATCATTACTTGGCCCTTTGCCCACATCCCCAACAGCCTCTTTTCTTCCCCTTCAGTTCCACCAGCCACTGCTTTTTGTTCTTGGCTTTGTCAAGTTTACTTCAACCTTAAGCCTTTCACATTTTCTGTTCCCTCTGCCTGAAATACTCTTCCTTCACATTTTTCCATGTCTGGGTTCTCAACATTTAGAACCCAGCGTAAATGTTACCTCCTGATAGAGGCAGAAGTAGCCCCAGCTCTACTCCCTTTCTTCCTCTTTTGCTGGGCTTTAAAATAGATCAATCAAAAACATTCATCTTCCCCATCAGGTCTCCGAGCCATCTGAGAAATAAGGCAAAATTAAGGCAGTTAATGACTAAGGTAGCCTCTCTATAACTGGTAAAGCTGAGTGCAGGAAATGTAACTTATGACTGCGGGCAAGCGTGGTTGCTAACACTGATCCCAGAATGCAGTGGGCTCACCTGCCCGCCCCAGGAAGACCACAGGGCAGGCGTCCTCCGACCCATGTGAGGACGGGTCTCCACTGCCTCCCAGACACTGGAGAAGTAGAGCAGACATGTGCTCTCTCCCTGTGAACGTCTAGCTCTCAAGAGAAGGGGGAGACGTGGGGGCCAGGCAGATGAGTCACTCCACTTCCCCTGGCAGAGCAAGGGAAGGGGAAGAAAGGGACCACGAGGTTATGCTGCCAATATCCTTCCCAAAGAAGAAGTGTTAAGAGAGAGGAGTGGATGTCCCTTCAGAACTTATCACCTAGTTTTATTTTCTTCATAGCACCTATTTTGTCCACTCTCTCATTCCAACTAAACTCAGCTCCATGCATGTGTGAATTTTGGTCTCTTTTCACAGCTTAATCCCCAAAGCCTTAGTGCAGTAGGTGGCACATAGTAGATACTAAATAAATATTTAATGAATAAATAAACCTTCTTAATTTGGGCACCCTTAAAAACTAAGTATTACTAGTAACTAATCAGTAACTAATTCTTGCCAATTCTGCTTCATAAATATTGCAAAATCTTCCCCCTTCTTTCTATCCCTATTGCTTCTGTTTAATCTTCTTTTGGTTTCACTTCCATCTGGTTCCTTTTCTCTGCTTTGACCTGGCTTCAACCATTCTCTATACCACTGCCAAACTAATTGTTCTAAAATTCAAATCCAGTTTTACACTATTGCACACTTCCCTTGCAACATTTACACCTTGTAATGTTATTTGTCTTTCTGAAGTAATATCCTAAGTGTGTGTATATATACAAATATAATATTATGTATGTACATATATGTACATACAAACACACACATGTATATATGTACATATATGCTTAAATAATGTAATGAATAAATAATAATGATATGTATATGTATACCTGTGTGTATGTAAGACACGTATATGTATGGATGTGTGTATATCTATATCTATATATCCTAAATATATATATATCTATAGGTCATCATTGATAAATGTGTTTTATCACAGTCTGAGTGCTAGTTTATGCTTTTGCACATACTACTGCAGTACTCTGTTTTACCATATTATGACATGTATCTTGTTTACTCATGTAGCTTTTCTTTCTGCTATTTATTTTCTGTTCTGACAGAGTTTGGCCAACGATAATGATAAAAGATATAAGTGATAACGCTGCACCTATCACAAAGAAACAATTTCTTTGGAAACAAAGAAACAAAATTAAGCTGGATGTCAAAATTAAACCTTTATGCTTGCTTGATATATCTTCAAAGAAATAACCAGAAAAGCAGAAAATAAAACTCACTTAGAGATTGGTATAAATTATTCTATATTAAAGGATGTTATAATATAACTCCAGGCTATGCAGACTGGCACAGACTTATGAGAATGAGAGCTAGAAGAAAATGTAGTTAAAGGCATAGCATGGCTACAGGAGATCCGAAGAGAAGTGAAGAGCAATTGCCAATTTAAAATGCCACATTCAGGGGCTGGCCCCGTGGCCGAGTGGTTAAGTTCCCGCGCTCCGCTGCAGGCGGCCCAATGTTTCCTTGGTTTGAATCCTGGGTGCTGACGCCGCACTGCTCATCAAACCACGCTGAGGCAGCGTCCCACATGCTACAACTAGAAGGATCCACAACGAAGAATATGTAACTATGTACCCGGGGGCCTTGGGGAGAAAAAGGAAAAAATGAATTTTTTTTAGAAAAAGGTCAATACTCTAAAAAAAAAAAAAGAAAAAATTGCCACATTCACTGCTACGCAGACTGCGATTATTCCTCACTTCCAATGCACGTCCCACCCCAACAGGCAAGTGTGCACGTTACTGCCCTTATTAGAACCCATCAGTGGTGCCCATTCCCCACAGGGACAAAGCCAAACATGAACTTTTTTATACTCAGTAGGATCTCTTCCTATTCCCTCAGGCACTTTTTGCTCCAACAGTACCAAAATACTACCAGCCATAAACTAGTGTGTTAAGATATATCTTACTCATTTCTTCTTACAGTTAATTCTTCATTGACTTCAATGTTCCTGCCTCCAGGAAGCTTTCCTTGCCCTTCTATGGGTAGCCTTTGACCTCTATGCCTAAATCTATCATAGCACTAAACACAGTATATTACGAGATACAGGTAGTACTCACTTTGCACAACTTCATGGTAACTGTTCTTGCCTATCTCCCTCACCAGACTGTGGCATCTCAAAGGAAATGACCGTATTTTCAACTGTGATCTCAGTGTCTTACATATAACATGTACTAATGAATGTATTAGAGTTAATGCAGGAACATCATGCAACAATTTAAAAAGTGAATGTGTCCTTTCTGTTCCCTGAAAAAGACAAAACAGTAGAACCTGGATTGAAGAAACAAGAAACCTGTGAGGTTCTCAATTCTGATGGATGAAATGCTCAATAATTAGATTCTAAAATTCTCTTCTGGTTGTTAGTCAATGCCTGTGTGTTCATTATAGAAATCTCTTTTCACTGAGATCATTCTATTATAAGAATGTGCTTCAGAATCCACAAAATGATGCATAATTTTAGTGGACCAGGAATAGGTTTTGTAGTAACAACCCCAGGGTTATTTCATAGGAATTGTATGTATACATGTATATATATATATATGTATGTATGTATGTATACACACACATATATTACATGTATATTTCTCAACTGAAAGAAGACTCAGTGTATAAATTAGCTATGTAAGTGGGAAGGATTAAAGGATGTGACTAGGAGCTCAGATAACACTGAGATTAAATTCCACTCCTGCCACTTTCTTGATAAGTGACTTTGGGCAAGCTGCTTAATCTTCTTATACTATAAAATGAGGACAACTGAGTGTTAATTTTTTGATTCTTTTATCTTTTTAAGCCTGGTTTTTTTCATCTACAAAGTGGGAGTAAGATGGTATCTATCACACCATAGTCGTAAGCGTCCTAAGAACTAGTATGATAATAAGTATAGAGGACCTGGAACTTGGTAAGCACTCAATTAATATTAGCTATTTTATTACTCATACAGTCTGATATTGGGACATGCCAACTTAGCCTAACTACCGACCAGTGACAGCTCCTGAAGTTTCCTGGAAATTACATCCTTTGGGTTTTGAAGGCTTTCACCTCCTGCTGGTTGTTGGTGCTGATACAAATACCCTTGGGGATCTGAAAAACCTTGAGCTTGTATTATCACACATTCTTAGTTCAGGATACACAGTTCAAGCTCCCTGAGAGTACCGTTGTGTGAGAGCAGAACACAAAATTATTGCAAAAGAGAAGTTTATGTAATAATGGGAGTGGATTAGAAATTATTCCGCTGAACCACACATGTATGCTAGGGAAGAATAACATTCTCAATAAATTTTTGTCAACATAGCAAATATATACATTTATATTTATATACATTTATTATATACATAATAAAACATGTTTATCAAGGTACATTGAAACCGTTATCTCTTGGTAGCTTGTTGGGCTATAAGATATTGGAAATGTACTACTTTTGAGTGGGGAATGTGGAGAAGAAGGAAAGAGAAACAATAATCTATGATGAAGGAACCTTAGAGCCAGGAGGCAGCCAGAACTTCCGCCTGCTGTGCCATTGTCGCAGGACCAGGGCTTCAAGGTTGTGCAACACCTTTAGTAAACACTTCCTGAAGCAGAGACAAGAATGAACCTGGGAGTTCCATTCTGTCTCACTTGAGAGGAGGCAGGGACAGACAAAGCAGCGCACGTCTGTGGTCTGTTTGAGCAAGAAGGGTGGCGCCATGCTCCTGGGATCACCCAGCACGTTACAAGGGCTACTTCTGACGGCCACTTTCCTCCTTTCTCCAGTTCCAGGTAGGTGTCTAACCTCCTTCAGGTTCTGTTAAATACATCAGTGAGCTGCTTGCTTTTCATCTTCTCCCAGTAGTTTTGTTCTTTTCTTTTTTTTTTGAACCAATGTTACTAACCAGTTGGGCTGGTGTTGATCTGTTTTTAGGGGGCTGTGGCTGATGTAAACACTCAGTGTAGGGAAAGGCAGGGAAACATCTTGAATCAGTATTTACATGTCTGATCTTAGAATAGATAAAAATCAAATGGAGGATTTAATACTGCATTATTCAAATAATCAATATGACCTTTGAGTCAAAAAGTTGAATTCATCAAACCTCACTTTGTCATTTTTCGAGCAGTAGAGATGCAGCTGATCTGACTGGTTATCGCTGGGTAGAATGCTTCGGGAAACAGCTGCCATTATTATTGGGACCAGCTCAGCTCATTCTCTTCCTTTAGAAGGTTCATTTTTATATGTAGTCCTTTTATTACTGGTGATAATAAATATAATTAATTGGAAGCAAATAATTGACCAATTTCACATTTATAAATCGTTGTGATATTACTTGACCAAAACAATGTTGTTATTGGCTTAAGTTGTTAATTTACTTCCATTTTGCTGGTTATATCAAACATTTAGGAATTCAAAAGCAGAGGAACTCTACTTCCTAAAAATAAATCCCATCTAGCATGTGACGTTTCTGGTAAATTCTCCAATTAGATTTTGGTTAAATTAGATCGGTTAACACATGTCCTTAGCTTATTTCTGTTTCTAGAGCTTATTTAAGTCAGCACGTTAGCTTCAGTGCCTGGGAATCCTTTCCTGGTAAACCTTTTCATGGGTTTTAGAATGCTTGCTGGGTCTTAGGAAGGGGAACAAGCTATCCACAAGAAGTATGGGGTTAGGGAGGGACAGATTCCCTTCCCTTGCATTCACTCAGTCCCTTGTCACTATAAATGATTTGCCTTGCTCCTGGTTTCTGATTTGTTTTCCAGACTTGTGAAAGTTTTACTTAATATCTTTAAGTATAGAACTGTGCTAGGCATTTAAGTTATTGATTTAAAATACCTATTCTTTGAGTCAAACTTAATATAAATCTTTTCTCCCTACATCCTTTAAAAATACCATCACCCAGACTCTTTGAGACCCTTCGCTTAGTTGAAACATAGGTTTGCTTGGGTACTTAGTTGCCATCCAACTAAGCTTGGGTACTGGCTTTATGCAATAGAGTGAAGATCAGGCTGGATCCATTAATAGAATCATGTAGCTAACACTGGAATCCACCCACATTACAGCCCTTTTAGTGAAACGGGGCATGCAAACTGATTCTGCTCCCCTCGTCTTTGCATTCACAACATGGCACCAAGAAATACAACTTCCTTGGAAGTCATGCCTAAAACTGTGACATCTCTAGGTACGTGCTGGTGGGAACAGAGGTTCTGAGGTGGCTCTTGTGAGAACAGAGGTGACAGACAGAAAGCTGCCATCCTTATCTTCCATCTTGAAGAAAGCTGCTCCCTCTTTCTATCTTCCATCTTGCATTTTCAAGTGTCTCCTTGGTCATTGAAATGCCCCTGATATTATTCCCACATGACTTTATTTCCCAGCCAGAACGTAAAAAGTAAAGCAATTTTCATTTTCGTATCCTTCCTTTTTTGTTTCTTTGCCCCCATCATCCAAAAAATAAATATGCACCCCTTGGAGCATGACTTTTACCCAGTCCCCATCTACCTGAAATAAAAGAATATGGTAAAATCAGGCCAACAGTTTGTAATAAGCCTCGCAATCCCCTGAGAAAAGTTTCTTAGGGGAGTTCATCATAGGAAAAGAAGAAAAATAAATATTAAAAGGATGCCACAGGTGTTCAGGGGTGAGGAAGTAAGTGCAGTGACAAAGGAGAAAGGTCTTAACTACGTTCCAGCAGAATATCCAGAGGAGGCAGTACTTTTTGAAATTATTTTATTTCAATTAGTAATTCTTACATGCCTTTGTAAGGTGAGCAGAAGACCCTAATAGTATATGTAATTTAATCTTAATAGTGAACATCATAGACTTAATTAGGCTGTGTTTTTTCCTCAGTATTCGTGCTTACTTTTACTACATGAAGTTTAAAATCTCCAGATAGTCTGAGGGGCAACAGAGAATCCCAGAAGTTAAGTCAGTGTTGTTGCATAAATTCTGATTCAGGGCTTACTGTCATGTGCCATGTGTTCAGTTTGGAAAGACCTTGCTTTAAATAGTTTTGAAAAGATTTGAGCAAAAATGAAAATGTCAATACTATCTAAAAACTTGCTAACCTCCAAAATGGCCCCAACACATTAAAAAATAAGCAGCAATCCGGGCCAGCGCCTGTTATATTAATCTTGTCAATGACCTTTTACTTTTCTAAAAGTAACAAACAGTAAAAAAAAATGATCTAATCCAAACCAAAATAACAGTTTTCTTTTTCCGCATCCAGTTTTGCTGGTCAAAACTAATGCGACATGTGAGTTCTGTGGCAGAGAGGAAACAGGGATTAAAATGAATGAGTGGAAACGTTGTGTCACAGCTCGCGTTTGGTAGCCCCACATGGCAGCTAGTTGAGTCTGTCCCACAGGCTTCAAAATAATTAGCCCGATGTTATTCAGCTGGGAGGAGGCTGCATCCTTTCCATCAAAATTAAGGATAAATGAGCCCAATAATATTTAGGTCTGCTGCATCTCTCTAACTGAGATTTGTTATAGCTCAAATCTCTTTCTTTCAGGGGACTTCTTGGTTTCAGAAAAATAAGGGCCATTAAGGGAAATTCTATCTGTTTTCCTTAGAGAATGTACTGTGTTGCAAGAGTTTGTGGAGCTGGAAATGCATTCATTTCAAACTCAAGAAAGTGAGAGGTTGCCAGAGGCTTTTAAAAAAATATTCCAGTTTATTTTATTTATGGATTTCCTTTTGTTGCCATTTGGAAGTGCTTGGCCATCTAACAGAGAGTTGGAAATAAATTTCGTCAATAATTTACATATTTCAACTCCATATTTAAGAGTCAGTTGGTAACTTCCAATTTCATGAAACAGAATTCAGATCCTGAAGAGAGGAGTGGAGACAAGTGTGTCTATCAGAGAAAATTTATGTTGGGTGCACTGGCCTGTTCCCTTCTCCCCACTTCTAAATGGGGTCTGTGTATGTATTTGTTATCACTTTCTGCTTTTATAAAAGGAGTCAGTTGGGTAGTTATTATTTTGTGACCTGAGGGCAGCCTGAAGGAATACTTCCTGTCAGAATAATGTGTGTTATGGATGCAAACCGTTCTTCAACAGCATTTTTGTAAGTTACTCTCGATGCCACCTTAATGCATGCAGGCCTCCTGTGCTCCATAAAAATGGGACTAATCGCACTGATTTGACATAATCCACCCCACGGCATGTGGGGCCTGGTGATTCGTTTGCTTGGAGTCACAGAGTTACAGGAGGCCTCAGGGAATTGTGTCAGTACCATCCGTTAATTTCCAGCAAGAGTAATTTCTTACATCTTGGCATCTTATTATTTTGAAATAATTACAATCATTATGAAAATGTTAACTTGATAGAAAACAATGATTGATTTAGTATTACTTTAGGCTTTTGAACTTCTGTTATAAATTGTTCTATAACTAATGTTATTATTTTTCTTTACCAAAAATTAATTAAATAGAAATAAAAGATGCCCAACAATTATCTCTGTAACAGCTAGAAGTAACTGAGGGACCTGTAATGTAGTTCTTGAGATGTGACTACGTAATGGGACTTATTTAATCACAACTCATTAGAACTTTATCCAAATGATCACCCCCCTTTCAAAGAGGTTATGGGGAATTCTGCATTCGTTTGCAGAAAATTGTAAACCGCTTAAACTGGCCTTAGAGATCACTTAATCTGCTCCCTTTTTTCAAACAATTAAAAAGCTCAAACTAAACCCAAAGTTAAGGTATTCTAGTGTTGATGCCATGGCTTTAAGTGTTTTTGAAATGTTTTTTAAAAGTAAATGTCAAGCCACTGAAAGAAAAGTTGTTTTTTCATTTTAACACCTCATTTTTGACCCAATGAGTTTTTAGCCAATTCAGCCACTTTCTATTCTTCAAAGTTAGATGTAAATGGCTCTTGACTGGCCAAATGAATTAAAGCCATCTACAAAAATAAAAGAAAATTATCGTAACCAACAATTTTCGAAAGTTTCTGCAGAAAACTTTTTTAAAAAAAAGTGTTTCGTTCTCTGGAGCATCATTGAGATGAGTGTACAGTCATCCAAAGTGACTAAGAAAAATTACTGCTTTTTTTGTTAAAAGATCAGGGGCTAGCCTATGTGGACCAATAAAAAAGAAAATAGAAAATTCAGTGTTTAGCTTTGGGAAAACTCTAAATTTGTCTCAGAAATAACTTCTAGAAGCAATGTTGGGATGAGAATTCAAAATGCAGATAAAAGGTTGGATGAGATAATTGTCCAGTTCTCTTTCAATATGACTACAGGTTCAAAAATTTCCCTTCCAGGCCAGTAATAAAATTCAAATTATCTGCTTCTCTAAGTTTTATTTTTTCCAGGCTTTGTATGCAAAGTGAAGGTTTACCTGTACAGCAAAAGCCAGCCCATTCTATACAGCTAGTATTGGAGCCTTGTCTTACTGTGTCTTAGTTTCTTGCATGAGTGTAAAACATTGCTATTGGAAAAATCCAAGAAAAATATATTAGAATCAGAAATGGCATACACTGGTTATTTCATTTTTTATAACACTGTAGTTTTCAGAGTGCTTTAATTCAATTATTCTGACACCGATAAGCTTCTTAGAGGATTAGTTTGGCCTCTGCCTTCCTGTTCCGGCTTTTACCTGTAGTGCTTGCTGTTCTGCAGGGGAGTCAAGATAGCAAAGAGAAGTCGGGAAATTCAAAAGAAATATTCTCACCAATTAAAGTGGCACTCGCAAACTTTCAGGGTGGAAATAATTGAAGATATAGGTTAAAGTAAAGATTTGAGAGGAAGAGTAGTTTCCAGATTTTGTCACTCTCTCCTGGAATCTATACTTTAATAACTTTCTGGCATAACTCAGTTAAAGCCCCTGTGTGTGGCATCTCTCATCAGAATGCAATAAGGAGGATCATTACTGAACAGCCTGTAATAGTTCAGCTCAGCAAAATCTTCTGTTACTTTTTTTTCCTCAGTAAATGCAATAAAAGAACTCCCTGGAGAAAAGTATGAAGTGGTTTATCCCAGAAGACTTCATCCTCTACAGAAAAGAAACGTCAAGGAGCCGGATCAACAGGTACAGCTTTGGATTTAACAAAGAATTTTGAAAATACATATATGTATGATATACATATAAATACATAACTCTATTTTATGTAGAAATATTTATACATATTTATATTTATACATATATACACACATTTGTGGTTGTTTTTTGACCTATCTTATCTTTATTAATCTTCACAATAACCGAACATTCTACTATTACCCTCATTTTGACGATTAAGCTTCTGACAGTTGAAATAAACTGTCCAAGGTCACACAGACAGTAAACTTTAATATTTTTATGGTAATTCATAATTTATTCGGTGTACTTCCAAGGAAATTTGATATAACTTATTTTATCTATGTGTGTATCTATCTAATCTGTCTACACATACACACATGCAAACAAAACCATTACCATTGAAACTGAAGTAGGAAATAAAATATTGTAGAGGAATGCATGCGTACCTGCATATTAAATTAGGATGGATTACTGTAATTGAACATGAAATCTACCTCTCTCTTTTCTAAATAGGCAGCTATTAAAGTTTGTATAATTCTTACTACTTAATGAAACAACACATTCTCAATCAAAAGAGGAAAGCTAAAACATGAGGATTCATTCAATGACAATTTATTAATTACCCTCACCCAGAAGTCTTCTGCTGGGAGCCAGAAAAATACAGATAAATGAGATATAAATAACAACTTACAGAAACCTTGTAAGAAGCAACTCCCTGGGAGCACATATTCCTGCTGAATAAGGTTCCTCATGGATTATTTCTTCTAACACAAACACATTTGTAACAGCAGAATCTGTAATGGACTCTGTTTCCCAAAATAATTACCATTCAACAAAATGTTTCTGCTAAATTTAAATGGGATCCAAACGCATTGGATTCCCCAACAATAGGCTTGCCTCAAATGCTTTAGTAGTTGGCAGTCTCTTGAAAATGCCAGTTACCTTTTTTCACTGAATATTTTCAGGAAAATTTGAATACAGGTCCAGCGTTTTTAATCACAATTATGCAGCGATTTCATCACAACTGTAAAAATAAATTTAAGCTTTTGAATAATTTATTTTTATGAAAATCCACACAGTAGTTACTAGTTCATACTAGATGATCAGCCTTAATTACTGGAATGATTGAGTAGCACATTATTTATCACTACTCGGTTAACTGGCTGATACGATCCTTGTGTTTTCCTGATCCACAGTCAAAGTGTAAAGGATCTGAATTCAGGGAGCTTGTTTGTATTGTCATCTTAGCTTTGTTAATTCTCCCTGTGTAAATTTAGACGCACATAAACTTCAAATTCTGTCTTAAAGTTGAGATAATAGTTGTAATGCTTATCTTAATTGGTTGTTTTGAGATAACTTATGTGAAAAGCAATACAGGATGCAATTACTAACTCACTGTTCAAATTTACGCTACGACACTATCCTATATAACCCATCATGTTCCTCTTCTCATAACTAACTTTCCAGGCTCTTTGTGCTTAACATGATGGTTTATTAAGCCGTTCTGTTTTCTTTCTGTTTCTCAGCATAACCTCCTTTTTAGTCAGCCTTAGTATTCTCAAATCCTTTCTTAATAATAAGCTTGTTTCTCCCTCGATGTCCTTTCTTCTGGATCTCTTGCTACTTAAAAAGTTCTCTTTATATGCAACACCCAGCCGGTCTTGCATTCTTTGTGACACCAAGTCAGAATATTCGTATGTGTACTGGTAGATCCTTTTCCTGAAGTCGTGCTTCAGTCACGGTCAGTGTTACACTGTTTGGCTCTTGATATATATGTATTTTTTAAATATTGATTTTACCATAGTGATGTTGTGTATACGTGGGTGTGTATGTGTGTGTGTGTCTATAGGAGTGAATATAATCTTCTCTTCTGGCTTGAAACTCCCAAGATGAATAAAGAAAGTGTTTTCTAAGTCTTAAATATGTCTCTGCCATTCTTTCACCCTCTTCTCTCAACCCCTGTCCTGTGGAAGGCGTTCCATGAATTCTCATCGATTCAAAGGAATCCTTGCAAAACTCATCAATTTTATCTTTTAAAGGAAATGAAAACATTAAACCAAATCCCACAGAGGATTAAAGAAAAATTTGCCTAAATAATTTGATTATTTTAATGCTTTTTTATATGATGAATCTTATTCTTATTTTTGTGGTTTTATCTAGTGTATTTGCAAGTTTCCCATTGCTCCCTTTAGCTGTGGAGGGTAGACGATAACACGTTATTGGGCGTGATAAGTAATACGAGATGAGCACTGAATGCTTCCACATTGTCTCACAAGCACATATAGTTCAATCATGTTTACTTTTTTAGCATTCAAGTGACTTTGATGTCCTCTGGTGCTGGCTGTTTCCTTTGAAGTAGCCCATAGCAAATATGAGATTGAACCGTTAGAAGTAACTCCTGGCTAAAGAAACGTTCTAAAAGAATTCATCTGTTTTTTCCAGCTTGTGGTTCCCATGCTGTGCTATCTCAGAATCTCACCTCCTTTCTCGAGTCATTGATGCCTAGTTTCCATCCTTTCTTGTATCTCATGGACTCTACCATATGTAGAATATCCAGATTTAGCAAATAAAAATACAAGGTACCCACTTAAATTTGAATGTCAGGTGAACAGTGAATGTTTTTTAGTATAGGTATTCTCAAATATTGTATGGGACATGCTTATATTTAAAAAATTGTTCCTTGTTTATCTGACTCCTAATTTAACTGGTGTTCTGTACTTTATCAGGCTATCCTGCTATGTGGCTTTTTGTTGTCTCCCTGTGAGCATCTCAAATTCCAGCCCTTGGCCCATCTACACGTATAAGGCCCCATGCTGCTGCATATCTCATATTTCCGTCCTGCCCTGTCAGGGTTACTGAGTTCTGCCATATGACGCTTGTCCTACAAGCATAGACTAGAAAAGCTAGTGACATGCTTGTCTGCCACGCAGCAGGCACATTCTTTCTCCTGATATGGAATCTTCTCTTTGGGCTCAGGCACAGCTTATGACGAACAAGAACGCTGTCTTATAGGTATCAGCCAAGTTCTTAGAAGTTATCCTTGTGGTTTCTCTGTTGAGTCTATTGTTCTTCCTTGTGCTAATAACTGATTAGCAATTACTTGAAACACCAGAATTTATAATGTGGGTGACCAAGGGGATCTCTGTATCTCCATAGGCCTCAGTCTAGATTAATCATTTCTCAAGGTGAGGACGAGAAGGAGGACTCTTGTACTCATCATTATGCAACTGTGCCCTCTACTGGACCAGAGAACTGAGGCAATGGCATTACCTGGCAGCTGTGCCAGGAGCACGGCCACATCTTTTGACTTCATCGTGCCTAGCCACATTACATAAGATTCAAACTGGAATAAAATAACTCTTTGAAAAATTTTCTGGAGGGGGCACTAAAAGCTAGGGTAGAACCTTGAATGTTTTATTCTTGATTGTATTCCTAATTGTATTTTATATGCATGGCATAAAGGGAACTGAATAAATGTTTGTTGAATAAGTGAGCAAATGAAGAAGTGAACAAATTGACAAATGCATGAATGAATATAATTGGAGTACATTACCCATATATCTGCATAAATATGTCTTCAACTAATACTTAATCAAGGTCTCCATGTTGGGAGCTTATGTTCTAGAGGCAGTCACTATTCTTCCTAGGATTTGGCCTCAAGATCACTCACTTCCTTAGAGGCCAAAACTGTCCTGCTCTTGGCCCATGAGATACAACATCTGGCAGCACGATGCCTCCCCTACATTGGGAGCAATTTCAGGCCTTAGCTAGGTCCACCAGGATTTCTAGAGGCTTCAGATTACTCTATATTATGGTAACAGTTCTACTACTATAATCGAGAACCTCCCTGGGACTTCTAGGGTTTACTTTGCTATTTCCTGTGTGCCCATGAGCATCATCTTTACTTTACAGATCTGATCCCTTCATAAGACCATCTAGGACTGTGGCCTTCCCAATTCACCCACTAAACCTTTACCCGTGGTGCTTTTTCCTGGAGGAAAATTTTATTTATATATCCCTGTGACCAGACAATCTTATTCAACGGACTCCAAATCATTTCTTTCTAATGGATAGTCTCCAAAGCAAGGTGTATCTTTCCTCTGCTAACCCAGAGTTCAGAACCCAAATAGAGTACAAATAGTGCACACTTCTTCTTAGTAGGCATTGCTCTCTTCAGCAGTACTTGAGCAGTACAGTTATAACATCACCCAGTGCACTATCTTTCATAGAGACTCTGGTTTTCTTCCTCGCTGTTTCCTTTCATCCGTAACCTCTATGCTAGGGTCAGCTAAATCTCCCCCTCCAAAAACAAAGATCTTTTCTAAAATAACCTCCAAACAATGTTTTAGGTGAAGATCCACTGAAAATCCATTGCTGACAGGAAACAGATGACTGGAAGTCTCTTCTGGTTAGAAGGTCCTATCTAGTATCCTCCTCACATTTCCATTCTGTCTGGCCTTTCTTAAATCTGAACAAGAAGTGGTTACAGTGATTCCCTGTGACTTTATTGTCAACCCTCAAGGTTTTTGCAGCTCTGTTATTCGTGACAATGAACTGAATTGCAGCAGCCTCTCCTCATGTAAGCCATAGTATAGGATATTTAGAGCCTGGGATTTTTGACACCATAGAAAACTCCAATAACTAAGTTAAAGAGAAATGGACCAAAATAACTGACCTTGGAGATGGCAAGTCCCTGAACAATGCCTGTGACTCAGTGACTCAAACTTGCTGTTGTCCTTCAATGAGCTCAGGTACTGTTCTGGCCAGGGGAGGGAGGAGAGATGGAAAGTTTGGCCTTAGGTGCAACACAGCAGAGGAAAGAGCACTCAGTCCATGAGATGTGGGTCTCACTCATGTTTGTTTTGTTATCTTCAGATCTCTTTAGTAACAACATCTGGCACTTCCCAGTGAATTTCTGGATGTTGGGTATAATCATGGCTAACAACATTGTTTTCTAGAACAGGTCAGAACTCAGTCCCCAGTAACATCCTCTTTAAAGTACTTCTGTGTAGTCCTCTCTATCTCTTCCTGTATATGTAAATGTAAACTTTAAATGGTTGGTTTTCCTTTTCCACGTGGTTTACTTCAAGTGATATTTTCTCTTTCTGAACACCTGAGACTATGTTTTCTTCCTGATGACTGCTCCCTACCTTAGGGTACATATTTCTGTTATTTTTCTCATATTCTGATCTCCACTTAGACTTGAGAAGAACTCCAGACCAAAAACCATCAAGTGAGAGTTTCAGAGGCCTTTGAATTTGTGAGCATACTAATCCTTCTTCTCAAACAACTTCCCCACCCAGCTTCACCTGGCTATTCATACTTTAGCTTACACATTACTTCCTCAAGAAAGCCTTTCATGTCCTTAAGATGTCAGAAATCCTATATTGCTTCCATCTTTATATCCTTTATCATACAACATAACTAACTTTTACTGTCTTTCCGCAAGATTGTAAGCGTTCTGACAACAGGTACCAATTTTTCTTGCTTAGATTCAAATTTCTAGAACCAAGTGCTGTCTTGCATATAACCAGCACTCAGATAATACTAGTAGAATGTGTATGTGTATGGATGGCTAGAAAGGTCTCAGATAATTTGTCTATTCAGTTGGCAGAGTTGTCTAATTTGTTAAAAGTGGTAGAAACAGACATTTGGTATTGTGCAAACTATTGTTAAAGAAAAACAAGCATTGGGGCTGGCCCCGTGGCCGAGTGGTTAAGTTCGCGCGCTCCGCTGCAGGCGGCCCAGTGTTTCGTTGGTTCGAATCCTGGGCGCGGACATGGCACTGCTCATCAAGCCACGCTGAGGCAGCGTCCCACATGCCACAACTAGAAGAACCCACAACGAAGAATACACAACTATGTACCGGGGGGCTTTGGGGAGAAAAAGGAAAAAATAAAAAATCTTTAAAAAAAAAAAAAAAAAAAGAAAAACAAGCATTACTTGCTAGTGATTAAAAAGATCTACATAGCCAACTGAATATTTGTGTGTGTGTTTTTAATTATCAGTAAATGTGCATTTTTGCAGGGAAAATTTGAAACTGAATTGAAGTATGAAATGACAGTTAATGGAAAAATCGCAGTGCTTTATTTGAAAAAGAACAAGTAAGTGTCTTTACTTCTGATTTTATCCTCATCAACAGCAAGTTAGCATGTGGAAAGTGGGCTAACTGAGTATGTTACTACTTGTGGCTCTCACAAACCTTGGTTAATCAGCTTTTGCTCTCAAGTGACCCATGGGGTTGAGCTAAAATCTGTTTTCTACTGACGTAGTAGAAACACATGGGATAAAACAACAGTTTACTAGTGTTTGGATACTTCTAGGAATAAAACACAATGATTGAGGTGCACGCAGATGTACATTTTATCAAATTCTATGAAATAGCAGGTAGATTTTTAAATCTTCCCCCACATTGTTGTATTTTATTATTCTAACACTGAAAGATTAGATTTTAAAACAATTTGCAACTATGCCCATCAGATAAAAACCAGACATATATAGGTTAAATAAACCCTAGAACCAAAGAACAGGGCAGTGGTAAAAGCAGAATTGGGTTCTCCTGATTCAACACCACTGCTTTTTACCCAGCTATCCACTAACCTGTCCATTTTTCTCATACGTTACACTGTCCTCTTATTCCTTCATTCTCTTTGTTCAGCTCGTCTAAATTCAACATTTCTTTTCAGATTTCACTGCCTCAGCTCTCTCAGGTCTTGATCATCCCATATCTAGACTACTTCAAAAGCAGTTTGTCCTAAGTCCGTGCTTTCAAGCTCTTTCAATCCCTGAATCATTCTATACCGGACAGTAGGATTTGTTTCACTCAAATAGACTATCACCTTTGTGAAAATTCACAATTAGCTGGAGTGTGGAAACAGTGTGCCTTAGTGGAAATCGTAAAGGCTTTGGATTCAGGCAGACCAAGATATGATTCTTTACCACTTGAACTATTTAATCTCATGTGAAAAAATAAGGAGAGTAATATTTACCTTGTAGGATTGTTGAAAGGATTAAATTAAATGATTCATGTTACATGTCTAACCCAGGCCAAAATAGAGATGGCATTTAATACATATTAGCGATTTCCTTTCTCGTTGCCCTGCCTCTTTTAAAAGCATACTCAGATTCCTATATTTCTAGTAGGTAATTGAAAGAATTTTAAGAGCTCAGTGAAAATGCTGAAGGACCTAACTACCAAATGCAAGTCAATTGCATTTGACTGCTATGGTTGTTAACAGTCACTGGTAACTGAAAAGTACTAGGTGCAAATGCAGTTACCCTAAACTGGTGAGGAGCATTGCTCTTTCAAGTCATTTTTATCAACTTTGACCTTCTCAGTTCCATTTCTTCCTCAAATCTCTCCTTAGACGAGTATGAAAGCCTGATGACAAAGCAGACATTGTTCCACGCTACTCAAGAATGTCCCTGCCCCTCCCAGTGTTTCCATTTTAAACATCCGTTTCACGCTTGGACTTGTCTTGAGAGGTTAGCAGGAGGCGCTCAGGAGTTAAAACTTTTCTGCATCCCCAGTGCAAGCTCTCCCTTTGATCACTGGACTTTGCCATTAGCATGAATAACCATGATATTTTTTTTCCCCAGGGATCTCCTTGCACCAGGCTACACTGAAACACATTATAATTCCACTGGAAAGGAGGTCACCACAAGCCCACAGATCATGGTAAAACAGAGTATCCTAGACTCGTTAATTAAGGGGTGACTCACGCACCCAAACGCCGTGTCATTGCCAGACAAATAGTGAAAGTAAAAGAGCATTTTTGGCATTGGCACTTTTTTCAGCCAGAGTAATTTCTTAATTGATCCTCCAACATTCTTGCAATTTGACGAGAACAAAGGCTTTTCTTGGCAACTGTGGTCACACTTTCCAGGCTTTAAGGGCTCCCTATAGGAGAGTGGTTAGAAAGAGCTTTTTAGTTTCATAAGAAAAGTGAAGAATTAAATAGTCTTAGTCATTGCTTATCAATTCTTATGTAGTCTCTCAAACTCAAGACTATTTCGTCAATGGTAGAATTGTAGAATGCGATGTTTCCCTTAAGTAATTTCCATTCAAGTTTTATTCAGAGAAGGTGACAGTGTGAAGTAGCACGAGAGGTATTTTCTCTTTGCCGTCTTTTCTGAGCTCTATTTTCTATTGGAAGGCCTTTCTTTCACGACACAGAGATTTACATGGGCCAATACCTCATCTGTCCCAAAGTAGAAAACTGCGCTTGACTGAAGTACATCCACATGGAAAAGCATTAGGATTGAGCATTTTGCTCCAAGTGGAGGCAGGGATGTTGTACTAATGCAGTTGGTCTGGTGGAACTCTTTGGATAAATCAAACAATAACAACACACTCTGAATAACCCATTCATTGGAAAGAGCTTGTAGATGGTAGAAAAAAATTAATAAGCAGTCAGTCAAGGGAAAGAATGCATGTCTGATGTTTTGGGGGCTCAAGTTTTAAACTTACACATGTAAGCATGTTTCTTCCACACTGTTTTCACCCCTGTTCTCCTTCTGCAACACCAACATTTGCACCAACATTTAGCTGACACTCTTTAAGCCTTTGGGATCATTAACCAGATATTGAAGATTTTAACCCTAAAAAGCTTCTTTAAAATTCTTTTTTTTACATCTCCAAGTTGACTGTTATTCAACATAAAATCATTTAAAAACATTATAGATCCTGTTTCAAGATTTCAAATTCAAATTTAGCAGTGAGTCCAAGAAACATACATACTTTCCTTTACAAAACCCCTTTACCCTTTTCTTTAGGATGACTGTTATTACCAAGGACGCATCATGAGTGAAAAAGTTTCTGATGCTAGCATCAGCACGTGTAGGGGTCTAAGGTAAGACTCGATGAATGGTTTGGATATACCTATAATGATGGGGTATGTGTGTGCGTTTTAATAAACCTGAAGAATCTCAAATATAATTAATTGTACTATAGTAGAATACGAATCCTAAGGGCTCAAAATTTTTGAAATTTGAAGGAAACATGGCTTCTCTTCATAGTGGTTGATAAATTGCACATGTGAATTCCTTGAAGAATTATTTTCTTTGGTTCGCTTACTTTCAAACTATAGGTTTTTGAGTCCCAATTTTAGGGCAAGGATCTTTAGGGACTGGAAGCTCCCCTCCACCTTCTTTCTCCACTCTAAACTCCCTCTCTAGCTTGTCTTATCCTTGCCTATGACATCCCTTCCTTTCTGTTTGTTAATGACTACCCATGCATCTCTCTACAGTAAAATATCTCTTCTGATGCCCAGACTTGATTGTCTAATTTTCTCTTGCATGTCTCCATATCTCTTCTGTATCTGGATATCTTAATGAAATCTCTGTTTTTATATGCCCCACATCAAACTAATGATATTCTCTCAAATTTATTGTTTTTTTGGCACTCCCTATCTTAATAAATGATATAATCAACCAACCACTTGCCAAATCCAGAAACCTAGATTCCTTCATGACTTCTTGTCTCTCAATTACTCATTTTCAATCCATGATCAAGTTCTATTGCTCTTATGTTCTACATAACATTTCCTGAGATTATTCACTACGTTCTCTCTCTACTGCAACATCTTAGTCCAAACCATCCTAATACTTCATGCAGACCGTTTCAATAAACCCCCTGAGTTATCTTCTCACATCCATCCTTGCTGTCTTCTAATTCTATGTATACTTAATCCAGCCTCCCTATTATATGCTCTTGTTTTTTTCTTCCTAGCAATTATCTGTTGTGATTGTTTATTATGAATATGTTATACAATTTTATATATTTGTGAATCAAATGTGATTATTTGATCCAAATCCATCTTCCCCATTTTAATACAAGCTCCATGAGAGGAGAGATCATGATTCTTTTCTTTTTTACTGTCTGCCCTTAGTCCAAAGCCTAATGAATAATGGGTGCTCCCTAAATATTCATTTAATGAATCTCAGTTCAGAGCTGCAGCAGAGAGAATTGAGAAGAAATTGATAATATTCACTGATCATGTGCTTTACATATTATCTTCTTCAATCTTTACAACCATCCTATTAGATAGGTATTATTATTCCTATTTTATAGATGGAGAAACTGAGGCCAGGTTTATTTAACAATTTTAATAGTTTAATTATTTTAAATATTTTAAAATAATTTTCCCATGGTATTAGAGCTAATAGGTGAGAGACTCAGAATTTTAACCCTTATCTCTAAGACTCTGAAGTTTCTTTCATTTTCAGTCTACCTTCAGAGCATACCTGGCATGGAAATTGGAAGAACCCTGAATGGAGAGTCAGGAAACTTCCATTCTAGTGCCAACTCTGACATAGTTTAACTACATGATATTACAGTCCTCACTTCTCCCCAGTAGCTCCCATTTCCTCATAGAGAAAATAAATTCAGGTAATCCCTAAGAGTGTCTTCAGCTATAACGTTACACTATATTGCACCGCAGTGAGTGGCATGTTTCGGCATTGGTACCGTTTTGGAGTCTGTAGGTCTACAGAACTAAAATGCTGGAACATTTTTAAGCCTGAATCCTCATGTTTTTCAGGGGCTACTTCAGTCAGGGAGATCAAGGTTACTTCATTGAACCTTTAGGCCCCACAAATCAGGATGAACAGGAGCATGCACTCTTCAAGCATGATCCCCACGAAAAGAAAGCTAATAGTACCTGTGAGATGGATGACATATTGTGGGCACGTGGATCTCGGCAGAATATGGCCCCACCTGCACGCCGGCTGGTTGTATTCATATCTTTACTTTTTATTTGCAATGCTCTCATGTATCCTACTGTGGTTGCCCTGGATTCGTCTTTGCAGCCGCGGTTGACTGAAGCTTTATACTAACTGTTGAAATTAGTAGGCTATCAAGTCACTAAAACCTTGTTGTACATTGATGATTGTTTAATAAGTACTTATAGATCAACTATTATCAACAGCAATGTGTAAAGTTAAAAAAAGAAGTAGAAGATATAATACTTGCTCTCTAGGAGCTGGCAACTTTCACAGTACTATAACATATGACAAAGGTATTATTATTATTTTGAGATAAAATATTCTGCTGTCATGATGAATAAACTCATTCAAGAAATCTTTCTTAGGGGCCAGCCTGGTGGCGCAGCAGTAAAGTTCACATGTTCCACTTCGGTGGCCTGGTGTTGGTGGATTCAAATCCCAGGTGCGGACCTCTGCACCACTTGTCAAGCCATGCTGTTGCAGGTGTCCCACATAAAATAGAGGAAGATGGGCGTGGATCTTAGCTCAGGGCCAGTCTTCCTCAGAAAAAAGAGGAGGATTGGCCACAGATGTCAGCTCAGGGCTAATCTTTCTAGAAAAAAAAAAATCTTAAAATCTTAAAATCTTGCCAAAAGTATTGGAAATGTAGCAGTGAGCAAAAAATGTATAGGATATGCCCATGGAAACTTGGGATATTCTTTCATATATGGAATTTGACTTCCAGTCGCAGAAGAAAAACGAATATGGCTTGTGCTGAAACTGTAAAGTGTATATGAAAATATCTTTGTCATTATTACTCCCATTTCCTTCAGAATCCACTTCATATCAAATCATCTCTTCTAAATGTTCTCAGAATCCGCAAGCGCTGGGCAGAATTGATCTGAATGAAATCTCTGGTGTGTTCAATTTGTTGTGGGTTTAAATTCTACCAGTGCTATGTTTTCTAAGAACCCAGAAGAACCACTTAGCTATATGTCCCTGTGGGTGTTGACCTCCTGGTTTAGCTTGGTACAGGCCTCTTGTTCCTGTCTCAACTCCTTGGCAGCCATGTGTGAATAGCCTCGCTTTCATGACATCCCGTTGTTTTGGTTTTCCTCCTACCTCGCTAGTGCTCCTTCTCAGTTCCTCTCACTCTTATCCCTGCCCTGGTTGACCACTAAGTCTTAGAGGCCTTCATATAGCTCAATACTGGGTGCCATTATCTACACATTCTTCCTAGGCAACCTCACCCTGTGCCTTACGTAAATAGGAACCGTGCACTAATTACTATCCAATGTAATCTCCAGCCTTGGCCTCCCCACCAAAGGCCAGACTGTTATGACAACTACCTACTTCATGAATCCATTCACTGTCTAATATCACAAAGTTAACGTGGCCAAAATAGAACCACTGATTTCCAGACCCCAAACAAAACCTGCTTCTCCCTCAGTCTCTCCCATCTGAGTTAACAGTACCACCATTCCTCATTTGCTCAGACCCAAATCTAGAAATTATCCTTGATTCCACTTTCCTGCATTCCTCCTCATATGGTACTGGTCAGCAAGTGCCTCCACACATGCCAGACCACACAGTACCATCCATCTCACAATAATTATCACAGCAGCCTCTACCTGACTTGACTTTTCCACTCTCATTCCTGTCCCTGCCTCAGTAGAATCTGCTCTCCATACAACATGTGGAATGATTCTTTTATTGTAAATCACATCATATCATTTTTCTGTTTAATACTGTCTAATGCCTTCTCACTACGTTTAATACAAAATCTAAAATATTGACCATGGGTTACAAATCTCTGTATGATTGGCCCCCATCTACTTCTCTAATATCCTCCTATCTTCCACTCCTCACTTACTGATGACTTACGCTATTATGTTCTGACAAACAGAAACTTTTTTCTGTGCTTTAAACATGCCAATATCAATTCACCTGAGAATCTTTTTGCTCATTTTTTCTTTGCTAGAATTATCTTCCAATTTATTTCCCTTGCCTGGCTTCTCATTTTCATTAATATGTCTGCTTCAGGGCCAAACTCTTTAGCACTTTCCCTAACCATCTATTCTGAAATAACTACCTTGTCACTCAATATCACACCTCTCCATTTAACCCTCTGCATAGCACTAATTACCGCCTGATGTATCTATGTTTGGTTGTCTCTCGTGAGCTCCTTAAGCACATGGATCATGTCTATTTTACTGCTGTACCCAGGTACCCAGAGCACTGCTGGTATAGATTAAGTGCTAGTAAAGGTGTTGCTCTTGTGGAGGGTGAGAGGTAATTACACATCTCATTAGATGACATCTGAAAGTCCACCTTCAGTAATTTGCTCCTGTTAGTGGAAGCTTATTCACCTGTCAAAAGACAAGCACTTCCAAAAATACAACATCATAAACTCTGGTGGCTTATTATTTAGTACAAATAATGTGTCTGCTATTTTTCAATGGGCCAATCCACGATGAAATGTGAAGTGTTTTTGATTTTGTTTGGAAACAAAGGAACAGAAAATAGGAAGCTTGGAATGTGGGAAAGAGATCCAGCTCTGCCTGAGGAGAAGAGAGCAGACAAGGTGCCACGGTGGCTCTGGTTGTTGTGCCATTTGTAAAGGGGGATATTCGCTGGGATAGGAACAAAAGGTTACTTAAAAAACACTGGAACAGAGCTGAAGGGAGTTTCTCTGTTTCATGGCAGGCTAGTGAGGAAAGGGCACTGCTCCAGAAATGTGAAGACTTCAGTTTTAGTTGCAGCATTTCTGTTAATTAGTTGTGCAATTATTTAAACTCTTCAGTAATTTGAAGTAGTCACACTAGAATATTACAGATGACTCCTCCAGCTCTAACATTCTGAATCTTGTCTACAGATAATCCTGGCTGATTAGTCGGAGTTAAAATGGTAATATTGTTTTCTTTTATTTCCAGATATCAACCAATCTCTTATAAAATCACAAGTTTCACATGAAGGATGCCTCTTGCAGAGAAAGATGCTGTCTTAGTAATTTTGCTTTTTATATTTGTTACAGAAATTGAAAGACCAGAAGGCTTGGGAACGTAAGAAATATATAGAATATTATTTGGTCGTGGATAATGGTGAGGTAATTATATCAGACAAATGTGTCTTTTAAAATCCCTTCTACCTAAATTCATTAATTATGTAAGATATTAAAAATATGGTTCAGTTTTGAAAAATCATGAATACGAGAAATTTTTTTAAACAAGTTTTTCTGAACCTAGGAAATCTGACATATAATTAGACTGAGATGATTTCTCCTTTCCAGGAATGTGCACCTGATATGATATGCACAAACAAAATTTTTGGCACTATAACACTCCTTTCTTATTGTCTTAAGAGCTCTAAATCTAGTTTACAACTAAATTCCTTTGTCATTTTTCTTCTATTAAGTAGTTAAATCATTGGAAAATTAGAACTTATGATCATTGGGAAGTGGTAAATAAAAAAATCTAATGAATGGAATCTTCTGAAAAAGGCAACTCTTTTTGGTAATGTTCATTGTTTATCTTCTTTTATAAGAATGCATTTTTATATATTGGGTGTTCCAAGCCTGAGGTCCGTATATATAATCTCAAAAGGAAAACTTTTGCACTTTGATAATATGAGTAAATTAATTAGTTCAGGCCCTAAAGCTATGGCCTCCCTTATTATACTAAGTTCACTTATTGTTCATATATTTTTTTAATGAATAAGCTACTCCTTGCATTGATTCTGTACGGCTTAGGAAACCATGGTATTTAACTGAAAATACATGTGGAATGACTCCTTAGGGCTTTACATAGAGCAAGTACTTCAGGGGACAAAACCTTGTCTCTACTCCCACGTTGCTTTAATTCAGCTAAAGAAATAAGGAAGCAATTTTTTTCTAACTTTTAAGTGTTAACTTTTATAACCGATTCTTAATTATAACCACTGATACACAATATAAACTGAGGTTACCTTTTTTACCTTCCAGTTATACTCATTTCTGGTAATGCTCATATTTTGTCTCGGTTGTTTTTTAGTTTAAAAAGTACAATCAAGATCCAGAGGAAATAAGGAAGAGGGTGTTTGAGATGGCCAACTACATCAACATGGTATGAGACATTTTGTTAAATGTAGTTTTAAGCACTTGCTATGGGGTGTCCTTGGGTGTTTCTATGAATGCTCACGAAGCAGGGAAGGGGGGTCAGTGCTCCTGAGACTAGTGTTGCTGACCGGTTCTTGAAAGGTGACCACGGCTTTTGCCATTTAATTGAATATTAACATTACATGATAAAGACTTTTCTCACTTACTTGCCACACTGTTTTCAGGTCTGTGAAGATATAAAAAGTGGTTTTGTTTGAATGGTTTTTGTTTTCCTAAAGTCCAGTAAGGAAATACCGAAAAAGAAAATACCAGTGGAAAGCCAATCGAGGAAGAAAACTGAAAAAAAAAAAGAACAAAATCCTCACACAAAATAAGCTAAGTTCTGGCACAATAACATCTTTCATATACATTATCTCATTTCATCTTCAAAACAGCCCTAAGATATTAGTAAGCCTAATTTGTAGTTAAGGAATTAGATTCTGAGAAGTGAGTTAACTTGCTTAAGATCACAAAGTTATCAAATGGTGAAGATAAGATTTAAACTTAGGTCTGTCAGATTTCAAAGTCCATTTTGATGGTACAACTGTTGGATTTATTCTTTGAACATGATTTTATCATCTAATTTCCAAAATCTTTTCTAAAAATGATTTCTTTATTCCTCCTAATTAAATCGTAATTGTTAGTGTCTTGGTACATAGTTAGGATACTTAGCTGAAATGGGTGAGTCACTTTGTGGTGTCCTGCAAATCCTACAGGATAGAAAGAAAATGAGGGTGGATTCCATGACCAAGGTCATAGCTTGTCTTCTCATCACAAAGATCACACCACTCCTCTTCAGGAATCCCAAGAACTGGCCATATTTATTGAGCATCTACTTCGTGCCAAGTGCTTTTCTAGATTGCAGAAATGAAGAGGGAAATCAAACTGGGAAATATTTCTTACTTCAAGAAGTTATCCTTTCCTTCGAGGAGTTTACGTTCTTATTCAGAGAGCCAAATATAAGCAAATCAAATAAATATGTAAGATGGTGATAAATGCTATAAAGAAAAATAAAGCAGGGTAAAAAAGTTTTAAAACAGAGAGAGAGAGGTTCATCTTGGATGCTATGATAAATAGGGAAGACCTCTCCAACAGGATGACATTTGAGCAGAGACTTGAAGGAAGGGAAAGAAGTGTCTGACTCTAGGGGAGGGTATGAAGGCAGAGCAAAGGACCTGAGGGCAGAACCTAGACTGTCATGTTTGAGGAACACTGAGGAGACTATTGTACCTGGAATGTAGGAAGTCAGGGCAAGGATGGGAGGAGATGACATCTCACAGGGAGCAGTGGCTGGAACCTGAAGGCCCTCGTGGGCCTGCGTTAGGACTTTGTTATTCTTCATGAGTGAGGAAGACAATGGAGAACCTGAACTGAGGGGTGACGTGTTCAAATGTGTATTCTTAAGAGATTATCTTGGCCATTATGTTGAAAATAAACTGGAGGAAAGCACGGGCAGAAACAAGATGAGATAGGGAAATTGCACCATAAATCAGGGCAAGAAATGGTGATGGCTTGGAAAAGCAGTGATAGTACATCTATTGAGAATAGCTGATCTTTGGAGAGAGTCAACAGTTTACGAGGTGAGTGGGAGAAGAAAAGTATAAGAAAACGAGAAGAGTAGGGTAACATCAAGAGTTTCGACCTGAGCAACTTCAAGAACGGGGAGTAGGGGCTGGCCTGGTGGCATAGTGGTTAAGTTTGTGCACTCTGCTTCTGCTGCCCAGGGTTCACAGGTTCGGATCCCAGGCACAGACCTGCACACCGCTCATCAAGTCATGCTGAGGTGGCGTCCCACATACAAAATAAAGATGGGCACAGACATTAGCCCAGTGACAATCTTCCTCAAGCAAAAAGAGGAGGACTGGCAATGGATGTTACCTCAGGGCCAATCTTCCTTACCAAAAAGAAAAAAGAAGAAGAAGAATGGTGAACAATGATGGGGGATGGTGACTCAGAGGAAAGTTCAGAATCTCCTGTTTTGATATATTAACTTTGACATATCTTTTTATATAAAGATTCCCAGGTAGAAATGCTGGATATACAAGATTGGAGTTCAGGAGCAAGGTCTATTAATCTAGGTCTTCAGTACATATAGATGGCAGAAGACATGACTCAGCAAACTGTAGCCTGTGGGCCAACTCTGGCTTGCTGCCTTTCTGTACAATAAAGTTTTATTGAAGCACAGGCCCTACCATTTGTTTACACATTGCCTATGACTGCTTTCCTGCCACAATGCCAGAGGTAGTGAGTAGTTGCAACCAAGACCACAGGGCTTCAAACCCTAAAATATTTTCTATCTGGATATTTACAGAAAAGTTTGGCAACCCTGGCGTACGATCACAATGGGAGTGGGTGTAGATAAGCAGAGAAGAGATCCAAGAACAGATCCTTGAAGTACTTCTTTGAGGAGAGGTCAGACTGGAGGAGAAACTGACAAAGAGACCAAGAAGGAGTAGACAGTGAGGGAGGAAGAAAACCAGGAGAGACTCTTGTTCTAGAAGCTACTTGAAACAAAAATCTATCAAGGGAAAGAATGATCAATGATGTTAAATGCTTTTGAGCCCTGGGAATTGGCCATTGGATTTAACAAGGCAGAAGTTGTTGAACATGTGGATGAAGCCAGTTTCTGTGGAGTGTAGGAGTGAAAGCATGATTAGAGTGAGTCCAAGAGAAAATGAGAGAAGTGGAGTTGGAGACGGCTAATTCAGAAAATTCCTTCCAGACGTGTTTCTATAAATGGGAGCAGGGAAATGGGGCATAATTGGAGGGGGAAGGGTCATAAACAGAAATTCATCACTCACCATAGTGGGTCATCCTTTTTATTCTGATGAGAACAATTCCATAGAAGGGTAAGCATTGACAATGCAAAGAATATGGAAGAATTGCTGGAATACTCTCCTTGATCTGGGGAGAAATGGGAGGTCTAGGGCGTAAGTGGAGAAGTTGGCCTTCAGCCCACAGACCATTCATTCGTATAGTAATGAAGGGGAGCTCAGGGTTTGAACAGGTGTAGCCCATTGGGTAGGCTGGTGGTGGGAGCTCATGGAAGTTCTCTTCTTATTGCCTCTATATTCCTGGTGAATTTGGTAGGAGGGACAACTGCTCAAAGTGAGAATTTAAATGAAAGTGTCAGAATTTCTAAAAAAGAAAAGTGAGTGTGAAAAAAATGTGCAGAAGGCTATGAGGGTGAATGGATTTTGGAAATGCAGCAGGTGTGCTGGAGAGTTGTGAAGACCACTTGAGGTTAGCAATCACGGCTTCAAAGTGCAAGCCCTCAGCATGGTGTTCTTTCCCCGTCCGTCTTCCAGGGAGTGGTGCAGGAGAGACAGAGTGGGGCAGTTAGTATTATCAGGATTGGAGTTTTGTCAGGTGAGTAAAATAAAGCAAGAAAGCAGTAAGGAAGCTGAGGGAATTATCAAGGGGAGGATTTTAGTCTGGTTAGATTTTACTTCTCTTTTGATCATAACTGCATTCCTCAATGCTTTTATTATTTTCCAAACTACTTTCAACAAAAAAATTTCTTCAGGTTTCTCAATAGACAGTTGCCCCATGAGAAAGCCTGTCACTGTACAGTTTTTTCCCCAGGTTTATTGGGATATAATTAGCATATAACATTGTATAAGTTTACAGTGTTCAATGTGTCGATTTGATACACTTATATATTGCAAAATGGTTACCACCATAGGTTAACTAACACTTTCGACCTGTCACATAATTACCATTTCTCTTTTGTGGTGAGAACACTTAAGATCTACTCTCTTAGCAATTTTCAAGTATATAATACAGTGTTATTAATTATAATCACCATGCTGTACATTAGGTCCCAGAACTTATTCATCTTATAGCTGGAAATGTGTACTCTTTGACCAATACTGTGCAGTTTTATAAACTATAGTAGCAACTTAACCTTTTATCTTTAAAGGAAGTGTATTGTCTCATAAACTTAACACGTTATTTCTAAAGGTGATCTTGTGTGCACTGTAGATTATTTGGTTCAGTCCAGGTTTTAGAATTAGAGGAACACTTAGTTTATTGTGACTTCCAGGTGCAGAACTTGTTCGTGTAGCATGTTCCTTTCCTAGTGTCCAAACCAGCACTGAGTCAACCTGGTTAATTCTGAAATATTATGACTCTGAGAATGCTACAAAGCATTGAGTAAATACACTTGAAGTAAAGTTGTAGTAATGAACTACTAACAGAAAATTAGATTTCTTGAGCTTGCGAGCAGAAAAAGTTTGTTTCAATAGGATCTTTGCTCCAAAAAAAGGAGTTCACAGACCTGAAATATCTGAGGCTGTCTGCCTTGCCTAAGAATGAAGATGCTAGCCTATGCAAATAGGGATGGTAACTTCCATTTCACAAGTATGTTTGGAAAGAAGGTTTTTACAGTGCTATTATAAATAAGTGTGAAAATCTAAAGTATCTGAAAATGATAAAAGATAATATCACCATTATGAATTGTCACTTTGCCATTTATTCTCTTTGGGCAGCTTTATAGAAAGCTCAATACTCACGTGGCCTTAGTTGGGATAGAAATCTGGAATGATGAGGATAAGATAAAGATAACCCCAAATGCAAGCTCTACCTTGGAAAATTTTTCTAACTGGAGGGGGAGTGTCCTCCCAAGGAGAAAGCATCATGATGTTGCTCAGTTAATCACGTATGTACAGATTTTCTCCTTTGTATGTTGAGTGGTTTTTAACATAGAAACTTTTCAGTCTTGGCAAAACAAGTGGTATTTTGGGGTATAGGGTAAGAGGAAGTGGTTTATACATAGGGAGTTAAAAGTTTAAAAAGTACTCATTTGGATCTTATGTTGAATATGCTCTTACTTTTGATTCAAGTTTTTCTTTTTTTTTAAAGAGAAGCTAATAATTAGCAGTGATGCATAAGAAGTTTGTCTGTTTTGATTGAGTATACAGGAAGGAAAGACAGGTTTAGATAATGGCAAGAGGAATTTAGATTCAATATTTTAAAAGAACTAATTAGCTTTAAGGGCTAGTCAGGACAAAACTCAAGGATGGAAGGAAAATGGATTACTATATTCTAATCTCATACCTCTACCACGCTGCTGACATGACTAATTAAAAAGAAAAAACCGTGGGAAATAAATCTAAGCACTGTACATTCCACAAGACTGCTGAGCATATACCCCAAAGGAATCAGGAGAATTCTGCCAGATAGTTTGCAGCTGGAATCAGATGGAAGGAAGCAGCTACTTGAGTTTCACTCAATAAGTGGACTACGTCCTGCCAGAATTAATTAATACTCGGTGCTGGTTGTCCATTACTGCAGAACACATCAGCCAACAACTTACTGGCTTAAAATAAGTCTCCTTCACTTATATGTCTGGTGCCTTGCCTGGTTTGACTAGAGCAGAGGGTCTGGTTGGTCATCTCTCTGTATATACAGCTTTTCATGCAGCTAACATGGACTTCCTCCAACATGGCAGTCTCAGGGTTTTGGACATCTTACAAGATGACTAGCTTTCCCCAGAAAAGCATTCTAAAAAGCTCAGGAGAAAGCTTCAAGGCTTGTTATGACCCAACCTCCAAAATCACAGTGTCACTTCTGATATATTCTGTTGCTCAAGAGCAAGTCATAGATCTATCCAGATTCAAGGGAAGGCACTACACAGGATGTGAATATCGCAAGGCTCGTTGGAGGTTATCTTTGAACAGTAGCAGCCAAGGTTCCTTAATTTGGAAAGGTGAGTTCCAGACTCAAGGGCCCACCACAGAACAGAGCTCATTTTTTGGAGAGATTTAGTGATTTTCCAAGGTCTCAAAGCTAGTAAGAAGTAAGGGAATTCAACTCTTACCAAACTGGCTCCAGAGCCATGAGCAAATTGCAGTGTATTCCCATATTGTGAAGTAAGAGGGTAGAGGCATAACAATCATAGACAAGATGACAGATGTATAGATAAAAAATTGCAATCCAATATCAAGAGTAGAGTTCCTGAACAGATCAGAATAAACGGGTACAAGCACTAAAAAGATCTGATGGAAGGAAATAATTGTGCTTTCACTTGTAAACTGAAAGTCTTACCATTTACCTGACAAACATGGACAAAAGATCCCTATACATAGACACACCAAGGTAGGAAACTTTGAGTCCAAATATTCTCTCTCTGCTAAGAAAAGGAACCAAAAAAGACAGCTCCACGGGGAGGGGGGAGATTGTATTCTTTATAAATGAGCTAGTATTCAGTATTGAACCCACGCAAATGTAGACTTGGGTATAATTTTACAATGCATGTTTAAAGGAGAATATAAATGCCATACATTTTTAAAATATCACATATGATGCAAAATGTCATTTCAAGATAACAGGTATCTGAAAACTCCACAGGAAATGGAAAGTAGAAGGAAGTTCTTTAATTTCCTGATTTTGCACGACAAAATCAACACTCTCCATTCTTGATGATGATAAGTGGGAAAAAGATAGGTTCAACTTTTTATGTCAAAGCATCTACTAAGGAAGTTTTAAAAATGATGCCTACTTTGCAAATTTCTAGAGACAAACCAGGGCCAGGATATTGAACAGATAGCAGAAGAATAATAAAGAAAGTACATGGAATCATTACAAATTGAAAGAATGACAAAATGAAACAGAACTCAAAAAAGGAAATTAAAATTGCTAAAGACCAAACATATCATCTATGTACATAAATGCAAGTGGGTCGAATCCCTTTTCAAGTAGGACAACTCCTTCAATAATATAAATGCCTTAATAACACACATACTCTCAGAATGGGCCCAAACTCCAGATACTACAATAACTAAAGCCGTGCTAAGGGAAAACAAAAGTAAATGGATATAAAAATATATGAGGAAAATATTAATTAAAACAAAGCCTATGTGACAATACTAATATCAAAATAAGTATATATATGACAAAAATATTTATTAGGACAAAATCATTCCCCTTTATTGTCTGACAAGGAATGAATTCCACAATAAAAAGTATAATAACTACGAATGAGAGATAAAATATTACAAGTGATTACATCCAGGTGCTCAGATTTAGGTGATATGACAATCACTGTATAAAAAAACAATGGCTTTATGCAAATTCAAAAATTGAAGAAAATCTTTAAGAGTGATGATTCACACTGTGAGTTTCTCTGTTAATCATTTAGATTCTGGGTGAATTGTCTATAGAAGATGTAGGTTAGAATCATAGTTGTTATGTCAATTTATTTCTTTCTTGCAGGGCAACAGAACTTTCTGGAACAACTGTGGGCCTTGCTTTCATGTCTACAATGTGCTCTCCATATCATTCTGTTGGCATTGTTCAGGTTTGTTTGAAGATAAACAATTCGTTCTATAGTTCGTCTGTCAAATGCTGTTTTTTCCCTATCTGTTGAGAAGATCATGTAGTTTTTCTCCTTTAGTCTGTCGGCATGGTAATAACATTGACTGAATTTCAAATGTTGAATCAGTCTTGTATATCCAGTAGAAACCCAGCATGGTCATAATGTATTACCTTTTTCATAGATTGCTAGATTCACCATGCTAGCATGTCTTGAGGATTTTTGCATCTGTATTCACGAGGATTATTAGCCTGCAGTTGTTTTTCCTATAAGGCGTTTTTCAGATTTTGTTATTAGGGCACATGTCAGGGTAAACTTGGCCACATAAAATGATGTGTGAGTGTATTGCAATAATTTCTATTATTGATATTTCAGTCGAATTCTGTTATGTGTGTGTGTGTGTTTGCTAGGGCAGCCATAACAAAATACCACAGGCTGTGTAGTTGAAACAAAAGAAATTTATTTTCTCACAGTTCTGGAGGCTGGAAACCCAAGATCAAAGTGTCTGTAGGTTTAGATTCTCCTGAGGACTCTCTCCTTGGTTTGAAGATGACTACCTTTTAAAAACAATTTTATTGAGGTCACAATGGTTTATAACATTATATAAATTTCAGGTGTACGTCATTATGTTTCGACTTCTGTAGACTGTATCATGTTCACCAACGAAAGTCTAGTTTTGTCACCATACACATGTGCCCTTTTACTCCCTTTGCCCTCCCCCTGCCCCCTTCCCCTTTGGTAACCACCAGTCTGTTCTCTGAATCTATGTGTTTGTTTGTTTATCTTCCACAAATGAGTGAAGTCATATGGTAATTGTCTTTCTCTGTCTGACTTATTTTGCTTAGCATAGTAAGGTTCGTCCTCAAGTTCCGTCCATGTTGTCGCCAATTGCACGATTTCATCTTTATTTATCGCTGAGTAGTATTCCATTGTATTCCACAGCTTTTTTATCCATTTATCCATTGATGGGCACATAGGGTGTTTCCAAGTCTTGGCTATTGTGAATAATGCTGCAATGAACATAGGGATGCATATATCTTTTTGAATTAGTGTTTTCATGTCCTTTGGATAAACACGCAGAAGCAGAATAGCTGGATCCTATGATAGTTCTACTTTTAATTTTTTAAGAAATCTCCATACTGTTTTCCAGGGTGGCTGCACCAGTTTACATTCACACCAGCAGTATATGAGGGTTTCCTTTTCTCCACATTCTCTCTAACACTTGTTATTTCTTGTCTTTTTAATAATAGCCATGCTAACAGATGTGAGGTGATATCTCACTGTAGTTTTGATGTACATTTCCCTAATAATTAGTGATGCTGAACATCTTTTTTGTGTGCCTGTTGGCCATTTGTGTATCTTCTTTGGAAAAATGTCTGTTCATACCCTCTGCCCATTTTTTGATTGGGTTGTTTGTTTCTTTGTTGTTGAGTTATATGAGTTCTTTATGTATTCTGTACATTAACCTCTTATCAGATATATGATTTGCAAAAATTTTCTCCCAGGTGGGTCGTCTTTTTGTTTTGTTTCCTTTGCCATGCAGAAGTTTTTTAGTCTGATGTAGTCCCATTTGCTTATTTTTTCTTTTGTTTCTCTTGCCTAAGGAGACATGGTATTCAGAAAGATACTCCTAAGAGCCCACTGTCTTTGTTTTCTTCTAGGATTTTTATGATTTCAGGTCTTACATTGAACTCTTTAATACATTTTAATTTTTGTGTATGATGTAAGATAATGGTCTACTTTCATTTTTTTGCACATAGCTGTCCAGTTTTCCCAGCGCTGTCTACTGAAGAGTTTTCCTGTCTCCATTGTATATTCTTGGCTCCTTTGTTGAAAATTAGCTGTCCACAAATGTGTAGGTTTATTTCCTGGATCTCCAATCTGTTCCATTGATCTTTGTGTCTGTTTTTCTGTCAGTACCATGCTGTTTTAGTTACAATAGCTTTTGAGTATATTTTGAAATCAGGGAGTGTGATACTTCCAGCTTTGTTCTTTTTTTTCTCAGGATTCCTTTGGTATTTGGGGTCTTTTGTGGTTCCATACAAATTTTAGGATACTTTGTTTTATTTCTGTGAAAACTGTTGCTGAAATTCTGATTGGAATGGCACTGAATTTGTAGACTGCTTTAAATAATATGGACATTGTAACTATGTTTATTCTTCCAATCCAAGAGCATGAAATATCTTTCCATTTCTTTACATCTTCTTTAATTTCTTTCAAAAAATGTCTTATAATTTGGGGCCAGCCCGGTGGCACAGCAGTTAAGTTCGCACGTTCCACTTTGGCAGCCCAGGGTGCGCCCGTTCAGATCCCAGGTGTGGATGTAGCACCGCTCATCAAGCCGTGCTGTGGCAGGCGTCCCACATATAAAATACAGGAAGATGGGCATGGATGTTAGCTCAGGGCTAATCTTCCTCAAAAAGAAAAAGAGAAAAAAATGTCTTATAGTTTTCAGGTACAATGTACCTGTACACTGAATTAAATTTATTCCTAGATATTTTATTCTTTTTGTTGCTATTGTAAATGGGATTGTATTCTAGATTTCTCTTTCTGCTTGCTTGCTGTTAGTGTATAGAAATGCAACTGATTTTTGAATGTTGATGTTGTACCCTGCAACTTTTATGCATTCATTAATTATTTCTAATAGTTTTTTGGTGGATTCTTTAGGATTTTCTATGTATGGAATTATGTCATCCACAAATAGTGACAGTTTCACTTCTTCCTTTCCAGTTTGGATCCCTTTTATTTCTTTTTCTTACATGATTGCTCTGCTTATGACTTCCAATACTATGTTGAATAAGAGTGGTGAGAGGGGGCATCCTAGTCTTGTTCCCATTCTTAGAGGGATAGCTTGCAATTTTTCACCATTGAGTATGATTTTGGCTGTGGATTTGTCATATATAGCCTTTATTATATATAGATACTTTTATTCTATATCCGTTTCATTCAGAGTTTTTATCATAAATCAGTGTTGAATCTTGTCAAAAGCTTTCTCTGCATCTACTGAGATGATCCTGTGATTTTTATTCTTCATTTTGTTAATGTAGTGTATCACATTGATTGATTTGCAGATGTTGAATCATCCCTGCATCCCTGGAATAAATCCCACTTGATTGTGATGTATGATCCTTTTAATGTATTGTTGTATTCAATTTGCTAATATTTTCTTGAAGACTTTTGCATCTATATTCATCAGCAATGTAGTAATTTTCCTTCTTTGTGTTGCCCTTTTCCGGTTTTGGTATTAGGCTGATGCCAGCCTTGTAAAACGAGTTGGGAAGCATTCTGTCCTCTTCAGCGTTTGGAAGAGTTTGAGAAGGATAGGTATTAAATACTTGAATATTTGGCAGAACTTACCAGAGAAGCCGTCTGCTCCTGGACTTTTGTTTTTGGGAGTCTTTTTGATTACTGTTCTAATCTTGTTACTTGTGAATGGTCTATTCAGAGTCTCTATTTCTTCTTGATTCAGTTTTGGGAGGTTGTATAATTCTAAGAATTTATTGATTTCTTCTAGGTTATCCAGTTTGTTGGCATATAGCTTTCCATAACATTCTCTTACAATCCTTCATATTTCTGCAGTATCTTTTGTAATTTCTCCTCCTTCATTTCTGATTTTATTTGAGCTTTCTTTTTTTTCTTATTTAGTCTAGCTAAAGATTTGTCAATTTTGTTTACCTTTTCAAAGAACCAGCTCTTAGTTTCATTGATCCTTTCTATTCTCTTTTAATCTCTATTTCATTTATTTCCACTCTGATTTTTATTATTTCTTTCCTTTTATTGACTTTGGGCTTCACTTGGTCTTCTTTTTCTAGTTCTTTTAGGTATAGTGTTGTATTGTTCATTTTAGATTTTTTGCTTTCTGAGGTAAGCATGTATTGCTATATACTTTCCTCTTAATACTGCTTTTGCTGCATCCTGTAAGTTTTCATATGTTGTGTTTTCATTTTCATTTGTCTGTAGGTAGTTTTCTATTTCTCCTTAGATTTTTTTCATTCTGCTAATAGTTTTTCAGTAGCATGTTGTTTAGTCTGCACATGTTTGTGACTTTTCTAGCTTTCTGCTTGTGGTTTATTTCTAGTTTCATACCATTGTAGACAGAAAATATGCTTCTGAGGATTTCAGTCTTCTTAAATTTATTGAGACTTGTTTTGTTTCCCAGCATATGGTCTGTCTTTGAGAAAGTCCCATGTGCACTTGAAAAGAATCCACATTCCAGTGCTTTTGGGTGGACTGTTCTATATATATCTATTAAATCCATCAGGTCCAGTGTTTTATTTAAGGTCAATGTTTCCTTGTTGACTCTGTCTAAATGATCTATCCACTGATGTTAGTGGAGTATTAAAGTTCCCTACTGTTATTTTATTTTTGTCAATTTCTCCCTTTAGGTCTATTAATAGTTGCTTTGGGCTTCTATGTTAGGTGCATATGTGTTATGCATAAGTGTTATGTCTTCTTTGTGGAATGTCCCTTTTACCATTATATAATCTCCATCTTTCTCTGTTATCTTTTTTGGTTTGAAGTCCTTTTTGTCTAATATAAGTATAGCCACACCCACTTTCTTTTGGTTGCAATTTGCTAGGAATACCATCTTCCATCCCTTCAGTCTGAGCCCACATTTGTCTTCAGAGCTGAGATGGGTCTCACGGTGGCTGCATATTGTTGGGTCTTATTTTTTAATCCCTATAGCCACTCTGTGTCTTTTGATTGGTGAATTCATTCCATTTACTTTCAGAGTGATTATTGATATTTGAAGGCTTAATACTTCCATTTTATCTTTTGTTTTCTGGTTGTTCTATGTTTCCATTGTTTCTTTTACCTAGTATTTCTGTCTGCCATTTCAGTTTGATAGGTTCTGTGATGTTTTTCACAATTTCCTCTTTTTTTATGTTTCACAACTTTGCTCTGAATTTTTACTTTGTGGTTACCACAAGGTTTGTATAAAAGATCTCATGGATGTGATAGTCCTTTTTCTGCTGATAGTGTCTTATCTTCATTAGCCTATGCAAGTTCCATCCTTTTCCTCTTCCCCTTCTCTGTTTTTGTTGTCACAGATTATCCTTTTTTGTATTGTGAGTTTGTTACAAATTTGATGAGTTTATAGTGATTTTTTATGCTTTCTTTCCCTTTAGCCTTTATGTTATAATTAAGTGTTTGCTAACCTATTCTGATCTAAAGCTGCAATTTTCTGATTCTATTTATCACCTTGCTCAAAGCTTTGTAAGCCTGTGCCTTTTTGTTTCAGGTACGAGGGCTCCTTTCAACATTTCTTGTAAGACAGGGCTAGTGATGACGAACTCCCTCAGCTTTTGTTTGTCTGGGAAAGCCTTTATGTCTCCATCATATCTGAAGGATAACTTAACTGCTTAGAGAATTCTTGTTTTTGTCTTTCAATACCTTGAATGTATCATTCTGCTCTCTCTTAGCCTGTAGAGTTTTTCCTGAAAAATCTTCGGACTGTCTCATAGGGTTCCTTTGTAAGCTATTTTCCTCTCTGTGGCTTCCCTTAATATTCTTTCTGTTATTGACTTTTGACAGTTTTAATATAATGTGCCTTGGAGGTGGTCATTTTGCATTGAGACAATTAGGAGTTCTGTTAGCTTCATGTACTTGTATATCCAGTTCCTTACCCAGGTTTGGGAAGTTCCCAGTTATTATTTCCTTCACAAGCTCTCTGCTCCTTTCTCCCTTCTCTTTTCCTTCTGGGATATCCATTATCCTTAAGTTATTTTTTCTGATTGAGTCAGATATTTCTCATATAATTTATTTATTTTTAAAAAATCTTAGTTCTCTCTCCTCTTCCACCTGAATCATTTCTAGATTTCTATCTTCAAGCTTGCTAATTCTCTCTTCCATATGGTCTGCTCTATTTCCAATGCTTTCTACTTTATTTTTTTTTTGTCTCATTAATTTTGTTCTTCATTTCCAGAATTTCTGTTTGCTTTTTTTCTTAGAGTTTCAGTCTCTTTGTTGAAGTGCTCCTTTACTCATTAATTTTATTCTTGAGCTCATTGAACTGTCTTTCTGAGCTTTCTTGTAACTCATTGAGTTTCTTCATGAGAGCTATTTTGAATTCTCTGTTAGATCACAACCTTCTATGACTTCAAGTTTGGTTTCTGGAGAGTTGTCACTTTTCTTTCTATTCTACCACGTTACTGTAGTTCTTCATGGTGCTTGATGAGTTATTCCTCTGGCAGCACATCTGTGGTAGCAAACACCTTTCTCCCTTGGGTAAGGCTTTGGTTACTTTGATTCTGAGCTATTTCTGGTTGTATTGGACAGCCTTCACTTTCCACCCTTCACTGCTTCTGTCAGAGGTGTCATTAGTGCCCTCCTTGTGCTAGTTGTGCCTCCAAGGTTGCTGGTGCCTTGCTACTTATGATGTCACTGCAGTCTCAGGTGTCACTACCAGGGCCACCAAGCTGTGAGCACTTCTGCTGCTTCCAGGGTTGTCTGGGTCTCATGTTCCCCCACTGGCTTTCCATGGCATCTAGTGATGCTACACTGCTGCTTTTGGGTTATCTGGGGGTGCTGGCAGCACTACTCCTGGGGGCATTAGGTTCATGAGTGTTGTGGCCACTGCCAGGGGCCAGAGGCTTGTATGCAGCCCCCACTGCTGTTAGGACAGATGTCAGGGGTGCTGCCACTGGGGACTGGGTCATGGTACTGCTGTGGGTCCTAAAATCTCATGTCCCAAGTGCACTTGCCCCTGCTGGGGGAGGTGTAGGGACTGAGCTGTGAACACCATTGTTGCTCTTGTAGCCTCTGGTCTCCAGCTGCAATGCACTTTTTGAAACCTCAGGTGAGGGCACCACTACCACTGCCAGGGTGTCTGCCTTTGGATCACCTCTACTGGAGGAGTGTGAGGGTGCTACTCCCCCGGTTCCACTGCCTCCTGGATGTCCTGTCCGCACATGTTCAGATGTGCAGACGTATGAGTCTCTCAGGTGTTCTGGTGTGCTGCACAGGGAGTTCTTTGTTGGAGGATAACCACCTTTTTTGCCTCACATGGCATCTCATGACCTTTTTTCTGTGCATACCTATTCCTAGTGACACTTCCTCTTCTCATAAGGACACCAGTCTTATTGGATTAGGGCCTCACTTCTTGAACTCATTTAACCCTAAATACCCCTTTAGAGGCCCTGTCTCCAAATACAGTCACATTGGGGGTTAGGGCTTCAACATATGAAGGGAGGGTGGCACAATTCAGTTCACAACAGTCTGGGAACACACTTTGTAGAATTTTGATATTTTTAATTTCTTTGAGGTTTATTCTTGATCAGTACTCTATTTGAACTTGAAAAGGAATGTCTCCTGCTGTTATTGAATGGAATGTTCTGTAATGTCAATTATGTCAAGTTGACTTACAAAGTTGTTCAGTTCTTTTGAATCATTTATGGAGAGAGTTTAAGTATCAAGTGTAATGGCAGATTTGTCTTTCTTCTTTCCATTCTATAAGTTTTCGCTTCACATGTTTTGAAACTCCGTTGCTGGGCAAATACACAAATAAAGTTGTTTTGTCTTCTTGGATAATTGATCCATTTATCATCTCATGTTCCTTTTTCTCCTTGAAATGTTCCTGCTCTGAAGTCTAGTTAGTCTGATATCGATATAGTTACTCCAACATTTTGAGGCTAAAATTTGATTGATGCTACTTTTTCTTTATTTTCATTTCTAACATATGTATCTCTTTACATTTAAAGAAGGTTTCTGGTAGACAGTATGTACTTGAGTTTTACTTTTTATCCAATATGACAATCTCTGTCTTTTTTTGGTATATTTAAATCATGTATATGTCATATAATTATTGATATTGTGGGACTAAAATCTACCATCTTGCTAGGAATTGTCTATTCCATCTATTTTATTTCTTTCTGCCTTCTTTAGGATTAATTATTTTAAAAAATAATTTCATTTATCTCCATTTTTAGCTTTTTATTGATATCTCTGTTTGTGGGTTTATTTTATTTTTTTGCTGAGGAAGATTAGCCCTTAGCTAAATCTGCCACAAATCTTCTTTCTGTACATGAGTTGCTGCCACAGCATATCCACTGACAGACAAGTGGTATAGGTCTGCACCCAGGAATAGAACTCAGACTGCTGAAGCAGAGCACACCTAAAGATTGTTGCTAATTTTTCTTTAGACAGTCCTCTTTCAGTGCAATATAAGTAAGAAAAAAATTAGTTTTATGTTTATCTTATCCTTCCCTTTGCTTACTTTTACTGTGTTCCCAACATTCTCCATTTTTTTTCTATAGATACAAGTTTCTGTTTGGTCTAATATTTTTTTCTTCCAGATGATTTTTTTTTAACATTTCTTATAATACAGGTCTTCTGTCAATGAAATTCAGGTTTCTTTTTTTCAGAAAATGACTTGGTCTCTCTTTCACTTTTGTATATATTTTCACTGGGTTTATAATTCTGAGTTGACAGTGTGTTTCTTTCAGCATTTTTAATAATTTCACTCCATTGTCTGCTGGTTTGCCAAGTTCCCTGATGAGAAGTCAGCTGTAAACTTCATCTTTTTCTTCTGTAATGAGCCTTTTTTTCCTACTTCAAGATTTTCCCTTTGTCTTTAATTTTTCTCGCTTTTATTATAATGGTATAATTATGTGATTTTTTAAGTGAGGGGTAATTTATCCTGCTTAGTGTTCCTTGAGCTTCTTGGGCTTGGACTTGTTATCTCTGATTAATTTTGAAAAATTCTGAGCCACTATTTTTGTTAATATTTCTTCTATTCCATTCACAGTCTCTTCTCTTTCTGGGATTCCAGTTACACATATGTATGACCATTCTGTACTGCCCTAAAAACTTGTATGCTCTGTTCTGTTTGTTTGAGCTTTTTTATTTTTATCTATTTTTCATTTATGTTTCCATTTGGATACTTTCTGTTGAACTATTAAGTCCACTGATTCTTCTCAGACATTCTGGATTTACTGTTAAGCCTGTTGAAGGCATTATTCATCTGTTACTGTCTTTTTCATTTCTAGCATTTCCATTTGATTGTCTATTATGATGTCCAGCTCTCTGCTGAAATTTCCCATCCAGCCTTGCATGCTAGTCATGTTTTCCACTGAAGCTTTTAACGTCTTAATAGTAGTTATTATACATCACCTGTCTGATAATTCTGACATCTGTGTCATATATGAGCCTGATTCTGTTGATTGGCAGGGCATTATTTTCCCTCTCCTTTTGGACGCCTCATTGTTTTTTGAAAGCCAGACATCTTGTGAAAGACAGAAGTCTGAGATAATTTTTTTTCTTGCCTGGAAATGCTCACTTCTTTCCCTCTACTGGGCCTTTAGTGTGAAGGTTTGAGTCAATCTAGCAGGAGTTTATGGTTGGATTTAGGATATTTTTGTTGTTGCTATGGCTACCCTCAGTACATCACAGGTTTTAAATTTCTCTCCCATTATTTTGTGTTTAGGGTGAAGCTTGGTTTGCCAGAGAGTTCTCAATGTGTGCTCCACACTCATGTTTAGGTCTTTACTGCACCTCACAGAAAGTCTCTTTATACCCTTCTGCTTCTTCCACCAATAGGTTGTTACTTTTTACTGGATTATTGTTAGACTTTTGGGTGGAGGAAAGCATTCTCTTTTGTTCTCATTAAGCCTCAGTCTTAGGCAAGGCCAGTGTCCTTTAGTGTCTGGGGTCCTTCTGGTGATCCTGCTCCACTACCAGATGGTAGAGACCTCTAATGATGTGGCCCAGCATGGGTTTCTGTCCTTCCTGGAGGAGGTCCCTGGAGAAGGGCCTGTGAGTGTGTGCAAAGCACGCTTGTTTCTGAGGTCCTGTGGATTCCAGACTCTTGCACTGACCCATAAGAAGTTAACTGAATTACTCTTCCCCACCTGCAGGATTCCTGGCACCTCCTCCTCCACACTCTGCCATAGATAAGCCAGTGCTCATGTCCCACCTGGCCTTGGGAGGGCCTGTCTCTTCTGATTTTTCAGGTTCTTTTGATGTCCTGCAACCCCAACTGACTTATGAATTTAAAAAAATTATAATTGTTTAAGTTAAACTGGCTTTTCCTTGTTGTTAGTGCAAGAATAATGCTCTTTCCACCTTTCTACATCCTAGGTAAAAGTAGAATGATTTATATAATATATTTATATCTGATATGTCTTATGAGTCTGGGTTTGTGATAAGTTTCATGGGATGAACAAAAGAAGTAAAATGTATATTTTCTACCTTGAAAGAACTTACCATAAAATTGGAAGAGAAACTTGCTTACTTAAAGCAATACTTAATATTAATAGCTAATAATATAAGAAAATCATAGTTAAAATATAAAAGAAGAGCGAATGGAGGTCATTCCAGGGGAAAAAAACATTTAAGTCAGGAAAATAGTTATTTAAAGGAAGATACCCTAAATTTGAAGGAATCTCAGATAAGGCAATCTGGAAAATCTCTATTTAAACACATTTCCATTTTTCTGAAATTTTTTGGTTTGTTTTTGTCCTCGTTTGAAGAACTCCATCTTACTAGGTAGCAAGATTTACGAGGTTCATCTTAAAAGGATGAAACAGTATCATGAATGGTAGGTACTGACTTCCCATCTTACACAGGTGTTTCTTGTTTGCCGGTCTTACACTATTCCTTATGGAACTCTTTATTTGGTTCTTTGAAATGAAGTGGATAAGGGAATCTAGCATCTGTGGATGGGTGTTATTGGCAGATTTCTGTTTCCCCAGTGGGAAATTACAACCAACACGTATTCTCTTATATTGTTTCATTGCTCCTGGGACACTCGGAGCCCCCAGTCCAGCACCTTTAGTCAGAAACAGTCTGCTAATGAAGTTGGCTACTGGCTGGACCTCATGCAAGGGGGCAAGTCTAGAATTGACCAATGTTTAGTCTTAGCAGTAATGGAATTGAAAAAGATACCAATGGTACTAAAATTCTAGGTTAATAAGCACTTTAGATCTCTATTAGGTAAACACATCAAAGACCTCCAATTAAATTAGAAGGCGTTGAAAAGCAAGCCATGGGGGAGGGAGGTAAATCAGTTTAAAAAAAATCTGATTCCTTATCATTGTTGAAGAAAGTTTGCCATTATCTCTAATGACAATAAACCACAAAAATTTTCCTCATTATAGGGATCCATTCACAATAACAAAGAGCAGGCAATATGCCCTGTGATGGTCATTCAATACCAAAAGGGGTGTGTATGTGTGTGTGTGTGAGAGAGAGAGAGACAAGACAGACAGACAGAGAAAGGCAGGGGAGAGGAAGGGGGAAAGGGTAGGATAAGAAGGCTGAAACTAAAATCAGTCTCTACTCTACTTGACTGAAGTAAAAATATTTAATTACACCCTGAGTGATAATTCAGTTTGCAAATCAGAGGCTCTGTTTCCCTATTCTCATTCTTAGGACCACAGTAACAACGTGCTTAGAGTTGCAGGGACAATGGCACATGAAATGGGCCATAACCTTGGAATGTTCCATGACTCCTACGTTTGCAAGTGCCCTTCTACAGTATGCGTGATGGACAAAGCACTAAGGTGAGGCTTCCTGGGAAGATGCTATTTATCCCTGTTTTTGGTTCACTCTAGGCTGTGCTACTCTACTTTATATCATTTTGTACTTATGTTTTCTACACAAGGCCTGGTTTCAGAAAATCATTAGCATTTATCAAATTTTCAATGAATTCAGATTGGCTCGTGGTAGGGAAAAAGTTCTAGGAGAAAAATCTAATTAAAGAAGAAAGTTCTCACAGAAGCATGAAGAGAGAGTCTGTGAAAAGAGATTATACATTCCTGCCTTGCCTTAGGCAAAATTGCCAGGGAATTTTATCTTTAAAAACTCCACAATCCTTTTTATAGATTCATTTCCTCTTTTCTATTTCTCTCTCCCAGCTCACTCAAGCTGGGGTTAGTCTCCCATGCCCTTCCACAAATAGCATATGGCTGTGCGCCAGTCACATATCTTACGTCACCTCTCCCTGGTATTACTGCAGTTTTAAACCTCATCGTTGTTTGTAGAATTAAGAAATTCTGTCAATAGGAATTCCTCTGCAGGAAAATTAATTCTTAGGCGTATGAATAAATATGATTTTATTGCCTTTAGGACATTACAATCAAAATGACCTAAGGCTGACAAAGATGATCTGGATAAATCAGGAACATTCTGTTTCATTAACAGCAGCCTGCACACTTCACTTTGAGATGCGACTGTATTTGCACGTTAAGCTGGAGGTGTTTGTGTCCACTCACACAGGCTGATGCAAGCACACGCTCGAGCTCAGAATTCAGCAGTTGCTCAGTGGAGTGGATTTGATCCTTGGGCTCAGGGTTTGGGTGTGTGCCTGAGATCGCCCCTACGTGCTCAGCGTAACTGTGTTCCATTTTCTTTTTTCTTATCTTTCCAGTTTCCACATACCGACAGACTTTAGTTCCTGCAGCCGTGTCAGCTACGACAAGTTCTTCCAAGATAAATTATCCAAGTGCCTCTTTAACGCTCCATTGCCCACAGATATCATATCCAGCCCGACCTGTGGGAACCAGTTGGTGGAGATGGGAGAGGACTGTGACTGTGGGACCCCCGAGGTACTACATGTCCTTTCTAAAATGACCTAGTCTGTTTTTCAATTGCTAAGAAGATAAACCATTAAACTACACAGTGCGCTTTACTATAAAATTGCATGTTTGTTGTAACTTTGTATATGTTCATTTGTAGAGATTTGTCAGGCCAGCCTTTCTAACAACAAACACTACATTTTTTAACAGACGAGCCTGATTTCCTTCTTGGGGTTGCTTCCTCACTCCCTGTTTGTTGAGTGCCATTCACCACCTTGGGCTTTCTTTCCTCATCTTCTCTTTCTGGCAGAAATACTTCAGGTTTCTTATGTGCCTATGACATTAAGCAGTCACTCAGGCACAGCGCTGTGATAGTGCTCAGGGCGTAAGTAGCTTGCCCAAGGTCACCACGCTGATATGGAGGAGCCAAGCTGTGGGTTCAGTTGTGTTTGTTTCAGGGATCCCAGACCCATCCTGCACCATCTTTGCGACTCAGGAGTCGTTACCATTGGAAGTGTCTGCCCTGATCCCACCGGTTCACAGGGCAGCCAGGATTCTGAGTGAGACCTTTGCCTCCCTCCTAGTAACACTAAATATAAGTATTACCTCAAGCTCTCAGAGGGTCAGCTTTTCAGTAACTTCAAAATAGGATTATGAAGTTATTCATTCCCTGAGAAAGAGTAATCTTTCCCAAATGATGTTTATACTTGAGATAAGGGCAAGAGTTTTAACCATAAAAAGTTGTAACTTCAAATATATCATTCCTTTAGGAATCTAGCCAGCTGAGGGGGAAGCTTCTGAGGGAGGGAACTGTCCACGGCCTGGGCCAGTGGCTGATTTCTCAGAAAGAAGGCGGAGAGAGCAAGACAAAGTGTTTTACACGGAGCTGAATTAAATGTCAAAATTAGATAAATTATTATATTTTGAGATTTTCATTACATGTTCTAGAGATTAAAATTATTGCTGAATGGGTTCAAACCTGATGAGTTGAAGTAATTACATTCTTTAACTATTTGGATGAATTTTATTTCTTTAAAAAACTATTCTTTTCCTTTTTTTCTCTTCTATTTTTACCAAAAAGAGATAATTCTCCTTATTGCTATAAGTGACTGGGGAAATTAGAAGAGATATTTAAATTAAAAAAAAATGTAAGTAGAATTCAGATAACCAGTAAACCACCAGGTGCTCCAAAATCTTCATTTTTCTGGTGTTACGCTTTGTTATCATTTATTTTTTTGGAAGTTACTTTCAGACTGTACTAAAGCACAGTCTATGTGATGAATGAATTGTATTACAAATTGTGCTGAGATGGGATCAAAAGTCATCCAACCTCTGTGTTTGTTTGTGCTGTTTCTTAGGAATGTGCCAACATTTGCTGCGATGCTAAAATGTGTAAAATCAAAGCAAGTTCTCAATGTGCATTAGGCGAATGCTGTGAAAAATGCCAGGTGAGATTGTTATTTTGTTCTATATTAATAATTATGATTACTCTTTATTTTTTCTATGTTAAAATATCAGGGATTACGTTAAATGAAATAAGCAAAGTAATATTTTTCTGTCTATGAAATAATGTTACCTACCATTTAGGAAGGCCTCTTTACAAACATGGGTTATTTGATCCTCCAACAACCCTAAGAAGTAGATATTATTATCTCATTTTGCTTTCGAGGGAGCTCAGAAGAGACAACGTGCAAAATAACAGAGCCGCTGTAGGCAAACTGCAGACACGCCCGGCTCCAGAGCCGGTGCTGGTTGCTTCTGTCTGCTGCTGCTTCAGATGCCACACGGCGTTCTTGGACAAAATCTCATAGCTGTTTGCATACGTCTTTAACCATTGATTTGGTGGAAAAGCTTTTATTTTAAATAACGTGAGGGCTTCCCTATCATCAACCTTTGAAGTCACTTAGGGTGAAATTCTTAGAAAAAAGACATAAAATGAGACTGCCGTGTCATTTCCTCTGTAGGGCTCTTTTGCGTTTCCCTTCAAGTTAGAATTCAGCATTTTACATTCTCTTGTTGCATAGAGTTCTACATTGTGATTGTTTATTTTTGTGTCTGTCTCCTTAGATTGACATCTAAGGGCAGGGCACTGATTTATCCTCACCTAGCACAGAATTTCCTACATTTTAAATAGTCAATAACCATTTGTAGAATGAACTTGTGGATTATTTACCAGGTTAAAGGTAGTGTTTGGAATAGATTTTTTTTCTTAATGTCACAGGGAGAATAAAGAAATAAAGGAGGCCAAAAGGAAGAAAATTTGAGAACTTAGGTAGTATTCACTAAGTGTTGCAAGTGCTATTTGTTAGAGATTATGGGAGATAAAAAGAAAGGAGCCTTGACATCAAAGAACTTGTGATTTCCTTAGGGCAGTGATATGCACACCTGAAACAGATGAAAATATAATGCATAATTAAATGCTCAAGTAGATATTATAATGATATATGCCCTTTGTGCAATACTTTCCACATATATTTTTACTTAATTTTCATAATGACCTTGTAAAGTAGATATTACATGGATAAATGGATTTTCAGAGAGATTAAATCTATTTTCTAAGCTTACACATCCAGCCACAGGTAGAGCCAAGATGCAGACCCATATCTTCCAAATGTGAATTCGGAGATCTTTCCCCACCACAGGTGGAAAACAGGATCAGCGACTTGCACTGAAGAAGCCAGAGGAGCCTTTGCGGAAGTTGAGGCTCTCCCAGTCTAGAGAGTAATGTGTGGATTTTAGATAAGCAGACAGAAAGAGAAAGCTTTTCCCAATGAGGAGGCTGACAGAAAGAACAGACCGAACAGAAGGTATAATAAGCATGTTTCGTGTGACAGCTGGAAAGAAAGCTAGTCTGGCTGGAGCAGTGGGGGTTGAATTTGGAGGGTCTCATATGCCCCAATTAAAATTAGGACTTTATTCTGTTGCCAGCATTAAGATAGTGAAAGTTTTTTGATGATATGAGAGCATACTTGCTCACTTCAACTAGGAAAATATATGCTTCCAGTGTCCACACAGGCCTCTTTAGATTCACGTGAATGGCAGAATTCGTTTTAGTAAGGTTTCTCTGAGGTAGTAAGAGCAAGATTTACAGTAAAAGATTGCAATGGAATTAATGCATCTAGTAAATATTCGGCTATTTCTCCCTCATAGATAGATCAATCCATAACAAGAAGTGAGTTGAAAAGAAATATCTGAAAGTACATTAAAAGGAATTAAGGATTAGGAAATGTGATGCCTGGGAAAGCCTCAGAGCATGCTGCTTTTGTGCTTGTGCACTTCTTCTTTATACGCAAGACTCACTTCATCAGCAAATCTCCGAAGTAGAAGATTTAAATCTCCTTGAAAATCTTGACAAAGAAGCGTTCAACAAAGGGCGAAATAACTTCCTTCTTTGCATTCTAAGACGTTGCTTGTTTTCTTCTGTAGTCTTCTTCTTGATATTTCTACAATGTTTGCACTACAAATTCAGAAATATTATTTACTTAAAGACTTAGGGCATTGGTCAAACTCAACAGCAGTAATATAATAGGAGATGGCTTTAGCTTATAAAATGCAAACGTAGACTAGAATAGAATGATGCCTGTAACTAACTACCTTGCCAGAAGAAAGCCAAAGGGAAAATGAATTTTGCATAATTTGAGATATTAGGATAAGTCAGGTGGAAAAAAGCCTTCTCTCCATATTTATTTTCCTACAGTTTAAAAAGGCTGGCGTAGTGTGCAGACCAGCAAAAGATGAGTGTGACCTGCCGGAAATGTGTGACGGCAAATCTGGTACTTGCCCTGATGATAGATTCCGAGTCAATGGCTTCCCTTGTCAAAATGGGAAGGGCTACTGCTTGATGGGCATGTGCCCCACACTGCAGGAGCAGTGCGCCGATCTGTGGGGACCAGGTAGGAGACACACCCCAGTGTTGCTTGCCTTCCTGCCTCTCTATGCACTTGCACAGAAAAATCATATTATTCCATGCAACAGAGTTTAATAATGACCAAAGTAGCACTCTGTCCTATTCCTTTTTCTTAGAAACTGTGCTGCTGCTCAAAATCCTGGATAAGTACATTTTAGGACTTAAAATCAATTTGGTGGCTGCTAGATACAGCCAATAAAAATGAGGATGGCCTAGTTAAATTTTAATTTCAGATTGATAGCTTTTTTTAGTATCAGTATGTGTCATGCAATATTTGAGGTAGACTTGTACTAAACAAGTTTTTGTTTATCTGAAATTCAAATGTGACTGGGTGTCCTGTACCTTATCTGGCAACTAACCAAGATCCTATTCAGATAAGTAAACCCTTGGAAGTCTGTGTGTGTGTGTGTGTGTGTGTGTGTGTAGGGGTGGCAGGGGTGACAGGGATGCTGGGAGTTAGGCAGAGAGCAAGGTACACCATAAAAAAAGAAATTAAAAATGAAATCATAACTTAAAAATCTCCAAAAACTTTAAGCCAAAATCTAAATTGTGCTAAATAGCTTAATCAGAAAGGCGATTTTAAAAATATCAAGTCTTTGCCTTCCTGGATATAATGTTTATTGTGTACATGTGATTAATTTTCATATCCTTTTCTGCCGCACTTCCAGATTCCTACTTAAAAGGCTGAAGGAATATTGTTTTTCAATAGGGAAAATACATATTCCTAGGAGTAGTTGAAGAGGGTTATCACATGCCAGAAACTTTTCATTATTCCTGAAAATACGCATAAAACAAGATTAGAGAAAGCCCCCAAAATCACTGATTCACAACACAGCCAGAGAAAAGAAACCTAGCAAACAAATGGACAAGAACCCAGAAAGATTCCTGAATAAAACCACTTGTGTCAGCCAAGGGTGGACCGAGACACAGTGTGAGGAGCTAGCTTGACGCATCAGAGCGTGAGGAAGTGCCCTGTCTCGCTGGGAGAGGCCTCAGCCTTCCTGCTGACTGTGGAAGTCTAGGGATGGACACACTGAGTTACAGTTGGAGACAAAGATGGCTCTGCCGGTAAAGAGCCCCTGCCTCCTTGGTCAACCTCAGAATAGGGCAGAGCCCTGGGAAAAGGAATCTTCAGCACAGGGGCGAAGCTCTGAGCATCCCCTCTATTATTTGGTAATAAATCATTGCAATAAATACTATTCCTTTCTTCTTGTGCCTGACCCTTCAATATCTGACTCCCTGACAAACCTGTAAATCTCCTAGCACCTAGAAACTGTCTGCTTTGTTCACAGTTGTATTCCCAGTGTGTCCTAGCACAGTGTCTGACTTTGGTAAAATTATCTATTGAATTAATGTTGAACATATCCATCTGATATTAATATAGGGAAGCCCTTTTAAATCATACATTTAAAGGAAGCCCTTATAAAGGCCAAAGAAATAGGTTTGCCTAAAAAACTTCCAATTTTTACAATTCATAAGGGATCACATATTTAAATTAACCTTCAAAGCTTGAAAAGTCTTATATATAAGGGGGAAAATCACTTTCTTTAACATCAAATCATTTCTTTAATCAATTGGAATTCCAAATATTGAAAAATGTGACCAAGGCATGAACAGGCAATTCATCATAAACAAAAAGAACAATGTCTAATAGACTTTGCAAGCATTGTAACTCAAGAGCAGAATGTGCGAAATACCATTAACGCATCAGGAGTGTGACATAGAGTAAGAAAGATGAATGAAAAGTTAATCTTCTATGCTTGTTAAATTGGCAAAGCTTTGTTACAATTCCTGCTCGGAGTCAGTGCAGATGTGAAGAAACACTTAGTTGCACACACGCTGGTAAGAATATAAATTAGCATGTTCTTTTCAGGGAGAATTTGGAAAAATGTATGTACAATCTAAAAAGAAAATGTACTGCTTTCCCTAGCAATTGTAGCCAGGAATATTTATTTATAAAGAATTTTCAGCCAACATTTTTTTAAATGGTAGTGGATAATTAGGAAACATCTCAAAGTCTAGGAATAAGAATTAGTCAAATAAATTATAGTGTATCTATCCAATGCAAGTATTACAGCTATGATATTGTAGAGTATTTAATGCCTGGGGAAAGGACAGGTATATTGTTAACAGAGAAAAAGTAACTTCTGAAGCAGTGTGATACCTGGCACATGAATGATACTTCCCACAATATTAGCAGCAATAACTCTGAAGTTTGGGATTATGAATATGCTTTTTCCTAATTATTCAGCTAATTATTCAAGTTTTCGATGAAGATCTTTTATTATAATGATAAGGAAATTATAAATGTTAGTGAGATCAAATAATCAAGAAAATATGGTAATAAAACTCGTTTTATCATCTTGGGCATTGAAACATGGAATTCATTTAAAATGGTTTGAGTTTATAAATCACCATTATAGGTTTAGTAATTTTTCTTGAAACCAGTGCAATATCTTCATAGGTTTGTGATTATTTTTAACCAAGTTGTTGTTTTTTCAAAGACTATATTCAAATTTTCCCGGTCTTGTTTATTGATCTTTAAGGGGACATCCCAGGACAGAGAAGGAGCATACGTCTTAGAGTCACATAGAACTGGGGGTGAAGTCTGGTTTTTCCTCTCTTTCTGTGACTTTAATCGATGTGATCCTTTATTTCCTTGTTGATAAAATGAGAAGGATAACAAGAATAGCTAATATGTATTAACAATGTACTACTAACCAGGCACCATTCCCAGTGACTCACATCTTTTACCTCTTTTAATGCTCACCACAACCCTATGAGGTAGGTACTATTATACAGATCCTCATTTTACAGCAGAGCAAAAGGAGAGGTAAGTCACTTGCCCAAGGTCACACAGGTGCTCAGTCTCACTGAACGCCTGAGCTCTTCAACACTATGTTCTGTTGTCCATCTGGTGGGGATCTGAGGAAATGCACATGAGAAATTAAATATATGATGCTTATCACTGTCCCGGTACAGAGTAGAAGTTTGACTAAGCATAGCCTGGAATTGCCTCCATAGCACGTATCAGCAGAATAGCTTTCCGATATCTGCCCGTGGGCTGGTAACATAATGACTGTGGCTTTCCTGGCTAAGTCTTCATATTTAGATGAATTTTTTTAACCTTCAGCAAATCATCCACATGTTTCCAAATACTTAGATAGCCATTATTCAAAAGTAGAATATTTAAAGACTATTTGTAATTCCAGCCAGCTCTCTTGATATCAAATTGTTGCAGTTTATATTTCTGAGAATGGTCAATGAGATTATGCTAAAATACTACTTCTCATGCTATGTATTTCATTAATTTTATATTTCATTAATCCTTTGTAGCATTGAACTTCTTCTCTCTTTTCAAATATGTCACTGCTGATCGTGCCCGGTCCCAGAAACCAAGGTTGCAGATGAGTCGTGTTACAGCAGGAATGAAGGTGGCTCAAAGTACGGGTACTGTCACAAAGTGGACGACAAACACATTCCTTGTAAAGCAGAGTAAGTGGCATTGTGGTTTGAACCTTCCTGCTCCAAACCCTAGGGAAATTGCTCACTTCCAGGCACACCTTCTGACTTATTTCATGTAAAGAGGAAGTGAATTTGGACATCGTTCACTTGATAAACATTCATGGAGTGACTGTTATGTGACGTGTTTTAGGCTACGCACTGAGTTAAAAGACAAATAAGAAATGAGCGCTTTTTTCTAGTCCCTTATGGATGCTTCAGCTGACATCAAGTACAGTCATTGTTCAATAGAATAAATGTTTGAGATGGAACGTGCAATGGTGAATGGGCCTGGTTGGAAATTTGTACATGGATTTTCTAGGATACTTTAGGTGCTTTTCCATCTAGTGTCTTTCATTACGATTCTAGGGGTAGAAATATTTATCTACTCAGAGGAATAATCAATACAATTTTTGTACAGTTTTCTTTAAACTTGCCATGGCATTACATAAAGAAAAAAATACAGTAAGAGGAAAGATTGACAATTCACCTAAAGAATTTGTTTTATTTTTTGTATTGATATTCGGGAAAAAATTATAGACGATCATCAGTGAACTTGAGATTTTTCTATAAGGTTTTTGATTCTACAATTTTAAGATGACTTTTAAAATTCAAATTATAATGGATTAAACTTTGTACCTGCTTCAAATTTTACACATACAAAGTAATATATAAGAAGAGATTGAACAAGATCAGCATTTTCAAAGCTTTTTCAATGAATAATAATTTTTCAAGATGATAGATATTACCAAACAAACTATATTTTAGGCATAGGGTCATCTCTTGGGGAGTCTGGGCCTAAAAGACAATCATATCCTGTGGTCTCTCCATTACAAGAAATCAGGGCAGATTCAAAAGGGAAAAAACTATGTAAAAAGCAATGTGTGTGTGTTATGGGGAGGGGGTTTTGTAGTTTGAGATAGAGTGAGCGGGGAAAGAGAGAAGAGTAGCTTCGGCCTTCCTCTGTAGCATATGCACATACCGTTGTCCTGTATAACTGTTTGTATGAGTACTGGATAATTTCTGTGACTGGAGGCACAAACATTTCATTCTTCTCACAGGCTGACTTCCCAGTCACTTCTCAATAGTCATTGGCTACAATAGAGAGAAAGCCTGTCATTTCCTGTGCCCTAGAGCCTTCCTTATAAAGCTCTACCTAATGATTTTAAGAAACGCCCTCAAGTTTAGAAGAATGCATGCCTTTCTCCACTCCTCCATCATATTTTCTAATAGCCACCAGAGACATCATAAGAATCTGATTCCATCTCTCCCAGAATAGTTTTTCACAGCCCTCCTCTGAATTCTGTATAAAGCTCCAATTTTATTGGCATTGGTTTTATTCACCTTGGCAAGTAAATGAATGGCTTTATTGAGTCCTGAGCAGTTTGATCTGTGTTTGCAGGGAGATAGTCTTCTTTCCATAACCCTGCGTGTGTCTTGGAGTGTCAACTAGGGCTCACTCAGCCTTATATTAACAGAACTATGGTTGAATTATTCTCCTGCAATTCATGAAAATAAATAAGTAAGCTTAGCTAAAATAAGAAAGAAACTGATTTCCAAGGGGTTTTACAGGATGTGAGAATTCCATCTTCCTTATATCTTCTAGCTCCATCCTGCATATGACCCCATTCCCAGGTGTTTCTCTTGGTCTGTGGTGGCTTCTCCAGCTCCAGCCATCACATTCCAACAAGCAAAAGGGGAAAAAAATTAAGGAGTAGGACATACTCCCTCCCATAAGGCCACCTTCAAGAATTTGCATTTAAGATTCTGCTTTCTTCCCATTGATCAGAACTTAGACAATTGACCAAAATTAGCTGCACAGGAATCTGGGAAATGTGGGTTTTTTTGAGCAAGGATGTGCCTTGTTACAGCTAATATTCAAGGGTTCTATTACTGAAGGATAAAGGGAAAATTGATATAAAGGAGAAGTAGCAGTCTCTTCTATAGGGAGAAATACCATTAGTTAAATATTGATAGGGAGCTGATTTACATTTGTATAAAACAGCAGTTTGGATCCTGGTATTTCAACTGCAGCAAATTCTGGCTTTTTCTCAGTGATGCCATGTGTGGGAAGTTGTTCTGTCAAGGTGGCTCAGATAATTTGCCCTGGAAAGGACGTATAATAACTTTCCTGACATGCAAAACATTTGAACCTGAAGACTTCAGTGAAGAAATAGGCATGGTAGCCAATGGAACTAAGTGTGGAAACAAGAAGGTAAGTTGAAATTGTAGTTTTTACTCAAATGTCCTTTTTTTTTAATTTTGTTTGTTTGCTTCTCAAGGCCTGCTTGTGTTTCACGGAGCACACTTTTCAAAGCAATGCTTATGCCATTCATTTATGCATGCCTGCATTCACTCCTTCAATATTATTTAATATGTGCTTAGCACTAGTTTGTTAAACTTAGGTAGATTTTATTGACCCCAAATCAGTAGGTTCTCAATAAATGATAGCAACTCTGATAATTATAAAGAGAATAATATCAATACTATTTATTCTTAAATAAATGATTATTTTAATATTGCAGATGATGGGATAGTAGCGTGTTTTCCATAATATTTTTTGGAATGGGTAACTTGTCTCATGTGCAATGCTTAGTTCAGTGGTAAATGTCAGTCTTAAGAGTTGGACTGACGAGGAGGAGTAAGAGAATGACCCGGGAAGAATGAAGTGAAATTAGAGAATCTTCTTTAAAAGAGGACTTTCTAAATATTTTATTATAAAAATTATCCAGAGCCCATCTTCCTATGTTCAAAAGAGTGCTGTGATTTCTCTAATAAAAAGGTAAGTTTGATAACAATCGTGATGACTAATAATGCAAGACTGAATTCCAAAGAGTCACCAATTTGCAGAGCTGAAGCCGCTGGGCACTGATGTCAGCCTGGTGTTTTTCACATCCCTTTCAGGTCTGCATCAATGCAGAATGTGTGCACATTGAAAGAGCCTACAAAGCCACCAATTGCTCCTCTAAGTGCAAAGGACACGCTGTAAGTTTTGAAAATGTTTTCCCAAGCTTGCTGAATCAATGTAATTTTAGGTTAGTTTTGATGATGTTAAAGTAATGTGTCAGCATTAAATGATTAAAATTAGTAATTTTGTCTAACCTCTCAGTAGTTTGGTTCCATGAGAACTTTCTTCTAAGAACCTGGGACTGAAATTCCAGTTGTGAACTCGTACATTCTGTAGCCAGGTGCCAGGCTGCAGAGCAGGTTGTTTCTTCTTCAGAACTGACTTCAGCACTGATGAATAGGCACTTGGGGTTGGTGGCCAGCCTGTGTGGAAACTAACAGGGTCACTGCTCCCCTAGGTGTGTGACCACGAGCTCCAGTGTCAGTGTAAAGAAGGATGGGCGCCCCCTGACTGCGATGACTCCTCGGTGGTCTTCCGTAGGTTACATTACATGTCTAACCTGAGAAAATTGCTTTCCTCCTCCAAGCTTTTATTTCGTATTACACAACATTTCATTGCCTTTTTCCTCTCCTCTTGGAATTCCTGTTCTGTAGATATTGAATCCACAATATTAATCTTCGAAGTCTTTTTAACAACTTTTTAATCATGTTTTCCACATCCTTATGTTTTTACTCTACATACAAAAAGATTTCCTCAAATTTTACGTTTGTAATCTTATTTTAATTTCCCAAATTTTCTCACTTTATGATTGTTCCATTTTCATAGCAGCCTTTATTTAATGTGTAGCTATAAGATCCTCATAAAACTCTTTAAGAATATGACTTAGATTTTTAATTATTTTTTTAATCTTCAACTATTATTTTATTTTCTGTTCTTAATTGTGGTAACAGTTGTTTATAACATTTTACAAATTTCAGGTATGCATCATTATATGTTTCTATTTCTGTGTAGATTACATGTTCACCACCCAAAGACTGATTACAATCCATCACCACATACATGAGCCTAATCACCCCTTTTGCCCTCCTCCCTTCCCCCTTCCCCTCTGGTAACTACCAATCCACTTAGATTATTATTATTATTATTTTTTAAGATTTTATTTTTTCCTTTTTCTCCCCAAAGCCCCCCAGTACATAGTTGTATATTCTTCGTTGTGGGTCCTTCCAGTTGTGGCATGTGGGACGCTGCCTCAGTGTGGTTTGATGAGCAGTGCCATGTCCGCGCCCAGGACTCGAACCAACGAAACACTGGCCCGCCTGCAGCGGAGCGCGCGAACTTAACCACTCGGCCAAGGGGCCAGCCCCAATCCACTTAGATTATTTTTAAGTTCATTTCTGTTCCCTGAATCATCTCTACCTCTTTTGGGTTTGATTGTTTTTCTTTTTTCAGCCTGTCTCGTATTTCCTTGTGTTTTTTCCATCAGGATATGTGATGCTTAGTTCAATGCGGAATTAGATTGACTTGAATTAGCTCACATGGGTTTTCTTTACATGTTTCTGTGCTTGTTGTACCTACCAATACCTCTCCTGATGGAAGATCTAGCTATGAGCTGTATCACTAGATAACAGATCTTCCTACAGGCCACCAAGGTGAGAAGTAGGAAGTGTGGGGATCCTCACCTCTAATCGCCATGGTGAGGAGTGCTTTGCTCTGAGGAGAGAGTTCATTCCATTTACCTACTGGGAGAGCTGCTTTTCTTCAGTGCTCTCTCCTTTATTCCCCCTTCTCTGTCTCTGATATAGTATGGGTATGTACAGAGCCTCTGTTCTGCTTCTCAGGCTCTTGCATCCCCCATTGCTTCTGGAGAGAGGTTCTCAGGGCGTTCTCCTGAAGCATGAACCACTCTTGCTCTATGTACACAAGGGATGTGGGTGGGGATACAGATGAGGATGAGTTTGAATGAACCATCTGTCCCAAATTCAGATTCTCTGTTGACTTTCCCCCTCAAAATAACATCTACTTCTGATGTTTGGGTTATTTTGTTAAATTTTTTTTCATTTTCTTTGTTAGACTTCCCAAGAAAGAATAACATTTAATTCTGATGTTTAGAGCTATAATTTATTATTTCTGCCCACCTAAATTCCTTTACTTCCGATCTTTCTGCAATTTCCAAAAATTCTTTACTATTTTTTCTACTGTTGTATGATTTTATTAAATAAACATATACATACACACATATGCATATACAACCACTATCAAGCATTTGTCATCTAGGATTTGGATAGGGTAGGGGGATAGATGGAGGAACATAATCAACTACTTTAATTAGAAAGCTCTTTGTTTCAATACTTACTAAAAATCCTTTTATAGTTTGACTTCCCTCTTCTTGAACTCTTAATTTTGACTCATCTATTGAAATCATCTCCATGAGTAATTTCTTCTTTCTTTCTACATTGAACTTTCTAAGTTGCATTTATGAGAATTTATTTCTGTGGCTAAATAGAAAACGTGAAGAACAGGTAGGATTGGATTGGATTTTTTGAATCACAGCTTTAATTTCATGACTCTCTTGAAGCAGATACTGATGTGTAATGTTAAACAACTGAGGCTACACTGATTTTGTCGTTGTTAAATAACCACTTTAAAAATCATTAGCTTTATTTTTTTAATGCTTTTAGAATTGCTACTTAATGAAAACTAATCACCATGCTATGGCTGAGCGTTGCCCTCTTTCCATTATCTTGATTGTTAGCCAGCGAGGCTTCTCAAATTGAGGATGTGGTTCTTTCTTCAGTTCAAGGAATGTTTCTATTATTACAAGTTTTAAAATTGATTCTGTTCCACTTCTCTGGTTTCTAATTCAGAAACATAAATTATTTGTATGACATATCTCTACTGTGTGGCTTCATGTCATCTTTTTTCTCATTGTCCTTTTCTGCTGGTTCTGGAAAGTCTTTCAAGATCGTTCTCTATAACGCAGAGTGAATTTTTGAAAATGTTAACACCTCTATTTGTTATAGTGACATTTAAAAATATTCAGTGGCATTTTTGTGTTTCCTTGAAATGTTTTCATTCCAGCCTATTGTTTTCTCTTATTTCATATCTTTTTAAAAAAAATAATGTTTTAATTTTATTGAGAGTACCAAGTAGATGCCATCATAAATTTACTTTGATTCTTTTTATAATTTTTTCTAAAATATATATTTTAATATATGTTGTTTCTACTTATTATTTTACATCTAATCTTTTCATACTTTTTATGATTTTCTTCTCCATAATTACTTATCATCCAATAAAGTAGAATCAATTCTGACACACACTGTTAAAGTATTTCCTAAAAATGTTCACTTGGGAGGACTGGAGATGCATTCTATTACATTAAATTTATGTCCTTAGGGCTTCAGGGAGGCAGCTGGAGTGTTTCACAGAATAAGTGGGGGAGGTTTTTCTCTGAATAGTTTATTCTATTTGTTGAAACTATTGTTTCAACAGGATTCAACTTTATCCCTCAGGTTTTCTTTTTGTTTTGGGGCACTGTATTGCTGAATTTGGTTCCATTTCTGGTGCTACTTCTGATCTAAACACCAAGGAAAGCCTCCACCAACTGAGGAAAGTCCCTAGTTCATCAAACTGTCTTGTCACCAAAAGGACGGATCCCTGAGGCTAGTTTTCACAATAGCCTGGTTTCTAAATCTAAACTTGAATGAGAAAAATTACATCTCTATTTACATTCGATTCTAACTAAAATTTAGAATTTTCTGCAATTACAGGAATGTAAGGCAGCGAACCACAGAAGTAACAGCAATATTAGTAGTTCTCATGACTTTGTAATGATCATGACTTTCTCATGATTTGTAATAGGAATTACAAATATTTTTACATCACATTGCAGTTGCTACATATGTCTCCAAATATCATACATGCGTATCTCTGGTTTGAAATTATGGTAGTGATTAATTCATTAGTAGATTTGATAACTTAAGGGGTTAATAAAGAAGCACATATTTAACTATATCCCAAATTGTTTTATAGTATTTGACAACTGTATTCCAACGTAACTAGCTTTATTTTTAATCCTATGCATTTTATTAACAAATTTAAAAACATTCAGAGAAGGAATTTATAGGCTTTATCAGATTTCCAAAGTGATCTGTGCCACAAAAAATGGTCAAAATTCCTGCTCCACAGCATGGCCGTGCACAGCCATGGGCTTTCAAGCTTATTTATTTTAATTAAAACCAGTTTTTGTGAGATATAACATATACAGAAAAACATATAAATACACATAATATAGCATGTGTTATTATTTATACATATTTATAATATGTAGCATACGTTCATTTATATGTAAATATAAATGAAATATAAATTTTATAAAATGAGCATTCATACAATGCACTGTGGGCGGAGGAACAGAACATTGCCCGGCATCCTCTCCCGCAGCCTCGTCCCAGTGCTGGTGTCCTCTCTCCCTCTAAAGGGTAATCATTAACTTGTCTTTTATTATGAACATTTTCTTACTTTCTTCATAGTCTTCCTTCCTAAATACATATTCCTAAACAATGTATTCTGTTTTTTGCTGTTTCTCAAGTTCATATTTATGTCATTATTGGTACTCATGGTCTTCTTTCCTCTACATTATGTTTTCATAATCCATGTTCTTAACAGGTCGCCCGAGTGAATTCATTTTTGCCGTGGTGCATAATATGACAATATTGTCATGTTTTGGTGTAAATATCATATAGATATATGACAGTTTCTTTCCCTTTTTTACTGCTTTTATGGATATTTCAGGGCTGTGATGAAAAAAGTTCCTATAAATGCTGTCATTCAAATCTATTTAACTTCACTAGATCTCATCAAACTGTGTCCACATGGTTGCACAAATTCACACTCCTAGCAGCAGAGAATAAAAGTTCCTATTGTTCTACAGCCTTTAAGCCATTTGGCATCAGCAGAATTATTAAATTTTAGCCATTCTGGTGGGTTAGTAGTAACAGCATATCGGGGTTTTAATTTGCTTTCTATAGTTATAATTTTCTTTCTATATAACTAACAATAAGAAAAAAAGGAACTTCTCTTATTTTCCGGGTATTTGTATTTCCTCTTTTGTGAAGTATTTCTTCAAACCTCTTGGTTCATTTTTCTTTTGGGTTGTCTCCTCTGGCTGCTTTATTAGCTTGTGTAAGTTTTAATGTATTCTTGATATAATCTATTTTTCAGTTATACATGTTGTAAATAACTTCCCTCATTCTGTGTTTTCTCACTCTTAGTGGTGTCATGTGATTAACAGAAGTTTTTAATTGTAATGTAGTCAATCTGTTAATTACTTCATTGATGGTTAGGTTTTTTTCTTTGTGTGTCCTTTTTAAGAAAATTTTCCCTATCCTGGAGATATGAATATATATCCATATATTACATTCTAAAAAAGATTATTGTATTGCCTTTTCAAATTTAACTCTATAATCTATCTGGAATTGTTTGTGTATGATGCATGTATTCAATTTCATTTTTATCTTGAATGGATGCCCAGTTGTCACTGCATCAATCACATAATAGGTCATCTTTCATTAATGCTCTATAGGGCCACCTCTCTAATAAAGCACGTGTACATAGATGTGTGTCTTTCTGGGATATCTATTCTTTTCTGGTGGTCCTATTTGTGTGCCAGTATAACACTCTTTTATTATTGTATCTTTAAGATAATTTTGATATCTTTTAAGTGGTCCTTTATCTTTGTTCTTTAAGAATGTCTTGGGGGGTGAGGTGGTGCTGGCCCCATGGCCTAGTGGTCAAAATTTGGCGTGCTCCACTTTGGTGTCTCGGGTTCGCAGGCCCAGACCCCAGGTGCAGACCTACACCACTCATCAAGCCATGCTATGGTGGCGACCCACATACAAAATAGAGGAAGACTGGTAGAGATGTTAGCTCAGAGCAAATCTTCCTCAGCAAAAAAAAAAAGAAAGAAAGAATGTCTTGGCTATTGGCTATTTGTACTTTCATATATGTTTTACAATCAGATTCTCAAGTTACACACACAATTCCCACTGGGATTTTCATTTAGTGTATACCACATCTATAGAACTACTTGGGGGAATGAATTTTCATCTTTTGATAAAAGCATTTTTCAATTATTAATACAATATAGAAATTCAACTAATTTTTGTGTATTTATTTATTTTATTTATTTTTTTTAAGATTTTATTTTTCCTTTTTCTCCCAAAGCCCCCTGGTACATAGTTGTGTATTTTTAGTTGTGGGTCCTTCTAGTTGTGGCATGTGGGACACCGCCTCAGCATGGCTTGATGAGTGGTGCCATGTCCGTGCCCAGGATTCAAACTGGCAAAACCCTGAGCCACCGAAGTGCAGCTCGTGAACTTAACCACTCGGCCATGGGGCCAGCCCCAAATTTTTGTGTATTTATTTTTGTATTAAATACCTCTGGCAACCTATCTTAGTAATTCTAGTAATTTATCTGTAGATTCTTTTAGATTTTCTACATATTCAATCATGTTGTTTCAGAAAAGTGAAAATTTTTTTTCTTCCTCTCTAATCTTCTTTACAATTTTAATTTCCTGTACTTGTTTTCCTTCACTGAGTGGTACCTCCTGTACTATGCAGAATAGAAATAGTGATAACCACCTCTTTGTTTCTTTCCTAATCTCAAAGGAAAGGCTTTGAGTTTTGCCTTGTTATCTGAAGGTATTGTGTACATATTTAGATCCTCTTCATAGGATTAAGGAAGTTCAATTCTATTCCTAGTTTGCTGAGAATTTTATCAAATGCTTTCTCTTTATTTATTGATTCAAATGTTTTGCCCCTTTACTTTACTCTGTTGGTATTGCAAAATAAATTGATTGATATTTGAACGTTTATCTAACTCTGCATTCGTTTGATAAACTCAACATGGAAATAGCATCTTACATAATTGATGGATGATGTCTGCTATTATTTTATCTTCATGAGTGATATTGGCCTGTAATTTTCTCATACTTTACTTGCTTATTTTGGGTATCAGAGTTATGCTAGTCATATAAAATGAAATGGGGAGTGTTCACTTATTTATATTCTCTGGAAGACTTTGTATAAGAATGGAAGGTCCTTCCCTAAATATCTGGTAGAACTCGTCAGTAAGCCATGTAAACCTAGAGTTCTGAGGACTATTCTAAATTAGCGATTCAATTTCTTTAGAAGTTATAAGACCCTTCAGATTTTTTATTTCTTCTTATGTAAGTTTTAATATGTTCTGTTTTTCTAGACATTTTCCTACTTCATCTAAATTTAAAATTTTGAGTTTAAAATTATTAATAATACTTAACTTTTTAATATCAATGGAATCTATGGGATTGTGTTTTCTCTTTTTTTAATATCATCCGAACAGAATTTTAAAATTTGTATCATTTTTTATGCTTTTTCTTTTTTCACGTTTGTTTGCTATTTTAATTTCTGCTTTATACTATTCCATTCCCTTTCCTTAAATTTTTTTCATCTTTTAAAAAATATCTTGAAATGGATGCTTGGCTCATTAATTTTCAGGCTTCTTTTTAAATACATCCTCTTCAGATTACAAATCTATAAATTTTCCTCTAAGAATTCCTTTGATTGTAGCCCACATGGTAAATGACATTTTCATTAGCATTTGGTTAAAATTATTCTCTATTTTCCATTTGCTTTCTTCTTAGACCCTTGAAATGTCTAGACATGTATTTCTCTAAATACATGCACATGCAGATTTTCTAGCTATTGTTAAAGTAGTGCTTAGAATAATTACACAGGGATCAGAGAACCTACTGTGTTGAGGATATGTTGAAATTTGTTGAGACTTGCTTTATGGCTCAGCATATGCCCATATTTGTAAGTATTCTGTTATGCATACAGAAATATGTATTCTGAAGTTATGTGCAATGTGCAAACAAAAAAATGTACATGTTTTTCATACCACATTTGTTAGTTGTGTGTACATATATTAATCCCTACTGATAACTTGTTTGTTCTACCAATTATTGAGCCAGGAGTGTTAAAATCCCCCACTATAATTGTGAATTAGCTGTGATTTCTGATTCTATCAGTGCTTATATATATTTCGAGGTCATGCTACTATCTATGTAAAAGTTTAGAATTAATATGTCATCACAGTAGATTAACACTTTCATCATTATGAAATACTTCTGTGTATCTCTAGTCTTCTTGCCTTTTAAAGTCTATAGTTCCTGGAGACTAATAGAGCTGTTCCATCTTTCTTTTGGTCTCTTTTGTGCTGGCATAACATTTTTATGTCCTTTTACTTCCATTCTTTCTGAATCCTCATGTTTTATATCTGTCTCTTATTTTTAAAAAGCATACTCCTTTTTGCAGAGTTCTCGTCAAGATGGTGCTGTGAGCAGACGTTGAACTCGCCTCCTCCCACAAACACAACCAGGTTACGACAATTTTAGGAAGAATCACCCTGGATTGAAAACTGCAAACTGGATAAAAAGAACCCCCACGACAAGGGACAGTCCTGACGAAAGCAGAAGAGGCAGTAACTCTGGCCAGAGAGGAAAAAAGCCACCTTTGGGAGCAGCAGAGCTTCTCAGCTGGCCAGGCGGGAGCCAACCTAAGGATATCCAGATAGCATCTCAAGACGCCTAAGAGTCTAGTATTACTATACATCGGAAGGTGGATGGACTTCCCCCTGGGAGGAGGTGGAAATAGGTGAAAACTCTCCGACTCCTGACCCCCGACCCCCGGCCAGCCTAGTTCCTGCAGGAGGCTCTCTTCCAGCGGACTCCCCCATAGCATCGCCACATACCAAGGGTAGGAGTGTGCACTCACCAGTGGAGCGACGGTGGAAACAGGTGACAACAGCCCTACCCAAGTCCCCGTGATCACACCTAAGCCCAGGGGGAGTTCCCCAGGGTCCTGCACCCACCAGTAGGGAAGGCCTCTGCTTGCCATTAGCAGGGAGGCCCTGCCCAGAAGCCAGAACAAAGAGAAGCTCCTGGAGGGCCCGGCATGGCACCAGACCGCAAGCTGCCACTGGGCTCATGGTCTCCGGCACAGGGGGTGCCCGGACTTCCCATAGACGTGCTTGGGGACAGGGTTGGAGCTCCAGTGCCCTGCTCTGCAGCCTGGGGGGAGGCTCCAGGGTCCCACAACCCCCCGGCAGGGAAAGCCTCTGCTCGCCATTAGCTGGGAGGCCCTGCCCAGAATCCAGAGCAAAAGGAAGCTCCCGGCGGGCAGATTCCCTGGCACTGCACCAGACCACCAGCTGCTGCTGTGTCCACGGTCTCTGGCGCAGGGGGTGCCCGGACTTCCTGTGGACGTGCTTGGGGACTGGGTGGAGCTCCAACACCTGGCTCTGCCACCCGGGGGGATGCTCCAGGGTCCCGCACCCCCTCAGGAGGGAGGGCCTCTGCTCGCCATTGGCAGGGAGGCCCCGTCCAGCATTTGGAGCACCAGGAAGCTCCCTAGAGCAGAATTCCCCACAAGGCAGCAGCTTACAAGCCACCACCAGGCCCACGGACTCTGGCCATGTCCCAGACGAGGCAAGGGGCTCCCAGAGATCCTGTGAGAGTGGAGTGGGGCAGAGTGGAGCTCCGGTGAAATGGCTACGTAGCCCAGAGGGGAACTCCAGGTTCCTACAGCAGCCTCAGCGAAAGCCTCTGCACTGCACTAGTGGAGAGGTCCCAACTGGCAACCGCAAGGCGGGAAGGCCCTGGGGCAAAAGCAGCACAGCTAGGTGAGCTAACGACAGACTGCAGAAGATACCCATAGCTCTGCTGGGACCTATAGTGGACAAGTGTGATCTTGTGGGCTCTGTTAGGGACAAAGCGGCGATTATAGGTGATCCTGCTCCTGGCTGCTGGGAAAGTCCACAACACCACTGCAGACCACAAGGAGGGAGCATGTCTAAGTGGGCTGCAACAGTAGGCACCAGCAACCTGAGGCCCCCTTGAGATTGCCTCCACAACCAATGAGGGACCCCACAGGACCACTGTGACTATGAGGAGGGGTCCAGGTCCAGTAAGTAACAGCTGACAGGGTTCCTGGTTGGTGCAGTCTAAACAGCTGCCCCCCCCACACACACACCAGTCACAACAAGTGGAAGCAGCGACTAAACTCTATCTCTATGCGGAGGCACAAATCCACGCCATCAAGCAGTATGAAAAAATATATTAAATCTCCAGAACAGAAGGAAAATGATAAGCACTCAGAAAACAACCTCAAAGACAATGAAATCTATAACCTAAATGACAATGATTTCAAAACTGCCATTATTAAAAAACTCAACGAGTTAAAAGAGAATTCAGATAGACAACTCAATGAGTTCAGGAGCTATGTCACAAAAGAGCTTGACACTATAAAGAAGAAGCAATTAGAAATACTGGAGATGAAGAACACAATGGAGGAGATTAAGAAAAATCTGGACTCTCTGAACAGTAGGGTCGATAATATGGAGGACAGAATTAGCAATTTGGAGGATAGGAATATAGAAATGCTGCAGACAGAGGAGGAGAGAGAACTAAGACTAAAAAGAAATGAAGAAACTCTCCAAGAATTATCCAACTTAATTAGGAGATGCAACATAAGGATTACAGGTATACCAGAGGGAGAAGAGAAGGAGAAGGGGGCAGAAGGCCTGTTCAAAGAAATAATAGCTGAGAACTTTCCAAACTTGGGAAGAGAGATGGAACTTCATGTGACAGAAGCCATTAGATCTCCAAACTTTATTAACACAAGAAGACCAACCCCAAGGCATGTAGTAGTGAAACTAGCAAAAGTCAACGACAAAGAGAAAATACTAAGGGCAGCCAGGCAGAAGAAAATAACTTACAAAGGAAATCCCATAAGGCTATCAGCAGATTTCTCAGGAGAGACCTTACAGGCTAGAAGAGATTGGGATGAAATATTCAAAACTCTGAAGGACAAAAACCTGCAGCCAAGAATACTCTACCCAGAGAAAATATCCTTCAAATACGATGGAGAAATAAGAACTTTCCCAGATAAACAAAAGTTAAGGGAGTTCATCACCACAAAACCTCCTCTTCAAGAAATGCTCGGGAAGAACCTCATTCCTGAAAAATCAAAAAAAGGAAAGGGGCTACTAAATGCAGAACAAAGGAGATAAGCAGAAGGACAATAACACAAAGTAACAGCTCTCCATCAGGACAAAATGGAAAAGAACCAGAAAACAAGTGATAAAATGGCAACAGTAGGCCCCCACGTTTCAATAATCACTCTAAACGTGAATGGATTGAACTCTCCAATCAAAAGGCACAGAGTGGCAGGATGGATCAAAGAACAAGATCCAACAATATGCTGCCTTCAGGAAACACACCTCAGCCCCAAAGACAAACACAGACTCAAAGTGAAGGGGTGGAAGACAATACTCCAAGCTAATAATGAACAAAAGAAAGCAGGTGTTGCCATACTTATATCAGACAAAGTAGAGTTCAAAGCAAAACAGATAAAGAAAGACAAAGAGGCTAAGTATATAATGATAAAAGGGACGCTCCACCAAGATGACAGAACACTTATAAATGTATACGCACCTAACACAGGAGCACCAAAATTCATAAAGAAACTATTAACAAAACTAAAAGGAGACATCAACAGCAATACAATAATAGTAGGGGACCTCAACACCCCATTAACACCAATGGACAGATCATACAGACAGAAAATCAACAAGGAAATTACAGAATTAAATGAAAAATTAGATCAGATGGACCTAACAGATATATATAGGACACTTCATCCAAAAACAGCAGGTTACACATTCTTCTCAAGCGCGCATGAAACATTCTCAAGGATAGACCATATCTTGGGAAACAAAGCAAGCATCAATAAGTTCAAGAGGGTTGAAATAATATCAAGCATCTTCTCTGATCACAATGCTATGAAACTAGAAATCAACTACAAAAATAAAGCTGGGAAAGGGCCAAAAATGTGGAGACTAAACAACATGCTACTGAACAAACAATAGATTATTGAAGAAATTAAAGAAGAAATCAAATATTATCAGGAGACAAATGAAAATGAAAACACACTGTACCAAATGATTTGGGACGCAGCAAAGGCAGTCCTAACAGGGAAATTCATTGCAATTCAGGCTCACCTCAATAAGCAAGAAAAATCTTACATAAACAACCTCAAATGACACCTAACAGAATTAGAAAAAGAAGAACAAACAAAGCCCAAAGTCAGTAGAAGGAGGGAAATAATAAGAATTAGAGCAGAAATAAATGATATTGAAACAAAAAAGACAGTAGAAAGGATCAATGAAACAAGGAGTTGGTTCTTCAAAAGAATTAACAAAATCGACAAACCCTTAGCCAGACTCACTAAGAAAAAAAGAGAGAAGTCACAAATAAATAAAATTAGAAATGAGAGAGGAGAAATTACAACAGATACTGAAGAAATACAAAGGATCATAAGAGAATACTATGAAAAACTATATGCCAACAAATTGAACAACCTAGAAGAAATGGATAAATTCCTAGACTCATACAACCTCCCCAAACTGAATCAGGAAGAAATAGAGAATCTGAATAGACCAATCGCAAGTAAAGAAATAGAAACAGTAATCAAAAACCTCCCCAAAAATAAGAGTCCAGGATCAGACGGCTTCTCTGGAGAATTCTACCAAACATTCAAAGAAGATTTAATACCTATCCTTCTCAAACTATTCCAGAAAATAGAGGAAGATGGAGCACTCCCTAATACATTCTATGAAGGCAACATCACCCTGATCCCCAAACCTGACAAGGACAACACAAAGAAGGAAAACTACAGGCCAATATCACTGATGAATATAGATGCAAAAATCCTCAACAAAATTTTGGCAAACCGAATACAGCAATATATCAAAAAGATTATACAGGGTGATCAAGTGGGATTTATACCAGGGACACAGGGATGGTTCAACATCCACAAGTCAATCAACGTGATTCACTACATTAACAAAATGAGAAACAAAAACCACATGATCATCTCAACAGATGCAGAGAAAGCATTCGACAAGATCCAACATCCATTTATGATAAAACCCTCAATAAAATAGGTATAGAAGGAAAGTACCTCAACATAATAAAGGCCATATATGACAAACCCACAGCCAACATCATACTCAACGGACAAAAACTGAAACCCGTCCCTCTCAGAACAGGAACAAGACAAGGGTGCCCACTTTCACCAGTCTTATTCAAAATAGTACTGGAGGTGTTGGCCAGAGCAATTCAGCAGGAAAAAGAAATAAAAGGAATTCAAATAGGCAACGAAGAAGTAAAACTCTCGCTGTTTGCAGATGACATGATCTTATATATAGAAAACCCGAAAGAATCCATAGAAAAACTATTAGAAACAATCAACAACTACAGCAAAGTTCCAGGGTATAAAATCAACATACATAAATCAGTAGCATTTCTATATGCTAACAATGAACTAACAGAAAAACATCTCAAGAACTCAATCCCACTCACGATCACAACAAAAAGAATAAAATACCTTGGGATAAATTTAACCAAGGAAGGGAAAGATCTATACAACGAAAACTACAAGACCTTCTTGAAAGAAATCGACAACAACATAAAGAGATGGAAAGACATTCCATGCACGTGGATTGGAAGAATAAACATAGTTAAAATGTCCATACTACCTAAAGCAATCTACAGATTCAACGCTATCCCAATCAGAATTCCAATGTCATTCTTTACAGAAATCGAACAAAGAATCCTAAACTTCACATGGGGCAACAAAAGACCCCGAATTGCTAAAGCAATCCTGAGAAAGAAGAACAAAGCTGGAGGCATCACAATCCCTGACTTCAAAACATACTACAAAGCTACAGTAATCAAAACAGCATGGTACTGGTACAAAAACAGATGCACAGATCAATGGAACAGAATTGAAAGCCCAGAAATAAAACCACACATCTGTGGACAGCTAATCTTTGACAAAGGAGCTGAAGGCCTACAATGGAGGAAAGAAAGTCTCTTCAACAAATGGTGCTGGGAAGACTGGACAGCCACATGTAAAAGAATGAAAAGCAACCATTCTTTTTCACCATTTACTAAAATAAACTCAAAATGGATCGAAGACCTAAAGATTAGGCCTGAAACAATAAGTCTTCTAGAAGAGAATATCGGCAGTACGCTCTTTAACATCAGCTTCAAATGAATCTTTTCGGACACCATAACCCCTCACATGAGGGAAACAATAGAAAGAATAAACAAATGGGACTTCATCAGACTAAAGAGCTTCTTCAAGGCAAGGGAAAACAGGATTGAAACTAAAAACAGCCTACTAATTTAGAAAAAATATTCACAAGTTATTTATCCAACAAAGGGTTAATCTCCATAATTTACAAAGAACTCAAACAACTCAACAATAAAAAATCAAACAACCCAATTACAAAATGGGCAGGGGACATGAACTGACATTTCTCCAAAGAAGATATACGGATGGCCAACAGACACCTGAAAAGATGCTCATCATTACTAATCATCAGGGAAATGCAAATCAAAACTACACTAAGATATCACCTTACACATGTTAGAATGGCAAAAATATCCAAAACCAAGAGTGACAAATGTTGGAGAGGCTGTGGAGAAAAGGGAACACTCATACACTGTTTGGTGGGAATGAAAACTGGTGTAGCCACTATGGAAAACAGTATGGAGATTCCTCAAAAAGTTAAGAATAGAAATACCTTATGACCCAGCCATCCCACTACTGGATATCTATCCCAAGAACCTGAAATCAGCAATTCCAATAGTTCCATGCACCCCTATCTTCATTGCAGCAATATTCACAATAGCCAAGTCATGGAACCCACCTAAGTGCCCAGCAACTGATGATTGGATAAAGAAGATGTGGTGTATATATATACAATGGAATACTACTCAGCCATAAAAAGGACAAAGTTGTCCCATTCACAACAACATGGATAGACCTTGAGGGTATTATGTTGAGTGAAATAAGCCAGGCAGAGAAAGACGAACTCTGTATGACTCCACTCATAGGTGGTAGTTAGCATATGGACAAAGAGAACTGATCGGTAGTTGCCAGGGGAAATGGGGTGGGGAGACGGCACTAGGGGTGAAGTGGTGTGCCTACAACAAGACTAATACTCATGTACAACTGTAATTTCACAAGGATGTTAACTTTCATAACCTTAATTAAAAAAAAGCATACACATTTTTAAAACATTTTAGTCTCATGATCTTTATGGTTTTTACTTCTCCTGCCTGTTCTATGATCTTTTTTCTCTTCTTTCTTGTTTTCTTAGGGACTTATTGAGGATTTTAATCAATCCATTTTTCTTTTTATTAATTTGGAGACTATGTATTTATTTTATATTCTTTTAGCGGCCATCATAAAAATTATTACTTTAGTTTTTTTTTATAGACTTTACTTTGTAGATCAGTTTTAGGTTCACAGCAAAATTGAGAAAAGAGTATAGAGATTTCCCATGTACCCCTGACCCCCACATACGCAGCCTCCCTCACAATCAACATCCTCCACCAGAATGGTACATTTGTTACAACTGATGAACCTACATGGACACATGATTTTTCCCCCTAAGTTCATAGTTTACATTAGGGTTCACTCTTGGTTTATTTACTTTTTATACCTTTCTGTATTTCTGAACTTTCATCTGGAATCATTTTCCTTTCTTTCTAGGTTCCTGCCCTCTCACTAATCTCTCCAAAGTAATTTTCTCCTATTTTTTTTTTTAGTATTTCCATGCTTGTAGAAAGTTGGGGTTTTTTTCAGTAAAAATTTTAGTTGTTTTTAGTGGAAGACTTGGTTTCAATTTCCTCAACCACAATTACCAGAAACAAAAGAGGCTGTACTTTCTCTTCGCTTATTTCCACCTTCAGCTGCAAACCTGCTTCCTGTTATAATGCTCTCCATCTGTCTTATACCCCAGCTTCACCTCTAGGTCACATCCCTTCAGATGAGGGGTGTTTGTGAAGTACTGCCAAGTTCCTCTTTATTCCCCCAGGTACCATGATGCTCTTCTGAAAGTCGTTACAATTCTGACGTTAGTGCAAGTACATTGTTTTCATTCTGAAAACATTCTATACTATATCTAACAGAAATGCCTCAGACTTCATTTCCTTTGACTTTTTGGATAGGAATTTTTATGGAGGGTGAGGAGTATTAGATATTTGAGCTGTTATTATCTTACCTAGAATTCTGCTTCTGCTGTATCTACCTCTGTCTGCATGTATGTGCACTTGTGAACTTTTCTTGCATTTATGAAAAATTAATCTTATTTTTTTAAGATTTTATTTTTTTCCTTTTTCTCCCCAAAGCCCCCCAGTACATAGTTGTATATTCTTCGTTGTGGGTCCTTCTAGTTGTGGCATGTGGGACGCTGCCTCAACCTGGTTCGATGAGCAGTGCCATGTCCGCGCCCAGGATTCGAACCAACGAAACACTGGGCCGCCTGCAGCAGAGTGCACGAACTTAATCACTCCACCACGGGGCCAGCCCCTAGCCTTATTATTGATTTGCTGATCTCTGTAATAAGAGAGCAGTAGCTGTTTGCATGGCTCTTCAAACTTGTACCTCCTGGTGTCTGGGGTTTCAGATTATTATATGAGAAATGAGTATTTGAGATAGGAAATGATCAAAGTTATATTCATTACTTAGATTAGTAGGTAAAAGAGAAAACACCATATAGACCCAGGAAATTTGTTCAAACTATTTCCAAATTCACAGGGCCACATAATTACTTTTCTTTCTACAATAATTCCAATATAGAGCAAATATCAGTAGGCCACTCACTAACGTCTCCATCATTTCTCTTATTCACATCTCAGCTCCTTATTTGCTGCTGACAGGAATATGATTTTAAGGCTTCAATTTCTTTTTCTCTGTTTTACTCTGAGGCTGAATTTTAAAAATGTTCCACTCCTTTTCTGCCATCTTCCTTACTTCATATTATCTCTGATCTCCCAGCCCTTCATTTTCCTATTATTACAAACATCAACCCTTCTAAGGATTCTCAGTTGTATGATGCTTTACCTAAATTATATGAAATGTTTTATATAGATTTCTCCTTTTTTTCCTCTAAGTAATATTGCAATGATCACGACCAAAATACATTTTTATTTTATTGGCTATGAAAGGTTTTCCAGGGAATGCATGTTCTTTGGGGAGAGGGTAAATGGAATTAGTAATAAATAAAGAAATAAGGACTAGTGTGATGTATATTTGTGAATTTCTCATCTCCTCTTTGTTGCAGACTTCTCCATTGTGGTTGGGGTGTTGTTCCCTGTGGCTGTCATATTTGTGGTGGTTGGTATAGTAATCCGGCATCAAAGCACCAGAGGAATGCAGAAGAAACTCCAGAGGTAGGCTTTTGTCTGGCTTTGGGGACTTTTTGGCCTTTAATTTACTTTAAATTTAAGGATTTGATCAAATTCTTAAGTTTCATTTTGATTTACTTCAAATATTTAGAAATAAGTCTAGATGCATTTTTCTTGGACCAGAGGCTGGGTATCCTTTTACTGAAAATCCTTCACAGCAAAGTGTATCTTTTTCTGTCATTAATCACTGCAGTTATAATTAATAACAAGTAATCATAACTTTCATTATTAAAGATTTTTACACTCATTATAAGAATACGATGTCTAACATTATTGATCACTATCTTTACGACAAGCCCCAGGCTAAGTCCTTTTACATACGTTATTTCATTTACTCTTCACAAGAACTTCATGAGGTAGTAACTGTTACTTCCATTGTATAGATGAAAAGGTGCTGTATGCTAACCTTTACAACAATGCCGCCAGGTCGGGCACTTCATACTTTTAAAGACGTGGAAACACAAACTCAGAGAGGTTAACAAACATGTTCAAAGTCCTGCAAAGTGAGTGATGGAGTCCTGCTTTGCACCTACATGGGTCAGTCTTTCAGACATGGTCCTGACACTACAGTATCTTTCTAGCATTTTTTAAAGACTGATTTATTCACTCATAGTGGGCTTTTAATAAATAGTGAATGAATAAAGTGAATCGCTAATTAAATGACGTAATTAGATAAAAGTTGGACTCGACACCATCTTGTTAGGAATCAGGGCCTCCGTGGAGAATCAGGAAGAAAATCAGTGGTGGTGATGAGAGAATACAGGACAAGGGAACCCGAGGAGCGTCCTAAGAGCAGAGGAAAACCAAGTCAATAACCAAGATGACACAGTGGGCAGAGGAAATTGGCTAACTCATGGTGAAGGAACTGCTGAGTCGATCTGTATGATATGCTTTCACACACAGGCCACTGTCTACCGCGGGCACCAGGCCAGGCAAACAGAAGAGGAAACCACAGACGAGGAAGGCTCTTCGGCCCCCAGAGGTGAAACACAGTCTGTACCACGTTTGCCGTGGGTCCCAGTTTGTGATTCTCTTGCTCTTTTTTCCTGGCCACTCAGCTATCATTTCTACTCAGCACTGTGTTACAAATCTGCCTCACCAGTTAGTATGTAGCAAGGATTGTGGGCTCTGTAACTACACATTCAGAAAGTTCTCCTTTGCCTTTTGTTAAATGCAAAAGAGTCCCCTTAAAATGCAGCAGCTGCTTTGCTGCGGTTCACAAAATGCAAAGAGAATAAAAAGAACAAGGAGGGCAGATGCCAGCTGGCTCTTTCTCTCTCTTACTCTAGGATGATTCTTTATCCTTTTTGCAAATGTCCCAGTAAAGACAATAATCTGTATATTTATTTGACAACATATGTAACATGTATAATCCTGAACACCCTGATTGTGTCTTGCAAGTTTAGAAAGTTTAGCAGAAGCTGATTAATGATAATGACGCTTGTAATAATGTTCATGGAAAACTTATCCATCTCTAATAGCTCTGGAATGTAGCAGCTGGGCCACTGTGATTTCCCCTCTGATCTCTTGGTGTCATCTTAGTCCTGATCTCTCATGTCTTGAAAGGCCTGCTTATTTGGAAGATGAACTTAGGAAACTGATAATTTCATTTTAAAATATTATCTTTTCTTTTTAGATGAGTCAAATGAAACTTCATGCACCTGACCTGCCAGTAGAGGGCAATGATCCTCCAGCTTCTTTTGTGAGTTAGCAATTTCTCTTAAATATCATTTCCAAACTAACCTCTGGGAAATACTAGTGAAAGACATAACCCATAAAGCCCAGTTATTGCTTCAGAAGAATGTTGAAATCTGTGTGAATATGAATATTAAATATAGACTCTTTTGGAAAACTTTTTAAAAATACAAAATGTGAGGATGTGTGCCTCTCCATTATACTCCTAAGTTTAACACCTAAACCTGAGTTACCCGGTCTGAAAAGCTGAGAACTCATCATAGGAAGAGTCCCAATCTGCTTCATAGAGTGCTATCTTTGTCACACGTCTGTTGGCATTGGACTTATTTCTGAAGTGTACATGTACACTAAATGAAAGCAACTGAAGTTACAGGTTTAGACTGTTCTCATAGGTGGGGTCATAAGTTCTCCATTTCTGAAAATGATTTAAGCCTTTCCATTAAGCACGCCTATTTTCAAGGCCCCATTTGGAATTAAAATTTTTTACCTTCTTACCAGCTAATTACAAAACCAGATTTTCCACCACCACCAATTCCTACAGCTATATCATCTTCCTCTTTACTTGTAAGTATCAGATGGTCACTGGGGATTTTTTTCAATCTTTTGTGCCCAATGCGAATAGTGTCTCTGAATCTGTGGGTTCTTTATCAGGATAGGTGCTCCCTAGGCTAAGCTGAGATATCAGAACAGATAGGGATATCTGAGGAAGAAAGGCCTACTTACTGTCTATAAATTAGTATGGGTATTAATTTTTTATTATTAGAAAATTGTTTTACTGTTATATAATTGTTAAGAAATGATAAATAGTTTTGTAGTAGGGGGTAAACTGTCCCTTTCAAGGAATAGGTTTTATATGCTTATTTTTGAGGTTATAAAATTCTATTATAAATGATATTTTACTTTCTTATTATAGATACAATAAGGCCTATATTAGTCACAGTTTTCTACATATTTTCATGTAGGGTATGAAAAACAGATCACATCTAGGCAAACCTGGAATAGTAGTCAGGTGCTCATGAAGTAAAAGGAAGAATTCATTCACTCAAGTAGTTACTGAGCGTATCTCCTCAGAGTTGGTACTCTGTTGTGAGTAAATGAGAAAGAACTAAAGTTTAAGGTCTTTTTTTCAAGAATTTTTACATTTTTAGTGGGAAAACTAGTCATATACATATGGAACACTTAATTCCTCACCTATTATTTGTGCCAAAGCAGGTGACACTGATGAGAAGAATGTGGTGAAAGGAAAATGAATGGGGATGGAGTGGTTAAAGTAAGAGGAAGTTTCATTTGCTAAGTAGCTGGAACTTGAACTGAACCCTGAGAGTTAGATAGAATTTAAATGCGTGGCAAGGAGATAAGGAATGATTTAAATAAAGAAATGAGTGTAGCTAAGATGGAAAGTGAATAGTGTTTCTAATGACCTATCATTATTTTTGTCCCTAATATAGTATAAAGACACAAAAGTACTTCCGTCCCCCTTGTTCAAGGATAAGCCAGTGTCTACACCTCAGGTAAGAAATCTATAGCCCAACTGTGATAATCTGGTAGCACGCCTAGGATCAAGGAGAGAAGTTCTGAACATGTCTTCCTAGAATATATTCCCTAAGAACAGTATCTGTATGATGGCAGGATGGGTGCTAACACATGTCTTTCTTCTGAGTTTGGCTAATAAGCAAGAGGAAGAAGATGGAAAGGTCTTAGTAAAAAGTGATGATGATCCCAATATTCTTTATTTTCTCAGAAATATTCCCCAGAGTTAGTGAGGTGGAGGAAACTTCCCATAGAATAATCACTCAGTGTCTCATGACTCTTCTCTTGATCCCTTAGCCTTTCCACAGCAAGCTAATTAGCCAGACGGATATTTGAATCCCAGCGTGGTATTTTCCTCACCTTCTTTCCGTATCCTCTCATGTTTCCACTCCTTCACTGTGATAGATCAAATAATCTATAAAATAGAAAATGTGACTACAGAGAATTGATTTAAATTTCTTAATAGTTCAAAGTTATAGAATATCTAACTTTTTAGGAAAAATTGATAATTTAAGAGTTTTGTCTTTTTTAGGGCTCCAACCCAAAAGTCTGAAGCAACAGCTAAGCAAGGATTGGTGGGTAAATAATCAACTTGGAAGACTGGACAATCTGGTTAGAAGAAAAATGTACTTACTTTCTCACTATTATTTGTTCTTGAAACCCAAGGAGGTTAACATTTCTTGATTCATGTTATGCTTTGAAGAGATTAAGCAAAATTTTTCAAGAGAGATATACTCTTGAGGATGTTAGTATGAATTTAAAATTTCTATTCTTTATGCTAATGGAAAGGAAGATGACTAAAGAAACAGCTGGGAAACTGAGATCTCTAATTAGATTACTTTCTTAGTCATTCCTCCGCTCTTTTCTTTACTGTGATGTTAACTAATATTTTGAACACGTTGATATTATCATTTGGTAGAAATTAATTCATCCTCTAATGAAAACAAAAAACAAGGAATCACAGGAAACTGGAGGGGATAGAAAATTGTGCATTCATCATTAGATGACTAGTAACATCTTGAATCTTTTAACCATTATCTTGTCAAATTAGAACCTTCTGTTAAGAAGAACATTATATAAACATTCTCTGATTTATATATCTCTTTCCTACATGTCCTTCTGTAATCCTTATTAGCTATGTCATTTGAGGTTTAATACAATTGAATAAAGTTTATTAATTAAATTTTTTTCATAGAAATTTGTATAATTCAGTTAATGGCAAGGTTAAAGTAAACTTCATTTTCTAATTAGAGAAGGTTTTAGTTAAATAAATTAATAGCATAAACCAGAGGTTGGAAACTGGTGGCCTGCATGACATATCTAGACTGCAGATTTATTTTACTTGGCCTGAATGATTTTGGCTACAAAGAATTTTAAAATGTTTTGAATTTATTGCCAATATTTAAAAATTGGGAGATCTTGCATAAACACCCAGATTTCCAGCTTTTTGAAAGTAATCAGTATGTCAACAGTGGAATCACATTGCCCTTAGCAACCACCAGCTTAGTTGACTGGTGCGGGAACAAACATTCTTGGTTGTCTACCAAACAATTCCCTTTTTCCCTGCCTTCAGAACCCCAATTTTGTTCACCTTTCCATGTTTTAGAAGAGACAATCCTGACTCCATCTTGTGGATAAATCTCTATCACTCTCTCAGTCATCATACTCTTGTTTTCCCACCAATGGTTGATTTGGAAGTGAGTGTACAGCCCCAGGATCCACCATTTTTTTTGCCAATAAGCCAAGATAAGAAATATGCTGGGGAATTTCTAGGAAAGATATCCTTGTCTCCTTCTGGATGTTGGCATCCGGATATTCTATCTGGTATTGTTGCAGCCATGTTGTGATTATGAGGGCAGGGCTAATATTCTGAATGAGATGGAGCAGAAAGGCATAAAAGAATAAACCCTGGCCTTTTAATGATGTCATTGAACTGGTAGATTAATAACTGCTGGAGCCACCCCGCACTTTTTTGGAACTTCCTGTGGAGGATGAATAAAATTTCCTTGTTGTTTAAACTGTTTCGAGTTGGATTTTCTCTTATTTGCAACAGAAATCATCCTATCTGATAAAGTAGTTGCTTCTATTATATCACATGCTTTCCACTCCATCCTTACTGCTATGTATACTTTCAATACTTGGTCTGCTTTACCCATTTCCAGCACAGACCTAGCCCTCGTAAGCCTTCCTTTCCATGAGGGACTTTGCCCACAAGAAGTTGATTTGTCCTTGCAGTGTGGTTTTCTAGATAAGCTTGTTCTGGCCTCAGAAGGGGAGCTCAATCCCCAGCTAGCCCAGATTCCACCTATCAGATCAGTCGCATTATAACAGCCTTTCTGTCCATATGGGAGTTTACTCAAGAACACATTAAAAAGTATAGCTTTTCTGCAGTGTGAGGTTTCAGGAGACCCTACCCTAACCCAGAAATAAATCCTTGTTTCCCATAAAGCCATAATCTTACTTGTGACGGATCTATGAATTTGCTGTTTTTGTGTTTTGTTTTAATTCCTGTCCCTATCTCATTTTTTTAAATGCTGGTAAAATGGAAATCATGAACCTGTGAAGCCTCAACTAGCCACCTATATGACCCGAGCCAGAAATAAAACATATGCTCTCAAGAAGTGGAACCTGAACATTCCTGTAGATTCTGAAACAATGGTACTAGTTTCCTGATGCAGAGGTATGATAGGTCCCTTATGGAGATAGACAGTTGGAGGACAGTGACAGGAAAACCATTCTCTTAACCTAAGACTTTGCACCCAAGTTCTACAAAGTGTCCTGTTGAGCTGAATTGTAAAGCAATTTAGTTTAAAGAAAAGACTTTGATTTCACAATCCTGTTTCCAAACCAGACCTGTTACTTCCTAAACTTAAGGGAATTCCACTGATAAGGCATTAACCACCTCAGGTCTGCCACTAAGCCTGCTTTATTGTCTCTACTTTTTTTAAAGAAACAGATTAAATTATGGTCTTTCCCAGGTACTCTACAACTGGTATACCATAGGGTTTCTCTAAATATGTCTTAGCATCTCACCCAGTTACTGCCGTTTACGAGTTTGGGGAATCCTTTTAACTTTGTATGAAATGATGAAGTATGCATGGAAAAGAAAGCAAGTTTTAGTTGCAATCAGAAATCATGGAAAGGGTGGAGCTATGTTATTATTTAAGTTGGTAATAATGACTTCTGTGTCGTAAGGAGTTGAGGGTGGCCTCTGGCCAACAGCCAGGAAGGAACTGAGCCATTAGTCCAACAACCCTCAAGGAGCTAATTCTGCCAACAACCATTGAATGAGCTTGGAAGCGGCTCCCATCTCAGCTGCATCTCGGCTGCCACCTTGTGAGAGAAACTGAAGACTCAGCTAAGTTTTGCCCAGATTCCACAAACACAGAAACTGTGACATAATAAATATGTATTCTTTTAAGCTGGTATAGTTTGAGGAAATTTGCTATGCAGCAATAGATAATTACTATAAGGAGGGTAGAGACCAAATGTTTCAAATATTTCGGACAGGTTTAGAAAGAATTAACCACTGTATTTAACAGGCCTTCCATCAGCTTAACACTTTTCTTTTTCTCTATATCCTCTTTCATTTATTCTTCTCTCTTTTATAGGAGTGCTGATTATCTGCTTGAGATCTCTGATATCCAGTTTTCTCATATATCGTGTTCTCCGTCACTTTTCTTTGCCTATTTCCTCAGTGCTTTTGAAGAATTCCTTAAGCGTATCTTCCAAATTTTTGATATTATGTTCCATACTGTCAATCCTCCTTTTTGATTTTAAGACATTTTACAATTGTTTCTCATATTTGCTTAATAACATTCTCTTCTTTTCTGTCTCACTTTAGTTTGATAAAAACCTAGCAATTAACTGTTTTTGCCTTTTGTTTCCAGAATTTTACTTTTAAAATTAAATTAACAAAGCCAATTTTGTCTAAACATCATTAGTGCTTCTCAAGGTAAGTAGTTTTCAAAAGTACATCCTTCTTCAGCCACTTGAGAACTATGTTCCTGACCTTTCACAAACACCATAATTTCCTAAGTGTTAGATGACCATTATATTACCCTTGTGTTTTTTAAAAGTCCCATCTGGACCTGTAATATTCTCAGCTTTTATATCTTTGATGATAGAATCCATCGCTTGAGCTGAAGAATTTTGGTACACTAGCATTCTGAGTGTGATATGGAAATAGATGGGGCCGTGAGCAAATCTTGCATATTCCTCTCTGCCCAGATTCTTTTTTCTCCTTAGCTAAAGCTGTCTACCAGGGCCAGAGCAGGAGTGGCACAGCCTCATTGGTGATACTGAGATCCACCTCACCAGAAAAGATCCTGACTCATTAGGGAAAAGCCTCTACCAACAAAATCTGCAACCATCTTGGTACATCTACTCTTGAATTTGTCTAGTCCTTGCTGCTGCTTCCAGAAAAAAGCCTTCCCTTGCCAATGATAACTTTAGACATTACTTAGCAACTAGCCTTGGATGGTCTGCTTTGCCGCCCAACACTAATACAATACTACTATTATCATTATGCTAAGTAAGTAATAGTGTTATAGAAACTAAATCCCTAAGCAGAAGAAAATTGTGGTATGCAGTTTATTGTGAAGGCATCTCCTTGTTCAAATTTAATTCTTTTCTCTCTCATGCCTAATGTTGAAGTCCATACCTTTTTCTTTTTTAAATACATTTTTAAAAAATGGATTGTGATGAGAACATTTGACATGAGACCCACCCCCTCAACAGATTTTTAAGCGTATGGTAAAATATTGTTACCTATAGGCACAATATTGTGCGACCAATCTCTAGATCTTATTCATCTAATTCAATTTCGTCATAATTGAAATTTTAAACCCATTAGTTAGCAACTTGCCATTTCCCCCTCTTAGCCCATAGCAATCATAATTCTATGCTTTGCTTCCGTGAGTTTAACTGTTTTAGATACCTCATATAAATGGAATCACGCAATATTTGTCCTTTTGTGACTGGCTTATTTCACTTATCATAATGTCCTTCAGGTTCACCCAAGTTATGGCATATGACAAGATTTCTTTTCTTTTGTAAGACTGAATAATATTCCGCTATATGTATATACCACATTTTTTAAAATCCATTCATCTGTCATTGGAAATTTACATTGTTTCCACATTTTGGGTATTGTGAATAGTGCTGCAATGATCATGGGACTGCAGATAATTCTTTCAGATTCTGATTTCAATTTGTTTGGATAAATATCCAGAAGTGGAATTGTTGGATCATATGGTAGTTCTGTTTTTAATTTTTTTGGAGAAATCTCCATACTGTTTTTCATAGTGGCTGTAGCAATTTACATTCCCACCAACAGTGCAGAAGGGTTTCCTTTTCTCCATACCCTTGCCAACTCTTCTTATCTCTGGTCTTTTTGATAACAGCCATCCTAACAGGTGTGAGGTGATATTTCATTGTGGTTTTGATTTACCTTTTCTTGATGCTTTGTGAAATTAAGCATCTTTTCATATACCTGTTAGTCATTTGTATGTCTTCTTTGAAAAAATGTCTATTCAGGTCCTTTGGCCATTTTTTAATCTGGTTCTTTATTTTTTTGAAAATTTACGTAACAAAAAATTTACCGTTTTAATCAATTTCAAGTTTACAGTTCAATGGCATTAAGTACATCCACAATGCTGTGCAACCACATCACCATCCATTTTCAAAACTTGTTCCTCATCTCAAACAGAAACTCTGTACACATTAAATAACTTCCTGTTACTACTAACCCCAGCTATTCTACTTTCTGTCCATATACATTTGCCTATTCTAGGTATTTGATATAAGTGGGATTATACAGTATTTTTTTTCTTTTATGTAACTGGTTTATTTCACTTAGCATAATGTTTTCAAGATTCATCCAAGTTATAGAATGTGTCAGAATTTCATTCCTTTTTTTTTTTTTTATTAAAGATTTTTATTTTTTCCTTTTTCTCCCCAAAGCCCCCCGGTACATAGTTGTATATTCTTCGTTGTGGGTTCTTCTAGTTGTGGCATGTGGGACGCTGCCTCAGCGTGGTCTGATGAGCAGTGCCATGTCTGCGCCCAGGATTCGAACTAACGAAACACTGGGCCGCCTGCAGCGCAGCGCGCGAACTTAACCACTCGGCCACGGGGCCAGCCCCAGAATTTCATTCCTTTTTAAGGCCAAATAACCTAATATCATTTTAATACATTTATTTTCTGCTTGGAACAACTGGAGACAATTTCTGGATCTCTACATCCTCATTCACATTAACCTTGTTTTGATTCTTCCTCATTTTCTAGTGAAATAATGCTTTTTACACTTTGTTTTAATTTGTACTTCTTTGATGGTGTTTTTTAACACTGTTTTTGTAAACACTTTTACAAATAGTTGTAAACTATTTGTAACAATAGTAAAACAACTATAACAAATAATTGTAAACACTATTTACAACTATTTTTAAGTTGACAATTACTCACATTATTCCTAGTATTTTAGAACCATGTTTTAAGTCAGGGTTATTGCTATTCTCTTAGGAAGAGCCATGTCTAAGGCTGCTCTCTTAGCCTTATCAAGCATCTGCATCAGTTCAGTGTTGAAATCCTTGGTGTGCAACCCTGATGGGAATAATAATTTAAGGAAGTTCAGAAATGTATCGAAATGAGAAGTGAAGTGATGACAACATGACTATAGATAATAGTCTCCTCCGGACATCCTGTAACTTCTGAGAAAGAGGGTCTCATCCTCAAAACTGCAAAAATTGTTGCATTTCTTGTTGAGAAAGCCCCTGATTCACAGGCCAAGTGTTAAAACTCAGCGCATAGCATTTTTCCCTTGTAAGTCAATGCATGTCACCAATTTGGCTTTCTAAATTCTTTAACTGCTGTGAAATAGCTCACTGAGATTTGTGTGTCTTTTGGCATATGTTGTGACTATAACTGGAACAGAGACGACAGGAGTCAATTCTAAGCAGAGACTCCTTTAGTCCTATTTGCCAATGGTGGGGCTCAGCAGATCCAGTGGAGAGCTGGAGTGTCAAGAGTGTCAAATGGGAAACAAGGGAAAATCACGAGAAATTTTGATGGAAATGTACAAGAGACATTAAGAAAAAGTAAAAACAACATGTTATGTTGGGTAGGTAGACAACACACAGGCATAAGAGCAGAGACAGTTACCCTGGTTCTGCCAACAACTAGCTTTTTAGACTTAATAAATAATTTAAACTCTTTGGGCCTCTTTAAATTTCCTCATCTATGAAATGGAATTAACAATTCATGACTTGCCAATTTCCAAGGAGGGTTTTCTAAGAAATGTGTAAAGGCAGTATGAAAATATAAAAAGACAAACAGAAAAGAAGAGAGATGTCCATGGTCTAGCAAAGTAGATAGTGTACACCTGTCGGTTATCTAACCATAGGACCACTCCATCCTGGGATTTGTCAGGGGTGAAGCCCCTCTCTGCACAGGCTACTATTTCACACATCTTTGGGCAGGATGTAAGGCAAAGTAACTTATTTTTGTACATATTTTATCGGTGAGCCTCTATTTTTCCTGGTGTTTTATCTTGCCCCTGAAGTGCTTTTAGAATTTGTCTCCATATTCCTATTCAGATTCCTCCTCTTACATCAAGTCTAAATTTCAACCAGAACTTCTGGGTTAAATCAAACACTGTACTAGATTTGAGGCTGCCATGTGCAATGACCCTGAATTAAAATTTTGGAGAAATCAACAAGCAATGAATCCACAGAGCTATTAGAAAGAAAAGAAATCACAGCTGATTGTAAACTTGATGATTTTTTAAAAATATCAGAATATCATAGGGTAATAGTAAAAGTCTCCATTTGTAGGGGGCCAGCCCAGTGGCACAGCAGTTAAGTTCGCATGCTCTGCTTTGGAAGCCTGGGGTTCACTGGTTTGGATCCCAGGCATAGACCTATGCACTGCTTACTAAGCCATGCTGTGGCAGCGCCCCACATATAAAGTAGAAGAAGATGGGCGTGGATCTTAGCTCAGGACCAATCTTCCTCAGCAAAAAGAGGATTGGCAGCGGATGTTAGCTCAGAGCTAATCTTCCTCAAAAAATAGTCTGCATTTGTAGGGTGTGATATGATTCATACAAATTTCTGTGTATGTGTGTACATTTATGATTTCACTTAATCTTTATAACAATCCTATGTGAAGAATCACTGTCCTTATTTTACAGATGAGAAATTCAAGATAAAAATGAGAATAGGTGATTTTTCTCAGGTTGCTCAGCTATTAAGTGTTAGAATAGGGACTCAAACCCAAGTGCTCCAAACCCAAGTTTTTATGTAGTTCGTTCTACACAACTACACTACCTACAGCAAAACTATTTTGCACAAAAAGGCACATTTAATACTATGATACTAAGAAGGGAAATTCCGTTTTATCTTCGGCTACAATTTTTTTTATACAGTGTTACTAGTGAAAATTTATCTAATGTTGCAGTCAAATTTTATGCCCCTTGACTGTCCACTCCTTCTGAAAATCACTTTTGATTTTCCTCTTCATTCTTATGACTAGTGATTAGCATAGAGCCTGGAAAATGGTAAGTACTCAAAAACTCTTTATTCAAGATTCTGAATTTATGCATTGTGCAACTTAAAATTACCTGGTTATTTACTTTTGTTCTTTAATGCAAAAATTTACAAAATTCCTATTTCCTATGTTGACACTGGGGAGAGAAACATTAACCTCTTCCCCTGCGTCCAGGTACTCACAGCCTTGTTCTAAAGACTGACACAAATAAATACAGAAATAAAATAATCTCTGAAATAGAGAGAAATCACTAAAATACTTGCACAAGGGAACACAGAGGAAATGTTTACCTGGGGAGGGCCTGAGAAGTTTCATTAAATCTTAAATTATAGGTGGTTTAGGAGGCCTACAAGGGAAAAAAGGAAAAGGGCATTCTAGAGAGATAATGAGGGTCAACAACAGCATATATGAAATCATGATTTGTTAGGTTTATCAAGGTTAGACTGAACCAAAGCATTTTATTTATGTTCAATGAGTCGCTTTATATACACCACCCTTCATTAAACATACACACACATTTGTGCATATACAAATTGAGGAGGTTTAGAAAAGTATAACAAAAGAAAAAGGAACAGTTAAGAGAGTTGGAAAGCAAGAAAGTTATAGAAATCAGGAAGCCATGCGTCAGATGAGACCAGTGAAATACCAAACACACAGCCCTACATGTCCGAGAAGTATGAGCTCCAAGGTTCACTCCAAACTATGTAAATACAAACAAAAAAGTAAACAAGAGAAGTAAACATGACTGATAGATTTATAGTGTCCATAAAGTAAAAGCAAACACTATCAACAAGGATAATGAAACTACATAAACAGCAAAATCAACCAATCAAATAAATAAAAATAATGGCTCAGAAGGAGCACAGCGCGTCCTGCTTCTGAGACCTGAAAGGAGTTCTCGCGATGGCTTTGCTGTTGGGTCAAACTGAGAACCTGACTTGGCCTCTTTTCTGGGCTCTCACCCTGGTATCCCTTAGATATTTCACACACGTGTACAGACTCTGGGCTGCTTGCCCTAATGTGTGCTCTGGTCGCACCCAGTAAGACAGGAACCGCAGCAGGGAGCAGTGCATAGGTTCCTGCTAGGGCATCCACCCAACCTTTTCCCCAGGACTTTTATCGCCTGTAGGGGACATGGAGTAACTATTTCCAAGCTGCATACCATGAACTGGGAAGCCAAGTAATAGCGCCTTCTCAAGCGAGGATCTCATATCATCACAGAACAAATAAAGTAGATATTTCCACCTGTTTTCCGAGTACTTAAAGGAATTTTAAAAAATGTATATTATAGCTTATCTAAATGTGCCACTGATGTAATTTAATATCTGAAAACACAGTAGCTTTACCCTAAGTGACATTGGTTATATTTTGTATCACTACACAACCATTAGCTAGGAATGTTTCTATCTCCATTGATTATTTGAGATCCCAAATCTAGTTTTTTTGTATAGAGAGTCATTCCTAGGCTCATTGATCTTTTTTGGTCACTAAATTACGTGTAGAGTATTACAATATTTGCTCTCTTACCCCTATATTGATTTTGTTAGTAATCAATTCTGTTTGGAGTAAAATAAATAACAACAAAGTTATATATAATTTTCCTCATTTGTCAAAAATCAATATTGAAAGTGTTCTTCATGTTAATAACGATTCTTGACCAAAGGTGAGCATTGAAATCAGCCATTTGTTGTTAGTGCCATGGAGTCTATCCTGACTCCTAGTGACCCTGTGTACAGCAGAGCAGAACTCTGTCTGGTATTTTTGCGCCGGCCTCTCATCTTCCAGCACTCTATCAGACAATGCTCTCCTGTGATTCATAGGGGTTTCATGGCCAATTTTTTTCAAAGTCGGTGACCAGGACCTTCTTCCTAGTCTGTCTTAGTCTGGAAGCTCCACTGTAACCAGTCCACCATGGGTGACCCTGCTGGTATTTGAAATACCGGTGGCATAGCTTTCAGCATCACAGCAACATGCAAACACCACAGTATAACAACCAACAGGCCAAGCAGGTGGTGTGGTTCCCTAACCGATAATGAATCTGGGCTGCAGTGGTGAGCATGCCGAATCTTAACCACTGGACCACCAGGGCTGCTGAAATCATCTATATTACTTAAAAATAAATAAATAAGTCCCCCTCTTTGTACCAACAGAATCTGAACATAGGAGGAAGGAATCAAGACATCAGCTTTTTAGTAAGTTCTAGAGATGATCCTAATGTGTACTCTCTATTAAGAACCAAAGATTTAATGGGAATATCTCAGGCATCATTTGCTACGTATGTCCTATTCCTATTATTGATCTCAATTATTCATGCAAATTACCATCAGGCAAAGGTAATTTGATTATAAAAATATTTTAAAACATATGTGTTTTTCAGTAATCTCAACTTCTTATCGAAAGCATTGTAATTAAATTTTAAACACAAGATATTTCATTGGTGCTACTGATAAAACTTTGGGGTTTTAACTGGAGTAAAAGAAAATCTAAGTTCAGTATTGGAAATAAAGGCTACAGACAATATTGAAAAATCAGCATGTAAACAGTCAAGAAGAAGCAATGCTTAGACTTGAGACTATCATTTTCTCTCTTGGTGGCTGCTGAACAAAAAATTTGTATAAGGACATCAAGCATAAACAAGAAAACATATGCGACTGCAGCAGAACCCAGAGCATTGGTGGGTAATCTGAGCAGCTGCAGAGCATGCTCCTGGTTCACTTCTTCCTTTGTGCTTCATTCCCATGATCAAACAGAAAAGACATAGCTTTTAAAAATGTTTTAATAGTCTTTATTTTCTAGAGCAGTTTCAGGTTCACAGCAAAATTGAGTGGAGGGTATAGAGATCTCCCGTCTACTCCCTGCCCCCACACGTGCACAGCCTCCACCAGTATCAACACCTCCCACCAGAGTGGTACATTTGTTACAATTGATGACCCTGTATTGACATGTGATTATTGCTCCAAGTCCATATAGGTCACTTTAGGGCTCATTCTTGGTATTATACATTCTGTCATGGATCCACCATCACAGTACTGTACAGAGTATTTTCAATGCCCTAAAAATCGTTTTTGCTCTGTGGATTCATTCCTCCCTCCCCTCGCCCCTGGCAACCACTGATCCTTTTGCTGACTCCAAAGTTTTCCCTTTTCCAAAATGTTATGTAGTTGGAATCGTATAGTATGTAACCTTTTCAGATTGGCTTCTTTCAATTAGTAATATGCACTTAAAGTTCCTCCATATCTTTTCATGCTTAATAGCTCATTTCATTTTAGCACTGAATACAATTCCATTCTTTGAATATATCACAGTTTATCCATTCACCTACTAAAGGACACCTTTATTGCTTCCCAGTTTGGGCAATTATGAATAAAGCTGCTATAAACATCCATGTGCAGGTTTTTGTGTGAACATAAAGTTTCATTCATTAGGGTAAATACCAAGAAGTGTAATTATTGGATCATGTGGTAAGAGTATCTCACGCCAAACTTTGTTCCAAAGTGGCTGTGCCATTTTGCTTTCCTGCCAGCAATGAATGAGAGTTCCTGCTGCTCCACATCCTCATCAGCCTTTGGTGTTTTCCATGTTCTGGATTTTGGCTATTCTGATAGGTGCGCAGTGGTATCTCACTGTTGTTTTAATTTACAGTTCCTAATGATATATGATATTGAGCTTTTTTTCGTGTGCTTATTTGCCAGATACAGCCTTTTAAACTGATCCAGGAACCTTTCATTTTTTGCAATTGGAGATAATGCCACAATAGAACTTATATTTGAGTTCTCTATTTTCTCTTCAGATGGTGAATCTCCCTCTGAGCGACTCAGATGACCTCAAATAACCCCTGATCAGCAACTTGCCCGACCTCATGCAACACTGTCTCACAACTAAAGACACAGGCACTGTTTGTTAGACTTCTGCTTTCTTCTTAAAACACAAAATGGAGAAGCAAAGAGGAAGAAAGGAAGCTAGGCTGATGCAAATAGACTTTATACTTAAAAGGGGTTTTGAAGGACCTATTCAACCGAATGATCTAATTCTAAGTAAATTTAATGAGAAAAGAAAACATGTACATCTTGTTTACATTAAAAAGTAAATGCAATAGTTTCAAGCAAATTGCTGCTTTGGCACAGCTGTCCTTTTCTTTAGTTCCAGAAGAACTTAACTGGAAGAATCCTCTGGACTAGGTTCGTTTCCAGACTTCTGAGCACAGCTTCAGCTTGGAACAGGAGGCAGCTTTGTCAGTCTGTGAGAGGGTCAAAGAGGGGTGGACTGTTAGTGTGCTTCTCTGGCTGCTTGCCACCTTTGCCTTGAACACACAGTGCTGTCTGTATCTGCGGCAACTGGAACTAGTCCTGGTGGGCTCAGGATAAAATCAGGGTAATAGAGAACCCCCGGGGAGTGTGAAGCCAGGGGAAATGAGACTAATTTCCGGCAGCTGTCTTCTCAGGCCACCCCCTCTAGACCAACAAGAGGTAACATCTAAGAAGGAGTTTTTTTTCTTCTTCTTCTTTTTCTTCTTCTTCTTCTTCTTTTTGTGAGGAAGATTGGCCTTGAGTTAATATCTGTTGCCATTCTTCCTCTTTTTTTTCTTGAGGAAGATTGTTGCTGAGCTAACATTTGTGCCAATTTTCCTCTATTTTATGTGGGATGCCGCCACAGCATGGCTTGATGAGAGGTGCTAGGTCCACGCCCAGGATCTGAACCTGTGAATCTCAGGCCACCAAAGGAGAACGCACGAACTTAACTACCATGCCATGGGCCACCCCCAGGAGTTTATCTTCTTAATGCTGTTTCTCTGGAGAAGGGTGAAGATCTGACTTAAGAGCTGTCTGTGATTGGTTTTCTGGTATCTGAAGTTTTCTGCCCTGTGGGAGATTCATCAACTCCCTGCTCCCTAAGCTTCTCCAGCTGACAGCACCTGAGGCTGCCTTTCTCCATATGCACTCCTTAACAGAGTAAGCAATAGTGTCATGTGTGGCAGACCAAAAGCCAGCGCATGAGTTTCAAAGAATAACAATGTATTGGATTACAGATTCCAACCTAAGCAGAAGCATTAGGAGAGAGGAGACAAAAATAATAAACATAAGGGAAGATATTCCAAATATGAAACAAGACCAAGAAAACATAAAAAAGAGATGAAGGAAAAATATAAGGCATAAAAAACGTAATAGTCGAGGTACAGAGTAAAATAGATATAATGAATAGTAGACTGGGTGAAAATGAGGAACAAATCATTAAACTGCAGAGATCAAATAGAGAAAACTTTCCAGAAAGATTTTTAAAAGTTCAATTTATATTCCAAGAAACATATATTCAATGTTACCATAAAGATAGAATTGAATGTAAAAAGACATACCACGCAAACACTTTATAAGAAAGCTAGTGTAGCCATATAAATATTGGAAAAAGTAGATTTTAAACAAGAAGTACAGCAGTAAATAAAAAGGGGCATTCATCACAAAAACATAATAATCTCAGATGTTATGCACCTAGTAATAAAGATTAAAACATTAAGGGAGAAATAGGTAAATCCACAATCAAAGTAGATGCTTTAACACGTCTGTCTCAGGAATTGATAGAATAGCCAGGAAAAATGTTAACAGTATATTTATAGAAGATTTGAACAACACTGTCAACTAGGCAAGTATTATGGACTAGTTAATAAAGAGTATTATGCTCATAACCACAGAAAATACATAATTTTTGAGTTCATAATAGTTTACATCATTGTGAAATTTCAGTTGTACATTATTTCTTGTCTGTTACCACATAAGTGCTCCCCTTCACCCCCTGTGCTCATCCCCCACCCTCCTTCCCCTGGTAACCACTGAACTGTTTTCTTTGTCTATGTGTTTGTTTATATTCCACATATGAGTGAAATCAAATGGTGTTTGTCTTTCTCAGTCTGGCTTATTTTGCTTAGCATAATTCCCTCCAGGTCTTTCCATGTTGTTGCAAATGGGATGATTTTGTCTTTTTATGGCTGAGTAGTATTCCATTGTATATATATACCACATCTTCTTTATCCAGTCATTGGTGGATGGGCACTTGGATTGTTTCCATGTCTTGGCTATTGTGAATAGTGCTGCAATGAACATAGGGGTGCATATGTTACTCTGGATTGTTGATTTCAAATTGTTTGGGTAGATACCCAGTAGTGGGACAGCTGAGTCATATGGTAGTTCTATTTTTAGTTTTTTGAGGAATCTCCATACTGTTTTCCACAGTGGCTGCACCAGTTTGCATTCCCACCAGCAGTGTATGAGGGTTCCCTTTTCTCCACACCCTCTCCAACATTTGTTATTTTTAGTCTTAGTGATTATAGCCATTTTAATGGGTGTTAGGTGGTATCTTAGTGTAGTTATGATTTGCATTTCCCTGATGATTACTGATGCTGAACATCTTTTCATGTGTTTATTGGTAATCTGTGTATCTTCTTTGAAAAAATGTCTGTTTATATCCTCTGCTCATCTTTTGATCAGGCCGTTTGGTTTTTTGTTGTTCAGTTGTGTGAATTCCTTATATATTATGAAGATTAACGCCTTGTCAGATATACGATTTGCAAATATTTTCTCCCAATTGGTGGCTTGTCTTTTTGTTTTGATTCTAGTTTCTTTTGCCTTGCAGAAGCTCTTTAGTCTGATGAACTCCCACTTGTTTATTTTTTCTTTTGTTTCCCTTGTCTGAGAAGACACAGTATTTGAAAAGATCCTTTTAAGTTTGATGTCAAAGAGTGTACTACCTATATTATCTTCCAGGAGTTTTATGGTTTCAGGACTTATCTTCGCGTCTTTGATCCATTTTGAGTTTATTTTTGTGTATGGCTTGAGATAATGGTCTACTTTCGTTCTTTTGCAAGTGGTTGTCCAGATTTCCCAACACTATTTATTGAAGAGACTATCTTTTCTCCATTGTATGTTCTTGGCTCCTTTGTCGAAGATTAGCTGTCTGTAGCTGTGCGGTTTTATTCCTGGGCTTTCAGTTCTATTCCATTGATCTGTGTGCTTGTTTCTGTACCAGTAGCACACTGTTTTGATCACTATGGCTTTGTAGTACATGTTGAAGTCAGGGATTGTGGTGTCTCCAGCTTTGTCCCTTTTTCTCACTATTGCTTTAGCAATTTGGGGTCTTTGGTTGCCCCATATGAATTTTAGGATTCTTTGTTCTATTTCCATGAAGAATGTCATTGGGATTCTGATTGGGATTGCATTGAATCTGTAGATTGCTTTAGGTAGTATGGACATTTTAACTATGTTTCTTCTTCCAATCCATGTGCATGGAATCTCTTTCTATCTCTTTATGTCATCATTTAGTTCTTTCAATAATGTCTTATAATTTTCATTGCATAAGTCCTTCACCTCCTGGGTTAAATTTATTCCTAGATATTTTATTCTTTTTGTTGCGATTGTAAATGGAATTATATTCTTGAGTTCTCTTTTATAAGTTCATTGTTAGGGTATAGAAATACAACTGATTTTTGTAAGTTGATTTTGTACCCTGAAATTTTACTGTAGTTGTTGATTATTTCTAATAGTTTTCCAGTGGATTCTTTAGGGTTTTCTGTAGATAAGATCATGTCCTCTGTCTTCTTCACTCTCTATTTGCATTCCTTTTAATCCTTTCTCTTGCCTAATTGCTCTGGCCAAAACCTCAAGTACTATGTGGAAAAAAGTGGCGATAGTGGGTATCCTTGTCTTGTTCCTGTTCTCAGAGGGATGGCATTCAGTTTTTGGCCTTTCAGTGTGATGTTGGCTGTGGGTTTCTCATATGTGACCTTTATTATGTTGTACTTTCCTTCTATCCCCATTTTGTTAAGAGTTTTTATCATAAATGACTGTTGGATCTTGTCAAATGCTTTCTCTGCATTTATTGAGATGATCATGTGGTTCTTTTACTCTTTTTTTAAAACTAGTCAAAGACAGTACCAAAAAAGTAAACTACAGACCAGTATTTGTCACAAATGTAGACACAAATATTCTTAACAAAATAATAGCAAATAGAACTCAGCAATATACAAGAAGAATTATACACCATGACCAAGTGGGGTTTATTCTGAGAATCCAAGACTGACCCAATATTTGAAAATTAATGAACCACCGCATTAATAGACTAAAGAAGAAACATCACATGATCATATCAATCAATGGAGAAAAAATTTAACAGCAATTCATGATGAAAACTTTCAGAAAAAAAAAAAAGAATAGAAGGGAACTTCCTTGACTTGATAAAGAGCTTCTACATACAACAAAAATTGTATTTAATTATATAACATATTTAATGATGAAAAACTCAAGGTTTCCTCCTAAAATTGGGAACAAGGCAAGGTTATCTGCTCCACTCATATTCAATAGTGTGCTAGAAGTTCTAGTCAGTACAACAAGGCTAGTACAGGAAAAAGAAAAAAAAAAAAAGACCAGAAAAGATATAATAAAACTATTTCCAGATGATATGATGGTCTATATAGAAAATCTCGAGGAATCTACAAAACAATCCTAGAACAAATAAGTAAGGTCAACAGGGTTGCAGAATACAAGATAAACATAAAAAATAAGTTATATTTCTCTGTATTGCCAATAAAAACAAGGAAACAAATTAAAAATACAATATCATTTACTTTTTTAAATATTCGTGTAAATCTAATAAATATAGATCCTATAACATGTATAGGACTTATATACTGAAAATTAAAAGATACCCATAAAATAAATAAAAGAAGATTTAAGTAAATGAGGAGACCTACAATGTTCATGGTTTGCAAGACAACATAGTAACGACGTCAATTCTTTGGAAGCTGATATATAGGTTTAATATGATTCCTATCAAAATCTCATCAAGATTTTTCTATACACAGACAAGATTACTCTAAAATTTATAAAGAAAGGCACAGGAACTAGTATAGCTGAACAACCTTGAAAAGGAAGAATAAAGTGAGAGGAATCAATTTACTTGACTTCAAACGTATTATATAGCTACAGTAATCTAGATGGTAAATACTGATGGATGGATAGACACATAGATAAATGAATCAAATAGACAACTCAGAAATACCCCACACAAACATGCCCAGTTGATTTTGACAAAAGGGAAAAAGCATTTCAACAGAGGAATGGTAGCCTTTTCAATAAATGTTGCTAGAACAGGCGGACATCCATAAGCAAAAAAAATGAACTTCACTGTAAACTTCACAACTTATACAAAAATTAGCTCAAAATGGATCTCGTCCTTAAATATAAAATGCAAAACTATAAACACTGAGAAAAATACATGGAAGAAAACCTTTGGGATCTAGAGCCAGGCAGAGTTCTTAGACTTGACACCAAAAACACAATCCACAAAAGGGAAAATTGATAAATCGGATTTTATTAAAGTGAAAAACTTCTTCTCTGCAAAAAACCTTGTTAAGGAGATGAAAAGACAAGCCACAGACTGGGAGAAAATATTTGCAAACCACATATCTGACAAAGGGCTAGTATCTAGAATATATAAAGACTCTCACATTGCAACAGTAAAAACAAACAATCTAATTAGAACATGGAAAGAAGACGTAAAGAGATATTTCAAGAAGAAATATATTTGAAGAATATATTAGAAGAAGATACACAGCAAATAAGCACATGTTCAAAATCATAATCAAGTTTAAACTACAATAAAAATCACTACACACCTGTCAGAATGGCTAAAATTAAAAATAGTGACAACGCCAAAAGCAGCAAAGACGCAAAGAACTGGGTCATTCATACATTGCTGATGGGAGTGTAAAATGGTACAGGCACTCTGGAAATGGTTTGACAGTTCCTTAAAAAACTGGAAATGTACCTAACATATGACCCAGCAATTGCACTTCTGAGAATTTATCCCAGAGAAATGAAAAATTATGTCACACAAAAACATTACATGAATGTTTATATCAGCTTTATTTGTAGCAGCCAAAATTAGGAAAATGTAGCTGCCTTTCAGTGAGTGAGTTATTAAACAAATCATGATAAGTCCACACCACGGAATACTAATCAAGAATAAAATAGAAGTAACTATTAATACATACAGCATTGGATGAATCTCTGCAAAATGATGCTGAGTGAAAAAAATGTCCCCAAAGGTTTCATACTGTATGATTACACTTACAAAAAATTCTTGGAATGACAAACTTATAGAAATGAGTCCAGGTTTGTGGTTGTCAGGGGTCAAAGGGGAGTAGGAGTTGTGGGAAATGGATGTGGCTGTAAAAAGGCAACAGGAGGGATCCTTATGGTGATGAAAATGTTTCTGTATCTGGACTGTATCAGTGTCAAAATCCTGGTTGTGCTAGAGTTTTGCAAGATATTACCATCAGGGAAAAATGTGTAAATGTATATGGGATCCCTCTGTATTATTTCTTATAACTTCCTGTGAAACTACAATCACCTCAAAATGAAAAGATTAAATTAAAAACACGCACTGGAACTGTCTCACGAAATTCTGAATTTCCCTAGATCTATTTAAAAATTGAATTTTTAATTAAAAATCTTCTCACAAAGAAAATTCTCACTCACATGGTTTTACTGGTAAATTCTATCCAAAATTAAGGAAGAAACTAGACTTCACAGTAACAGTATTCTATAGAAATTCTTTTAGAATATGGAATAGGAACTTCTACACAGCTCATTTTACAAGGTAAGCATAATGTTCTTATATCACAATCTTAAAAAGAAATGAAAAGAAAATTGTAGGAAAATATCTCTAATGAACATGGATGTAAAATTCCCTAACAAAATTGCAGCAGATTGAAAGTAGCACTACATAAAGTTAATATTCCATCATAACTTAGTGGGGCTTATCCCAAGAAGCAAGCTTGGTTTAATGTTCAAATATCAAGTAATGTGATTTACTTTATTGACAGAATAAAAAATAAAATCTATAGAAACATCTCAATACATTCCAAAAGAATATGTGACAAAATCAAACATTTTTCATGATAAAAACCCTTAACAAATTACAAATTGAAAGGAAACTTCTCAATCTGTAAAAGAGCATCTAAGGAAAACTTATAACTAGTAACATATTTACTGGTGAAATTTTGGTCCTATAACATAAATATTTGTTCTACTGATCCTACCAGTCTAATAAGGCCAGAAAAAAGGGAGGGGTAGTAGAAATTTTGGAAAGAAGTAGTAAAAACGTTGTTTTTTACAGATGACATGATTGTTTATGTAGAAAATCTTAGAGAACCTACAAATCAACTTCTAGAATAAATGTGTGGAGATATATATATAAATATATATATAATGCACATACAAACATTAGTTGTATTTTCATGTGCTAGCAACAAATAATGAGGAAATTTAAAAAACAAATTTCATTACAATACTATCAAAAAGCCAAAAATATTTAGAAATGTACCTCATGAAATTTATCCAAATCTCCCTTTTGAGAACTGCAAAACATTAATGAGAGAAATTTTTGAAAAGACCTGAGAAATATGTGTGTTTATGTGTTAAAATACTCAATAGAGTTAGCATATCAGTTATCACCAATCTGATCCATTCATTCCATGCAATTCCAATGAAAATTTCACTAAGCTTGTTTTATAGAATTTGACAGATTGACTCCAAAATTGGTGTAGAAATGTAAAGTCTCTAGAAGAGCTGAAATAAACTTGTAAAAGAAGAAAGTTGGAAATACCATATTACTTGATTTGAAGTTTTTTTTTTTAAACAAAGCTACAGCTATCACCACAGTGAAGCATTGTGAAGAAAAAGGCAAACAGACCTACCCATAGGTCACTTGATTTCCAACAAAGTCACTAAGATAATTCAATGAGTTAATTATAGTCTTTATAAAAAATGTTGCTGAAACAGTTGCATAAAATATGGAAAAACAAAGCAAGAAATATCAACAAAAGTATCTAAAGTAATTAAAAGAATATTTTTACAATAGTGCCAAGCAACTAGCAATAAATCTGAAGGATATTAAAAACTTCTACAGAGAAAATTATAATTTTTTAGCTGTAATGAAATAGTTACTAGACAAATGGAGAGACATACCATCATCTTAGATTGGAAAACAATATTTTTAATTTATCAATATCCAATAATTGATCTATATCTTCAGTAAAATTTCAATAAAATTTCCAGAAGTTTTTTTTTTTTAATTTCAGAATGATTCTAAAATGTATATGGAAAAGTATGACAGAGGAAGGGTGATACAAAAACTTTTACATGCTTCTGATCAAGAGGTGGGCCTGTTTCCCTTCCTCTTGCATTTTGGTGACCTGGCCAAGGGAGCATGGCTGAAGTGATGCTGAACAATTTGTAGGCCAAAGCTTTAGGAGAACTCACAGCTTTTGCTTTGATCCCCTGGAGTTCTGAGCCACTGTGGTAAGCGTCTGACTACTCTAAGTCTCCCATGCTGTGAAGAAGCCAAAACTAACCTCAGAGAGAGAGACAGAGAGACAGAGAGAGACTAACTGGCCAGCCCCTAACCATTTGAGTCAGTTCCGCTGAAACTCTGGATGTCAGGACATAGAGATAAGTTGTATCCTGTCTAAATTCCTGATCTACAGAATCATGAGATATAATAATAATAATAAACCACTAAGGTTTTAGGGTAGTTTGTTCTACAGCAATAGATAAGTAGAACCATATATAGATTCAGTAAGATTATTGAAGAAAGGAAAGGAAAGAAATGATGAACACAGAATTCAAGACAATGCTAAATTTAGATTGGGAAGGAAGGCAGATTTGTCAATTAAATGGATACTGGTTCGCTGTAGGCTATTGTCAAAGGTTGTAGCTTCTGTTATTCTCAGGTACTTACCAATGATTAAATGAATCATTAACAAATTAAATCTTAATCTCAATTTATTTAAAATTGGGCTTAACATTTAAAATGTGGACTGATAAGAATGTGTTATAAACCAAGTATGTACTGTAATTAATCCAATTCTCTTTACATGATATTCAATAAGAAAAATTGATCACTGTGTGTGGTAATAGTATAGTAGATTCTATAAAAGTTCAAATCACAAATATGATTAGGACCTAGTAGTTTTTTATAGTCTTTCTTTTTTCTTGTCTTTCATTGTGTTGCTTCAGGATCTTTTTATTAGTTAAAAATACTTTCATAAGGAAAATGAAATACACATTTAGCCATCTCATATTGCAATTGTAGAATGGTTTATAGGACCATTCAACTGATGAAACATGTTGGCAAGGCTTAATATATCTCTTTCTTGTAATTAATATTTGTTTTATCAGAGATGCTAGTCTTAGGGATGAGTTAAGTCGTTACGTTTTTTCCAGGAATAAATCTTGATAAAATATACAAATTTGAAATGATATATACTTATAATAATTTGCTGTAGTAAAAACCCTTATAATAACAGCTTAAACTGTGTAGTGGTTCCCAGAAATGTTTTTCTAAAGACCAGAAATTTCATAAGAGAGTATTTTTTAAATGTAGCCTTTTTTTATTGCACAAATAAGAGTGTAGCAATGAGAATTTAAAAATATAAAAACAAGCTTCCAACAAACTAAATATTTTAAATTGTTGATGTTCTATTCAAAGTAAATATATATATGTATATACACATATATAGGAGCTTTTAAAAATTTGTAGCGATATAATATACATATACATATTCAGAAAGTATACAAAGTTTATAACGATGTACTCAATGAATTTTCTCAAGGCATATGCCCCATGTAGCTACCACCTCCATCAAGAACGTAACATTAACAGTGCCCTGACGGTCTCAGTCAGATCTCTTCTCAAAGGAAACCACTACATGATGCTAAAATCATAGGTGAGTTTCTTTGGTTTGAAAATACATTTCAGTAGATTTAAAGAGCCTCTCTTCTTTCAAAATATGTGTGTGATAGTTATCTATGATTTTGCATGTAGCAAATGGTACACTTTCACTGCTGTCCAGTATTTCACTGTGTATATCTTTCAAAATGCACCTTTTCTTCTGGCAGGCAGTTCAAGATAGATCACCTTAACACAGTCCGGTATATTGTGATCAGAAGCTCATTTTCAATCTTTGTAAAGGCTGGAGTGTTTTTCATTTGCCTTTACTAATAGAGTGCAGTCTTTCATAGATCCTAGCTAATCCTGGGGTATTTATGAGACTCACCTCCTTCCTGGAGGACTCCAGTTCCAATTTTTGTCTTTGTAGCGTTGTGAGACTACAGAGAACTCTGCTCAGTGTCGTAAACTCAGGAACCTAAGAACTGCAAAATGCCTGAAGGGAAGTGTTGAGGGGAATGCCAAGCTCACCTCTGTGTACTTCCTTTCTCTCTGGGATCCTGGACCTTCCAGTCCTTGTTGCCTTAGCTATTCTCAAATTACTTCTAATAGATTTTGTGTATTTTTTTCTCTAGCTCATTAAGATATCACCAGTGGAGAACTGGTTGATACAAGGTAGTCCACTATAGTTCAAGGTATTCCTTGCTTGATACCCAAAATGCCCCCATCTTACCCTACTCTATATTCCCTTTCCCTTATGCATTGTTCCACTTACTGTTCAGTGTCATTTTCTTCACAATTCTGCTGTTTAATCTCACATCCCCAAAACCTCATACAAAGCCTGAAACATGAACAACTCTAAATACTGGTGGAATGAAGGGGCAAATCCTACTGAACCCTCTCTGACTCCCTTTACTGCAACATCTATTCACCTACAAGCGAACTATCTATCTATCATTACTGAAATCTCACTCTCCATTTAATGACCTAGTTAGCTTGCATACATTTTAGGGATATTTCTCACCTACTCCACATATTTCCCACATAAGAGGGAAAACTACTAATTCACCAAAGATGGTTTTAAAACTATTGCTTTCCCACTTATACTTCCTTTGAGTTTTATATTACTCAGCTATCGCCTTCTATTCTTACTCATCATTGATAACTAAAAACTTTATGGTATCTAACAATCACACATTAAAACTGTGTGACACAGCTGTTCACCAAACCCGTTTCCCTTTCCTCTGGGTCATATATCTAGACTATTGTCCTAGCCTCTCTTACGCTGAAACATAACCGTGTGGCTGAGTTCTGGCCAATGGAGGTCCAAGGATGTGATGTCATCATTTCCAGGCCTAGCCCCATAAATGCTCCACTCTTTCTCTTTTTCCGCTTTCCAAGTGGATGTTGACTTTCATGGTAACATTGCAAGTTACATGTAGACAATGGCAGAGCCTCTGTCATTTTGAGTCTCTGAATGACTATGTGGAACAGAGCCCCCTGCTGCTGATTGGATATCAAATAAACTATATTATGTGGATAGCCACTGAGATTTGGAATTTACATGTTACTACACTTAGAATTGCCTTCAATAATGTTCCATGTTACTTCTTTGTAGTGATAAATTTTGCTATACTTCTACAATTTTTCAGTTTTAAGGATCAAAAAGTATACTATCATTATAGTTCTTGGACCTCACAACAAGAAAACTTTAACTCCAGTCCTAACAAGCCATACTACCATTTCAGAAAACTTAGATACCTAACCCATTCTCTAATATGAAACTTTTGTACATTTAATTCTTTCTGTGATTTATAATCGTAGTTATTTCATCAGTGCTACTAACTAAATAGTCTTTCTGCCTCTCGTAGCAGCTCCTCTTCCATTGCTCTCAATAATTATTCTAAACCCTCTCTTCTTGTATCAAACCTCTCACCAATCCACTAATTTCTATTCTCTCATATTCTGAGAATAAGCTTCTTCCTTAAGGCAGTTGAAGCCATCATGGCTCTCTTGCAATAAAATACTGGACATACTGCAGTTCTCACACTAAGCACCTCTTTTCCTACCTCAGTGACTTGGGAGACATGGTTTACAGACCCTCTAGATGATTTGAAGTAATTCACTTAACCTCTTTGAGTTATCTATAAAATGGGAATCATAATCTTTGAACTGACTATGTAGATCTATTATGATGACCAAAGAAAGTAATGTATATGAAAATCTTTACATTTTCAGGGATTATTGTAATTTTTGTCCATGTCGCTATTCTATTTTAATTTCTAGTTAGACCATATTTAAACATCTGCCCTCAATCATCAAATACATTTTGTTACCAAACATTCCAGAATGTTAAGTTGTAAGTTTTATGGGGACAAAATTCTCTGTGGTCAGGATGTTTGTCATAATTTCTTAGTTTTATGACCATAAATTAAGTTCTATGTTTAGTGAATTCTTGGATATTGTGTTTATAATGGTCCACATACATATCCTTCCTCAATCCCTCCAGATGCATCCAATAAACAATCTCTTCACTGTTATTTCCACAGTTTTAATTTGTAGCCTCATATTAAACTATCTAGTAAACAGCATCAGTATCCCAGGCAGGAAATTTCAGTTTACATACTTCTTTCCTGGTGTGTAGGTCCAATGAACATTTTTGAACATCTATTGTCTTCAAGGTGCTATGCTCCTGAAGATACACCAGGAGACATGTCTCCTTCCTTTAAGGGGTGTAAATAAAGTGCCACTCCCATCAACTGACCAAACTGGAAGATATCATTTATAAGATTCATACAGTTGCTCAAACTGCACCTTAGAACTCATTTTAGATTTCTCGATCTCCCTCAGCCGCTACATCCAATCAATTGGAAAGTCTGACAATTTTATGAGCTAAATATTTCTCAGATATATACCTTCTTCTTTAAGGCCTTTAGCATTTATCTCTCCATAACTTGACCCCTGCATATCTCACAAGTCTTATGTCATATACTTATTGCATTTTATGCTATATTCAGGACATGGAGAACATATTGTAGTTTTTCAAACATATTATGATTTTCTGCATAGCTTTGCTCATATAGTTTTCTCTCACAGAATACCCATGCCCCTATTTCTTTTCCAGCTAATATTATCTGACTCTCTCTACCCACCAAATGATGTGCTTTTAAAATCTATTTGAATACAACGCACAAACCTCAACCATAATGTTTACCATTTGTATAACTATATCTGTTTCTAGATTTATCTCCGTTATTGGACTAAGGTATTGCAGGAATATCTCAATAGTAAAGATAGAATGAAGGTCATCTTGGAATGCCCAGAAATGTAGTATTAATTTAGCATAAACTAAAATTTAGCATGAGCTCAATAAATATTTAACTTATCTTGCAATACTAGGTGTGTAATTAATAAAATTAATTTCCACTTAATAGAATAAAAGCAAACTTTTCAACAGCAACAATAGTTGCCAAAAAGTCATAAAATTGATTCTAAATGCTAAGAAACATTAATTGTTATCCTAAAACTGTATTCCCAGTCAAACTACCGTAGAAGAATAGGGTGAAATAAATAAACCCTTAAAGAAGAAAAAATAAAAAACACTTTTTTAATTTTTTTTCTTGGAATAAGAAAACTTTAATGAAGAATTTATCAAAGAATATGTTTAAGAAAGGAGATTTTTTTTTTAAAGGACTGATGCTAAAAGGACCTGTGGGCAAAGAATGTAGTAGACACGTGATTAATTTCAAATAGCATCATCTGTATAAAACACAAGACTAACATCATCTGTAATGACACACTTGGGGGTGAACATCATGGTAGAACTAAAATACTTGACAACAACATGTAAGGTGGCAAGGAGTGAGATGCTGATAAATTAAACCATTCAGGGTCTTATATTATTTGATGGTAGAAATGTTAAGATTGTATTTTGTTAAATTTTAATGGAACCACTATAAGATATATGTAGAATGTTGGTCTTCTGGACCAGCAAAAGAAATATAAAATTAGAGAAAACTTAAATGACTCAAAAGAATGTTGAAGAACAAAAAGAAGTGCAGACAGAGAGAGGTAACCGTAAAACTTACAGTCGGATGCGGGCAAACTCCCAAATGTATCAGTAAAAAGTAAGCTCAGCAGTTAAAGAGCATAGGTTTCTACATTGGGAGAACTTTATCAATGGAAATGTAACTGGGTGCTAGCTCTCCAAGAAGTCCCAGGTCAATGTATACCAAGAATCTCAAATTGATTTACCTTTTTAAACTAAGTAATATCATTTCTAATAATTTATTCAAAAGGAGTAATCAGAAATGCAACCAAAGAAATATACATGTACACAGGCAAACATAACATATACATGCAAGGCAATATTCTAAAGTTTTTAAAATAACGCCTTATTATTCAGTAGCAGGAAAACATATTATAGTGGGATGCAAAAAATAATGGGTTTCCCAAACCCTTTATACAATAAGAACTAAAGTTTATGAAATTTAATTTTCTTTTATTTCTTTTCTTTTCTTTTACTAGTACATAGAAAAGAGATGAAAATAAATAGTCAAAATGTTAACAGAAGTCATTTCTTGATGTTGGGCCACTGGGTGATCAACTTGTTTTTCTCAATATACTCTTCTGATAATTATGACCGTTAAAAAGTATTTTTTTTGTAATCAGAAAAAATACCTTTATTTCCTGTAGTGGAACTCACAGTGCACTTCAAACCTACTTCATATGCAGTATAATTTGGTTGAGGCTAACACTCTCAAGAGAATATACATTTTCACATTTCTTTACAGTTTTACGTGTGTGTGTGTTACGTTAGATGAATTTTTATGGGGAGCTTGAGGTAGGTATTGCTATCATCATGCCCTTTTCACAGATAAGGAGACTGAAGGTCACAGAGATTATAATATGTTTGCTTGAAAGACGTTGCCTGGTACTTGTTTTGTAGATTCCGTATTCTCTGTGCCAATTTCTCAAAATATGTACAGACTACTGACATATTTTCCAAATTTTTACACCAATTTCCATAAGGATACTGAGCAGCAATAGTGATGGTTCAGTTGGTGAGTATGTAAATATGTGCACGGGCATCTCAGCCTCAGTTGGCACCTTCCCACCACCACAGGAGCACCAGGCCAAGCAGCTGTCCAGATGTGATTTCTTAACAAACTGTAACCACAGATATAAACACCTCTCATAGATGAGGAACATTCTCATGATCTCGACACTGCAATTTCTTGGAAATTTCCTAACATCGTTAGGAAACATTCCCTAATCTCACAAAGAAGGTTTGAGGTTTTTAGCTTCTTTCTTGATTTGTAAAAAGAAGTAGTGGAAGATAAAACTGGACAGCTGGGGAGACCATGTTCAGTGGGACTTCTCAGATACCTGCAGTAGCCAACATGTCTTTGGTCCTGCTTTCCCTCCTCTGGTTCATCATTCAAACTCAAGGTAAGCACTAATATACTGACATTTTATACAAAAGTCAAATTATTTAATGCATTTTTAAAGTACCCTTGAGAAAAATGTCATGCTCATATGACCCAAAGATCATTAATGTTTGCATTGTGGCATGTTTACTTAGTTTATATAAATTTCATCCTCATAGTCAAGACGTTGTGATTAACATAATTTAATTAGGATGTCTCTGAAATTTTATCTCTCATTCAATAATCCTACTAGTTCTATCATTTTATTTTCTAAAACACACAGCCCCAAATGACACCAGAGTTTTAACTTCCAGACCAGAAATCAAGAATTTCCTAACCATCTCCAACATTATCTTGAATAACATTCATATTTTCTACCCCATAAGGAGAGAATCACTTATCCAAAGATACAATTTGTTCAAAGCTTGTGCTAAGGTGAATGACAAGGAAGATTCTTGAGTTAAATTAGACATAATTGTGTTATTAAGCAAAATTAAAAATTAATTGACCAACTGAACAGTTAGTTCTAAAGTTGGGACTAGAATTTATTAAAGTGCACGCTAACTTCAATCTGACAACTCTTTCCACTAGTAGGATCCATATTCTCTTTTGAAGGAGAACTTTTCATGTGTAGTGACTCCTTCTTAGGACAGCATCACAGCAGCACTTTGTGGGGCTGGCTAGGAGAGAATATTTCTTTATTATTTCCCCCCAGGTTCTCCACATCAGCCGGTGTAGAATCACTTTGTGTTCCTAAGATCAACCTGACTGTGACACTGTGTGGGAAACTGTCTCTAAGCACAGACATGTGTCTGGGAAAATGGGAGCATTTAAAAATAAGACTGACCTTATATGGATGATGGAACAGTTGAAAGAAAAAAATAGATAAGGTGTGCCTGCCATCTTCCTAGACTGGTGCTAAATAATTTTACATATTTTATGTTATTCAATTTTTACACCAACCTCTATTTTAAATAAGTAAACTGATAGAAAGGCAAAGTGACTTTTACAAAATCGTTTAGCTGGGACTTAAGACCACATCTTTTGGCTCCAATGTCAGTTCTTTTCCTACTATATGTAAGCAAAATAGGAAATTGTCCGTGTAATCTAATTCCAAGTGCATCAAGAAGGACACTTAGTCTATAGACAATCTCCCTAGCTGCTCTCTGATGCTTTAAAATTTCTCCAGCAAAAGATAGCAAAAACTTTAGATTTTCTGTGACATCTAAAATCTTGAGGGCAAATGCTGAGAGAAAGGACATAATTGTTTATTGTTGCAGTGAGAAATAAAATAACTGTTAGTAGAGTCTTTCCTAAGAATGAAGTATTATCTGTATGTGAAAAATTTGATTTTTGGACTGGGTATTCAGGGGTTGCACTACAGAGGGAAAAAGATATAAAAAGAAAAAACAGAGATCTCTGAGAACATTGAAAGAAAAATTCACAATTTTGAAGAGGACTGCAGGGGAAGAAGGAACTGGATTACTACAGGCAAAATCCCTGGCTCTTGTAATCTCTGTTCTAATCTAAGACTTTCCCTTTCTGAGCATGGCGGCCCAGAGTTCGCATATGTTGAGAGATCATCCAAAGAATTGTTTCATCATTGTCATGTCTTTCCAGAATGAGGGGAGAGAGCAAAAAAAAAAATTTTTTTCTTATCAAAGCTAAAGTAGAAGGAGGAACTTGTTCTTCTCATCGTTTACCTTCTCAAAGGGCATCCGGTCTTCCATGCCATTTCAACCAACCAACCAACAAAAGCAAAAATCAAAACAAAAACCTTTAAATATTTTGTATCAATATTCTCTCTCTTTATCTAGCAATAGCCATGAAGCAAACACCTGAATTAGAACTCTATGAAGTAGTTCGTCCTAAAAGACTACACATTTTACGCAAAAGAGAGATACAGAACAACCAGACAGAAAAGCTTGGTGAAGAGGTAAGCAGTGTGAATGACTGTGGGATTTCACAATCATCTGAAGAGACAATAAAGAGCCTTTTTACTAAGAGAAGAGATGTCACATGTCACATCTAATAGTTGAATCTTGAAACCCACCTATACAGCTCCCCTTTGTCCAGGAGAGAGCAGAGGGTTTCTCAGAATGCTTTTCCAATTAAGCAGCAGGAAGACAGCTAACTGCTTCACTTGATCAGAAAGAATAAAGCTGCTTGGACATTTCTCAAAGTTTGTTAAAAAAAAAAAAAAAAAAAAAAAGGCAACCCTTTCCAGAAGGAGATGTTCCTTGTCAACTCACCAAACCCATGTCTCCTCCCCCTGACCCCACTGGATCGCCTTTTCCTTGGCCATTTTGTCTATAATGGAGAATTCAACATTATCTCAACAATTAACAAGATTTTAAAAAATTTAATTAATTAAGGATATTAACTCTTTGACTATTACATGGTTGTGAACATTTCCCTCATTTTACAATTTTTTAAATTAAATTAAAATGTTTATTGAATGCCTATTATCTATTCATTTTTCTTTAAGCTTTTTATTCAGGTAACATTGGTTTATAACACTATATAAATTTCAGGTGTACATCATTATATTTCGATTTTTGTATAGGCTACATCATGCTCACCACCCAAAGTCTAGTCGCCATCTGTCACTGCGCCCATGTGTCCTTTTACCCTCTCACCTTCCCCTCCGCTAACCACCAATCTATTCTCTGTATCTATGTGTTTGTTTGCTGTTGTAGTTTTAATCTCCCACATATGAGTGAGATCATATGGTGTTTGTCTTTCTCTTTCTGACTTATTTCGCTTAGCACAATGCTCTCGAGGTCCACCCATGTTGTTGCAAATGGCAAGATTTCATCTTTTTTTAGGGATGAATAGTATTTTTTGTACTTTATTTAATTCTTAGTAGGTTTTTATTGGCTTTCTTTAGTATATTTGGTTTGATTTTAAAGTAATAAAAATATATGCCTTCTTATCCTGTTGGTGACCCATTAGGATACACAGGACTGTATATTGTACATAAGAACAAGTGATAAATCCCTCTCTCACACATTAGAGTTAGTTTAATCTGTAAGCATTATTACACTTACAGTAGAGAGTTATTGTACTTTTTGGAAACCCATCTTAATGTATGATTTGTGTTTCGTTTTACATAGTTTAAGGGCATAAGGGAACTGTTTTTATTCTATATGCATTTGTAATTATTCTTTTATATATACTACATATATCATTATATTATAATTATTTTAGATAGACTCAGAAATTAATATCATTACATCATTAAATATTTTTAGGAAAGGCATGAGCCTGAACTTCAGTATCAGATTGTATTAAATGGAGAAGAAGTCATTCTTCACCTAGAAAAGACCAAGTAAGTCGTACTTCCTAAAAGTCTAATCACTGGATTGTATTAAGAGAATGTGAAAAGATGAATCTTCTTGTGACTCTACGTAGTGTGATTTGAAACAGAAGACATGAAGTATATTGAGCTTTAGGTGTTGTTGGTTTATGCTAATATTATCTAAAAAGGCTGATGCCCTCCTAGAAAATCACGTGCAAAGTATAAAACAAAGAGAGATGCAATGTAAATGACTGTCTTCCTTGACACTTCTTAAAATTTACTGAAAATATTTTCTCCCCCGACAAACTCAGACCTTTGGTGCAACTGTCCATTTCTTTTATAAGAACACATATCCAAGGCTTATGCGGGGCCCACAGGCTTGAGACAGATCCCAGGGGATGGGGCTCCACCAAGTTCTATAGCAGTCAGTAAACTCGTCCCTGAACACAATGGTCCTTTATGCATATTTGTGACCCAGCACCCTTCAGAGACCTGGTGGAGGCTGTGCCCTTGGTACAAAGAATCCCAAAAGAACCCATTTGACCGATAGAGAATCTGCAGCTGAAAAGTAGCTGAGGGCATTTCTTCCCTCAGATCTAGTAGGTATAGCTAACGTCTTGATTTGCTTCAGCAGCAGAGTTCCAACGTTGGAAAAGGATTAACGGATCAGAATGTCAACTCTTTCTCATTGTAGACATTATCATTCCTTTAGTGCTGAAGATCATGGCAGGAATATCAGCCTTCATTACACCTTGAGTGTATGTTGCAACTTTTTGCTCTCTACAGGGGTCTCCTGGGGCCAGACTACACTGAAACATATTACTCACCCAGGGGAGAGGAAATCACCACAAGGCCTCAGAATGTGGTAAGTTCCCAGTGCTTTCTGGGATTCTTTCTGGAATCTGCCACTTAAGTTAGAAGATTCATAAGTCCAAGGACAACTTTCAAAAAATTGAAGGACTTGAAAGCAAGATGCTCATCGATGAACAATGAGACAAGAGATGAAAAAAATCAAAGCTATTTTAAAAGGTCAGAGTAGTAGGAGGTTTCCAAGTGTTGCATTTTTAGAAGCAACCAAAAGTCATTCTCCTGGATAATCTTACCAATGGGTTAGAAATACTCTCCCTTATAGGTACTTGAAATGCCACACCACTATTTGCTGTTTCTGATGATATATGCATTTCTCCTGAGCTCAGCAATGGAATATCAATTATTTAATTAGCATAACTTTGTATCTAGTTAAAACATCATTCTATAGACGATGTCAAGGCCTAGAAGTCAGACACAGAGAATCGTGGCCAAGGGAAGAACAGGAAGACAATAGAAAATGGCTCAATAATGGGGTATTGCTAAACTAAGTGAGTTTCTCAGAGCCACCCTCCCTAGCACCTCAATCATGTACGTCTGTATAAAAAAAGCAGACAAGACTTCTGCCACAAAATGGCTATTTGTTCCCTTCTTGCATTAAAACTCTTACCTCATGGATATCTGGAGTTTTGCTAACATTGACCTCCAAGGAAAGTATCTGATAAATTAATTCATGCTCAAGTGGGAATGCCTGACAGTACCTGAACACAGTACCTTTTCCAAGTCTTCTATAAGAAAATGTTTTTAATGACAAGATTTCTTCAAAAAAAAAAAAAGAAAAACACGACTAGAATCTCAGACCTTGAGACAAGTCAGTTTATTTTGAACAGGAGGTTATTCGTTAGCTTTCTTAGATCATTCTACACAAGTGACCCCCTACTTTGCTTATATAGAATGCCATCCATGTCTGAATCTCTAGCTGTAGACAAATTCTCTGGATTTTTCATGCCGTTAAAGGAATTCCACTAACACACCAATTAAAATAGTGAGTTGAACAAGTTACTGTGAGGAGCTCAAGAGTGATAGTGTGGCCTCTTGAGGACTCTAGAATCTAAAAAAATGTGTACTTTGTCTTATTGATATGTGATACACAGTGTCTTAGGGACTCAGAACAAGAGTGTTGTTGTGAAGTTGGACCCTTAAATTTGGGAGCTCTCTGAGAGTCCTGGAGATCAGAGGGGGCTAGCTACTGCTCAGATGCAGTGTCCGCTTTTCACCATGAGCCCACTCAGGTTCAACCTCCCTGGTCTTTAGTGATAATTAGCATCAGAAAGGCAACTCCAGACATCCACCACAGAGTGTTGCCAGGGGCAGTGGTGGGGCAGTCCATAACATCTCTGAGGTTCTCATTGTTTTTGTTTCTGGGAACTCGTCTGGCCACAGCCACCATTCGAAGAAATTCCCTGCATATTCAATTTAACACCTTTCACCACAACTGTGATACATTTATTCTTGTAGTTAAAAAAATTATTTCTTGTTTCCAACTTTAGGAACACTGCTACTATAAAGGACACATCCTAAATGAGAAGGACTCTGTTGCCAGTATTAGTGCTTGTGATGGGTTGAGGTGAGAGCCACTTACAAAAATATTAAACATCAAGCAGCGTTTTTTTACACAGAACTGAGTCTTTACAGACATGTCTTCTCACTATTTTGGTAAAATTTTCTCCATCATTCAAATGCTAAATACATGTGCTTAAAGTGAAGAATAAAGTGTCAGCCTTGCATCATTTCATTATCTGCTTCTCTGGCAGAAGTCAGCCCTTGGAATGTACGAACCAGGTGCTTCACTCGGGACCTTGATGATGTCTGGATCCATTTCCATGTTTTTCCACCCCAATCCCTGAAACCGTTCTGCTTCATTTTCTTAAAGATTCTACCCTGCAATTGTCATGGTTGAACATAATTTTTAAGTGTGTGTGTGTGTGTGTGTGGTACTTCTATTTACAAAGGTAATTCTTGCCAATTGGGGAAATTTGGAAAGTAAGACAAAGTACAAAGAAGAAAATAACCACCATAAAATTTTACCTCTGAGTGATCACTATTATTAATGTTTTGCCACGTTTACAGCCTTTTATGCATATAGACAAATGTTTCTTTTACATGGTTGAAATAGGCAACATATTGTTGTTCTTCCAATATGGTTCACACCATATGACATCATAAGCCTTTTACCATATCACAAAATATCTTCCTGGATGTAATTTTTAACACCTTTGTTGGCTTTGTAATATTCCATCATAAGTATTTACTTCATATTTCTGAACTAATTTTATTCCTAATAAGAGGGATTCTTTCAACTACTATTATTTCCAATCAGTCCCTCTGGCTTATCTGCTAATCATTCGTTCTCTCCTCTGGGGTTCGTGATATCTAAACACTTCTTTATTCCATTCTCCATTATATTCCTAGGATAAGCCAAGAAGTGTTTGCTATGTGAATAAATAAACTGTGAAAAATATTTATTGAGCTCATGATGTAAATTTCAAATTCATTGAGATAACTTCATTTTGGTAATTCTTGTTCAGAATACTCTGATAAATAATAGAGGCTTCACTTTAATATTGACAAATAATGATTACAACTTAAATTAGTAACAATTAGCTGAAAGGCCCATGAATGAAAACTGTGTGTGAGCTTGAGCTTGAGGGAGTGGTCTCACCACATGACGGTCGGCGTATAGCACTCCGTGTGGCAGAGAATGCTGAAACATGAGTCTCTGGATCTCACAGGGGCTACTTCACACATCACAATCAAACATACATGATAAAGCCTCTGAAAAGCACAGACCAGGAAGAACACGCTGTCCTCACATTCAACCAAGAGGAGCCAGACCTAGCTCGTCAGACCTGTGGTGTGAGGAGTGTGGGCAGGAAACAAGGCCTCCCTCGCACCTCCAGGTCCCTCAATAGCCCACAGGTAAGTGTAGTTTTCCCGTCATCATTGATTTCAGTTGTCTCCGCAGTGGTATATGGTGTACTGCTGTGCTCAGCAATGACTGGTGTATGTGAAGCCTGTCATTTATTTACTTATCCTTTGATTTAATTTCCCACTGGAGAAAAGAAAGAAATCTCTCTGTAAGCTTTTGAATCTTTTAGGATAAATATAATTACTCACAACTTTTTTTTTTTACTCTTTGTAAAGCAAGACGAGTTTCTTCAGGCTGAGAAATACATTGACCTCTTTTTGGTGATGGATAATGCCTTTGTGAGTATGAAATATGTGTGCTTCTTGGCCAGTTAAGTTAACTTTTAAGTTTTCTTATCAGGCAAACACAAGCAATAAACTATTCTAGCTGAAAATACAGAGCCTGTCCACTTGGTTGTCTTGTCTGTTCTACCTGCCTTGGTAGCAATAGTTTTACTCACACACTAGCTTAATATCCATCTGCTGCCAAAATATTCAGATATTGGAAATATACCGAATACCAGATAGCTACAGCAAATCAACCACAATAATGGAAAACAGCAAAAAATGGGTTATTAAAATATATTTTAAAATTCTCACTCTATTATATAAATATAAAGTAGATACAAAACTATATGTACTTTGCAAATTATAAATATATACAAAAATACTAGAATCTGTACTTCTAACTAGCAAATATTGCTTTATATCAAATTTTAATAATATTGAATTGTTTAAAAACTTTGAAATTAATTTGATTTATTTAACTTAAAAATGAAAAACACTGAAATTTTGTATGAATGCCTGATTTTTCTCTTACCAAAATTTCTTATATTTGAAATAGAATTTGTTGAGACATAGTCTTATAAAGGTAGACACAGAATGAATAGATGTTTATTTACATTGAAATGTATAAATTTTCTTAAAATGTGAAATCCTGTATCCCATCAGCCTTCTCACTTTAATTTGTGATTCTAACTCTACTTTGCATTTTTTATTTTACAGTATAATATGTACAAGAAGAATCTAACTTTGATAAGAAGCTTTGTGTTTGATGTGATGAATCTACTCAATGTGGTAAGATATTTGTCCTATAAACATGTGTGTCCACATAGGACCCTGGGGCTTCCCCTCTGGTTTCACCAAATAAGAAGTTGGGAGGGTCACAATGGCTTAAGGTCAGCAGTTTTGGGAAATTTGGCAGAACCGGGGTCAATATCAAGGTAAAATCACATATACTACAGCAAAGGCAACTTCTAGGGTTTCTATTCTCAAAGTGGGATACAATTATACATTGCTTGTGGCCAGCAAAAGATCTAAAACACTAAAGAAATCTCAAACATTTTCATGAAGAAAAATGCTCTTCCCACAGATTTATAAAACCATAGATGTTCAAGTAGCCTTGGTAGGTATGGAAATCTGGTCTGACGGTGATAAGATAAAGGTGGACTCCAACATAGGCGTCACCTTTAACAACTTTCTGAATTGGCATCGTTCTAACCTGGGGAAAAAGAAGATCCACGACCATGCTCAGCTACTCAGGTGAGCACCCACTGGCCAGGCCCAGGTGTATATAGGCGGAGGAGAGAGTTATTCCAAAGGTTTCTTGGCAGGGATTTCTGTTCAATTTTATCTCCTCGATCAGTTTTCAGAGAGCCTAAGTTCTACCATTAGCAATTCATCTGTGAGATTATTGGAGAGCCACGTCAGATCACTAAAATGGCCTCTTGGACATGGGATAACTATCTGCGGTCACTATAACGCTATGGAATAGCAGAAGCTTTTCTGGGGCCTAGAGAATACAAAAAGGGTAGGGCAACAAGGGAAATCTAAAACATAATTGACAAAAGTTAATAGCTCCAAAGACTCACATTGTGACAACGTATCTGTAACTTTCACACAGTGGAGTTGCCGCCAGCAATCGACGTGCAGGAATGGCAGCCGCGAATTCCTTATGTTCCCCATCATCGGTTGCTGTTATTGAGGTTTGTAAACTTATAGTAAGGCTCCTTGTGGTTCTACCTCCTTTGAAGACCAGCAATAATGCCTTATACACAGTTAACACAATGAATATCTGCTGAATCAATAAGTAAAAGTAGAAATGAACCTACTGCTAGATCATTACACTGAAGATTCCCTGTATTATGAAAAAGAGTATCTCCTTACATTGGCCTTCCCAGAAGCCTTCCCTCTTAGATGGTGTTAGGGAATAAGAACAGGGAGATTGGGACAGAAAGGAAATCTAGATGCCCTCTGTGGCCTGAGCCAGCTTCAAGTTAAGCACTCCCAGTATCGATGGCCAGAGAGATCAGAGAAGGTGCATGTTGGTGTCATACAGCCAACCACTACTAATGGGCAGCATAGCAATAGTTTTTGGAGGCCTATGACTATACAGTAGGGTACCTTTCAGTACTTTCTATGAAGACTATAAGTACCTAATTTAACCATGTTTTACCAAAAATTTATTATTAGTTCAACAAGTATTTATTGAATCAATGGCTAGATCACAGGAGCCAATCATTTCAAATATTTACTCAACATTTTGTAATAACCAATGACAAGGGAAGGAGCTTAATGACTCATTATTTTTCACCTGTCAAACTGCTATTTTTAGTACTGAACATAGGCAATAGTTAAGAAATAACTGAATAAAATAAGTAATAGAAGTTTTTATTTTTTCTAGGCTAAGAACAAGAATAGTGTGTCACTTGTAGCAGTGATGTCACATGAGTTGGGTCATGTCCTTGGAATGCCTGATGTTCCCTATGACACCAAGTGTCCCTCTGGGAGTTGTGTGATGAATCAATATCTGAGGTGAGACCTCGCCACCCTAAAGAAAAAAAGTATTTCTTAAGTCTTAAAGAATTCAGATGCAGTCTACATAGTGGACGGATATTTTTACCAAGATCTGTGTATCTCATTGATTCTCCCCCCAGACTAGGTTTGACCAGCTATTGGGGCTCATTATTTAAGATTTCCAAATATGCCAAGACAGAGCTTATAAGTATGATGATCATGTTATTTTAACTTAAAATAATTTTAACTTTAAATAATATATTTTCTAAAAGTATGTATCTAATTAAGATGATGACAATATTCTTATATATCTCCATCCCCAATCAATCAATCCATTTTTGTATAATTACTAATTACCTTCTAATGCTAGGCACCTTACAAGGACTTAGGAAAGAAAAATGAATAAAACGTACCTCGCTCTTGAACTGCTTATGAATAGAAAGAGAAATTTGTCCACAGAACCTCTAAGTTTGCGATTATTTCCTTTCACTAGTTCATTATTCTTATCGCTTCCCTCTCAGCCCTCAATGGTAAGATGAGCGAATGGTAGCAAATGGTGAGATTCATCACTGCGGCCATGAGGACAGTACTGAATCCAGAGGGGGAGTTAAAGTCCTTCCAGCTTCAGAACTGGGGCTCTAGGAAAAGAATTTTCCAACTAGCATGGAATGCATACTCTGTCGCCCTCCACATAGAACACAGTGCAGTGCTAAACAGATACTAAGTTTGAAAAATCCTTTGAACTAGGTAATAAATATAGTTAGACAAGTCAGATTCTCATGTTCATTTATCACTGCATATCATGGTATTTCTGGTTTTTCTTCTGGTTACAGTTCAAAATTCCCGAAGGATTTCAGTACCTCGTCCCGTGCACATTTTGAAAAATACATGTTATCTCGTAAACCAAGGTGCCTGCTGCAAGCTCCAATTCCTGAAAATATAATAACACAACCGGTGTGTGGGAACCAACTTCTGGAAGTGGGAGAAGATTGTGATTGTGGGTCTCCTAAGGTATGAAAATATCCATGGTTAAAATATTTATTAGAGAGTTATTGCAGCACAAGAATTACATTGTTTTCTTTTCTTTTTAAAAACTGTTGTTTTGGAGCTAGCTCAGTCGTGCAGTGGTTAAGGTCACATGCTCTGCTTTGGCGGCCTGGGGTCCACGGGTTTAGATCCCAGGTGCAGACCTACACACAGCCCTCAAGCCATGCTGTGGTGGCGTCCCACATACAAAATAGAGGAAGATTGGCAACAGATGTTAGCTCAGGGCCAACCTTCCTCACCAAAAAAAAAGTTGTTTTGGAAATTCTTTCTAAAGACAAGCTTGGCATCAGAGCAAAAAGAAACTGCACCCATGTTTTTAGTACTAATTTTAGTCATCTTTTGGAAGGCATTGTAAAAGCCAGGATATGCTTATGACATGATTGTATGAAGTTCAATGTTAAGAAGCAAATCGTTAACTATGATCTTCCCTGGACATGTTAGTCAGAAATTCCTAAATCACATAAAGTCACAGCTGATCATTCATTGAGCAGTAACAACTTCAGATCTAGAAGCAAATTCTCTCCTAGAGAGAGTCGGCATCCTCTCATCAAGCCAGTGTGTAAACCAGAGAGAAAATAAAACTGAGAAGGAGAAAAAAATAAAAATCACAAAAACCCATAGAAAATGGGTAGTAAACATAGAACGTCTAAGATAACTACTATAATTCTGCTAATCTTTATAAAAATCTGACTCCTTCAAGACATCGGTGTTCTCTAAAGAATGTCTCTGATAGAATGTTTGCCAGCAATTCTACATGGGGTTTCTAAAAGAGAGCCTTCTGTTTCCCTAGGAATCTTCTTTTAAGACTAAAAAAATAAATTAATATTAGGAGAGAATTTCTATGTGTCAGACAATCTGCAAAATGCTTTCATATACACCATCTCCTTTATCACTCACAGCAAACAAAAAAAATAGGTTTTCTTATTATCCCAATTTAGAGAAGAAGTGAGACTCATAACAGTTAAGTAACTAGTTCCAAGGATACAAAACTAGTAACTGGTGAAGCCTGTTGTAACCCAAGATTCATCCATTACTTTAAGCGGCTCTATGACCAGGGGGAAGGCTACAATCTCTCTATGCTTCAGTTTATTTATTCAGAAATTTTAAGCAGTTGAATTATATTAGAAGATTGCATGTTGTAACTTATTCACTTGTAAAGAATATTGCAAATGATCTGTTAATTATAAAGAGATATGGAATTTTAGAAATGATTTGATACTTTCTAATAAGCTAGGCTTAAGTTTATCTCATTCTTACTTGCTTACATTCCCATATCGTTTCTTGGGTGGAAGACAATTGAAGGTTCTCATAATCGTGCATATTTCTAATTTCAGCAGGCAAATGGCATGTGTTCAGAGCAAAGTGACAAAAGAGAGAGAGAGAATTACTCTCTGTATGATACGTAAAATATAAGATTCTTTAAGTATATCAGCCAGCTCCTATGTTATTTCCATATCCTACTGATTTTCTTCTTATGTAGTTTGAATAAACTAGAGAGTTGAATAAAACTAGAGACTTCAGGCTAATGAACAACTGAATTGTTAAATAACTGTTTTCTTATCCATAAAGTAGTACATGTACTTTATATAGTATCCTTTAGTTAGTAATCCAGTTTTCCATGATCTGATATGCTGTTTTATTATTTTTCTGTACATAGTTAGGTCTTTTCCTAGATTTTAAAAATAATCACTCTACCTATATGTCTAGATATTACCACACTAGCATCATGCTATTATAATAATTGTAACAATACAATGCATTTTACTTTTTATTTAAATTTTTAAAAAAAAATTGGCCCTGAGCTAAAATCTGTTGCCGATCTTTTTTCTTCTTCTTCTTCTTCCCAAAGTCCCCTAGGACATAGCTGTAGATTCTAGTTGTGAGTGCCTCCAGTTGTGCTGTGGGGGACGGCCGCCTCAGCGTGGCCTGATGAGCGGTGCCATGTTCGTGTCCCGGATCCAAACCCGCGAAACCCCAGGCCGCTGAAGGGCAGCGTGCAGTCTTAACCAGTTGCCAGGCCGGTCCCTACAATGTATTTTAGTAACTTTGATGGCAAGTCTCTTCATTGGTATTTTTTTGGGCAGAATTTGCATGGCACTTCTTCAGTGTTCATTCTTCCATTTAACTCTTGGTATTTTTTGTTGGTTTGCCCACAAATACAATTGAGACTCTGAAATGCAGTGAATTCGTATGTCACTCTAACGGCCACGGGTGTTGTCATTCTCTCAAGCCTTGTGGTAGACGACAAATCGCCTTTCAAGTTTCTCAGGAAAGTTGTATACAAAGTCCTGTAGTTCTTGCATATTTTGAACGTTTATTCTGAAGTATTTTCAGTTTTGCTTTTTGCTATTAGTATGCGTAATGTTTTCTCTTTTATTTTAGGTTCTAGTTTATTACTCTTTTTGACCTTATTTTATTATCTTCAGTTGCTATCTCAGTGACTTATCCAAGAGTTGATTCTCTATTTTATCCGGGTCAAGAATTTTATCACATACAAATAATGAAAATGTGATTTATACTTTCCAATTATTAGACTTTTATATGTTTTCCTTGTCTCATGGCATTTATCAGAATTTCCATAAAAATATAAACTATAAATAATCCTTGTATTATCCTTCATTTTATCAGATATATTTTTGCTGTTCGTCAGATAGATTTTCCTTATAATGATGATGCATAATTCTGTTCATAGTTTACTTAAATATGCTTAAATAATTCAAATAAAGGCTACTAAATTTTTACCAACTAATTTTTGCCATCTATCACAATATTAGTTGTTTTCTTCCCTCAATCTCTTAATATGATGGATTATATTACTTTATTCTGTACAATTGAGACACGCTTGCATTTTTGGTGAAAAAAAACGCAGCATAGTTGTAATGGAGAGCTGTGATATTAATGAACTGGTGTTTTACTAACGTTTTACTCATGTTTTTGTCTTTATATTAATCAAGGCGAACAGTATGTGTGTGTGTGTGTGTGTGTGTGTGTATTCATTACCAGTTCTCATTATCAGAATTATGAAGGCTTGGTAAAATGAATTGAGGATTTAAAATTTTTTTCTCTATCTTTAAGGAGTTCAAATACTATAGAAATATCCTCCCTTGAAGTTGTAAATTAATTTACACATAATACCATCTAAGTCAAATTTATTTGGGGTTAATTCTTGGGCAATCCTATTTTTGTCCTTTTAAGAAGTAGTTTCGCTTACTCTCTACGATTTGTTCTACTATTAAATTTCCTTGGTCATTTCCACTGCTAGCAGAGTAATTTAGTTTAAAAAGTGAAATTTCATTGCCATCTTGTACCAGAACTCAGTCTATAGGAAAAAAATGCTGAACCCACTTTCCTATTGTGTGTGTGCCTTAAAGGAATGTACCAATCCTTGCTGTGAGGCCACGGCCTGTAAGTTAACATCTGAAGCAGATTGTAGAGAAGAGACTCTGAACCATATCATGTAAGACCTGTTTTTTTCTTTCTTTGTTCCCAAATAGTTTCTCACTTTTATTTCAGATTTTAAAAAGATGTGCCACTGAGTTCTATAATACACTAAAACACAATTTATTTCACATTTTTGAGATGGCTGAATTTCTGAAAAGAAATAAAAGCCACTATTATGAATATAACTCAGTGCTGTGTCTGTTCTAATATACTAATGAGAAAAAATGGCTATTTCGTTATTTGTGAGACTAGGAATGCTGAAATCTGTGCTTAAAATTGTATAAATTCTATTAGGTAGTAATGACTTTAATACAAACCAGGATGAGAGAAAGAAAAGTTTATTTTTAAAAAAGCCTCGGTTGCTGAGCAAATTTTATTCTTGGTTAAGAGCTGATAGTTTTAATTTGCAAGGTAGTCAGAAAATCAATAATGTTTAAGAACACACTACCAGATTCGTCGATTTTATCCCTTTTACAGTGTCTCAATAAGCCATAATTTATGTATTATTTTTGTGTTTTATACAGTCCAACATGAGTTGGGCTAGGGAACCCAGTTGATCTGTATATGGTATTTGTTTCAGTGAAAAATAGTCTCTGAAACTAAAAATGTCATTAATAATAAAAAAAATCCTAAGTTGGGGGAAGACTCAGGATAAATTATATTTATTGTGCCCCTCTTCCTGAATCTTTTCTGGAGTTGAACCCACAGAGAGACTATTACGGGAATAATCGACTCAAACACCATCGACTGTCACTTCCTCAGGAAAGGACCAGCAATGTCATAAGATAAGGAGCATTGTTCATTCCTTTACCAGCCACCATTTAACATGGCCTGCTGAATCCCTGGTGTGACCCCCTCTGCAAGAAATTCTGGAAATTGTGCCCATCTTCTTATTCCGTCACAGAGCCCAGAAGCATAGCATCTCAAAAAGTATCCGTTCCACTCTTTAGAGGCTTGGAACGAAAGATAAGCATGCCCATTACTGGGCAAGATTGCAATTAAGTAGCATAGAAAGAAAATTGGATCTGGACTCAGGAAACTTCAATTCTTTTCTTAGTTCTGCCCAAAGCCAACTGTGGGACTTTGAGTCAAGTTATTTAATTAGTTTTGTCACCTGTAAAATGGAGCTAATAATATTGTGTCTCAGTAGGGTTGTTAGTATTATTTTAATTCTATAAATGTTCATTTTCATTATTACATAATCATGTATAATAACCATGGCTTCCAAACTTTTTTTCTTTTAAGCAGAGACTGAATCAAAAATTCTACTTCAGCGAGATGCTGCTTGCCAGGACAAGAGTCAAGAAATCTAAACACCCCGGGAATCGTGTATTTTCACCTTTGCACTTCGATATATTTTGCTTTGCACTTCTCAATATCCTTGCCGTGTTTTTACAAGTCCAGCAAACAGAGGGACAGATGGGCTTAGAGAAGGTGCCAGTTTTCTGAGACCTGATCTTTAATGTATTTTTAAGGATCGTGAAGCTATTGTTTAGCTCTGCTCTTTGGAGAACACAAGAAATTAGCCTTTGACCAAAACACCTCACAATGCACCGCTGAATCGTGCAGAGTCAATCCGGGATTGCAAAAGTACAGTGACTTATATTTCAACCCCGCTTTCATTTTGCTAAGATGGCCCATGAGAAAACCCGACCACTTGAGGAGCGAGGCCTTCAGCGGAAGAAAGGAGAGCCGAGGTCATGTGCCATTTATTCCTCCATAGTGTCCCAGGGCCTTGCTCTGAGGAGTGCGGCATTTTTCTACACCATGTCAAGATTAATTAACTATAAAAATTTTTATTTTACCATGCATAATCCTTTACACATCTTTTACTATTACATATAATGATTTTGAAAAGTCTGCATTGCTTACATTTCAACTGAGTCATCAAGGAATGCTTCATTCATCTACTGATTTAATGAACCATAATGCAATGAATAAAAACACAACTTTTTGAGGATTTTCTGTGTGGTTGTTTTCAAAAATGAATATTTCTTAGCTTCGTTGTAGGTTTGTGTTAGGTATTAAAGCCTCACATAATTAGACTGTTTTCCTTCTGGTCATTGAATGGTTTTGGCACCAACAGCCAGGCATCACTAAATGGAGACGAGGAAAGAAGGCCATTTTTTTTTTATTAAGGTTATAAAAGTTAACATCCTTGTGAAACTACGGTTGTACATTATTATTAGTCATGTTGTAGGTACACCACTTCACCCCTAGTGCCCTCCCCCATAGTCCCTTTCCCCTGGCAACCACCGATCAGTTCTCTTTGTCTATATGTTAACTACCACCTGTGAGTGGAGTCATACAGAGTTCCTCTTTCTCTGTCTGGCTTATTTCACTCAACATAATACTCTCAAGGTCTATCCATGTTGTTGTGAATGGGACAACTTTGTCCTTTGTTATGGCTGAGTAGTATTCCATTGTATATATATACCACAACTTCTTTATCCAATCATCAGTTGCTGGGCACTTAGGTTGGTTCCATGACTTGGCTATTGTGAATAATGCTGCAATGAAGATAGGTGTGCATGGAGCTTCTGAAATTGCTGATTTCAGGATCTTAGGATATATACCCAGTAGTGGGATGGCTGGGTCATAAGGTATTTCTATTCTTAACTTTTTGAGGAATCTCCATACTGTTTTCCATAGTGGCTGCACCAGTTTGCATTCCCACCAACAGTGTATGAGGGTTCCCTTTTCTCCACAGCCTCTCCAACATTTGTCGCTCTTGGTTTTGGATATTTTTGCCATTCTAACAGGTGTAAGGTGATATCTTAGTGTAGTTTTGATTTGCATTTCCCTGATGATTAGTGATGATGAGCACCTTTTCATGTGTCTATTGGCCATCCGTATATCTTCTTTGGAGAAATGTTTGTTCATGTCCCCTGCCCATTTTGTAATTGGGTTATTTGATTTTTTATTGTTGAGTCCTGTGAGTTCTTTGTATATTATGGAGATTAACCCTTTGTCGGATAAATAACTTGGGAATATTTTTTCCCAACTAGTGGGCTGCTTTTTAGTTTCAATCCTGTTTTCCCTTGCCTTGAAGAAGCTCTTTAGCCTGATGAAGTCCCATTTGTTTATTCTTTGTATTGTTTCCCTCATGTGAGGGGTTATGGTGTCCAAAAAGATTCTTTTGAAGCTGATGTCAAAGAGTGTGCTGCTGATATTCTCTTCTAGAAGACTTTTTGTTTCAGGCCTAATCTTTAGGTCTTTGATCCATTTTGAGTTTATTTTAGTAAATGGTGAAAAAGAATGGTTGATTTTCATTCTTTTACATGTGGCTGTCCAGTTTTCCCAGCACCATTTGTTGAAGAGACTTTCTTTCCTCCATTGTAGGCCTTCAGCTCCTTTGTCAAAGATTAGCTGTCCATAGATGTGTGGTTTTATGCCTGGGCTTTCAATTCTGTTCCATTGATCTGTGGATCTGTTTTTGTACCAGTACCATGCTGTTTCGATTACTGTAGCTTTGTAGTATGTTTTGAAGTCAGGGATTGTGATGCCTCCAGCTTTGTTCTTCTTTCTCAGGATTGCTTTAGCAATTCGGGGTCTTTTGTTGCCCCATGTGAATTTTAGGATTCTTTGTTCGATTTCTGTAAAGAATGACATTGGAATTCTGATTGGGATAGCATTGAATCTGTAGATTGCTTTAGGTAGTATGGACATTTTAACTATGTTTATTCTTCCAATCCATGTGCATGGAATGTCTTTCCATCTCTTTATGTCGTCGTCGATTTCTTTCAAGAAGGTCTTGCAGTTTTCGTTGTATAGATCTTTCACTTCCTTGGTTAAATTTATCCCAAGGTATTTTATTCTTTTTGTCACGATCATGAATGGGATTGAGTTCTTGAGATGTTTTTCTGTTAGTTCATTGTTAGCATATAGAAATGCTACTGATTTATGTATGTTGATTTTATACCTTGCAACTTTGCTGTAGTTGTTGATTGTTTCTAATAGTTTTTCTATGGATTCTTTGGGGTTTTCTGTATATAAGATCATGTCGTCTGCAAACAGCAAGAGTTTTACTTCTTCATTGCCTATTTGAATTCCTTTTATTTCTTTTTCCTGCCGAATTGCTCTGGCCAACACGTCCAGTACTGTGTTGAATAAGACTGGTGAAAGTGGGCACCCTTGTCTTGTTCCTGTTCTGAGAGGGACGGGTTTCAGTTTTTGTCCGTTGAGTATGATGCTGGCTGTGGGTTTGTCATATATGGCCTTTATTATGTTGAGGTACTTTCCTTCTATACCTATTTTATTGAGGGTTTTATCATAAATGGATGTTGGATCTTGTCGAATGCTTTCTCTGCATCTGTTGAGATGATCATGTGGTTTTTGTTTCTCATTTTGTTAATGTAGTGAATCACGTTGATTGACTTGTGGATGTTGAACCATCCCTGTGTCCCTGGTATAAATCCCACTTGATCACCCTGTATAATCTTTTTGATATATTGCTGTATTCGGTTTGCCAAAATTTTGTTGAGGATTTTTGCATCTATGTTCATCAGTGATATTGGCCTGTAGTTTTCCTTCTTTGTGTTGTCCTTGTCAAGTTTGGGGATCAGGGTGATGTTGGCTTCATAGAATGTATTAGGGAGTGCTCCATCTTCCTCTATTTTCTGGAATAGTTTGAGAAGGATAGGTATTAAATCTTCTTTGAATGTTTGGTAGAATTCTCCAGAGAAGCCATCTGGTCCTGGACTCTTATTTTTGGGGAGGTTTTTGATTATTGTTTCTATTTCTTTACTTGTGATTGGTCTATTCAGAGTCTCTATTTCTTCCTGATTCAGTTTGGGTAGGTTGAATGAGTCTAGGAATTTATCCATTTCTTCTAGGTTGTTCAGTTTGTTGGCATATAGTTTTTCATAGTATTCTCTTATGATCCTTTGTATTTCTTTGGTATCTCTTGTGATTTCTCCTCTCTCGTTTCTAATTTTATTTATTTGAGACTTCTTTCTTTTTTTTTAAGTGAGTCTGGCTAAGGGTTTGTCAATTTTGTTAATTTTTTTGAAGAACCAACTCTTTGTTTCATTGATCCTTTCTACTGTCTTTTTTGTTTCAATATCATTTATTTCTGCTCTAATTCTTATTATTTCCCTCCTTCTACTGACTTTGGGCTTTGTTTGTTCTTCTTTTTCTAATTCCGTTAGGTGTCATTTGAGGTTGTTTATGTAAGATTTTTCTTGCTTATTGAGGTGAGCCTGTATTGCAATGAATTTTCCTCTTAGGACTGCCTTTGCTGCGTCCCAAATAATTTGGTACGATGTGTTTTCATTTTCATTTGTCTCCCGATAATATTTGATTTCTTCTTTAATTTCTTCAATAATCCATTGTTTGTTCAGTAGCATGTTGTTTAGTCTCCACATTTTTGGCCCTTTCCCAGCTTTATTCTTGTAGTTGATTTCTAGTTTCATAGCATTGTGATCAGAAAAGATGCTTGATATTATTTCAACCCTCTTGAACTTATTGATGCTTGCTTTGTTTCCCAAGATATTGTCTATCCTTGAGAATGTTCCATGAGCACTTGAGAAGAATGTGTAACCTGCTGTTTTTGGATGAAGTGTCCTATATATATCTGTTAGGTCCATCTGATCTGATTTTTCATTTAATTCTATAATTTCCTTGTTGATTTTCTGTCTGGATGATCTGTCCATTGGTGTTAATGGGGTGTTGAGGTCCCCTACTATTATTGTATTACTGTTGATGTCTCAGGAAGGCCATTTTTAATGCCCAAAATGAAATGACTTGAGGCCGGTCACGCAAGAGGATCAGACTTCCTCCTGAGCTTTCTTTCCCTAAATACTTTTTAACAATTACTCAAAAAAATTACTCAAATTTCCATTGATGCCTATGCTGGGAGAACAGGAGCTTATAATTCTAAACACACAGCCTTCCAGAGAGCCCTGCTTTCTGCTGTTGGCTGTCCCCACCCCTTGCCTTACCCGTATTCGTGTGTTTGGCACCAGCAGTATTGCAGGTGAAGCTGCATGTCGGATGTTGCTGATAGCCGTGCTACAGCCCAAAGCATGGCTTGTCGATACCACCACTGTCCACTGGTCTGATACAAACTTCCAGCCAATTTCTCTGAGAAAGAAAAGGTTTCTGTAGGCATGTTTCTCCCTTACTGCATGCTCGGGTAGAGGCTTCTTATAGCACAACTGCCTGAGTTGCAAGGATGATAGGCAGTGGTAGCTGGAGACAGCTAGTACTGGCTCGTCAGTATCAATTGTTAAATTTTCAGGAAAACTATGAGTGGGTTGTAAAACACAGCCATTACTAAAAACCAACCCACATAAGTTTATAATTAAACAAATTATATTAAAATCTATATTAGTCAGAGTCTTCCAGAGAAACAGAACATATATCTATTATACGTATGAGAGAGAGAAGGAGAGAGAGAGGTTATAAGGAGTTAGGTTATATGGTTGTGAAGCTTAAGAAGTCCCACATTCTGCTATCTGCCAACTGGAGACCCTGGAGAGCTGACGGTGTAATTCAGTCCAAGGGCAGGAGAAGATGAGATGAGATATCCCAGCTCAAGGAGGCAGGCAGGAAGAAAAAATGAGGTGAATTTCTCTTTCCTCTGCCTTTTGTTCTACTTAGGCCCTCACCAGATTGGATGATGCCCACCCACACCGAGGAGGGCAACATCCCTTACCATCCACTGATTCAAATGCTGGTCTCATCCAGAAACACCCTCACAGACACAATCATAAATACTATTTAATCTGGGCACCATGTGGTGCAGTTAAGTAGACATATACAACTAACCGTCACAAAAGCAAAGGACAGACTCAAAACATATCACTTCCTATTATCCATTTTACTAACCTGTGCTCTTCTGGGTGTTTAGGTCTACCATAACTGTGAGGGACATCCTAGATAACTGTGATACTGTCACCTCTTCTTACTCTGTGTTCAGTGATGTCACATTGGTAGCTTGAAATGGACTGTGGTGGGAGAATTTTACTACAGAAATAGGTAAATGCTACATGAAAATGAACTATTTTATTTTCCTCCTGAAGTGTGCATTCCAGCCTGTAAGGGGGCAGCTGTGGAAAGCAAGTACGTAGCCAGTGAACAGGCCTAGGCAAGCAACCAGACTTGAGGACTCAATATGGCGTACTGTGGTAATAGTCTGTTGAAGACTCAATTGTTCCTGAGAAGTGAGAAAAAATTGAAATAAAGGAGAGAGAAAGAGAGAGAGAAAACAGGAGGAGGAGAGAACCCGAAGGCGCCTAGATTGGCTTGTTACCATCAACTCTGGCACAAGAGTGTTGCACAAGGCCAGGTCTTCTCTGCTCAGGAGGTTTTTCTGCAGAATATCAGATCTACAGTCCATTAAAGCCTCAGCATCCAAATCCTCTTCTCCATCACACATCACAGCATGTAAGAAACCTTGGGAAATGGACAAGCGAGGGTCTGGCTCCACCTCATCTCTCTCAGCCTTCTTCAAAGAAGGCCTCACTTTTCCTGTCATGATCTACCAAAAGGAGGAAGAGGAGAGTGGCTTTCTCCTGGCCCTTCTTTATGATTTCTAGATCTAGCCCTCTTCTACCCCTTTCCTTCTTTTGCCGTGTTCACAGAGTCACTCACTGTACCTCTCAGGGCTCTCTAGACACTTCTAACACCCTTCCATCTAAGGCAGAGAATTAAGAAACTGCCTTGTGTTTCCCTAACGTTTTACATTCTAATGTTTCTTAAGAGCAACACAATAACCGTTCAGACATGTTTAACTTCACACATTTCATACTTCCCTAAAAACCAGGGAGATCCACCTTCATCTCACCCCTTTGAGCACCTCTTCAGCATGCCTTGAATGCCATAAATTAAAAAGGACTTCCTTCTAAGATTTTGAAGCTGGAGTTTGCCTTCTACAACTGTTTCTGCCTTACTTTCTCACACGCTCCTGTTTCTGTCCATTCCTGTGATATGACCTGCTTCTATGTGCTGACCTTCTTATTCTTTCTACCTTTTCCCTCGCTGGATTTTCCTACCCTGCTGAAATCCCACAATTCACCTTTCAGTGCCGCCCTCCTCATTCTACCCCATCTCTTCCAGTTAGGCTTTTGCCATGTTAGTCACACCTGACCTGGGTGTCATCACCTTCCGTTTCTCTGATTGCCTGCAAGGTCCTGTTCAATGGGGCTAACACAAAGTCATGCTAAATACAGCAGGGCTCTTAGTGCTTTCAACATTTCTCTAATCATTCTCATGTTGAACTTCTGACATATTCCACCATATTGGCTGTGTTAACTCCTCCTCCCTCCTTTTCTCCTTTAAGGACTGCTCCTCCTAAGGAGCTGAACTGAAGCATCAGGGGGGAATTCCATTCCTCAAATCTTCCTTCACCGGCATTTCAGGCCACCTCTGGGTCTGCATCCTCCCAGCCAGGACCAAATCTTCCCAACACCTGGGCCATCCGCTGTTCCACCAGTGCTGCCTCCGAGAGCATGACTCCTCTTCTTTTCCATCATAAACTCTTCCACCTGTGTTCTGTTTTTCTGTCCACTTCTTTCTTGATTGTTTCCATGCAGATTTCTTCAGACAATTCCCCTCTTCATTGACTCCTTCTGCTTGAAAGGCTTCAGCGGTCAGCAATCTTCTTCACCATTCTTGGCCCTCCCTTCAACTACTCCTCCCTCCCTGCCCCATTCCTGCCCCTGCGCCCATTCCTAACACCTTCACCACAATCCTCCCAGATACTCCTCTGTTTTCAGTTGCCCTTTGCCTCTCCCTTCCTCCGCTCTTCCCCCAACGAAAAGACAAGAAAAGAAAGGCTTAACAGAGAACTAGTGTGAGGGTCACTCTTAGCAGGCAACACGCTGAAGGGGAGGAATTAGGCAGAGAGCAGAGCCTTCCTGTCAGGTTTGACTGATGCTAAGGAAAGAAATGAAACTGCTACCAAGTCTAAACCTCTGCCCAGAGAGGAGCTTCCCTGAGAGTGGTCCTGAAAATTACATGGAGAGGAGCTAGTGGGCGGCAAGGACCCAGAGCCTTCCTTGACCAGCTACACCCAAGGGCAATCTGGAGGGGTCTCTGCAGCTGGAGGAAGCAGAGAACCAGTAGCGGCCAAAAGAACATTCTGCACTGTAAACACTTATGGGAGTGTTTGAAATATATTAAATGTTTAGTTTCACTGATTTATATTTTATGAATTTTTAATAATAATTTTAAATAAAATATTTATATAATACTGGCGTGTTTGTATAAAAAACACAAATCACTAGTTTGTCATTTTGCTTCCCTCCTGCAATGACCATTTATGTACATTGTGTCAAGCTCTCTTTGACCTAAAAGAAATTTGCTCTCCATCCTGAACCTCCCTTGACCATCTTCTACATTTCTAGGGACTTCTGCAAAGAACACTCTGCAGTCATCACCTCATTTCTTGACCGCCTGGTCCTTCCTTAGCTCCTGGGCATCACGTTTCTGACCCCACTGCACTGCTGAATCTCCTCTTTCCAAAACCACCCACAGCTCCTCACTACCAGAAGCTGCTGGCTTTCTCTGAGCTTTGTCTTACTTTCTGCAGCTGAGGACATTGTTAATCTCGCTTGGAAACTCTTCTCCTTTATATCCCATGATGCTGTAACCATGGCTCTTCTCTCTTTCCTACTTTCACTCTGAAAAGTGAATTTTTCAGCCCTTTGTTCTTCCTGCCGCCCTTCCAAATCAGAAGGCATCAACTATCAACTTGACTCAGTGGAGCCCCAGTTAAACCTAGTTACTTAGGGTTTCTAATAGCCTGGCTTTCATCTCAAATGCAACATTTGAGACTGGATTTTACTACTGTTTCCCCGCAAAGAGCCTCCTTTCAAATGTGTGTCTCAGGAAGCCTTGAAACACTGGAATCAGTCCTTACATTTCCTTTTCCTCTCTTCCTTGTGATCACGCACTTAGTCAACAAACAAATGGAAGCAGAGCAACAGAGGGTCAGAAAACACTCACCAGAAGACAGGAGGAAAGAGAGAGGGGGGAATTTAAGAAATCCATCCTCCTCAAGAGATGGATCAGAAAAGACTCTTTCTAGGTGGACACCACTCTGTTCCAGGTGACTATAAAAGCATTCCCCACTTTGGCCATCAAATATCAAAATATCAGACTATTACAGCTTTTCAGCTTTGCCCATCCCTAAAACCACCAGCACCTAGTGACAGCCCCGAATTGACAGACCCTTGTTGTTTCTGAAATCAGATTAACCTGGATTTTGGTATCTTTATAGATAAATGACAATAATCAGGAAACAAACCTGTAAGAGGAAGAGAGTCCCCTTGCCCATCTTGGAGGTAAAAGGAGAAGTGCTTTTTCTCAGGTATAATAAGGCCCGTGGGATGTAAGAAGTCAGTGAGAAATCGGGGAGAAGGGGAAAAAGCCATAACTCTTCAAGTATTGTGAAGAGAGCGCCTGGCTGTCCTGGCCACTCTCTCTCCTGTGGAGCCACCACGGCAATTCCGGGTCCCGTTATTCCTCTCCTATTACAAACGGTTCTTAAAGAATGAAAAACAAAAGCTGCTTTCTTGAGTTTCCCTTAGCAGGGCTAAATAAGTGCTTTTCCTAAAAACTAACTTTACAGCATACTTAACAACAGCAAGAAATAACCCGCAGTGTAAAACGCAGACATAAACACAGCCGGCTTCCCCACGGGCCGCTCTCTGCTCTTCCGACAACTCCGGCCCAAAGGGCTGCTGCGTCTCGAGGTGCACGGCCCAGCCGCCTCCTGCCTCCTCTTAACTTCCACGCAGGGATTGCATTTTACTACCTAGTGAGCTTTCTTTCTCCGTTTCTGATCCCTGTTCATCACCCAAAATCCCACGTGTGAACCATCTGCAAGGCCCTCCCCGTAAACTGGCAGGAAAGGCTCTTCCTTCCCTGCAGGAGACCCTCTCAGGAATGCTTCTGACTCAGAGCCGAGGCCGCGGGCACGGGGACGGGTCACCGCCGACGTCCTCAGCCCAGCGGCCTCGGGCCGGTGCTGCCAGAGGGGCCCCGCAAGGTCTGCTGAGCCCGGGGCCTCCTGGAGCAGGGACGTCTCGCCTTTCCCTGTTTTTGCATCTCAGGCTCCTCCGCTTCTCTCCCGCTTCGGAGGGGCAGTGACCAGTGAGCTGTTGTCGATCCGAGCTGAGGACTCCAGGAAGGGCGGGTGGGCTGTAGTCTGAAATGTGGAAGCGTAGAGGGGCATGGTCTGTAGGCTCAAAGCGGACTTCGGCCTTTGTGGGCAGTTTCTAGTGCCTTCGCGCCCTCGTGTGGCCGTGATGCGTACAGCAGCAGAGCCCGTGTCCAAATCCTCTGTGGCCTTAGAGGGCCTCGCGCTGACACAGCCCTCAGAGAACGCCTTTACTGCAGGCCTCGGGGTGTGTTGGGTTAATAGAATACGACCGTGGCAGAGAGGAGAAACCCAGGTCCCCAGAGAAATTGCTTAGGACCCGTTCCTGGACCAAGTCCTCTCTGTGGCCTCTATTACCAGCCCAATCTGTTTCCTTCAAGCCATCTTAACAAAGTAGATCTTCTGGGGCTGAAAGCCGCATCCTGGCTGAGCTTTATCCTTTCAGCTCAGCAGAACCAACTGCTCTTTTGTCAAGTGTTGAATGAGCAAGTAGTTGACTTCGCCTTCATCCAAATCACTTGCTTCTATCTTTCATTTGAAACTAAATTTGGGACTCAGACTTTGCGAGGACCCTCTTCCTTATTCATTTCGGGTTTGACCAGTTTTCTACCTAAGAAGAGTCTCTGAAGGAGGACAGGCGATGGAGGGGCACGCATGCTCCGGGAACAGCCTCCTCTGGCATAGCCAATGTACCTCCCAGCCCCACATGCTCATGCACCAGGCCCGGTGGCCCTGAGTCACCCGGAGAGTGACCCACAGCTTTCTCAGATTGCACACAGCTGTCCCTGGAGCCTGTGCAGGGGGTACTGACCACAGTCAGGAACACGAGGAAAGGGCAAATACTGTGGAGATGCTGGTTTATTTTCCAGAGACATGAAAAAAAAAATGGATTAGAAGACAGAGTTTGCGTTGTAGATTATTTGGGCTGACCCCCTGCTCCAGAGTGACATGTGTCAGAGCCTTCCAACATTCAGGCCTCGTCCCCAGACTAGCAGGCCCAGAGGTGACATAGCTCTCTCGGCCAGAGGGAACCCTGCTCAGCCCGTTCAGGCGGACGCTTCACTTAATGGGCTTCCAGGAAGTGTAGCGCCAAGAGTAACCGCTGAATCTCTAGGACACCTCCTGTGCTCCGTCTGAAGATTTAAGTTAGTCCAGCCATGGTGTCTCCTGTCCTAGGGTTCATCAAACTTTTTCTTTCCCATCTACTCAAAGGGAAAGCTATCGTCTCATTAGATAGATAGATAGATAGATAGATAGATAGATAGATAGATAATGTATCTATATATCCATATATATCTGCCAACTGAATGTTTACATATATATATATTTTTTTCTCCCAGGCTGGAACTTGCCTTTTTATTTCCTTAATGCTATCTTCCAAAGTTAGAAGCTTTTAATTTTAATGAAGTTTAATTTATGCTATTTTTTTTCTTTTATGCTTGTTGTTTGCTTTGTATTAACAAATCTTTTTCCCCTATGGTTGCTAAAAATTTCTCTTATGTTTTCTTCCAGAACTTTTATTATTTTAGCTTTTTCCTTTAGGCCTATAATGCATTTCAAGATAATCTTCATGTGTGATGTTAGGTAAGATACAAAGTTCACTTTTTCTGTATATACATAGACAGTTGTTCTAGGATCACTGGTTGAAAGAAATTCTCCTTTCCCCATTGAGTTTCCTTGATGGATTTGTAAGACCAAAAAAATCGTGGAGTATATATGTGAAAGTCAATTTCTTGACTCTCTATTCTGTTCCATTGGTCTATGTATCTATCCATGACCTTGCTAAACTACCTCATTAATTCTAGGAGCTCTTTCCTGCTAATCTGATACCGCTTGCTTTTTCTTGTTGTATGTTGTCTACAGGACTGCAAACCCCAATGCTTTTCATTGACTTGTCATGTATTTAGACACCAGTGGCTGTTCCTAAATCAGTTTGTGCAGCCGCTTCAGTCACCGCCAATCCTTGTTCCGTCTGGGTGGGCCCTGGTCCATATCCTGATGCCTCCCTCTTCCCTAATCCTACTAGGTCATGACCCTTCTGTCCCATTCCAAGACCCTTTCACGCAGAACAAGGCTGATATGACCATAGCTCTCTCTGCCCCATCGTCCAAGTCAATGGCCTCATCTCTCTTTTGCTTTGGGAACAGCATTGGCCCAGTAATTCAATGTAGAGAAGGGGTCTTCCAGCCTGTACCCTGGAAGGGACAGTCTCCGTGGGAAAATCCCATAGCCGTTGGTAATTGATCATTTATAGAATTTGTACTTTCTGTTTTACCCTATTATTGTTTATGTATTTGTTTGATTGTATAGACTAGTATTTCTTCCCTATGTGGAATAAATAGAAGTACAAGAGAAATAGTAAATTTGAGGACGAAGTACTCCTATCTAGAATGTGCCAGGACATTTTTCACTGCTCAGACACCCGGACGACATCTTTCTTTGCCACAGTATGTATAGACCTCTTGTCTTACAGAGGAATATTCATCAAAAGGAATATGATGGTCTAGCCAAAATGAGAGGCCCAGAATTAAGTGCAGAGATGTATGATAAACTGAGGACTAATTTACTTTTTTAAAAAAGAAAAATACATTCAAAAGATATTTGATAGTAAGGGACTGTCTAAGAATTTGAGCGAAGGAAGATAAAAGCTCCCATGGACCCCTGGGAGATGAAGTTTCTCATGGTCTGTCCCCAGGTTTGGGATGGTCCTTGCCCAGAGATTGTCGGCTGGTGCACTTTCCCTGTATTTATTGAGCTCCTACTATGGACCAACTATCAGGACAGTAGGCACTTGCTGCAGGCTCCTATTATAGGCAGCAGAGAGAGTTCCTTATTTCCCTTCTAACCACCCAAGAATGCAAATGAAAAGAAGGGTACTGCCCCCTGTCCATCAGCAAATACCCAGTCCCCACTACCATCCTTCACTACCGCAGGCCCTGCTCTGGCCTCAAAATTCTCCAGTCTTCTTGACACATTGACTAGCAGGGGTACTGGTACTTGGTTGGCAGCCTACAGAATTACACTCTGCACAAGGGAAACTGAACTAGTCAGATGTCTGGGAAACCGGGAAGCAGTGGGGGGGGGGGGGGGGGTGCTACTCACCTGCAAATAGCGTGTGGCTAGTTACCATATTTCCTAGATGCTGAGGGTAACATCCTTTCACAGTTTTACACTTATATATAAAGCTGGGATACTGCTTGTAATATATTTAGATATACACTTTTACACACGCACACACACACGCATGCACACACTTGATAAGGCAGTGTTCCCTTTCCCCTCAGTAATTATTATTAAATCAATGCTGTAGCTTATCAGCATGTTCCTTGTCAATGGAGAAAATGTACTCACTATTACGTCAATTCTAACAACGTGTTAATTATACTGAGTGCATTTTAAAGCCATATTTTAAGGTGATTAGTGCTTTTTCTCTTTTGTATTAAGAAAAATGTTAACAGTATTCTTCTCTTTTCTTAGGCAATTGTGACACCTGCTGTCAGACATCAAGAACTTACTCTCTGGTCACTAGCCGGCCTTTCCTGTGGAAAAGAAATAAATATGGTTAGAACACAAAAACTTCTAGGAGAAAATGAGCAAATAACAGCCAATTTTTCCTGACTGTTGAAATTCCAGTATGAAGGAACTAGCATTTTGTGTTGAAATATTATAAGCAGCCCAAGGCCTGTCTCTGGCCCTCCCAAATCTTTCCCTGAAGATGTGGTGGTGAGTGATTCAGTGACCCCTGGATGGACAATGTTTACAGAAATCCACTGTCCTTTGGGCATGTTGATAGCACCCTTCTCTAGCTTCTAGTTCCCTCTGTGTGTCAGTCCCTGTTTGTAAAATGCAAATTTATCAAGGTATACTTTACATACAATAAAATGTACTTACCTTAAGGGTACACTTCAATAAATTTTGACAAATGTCACTACTACCACAATCGAAATACAGAGCATTTCCATTACCCATTCGTTTATGCCCTTTTGCAGTCAGCCCTGGAGCCACCCAAGGTGCCAGGCAATCACGGATCTGGTTTCCATAACTATAAATTGCATGTGTTTTCTAGTTTCAAGTAAAATACAGTAGGTATTCTTTGTGCCCAGAATCTTTCGCTCCATCTATTGTTCCAGTTACTATTGCAGTATAACTACTCACTTCAAAACCTAGTGGCAGGAAACATTTTAGTCAGCTCATTGACTCTGTGGGTCAGGATTTCAACAGGGCACAATGGAGACAGCCCTAGATGTTTAGGGCCTCAGCTGGAAATACTGGGGGTGACTAAATGCCCAGGGCCAGGGCAGGGAGACAATGTCACTCGCATGTCTGATAGTTGATGCTGGTTATTGGCAGAGACCTCAAATACATCTATAGGCTGGGACACTTCTATGTGGCTTCCCCACAGCATGCTGGCCTCAGAGTAATGAGATTTAGTACATGGCAGGTCAGGGATCCAAAGGCAAGTGTCAGAGAACCAGGCCGAAGCTGTGGGGCCTTTTCTGATCTAGTCATGGAGTTACACGGCCTCGCCTTGGTTCTATTGTGTTGGCTGCAAGTGCACCGCCAGGGTCAGTCCGGATTCAAGAGGAAGTCCAACAAAACATTGGTCAGAGAACCTGTGAACATATTTTAAAACTGCCCATCTGTTTAATCGTGTGCCCTGATAGTTATTGTTTTAAATTACTTAGTAGTGTACCATTGTATGGCTATACCATAATTTGTTTAATCTGTTTTTGTTTTGTTTTGTTTGTTTTACCCATTCCTGGATATTTAGGTGGCTTTTAGTTTGTGGCTGTTACGAATATGAATGCAGTGAACCTATGTGTACAAGTCTTTGTGTGGGCATACATTTTCATTTCTCAGGATAAATACTGAGTGAAATTACTAGGTCATACGGCAGTATATATTTAACTTTATAAGACACTGACAAAATGTTTTCCAAAATATTATCACTTTACATCCCATCAGACATATGTGAGGATTCGAGTTTTCAACGTCTTTACCAGTAGTTAGTATTGTCAATCTATTTAAATTTTAGCCTTTCTACTGTGTATGTAGTATTATTATCATCATTGTTTTAATTTGAATATCCTTAATGACTAATGTTGTTAAGCCCATTTTTGTATGCTTACTGGCTATGTCTATTTTCTGGTGCAGTGTGTGCTCAAATTACTTAGACTTTTTTATTGGGTTGTTTGTCCTATTATTGACTGATATTCTTCATGTATTCACACCTGCTCTTTGTCAGATGCATATTAAAAATAGTTCCTCCTAGGCTATCACTTGCCTTTTCATTTTCTTAATGATTTCTTTCTAAGGTTAAAAGAGGGGGTTTTGTTGTGGTGGTTGTTTTAAGAATTGATTTTTTTGGAGCAGTTTTAGGTTCGCAGCAAAATTAAGAAGAAGCTACCAAGATTTCCCATAGACCCCTGCCCCCACAGGTGCACAGCCTTTTCCACTATCAACATCCTTGACCAGAGTGGTACATTTGTTACAGTTGATTAACCTACTTTGACGTGTCCTTATCGCCCAAAGTATACAGTTTACACTAGTATTCACTCTTGGTGTTGTAGATTCTATGGGTTTGCACAAATGTATAGTGACATGTATTTATCATTATAGTATTATATGGAATATTTTCACTGCCTTAAAAATCGTCTATGATCTTCAGATTTGTTTCTCCCTCACCGCAACCCTTGAAAACCACTGATCTTTTTACCGTCTCCATAGTTTTGCCTTGTTCAGAATGTAATATACAGTCATGCACTGCATAGTGATGTTTTAGTCAAGGGCAGACTGCATATACGATGATGGTCCCACAATATTAGTATCATAGAGCCTAGGTGTGTATGGCTATGCCATCTAGGTTTGTGTAAGTACACTCTATAATGTTTGCACAATGATGAAACTGCCTGATGACTCTTTTCTCAGAATATATCCCTGTTAAGTGACGCATGACTGAATATACTGGAATCATACAGTATGTAACTTTTTCAGATCGGCTTGCTTCACTTAGTAATGTGCAGTTAAGGTTTCACGTCTTTTCATGCTTGATAGCTCAACTCTTTAGCAATGAATAAATATGCCATTGTCTGGATTTGCCACCGTGTATTTATCCGTTCATCTACTGAAGGCAAATTTGGTTGCTTCCAAGTTTTGGCAATTATGAATAAAACAACTATAAACACTCATGTGCAGGTTTCTGTGTAGAAATAGGTTTTCAACAACTTTGGGTAAATACCACAGAGCACAAATGCTGAATTGTATAGAAAGAGTATGTTTCGTTTGGTAAGAATGCACCAAATTATCTTCCAAAGTGGCTGTACCATTTTGCATTCCCCCCAGCAAAGGATGAGAGTTTCTGTTGCTCCACATCCTCACCAGCAGTTGGGATTCTGGCCATTCTGATAGATGTGCAGCTCATTGTTGTTTTAATATAAATGCAATATTTATTTTTTTTATTGAGGTAACATTGTTTTATAACATTATTAATTGCAGGTGTACATCATTGTATTTCAATTTTTGTGTAGAATACATCATGTTCACCACCCAAAGACTAATTACCAGTCCTCATTGTACACATACGCCCTTTTATTCCTTTCACCTCCCCCCCTTCCTCTCTGGTAACCACCAATCTAATCTCTATATCCATGTGTTTGTTCATTGTTGCTGTTGTTGCTGTTTCTTATCTTCCACATATGAGTGAAATCATACTGGTATCTGCCTTTTTCCATGTGACTTATTTCACTTAGCATAATACCCTTAAAGACCAACCACGTTGCCACAAATTGCACAATTTTATCTTTTCTATGGCTGAGTAGTATGCCATTGTGTGTATAAGCCACATCTTCTTTATCCTTTCATCCATTAATAGACACTTAGATTGTTTCCAAGTCTGGCTATTGTAACTAATGCTTCAATGAACATAGAGATGCAAACATCTTTTCAAATTAGTGTTTTCATGTTCTTTGGATACATACCCAGAAATGGAATAGCTGGATTATATGGTAGTTCTAGTCTTAATTTTTTTAGAAATTTCCATATTGTTTTCCATAGTGTCTGCATGGTTTACATTCCCACCAGCAGTATATGAGGGCTCCCTTTTCTCTCCAACCTCTCCAACACTTGTTATTTCTTGTCTTTTTAATAGCTATTCTGACAGATGTGAGGTGATATTGTGGTTTTGATTTGCATTTCTCTAATAATTAGTGATGTTGAACATCTTTTCCTGTGTCTGTTGGCCTTTTGTATATCTCCTTTAGACAAATGTCTGTTCAGATCCTTTGCCCAATTTTTAGATGAGTTGTTTTTTTGTTTTTGTGATATATGAGTTCTTTCTATATTTTGGATATTAATCCCTTACAGATATATGATTTGCAAGTATCTTCTCCCAATTATTAGGTTGTCTTTTTGCTTTGTTGATGGTTTCCTTTGCTGTGCAGAAGCTTTTTAGTTTGATGTAGTCCCATTTGTTTATTTTTTCTTTTGTTTCCCTTGCCTGGAGAGATGTGATATTCAAAGAGATACTGCTAAGACCAACGTCAAAGAACATGCTCCCTATCTTTTCTTCTAGGAGTTTTATGGTTTCAGGTCTTACGTTCAAGTCTTTAATCCATTTTGAGTTAATTTTTGTGTATGGTGTAAGATAATGGTTACTTTCATACTTTTGCATGTGGCTGTCCAGTTTTCCCAGCACCATTTATTGGAGAGACTTTCTTTTCTCCATTTTATGGTCTTGGGTCCTTTGTCAAAAATTAGCTGTCCATAGATGTGTGGGTTTATTTCTGGGCTCTTCATTCTGTTCCATTGGTCTGTGGCATTGTTGTCTTAATTTTCACTCCTGTGACGACATATGATTTGGAGCACCTTTTCATATGTTTTTGCCATCCACATATCTTCCCTGCTGAGGTGTCCCTTAAGGTTTGGCCAATTTTTTAATTGAGTTGTTGTTTCCTTACTGTTGAATTTTAAGACTTCTTTGTATTTTTCTTTTTTGAGGAAGATTAGCCCTGAGCTAACATCTGTGCCCATCTTCCTCTACTTTCTATGCGGGATGCCTACCACAGCAGTGGCTTGTCAAGCAGTGCCACGTCTGCGCCCAGGATCCAAAACGCAGAACGTCAGGCCCCTGAAGTGGAACGTGCACACTTAAGCACTGCGCCACTGGGCTGGCCCCTCTTTGTATATTTTAAGACTTCTTTGTTCAGATGTGTCCTTTGCAAATATTTTTTCCCAGTCTGGGGCTTGTTTTCTCATTTTCTTGATATTATCTTTTGCAAAATAGAAGTTTTTAATTTTAATAAAGTCTAGCTTATCAATTTTTTCCTTTCATGGATTATGCCTTTTGTATTGTGTCTCAAAAACATCATCACCATTCCCAAGGTCATCTAGATTTTTTCCTATGTTATCTTCCAGGAGCTTCATAGGTTTGCATTTTACATTTAGGTCTGTGATCCATTTTGAGTTAGTTTTTTAAAGGGTGTAGGGTCTGCATCTAGATTCATTTTTCTGCTTGTGGATGTCCAGTTGTTCCAGCACTGTTTTGTTGAAAAGACTGTCTTTGCTCCATTGTATTGTCTTTGATCTCTTTTAAAATATCAGTTGACTGTATTTCTGTGAGTTTACTTTTGAGCTCTCTATTTTGCTCTATTGATCTTATTGTTCTATTTTACTTTACCACTACTACATTGTCTTGATTACTGTAGCTTTATAGTAACTCTTGATGTTGTGTAGTGTCAATTCTTGAACTTTGTTCTTCTTTTTCAATATTTTGTTGGCTATCCTGGGACTTTTGCTTCTCTATCTAAAATTTAGAATCAGTTTGTTGATATGCACAAAATAACTTCATGGGATTTTGAATGTGGTTGCATTGAATCTTTAAATCAAGTTGGGAAGAACTAACGTCTTGACAATATTTAATCTTCCTATCCATGAATATGAAATATCCGTCCATTTATTCAGTTCTTCTTTGATTATTATTTGTCAGAGTTTTGTTTAGTTTTCCTTATGTAGATCATATACATATTTTGTTAGATTTATATCTACGTATTTCATTTTTGGGGGTGCTAATGTAAATGGTATCGTGTTTTTAATTTCAAATTTCATTTGCTCGTTCCTGGTATGTATGAAAGAAATTCACCTTTGTTTAGTAACCTTTATCTTGCAACCTTACTAAAATCACTTACTAGTTCCAGGTTGTGTTGGCTGTTAGGTGTTCTACATAGATGATCATATTATTTGTGAACATTTCTTCCTTCCCAACCTGTGTACCTTTTATTTCCTTTTCTTATCTTATTGTGTTAGCTAAAACTGCCTGTAAAATGTTGAAAAAGAGTAGTGAGAAAGAACATCCTTGCCTTATACCTGATCTTAGTGGAGAAGCTTCAAGTTTCTCACCATTAAGTATAATATTAGCTGTCGATGTTTTTGTAGATAGTCTTTATCAAATTAAGGAAGTTCTCTTCTATTCCTAGGTTACTGAGAAGTTTTTATCATGAATGGATGTTGAATTTTGTCAAATATTTTTTCTGCATCTATTGATATGATCATATGATTTTTTTTTCCAGTTTTTGATATGATGACTTACATTAATTGATTTTTGAGTGATGAACCTGCTTTTATATCTGGGGTAAATCTCATTCAGTTATGGTGTATAATTCTTTTTATGTAATGTTGGATTGGACTCACTAATATTTTGTTGAAGATTTTTGCATCTGTGCTCATGAGAGATATTAATCTGTAGTTTTGTTTTCTTGTAACGTCTTTGTCTGATTTAGGTATTAGGGTAATGCTGGCCTCAAGGAATGAGTCAGGAATTATTCTCTCTGCTTCTATTCTCTGAAAGAGATTGTAGATAATTGGTATAACTTCTTCCTTAAATGTTTGGTAGAATTCACTAGTGAACCCATGTAAACCTTAATTATTGATTCAGTTTCCTTGTCGGATATAGGCCTATTCAGATCACCTATTTCTTCTTGTGTGAGTTTTTGTAACTTGTGTCTTTCAAGAAATTGGTCTATCTCATTGAGGTTATCAAATAGGTGGGCATAGAGTTGTTCATAGTTTTCCTTTATTATCCTTTTAATGTTCATGAGATCTGTCGTGATGTCCCCTTTTTCATTTATGATATTAGTAATTTGTGTCCTCTCTCTTCTTTTTCTTTGTTAGCTTGGCTAGACTCTTAGTGATTTTATTGTTTTTTTTTTTCAGAGAACCAGCTTTTGGTTTCATTGATTTTCTTCATTGATTCCCTGTGATTTACAGTAACCAAGACAGTATGGTATAGGTACTTTCAATTTCATTGATTTCTGCTCTAATTATTATTATTTTTTTCTCTTGCTTACTTTAGTTTAATTTGCTCTTCTTTGTCTAGTTTCTTAAGGCAGAAACTTAGATTACTGATTTCAGAGATTTCTTCTTTTCTTATATATGCATTCAATGCTATAAATTTCTCTCTAAGCACTGCTTTTGATGTATCCCACAAATTTTGATAAGTTGTATTTTTATTTTCATTTAGTCAAAATGTTTCTTAATTTTTCTTGAGTTTTCTTCTTTGACTAACATATTATTTGGAAATGGGTTTTTTAATCTCCATATATTTGGGGATTTTCTAGTTATCTATTTGCTACTGGTTTCTAGTTTCATTCCACTGTGGTCTGAAAGCAGACATTGTATGTTTTTCATTCTGTTAAATTTGTTAAGGTACGTTTTATGGCCCAGAATGTGGTCTATCTTGGTGAATGTTCTTAAGCTTGGTGAGCTTAAGAAGAATATATATTCTGCTGTTGTTGGATGAAGTAGTCTATAGACGTCAACTTTATCCAGTTTACTGATAGTATTGTTGAGTTTGACTATGTCTTGGGATTTTCTGCCACCTGGACCTGTCCATTTCTCAGAGAGATTGTTACGTCTCCAACTATCAACTATCGAGTGGATTCATCTATTTCTTCTTGCAGTTCTATGAGGTTTTGTAGCACTCTGTTGTCAGGTGCATACACGTTAGGGATCACTTTATCTTCTTGAAGAATTGATCCTTTTATCAGAATGTAATGCCCTTCTTTATCCATGACAGCTTTCCTTGCTTTGAAGTTTATTCTTTCTGAAATTAATGTAGCTATTCCTGTTTTCTTTTGATTAGTGCTAGCAAGGTGTATTTTTCTCCACCCAATTACTTTTAGTCTATACGCATCTTTATATTTAAAGTGAATTTTTTGTAGACAACATATAGTTGGGTGTTGTTTTTTGATTGACTCTGACAGTCTCTGTCTTTTAATTTATTTGGTAAATTTAGAACATTAAGTTTTTTTCCAGCTTTATTGAGGTATAAATTACAAATAAAATTGTTCTATATTTAAAGTGCACAATGTGATGATTTGATATACACATACATTGTGAAATGATTCCCACAATCAAGTTAATTAGTACATCCATCACCTCACATATTTACCTTTTTATTTGGTGAGAATGCTTAAGATCTACTCTCTTAGCAACTATCAACTATATGATACAATATTACTAACTATATTCACCATACTCTACATTAGATCCTCAGAACTTATTCATCTTATAACTGGAACATTTAAGGTTATTATTGATATAGTTGTTAACAGCTGTGTTTGTTACTCTTTTCTATTTGTTTTCATTGTTCTTTGTTCCTGTTTTTGTCTTCCACTCTCTTTGTGATTTTAATAGAACTTTTCAGGTGATTCTATTTTGTCTCTTTTCTTAGCGCATCAGATATACTTCATTTTTTCACTTTTTTAAAGAGGTTACCCTAGAATTTGCAATATACATTTACAACTAATCCAAGTCCACTTTCAAATAACGTTTTATCACTTTGTAGGTAGTGTATCTTATAATAGTAAAATAATGCTAATTCCTCTCTCACATCCCTCGTATCATGCTGCCATTCATTTTACTTCTACATGTAAGCAACAATATTATATATATATGTATATACACAAGCATACGTAATTGAATACACTTTTGCTAATATTATTTTGAACAAATTATCTGTTAGATCAATTAAGAATAAGAAAAAATGAAAGTTTTTATTTTACTTTTACTTATTCCTTCTTCAATATTCCTCCTTTCTTTATGTAGATCTGAGGTTCTGATCTGTATTATTTTTCTTCTCTCTGAAGAATTTCTTTTAACATTTCTTGCAAGGCAGGTCTACTGCCAACAAAGTCCCTCAATTTTTTTTTGTCTGAGAAAGTCTTTATTTCTTCTTCACTTTGGAAGAGTAATTTCACTGAGTATGGAATTCTGGGTTAGTGGGGTTTTTTCTCTGAACACTTTAAATATTTTGCTCTACTCTCTTCTTGCTTGCATGGTTCTTAGTGAAAAGTCAGGTGTAATTTTATTTTTCTCTTCTATAGGTAAACTTTTATTCCTCTGGCTTTGTGGAGATTTTTTCTTTATTATTCTCATTTGCCTCAAGGTATTTTCCAATTTCCTTCATGATTTCTTATTTGACCATTGGTTGTTTAAGAGTGTGTTGTTTAATTTCTGCTTAATTGTGGATTTTCAGTTTTTCTTTAGCTATCATTTCTAGTATCATTCCATTGTGATTAGAAAAGATTCTTGGTATGATTTCAATCTTTTTATATTTATTAAGACATTTTATGGCCTAATATCTGCTCTATCCTGGAGAATATTCCATGTGCACTTGTGGAAAATGCATATTATGCCATGGTTGGGTTGAGTGTTCTGTATGTGTCTGTTAGGTCCAATTAGTCTATAGTGTTTTTCAAGTCCTCTGTATCCTTATTGATATTCTGTGTGGTTGTTTATCCATTATTAAAAGTGAATTATTGAAGTCTTCTACTATTGTGGTTGAGATATTTGTCCCTCTAATTCTGTCAATGTTTGCTTTATATATTGAGAAGCTCTAATGTTTGCTGCATATATGTTTATAATTATTACATCTTCTTGGCAAATTGACTCTTTTATCTTTATATAATATCTTTGGCTCTGGTAACAGTTTTTAACTTGAAGTATATTTTGTCTAATACTAGTATAGTCACTCCTGCTCTCTTTTGGTGTCTGTTTGCATGAAGTATCTTTTTCATCCTGTCACATTCAACCTGTGTGTGTCTTTAGATCTAAAATAAGTTTCTTGTAGATAGTATATAGTTGGATCTTGTTTTATTTATTTATCATTTCTGCCAATCTATGCCTTTTAATTGGGGAATTTACTCCATTTACATCTAAAGTAATTATTACATTGAATACTAGAAAACATTCATGAAAGATATTTAAAAACACAAACATGGAAAGACATCTTATATTCATGGATTGGGAGAATTAATATTGTTAAAATGTCCATAATACCCAAAGCAGACTACAGATTCAGTGCCATCCTTATCAAAATCCCAATGATATTTTTTATAGAAATAGAAAAAATAATCCTAAAATTCATATAAAACTTCAAAAGACCCCAAATAGCCAAAGAAATTTTGAGTAAGAAGAACAAAGCCAGAGGCATTACACTTCCTGATTTCAACATACATTACAAAGCTACAGTAATCAAAAGAGTAGGGCACTGGCATAAAAACAGCCATATAGATCAATGGAACAGGATAGAGAGCCCAGAAATAAACCCATGCATATATTGTGAACTGACCTTCCACAGGGTGCCAAAAATACACAGTGGGGAAAGGATAGTTTCTTTAATAAATGGTGTTGGGAAAACTGGATATTTGCATGCAAAAGAATGAAATAGAACCCTTATCTTACATTATACACAAAAATCAACTCAAAATGGATTAAAGACTTACATGTAAGAGTTTAAACTGAGAAACCCCTAGAAGAAAACGTAAGAAAACCTTATTGACGTTGGCCTTGGCAATGATTTCTTGGCTATGAAACCAAAAGCACAGGCAACAAAAGCAAAAATAGACCACTGGGATTACTTCTAATGAAAAAACCCAAAAAAACAAAAAACTTTTGCACAGCAAACAATCACCAAAACAAAAATCAACATAGGAAATAGGGAAAAAAATATTTGCAAATTATATATCTGATGAATGGTTAATATTGAGAATATTATCTTATGATCTTTTGTTGAAAATTGGTCATTTGACAAAACAACTACCTTGTCCAGTCTTTGCAGACTGGCTCCATCTAGGGGAAGACCTTCCTTAATCAGCTTGGTGTGAAGACTTCAGATCTTCTCAAGTCTTTACTGGGGTTGTGTCTTCCCTGTACCTGCATGTGTACTTTTTTCATAGTTTCCCTCCATATATAGTGGCTATTTCAAATGTGTTAATTTCCCTAAGAATATCACTGTCTTACTTCTGCTTCTTCTTAGGGCCTTAGATCTTGTGTTTTATTCTTCTGCCCATAATCTCTTGCCTCCAGGTCACCTACAGGTCTACAGTCCCCCTGCAGCTCTCAGGTGCCGTGACATCCACCACTTGATATCCAAACGGTGCCTCCACTCTCATCTGAGCTCCAAGTCAAGAAGGCAGAAACCGGTTCCTTGGGCAGTGCCTAGACAGGTCAGAACACTGCAAACAAAGTCTGCTCTTTTGCTTTTGTCCTAAATGAAGAACTGGGGATTGAGTGGCTTCCTACCCCCAACACTGCCCTGTACTGAGGAGAGAGTGGATCAAGGGAAAGCAAAAGCACCGCAAAATTTCCTACTGTTTTGAATGTGGTTTTTTATTCATTTGGAATTCACTTAATTCCTGCACATTCTTGACTGTTTTATAGAGCATCCACAAATCTGTTTCAATCAACCTGTTGTTTACATGGGGTGATGAGGGCCTGGAGCTTCCTAGTCTGCCTTCCGGCTGATGGCACCTTTTGTATAATTTTGATTCTTTAAAACTATTGGAATTTGTTTTACAACTCATAATAATATTATTTCTTGGTGAATATATTATGAGCACACGCAAACAATGAGTATCTGAAGTTGTGAGTGCAGTGCTCTGTAAATATTAATTGAATCAATTTGGTTCATATTTTTATTCAAGTTTTCTATATATCTACTGGTGTTCAATTGACTTAGTTTAATAGTTACTGAGAAAGCAGTATTTAAATCTTTGACTCTAATTGAGAAATTTTCTATTTTTCTTTCCAATTCTATGAATTGTTACTGACTGTATTTTGAAGCTCTATTGTTGGTTGCTTACAAATATAGGACTGTGTCTTCTTGATTATCTTTATGAAATACCCTTCTTTAGCCCTTATGATATTTCTTGTCTTGAAGTTTACTTTATCTGCTGTTAATATAGACACTCCAACATTCTTTTAATCAATTTTTTGTATATGTTACTTTCTGTCCTTTTACTTTTAACCTATTTGTGTCTTTATTTTCAAAGTGAGTTTCTGGTTGACGTAGTATGTTGAATTTTTCTTTTTTATTTAGACTGACAATATCTGACTTTTATGTGGAATGCTTACATCATTTATAGGTATTGACATTATTGAGATGTTAAAGCTAACATTTTGCTATCTTTTTTATTTTTCCAACATATTCTTTCTTTTTCTTTTCCTTATTTCCTGACTTCTAATGGATTGAATAAGTAATTTTAGGATTCAATTTTATTTGTCTATTGGCTTATTACCTATATATCTTCTATTATTATTTTTTACTCTTTATAACTTACAATGCACGTTTTTAATTTATCACTGCCTACCTTCAAATAATATTTGACTGCGTTATTAGTGCCATCAAATTGCTTTTGACTCCTACCGACTCTGTGTACAGCAGAGCAGAACACTGTCAGGTCCTTTTGCACCATCCTCTTATCTTCTGTTGCTATGTCAGACAACACTCTGTCTGCTATTCACAGGGTTTTCACAGCTAGGTTTTTCAGAAGTGGGTGGCCACATGCCTCTTCCTAATTTGCCTTAGTCTGGAAGCTCCACTGAAGATTGTCCACCATGGGTGACCCTGCTATACTGATGGCATAGCTTTCAGCATCACAGCAACATATAAACACCATGCTATGATGACCAACAGATGGGTGGTGTGGTTCTCTGACCAGGAAACAAACCCAGGCCACAATGGCGAGAGCAGCATATCTTAACCAAAAGACCGGCAGTGCTGGCTAATATTTGACTAAATAATGCAAAATGAAAGGACCTTATAGCAGCACACTTCTGTTTTACTGTTTTCATCATTGTATTATTGTTGTCACATGTTAAATTCTATGTATTTAACATACTCTAAAACACATTGCTATTGTTTTTACTGTAAACAGACAATTGTCTTTTGAAGAAATTGAGACTCGAGAAAATAATCTATTTATTTTTACTCACATATTAAATATTTTGAGCACTTTCAATTACTTTGAGAAATCCCAGTTTGTATCTGGTATCACTTTTCTTCCTCCTGAAGAAATTTCTTTTACACTTCTTGTCATGCAAGTCACTGTTAATAAATGCTCTCAGTTTTTGTTCATCTGAACAAATCTATGCTTTATCTTTATTTTTTGATGGTAGGTATTAAGGTTTGTTCTGAGGAATTCACATTGTTTACCTCTTTGATCTGGAAAATTTCAAACATAGACAAACCAGTCTGATAATACCCAATGTTCTATTTGCCCAAATTCAACAAACCCACTTCAACAAAGGTCACAATTCACTTTTGACCTTGAAGGTAAAGAATTCTAGATTAGCTTTTGTTTCTCTTTCTTCACTTTAAAACACTGATCCATTATCTTCTATCTTTCATAGTTTCTAGAGAGAAGTCTCTGATAATTCTTGTTTTTATTAATCTGTATATGCTATAAATTTTCTCTGGCTGTTTAAAAAATATTCATTTATTTTAGCAATTTAATTATGATTCTTAGAGTAGTGCTTCGTGTGTGTTTATCCTGCTTGAGATTCACTGAGATTCTTGGATCTGTGCACTTATAATTTTCTTCAAGTTAGGAAAAAAATTTGCCATTATTGCTTCTTTTTTTTCACTTTTCCTCTCGTTATGGGACAAAAATTACATATATATTAGAAATCTTGACCTTTTTCCATAAGACATTGAAGCATTGCTTATGTTTTATTTGCTAATTTTTAGTATATTTATACTCTGTGCCCCATTATTGATATTTTCAATTGTTATGTCTTCAGGTTCACTGATCTTTCCTTTTGTAAGGTCTAATCTACTGTGAATCACAGGCAGAGATTTTAAATGTTGAGATCTTCTATTTTTTATCTAATAATTCCTTTTTTATACTCTTTTGTCATCCATTTATCTCTTCATTAACTTCATATTTTCTTTTAAGTTCTTGAACATATTTCAAATAGCTATTTTACTGTTCTAGTATGCTAATTCCATTATTTCTGTGATTAATTGTTCTCTTTTTATTGGTTGATATTCTCCTGGTCATGAATAATATTTTCATGCTTCTATCATGTCTAGTAATTTTTATTAGATTCCAGGTATTGTAGATTTATATTGTTGAATATTGGGCTTTGTTGTGTTAGACTTCCCTTTGATAGTCAGTTAGGTCGCTAGCACATCAAGCTGACCTGTCTTTTAGCCTGAATCTCGAGAAGCCTTTATTCTAGTACTAGTGTAGCCTTACTACTAAGATGTGATCCTTGGAGTCTCTACTGAATGCTCTGAGTGATGGGCAAAGTCTCTCCATTCTGGCTCTGAGTGAGCCTTTGGAATTACTGTCTCTGAGTGAGCTTTTGGAATTCTTTGATTTAATACGCCTCAGTGATTCTGAGTAGATTCTTTCTGCAGAAATTGGTATTTTCCTGATTCATGAAGCTTCACCTTATGCACACACAAACTGTTGTTTACTCCTATACTCATTGGGCCCAATGTGCTCATGTCTGGAATACTTGCTCTGCCATTCTGACCTGCAAATCCTATCTTCCTAAAGATTCCCCCCCCCCACCCACCCAAGTCTAATCTCTCTCCTCAACTCAGCAGGATCACCAGGCCATGTTTGTATTTCTTCTTCTTGTGCTGTTTTCTGGAAGTTTCCTCCAGGTTAAAATCAGAGTTACTATGGGGCTCATCTTGTTTGCGTTTCTTATTTCAGGGATGCCTGTTGTGTAATTTCTAAAAAAAAATTTTACAAATAATTTTCCCAGTTCCTGGTTGTCTGCAGTATAAGCCCAAATTCTGATACCCCTTAATGCAGAAATTAGAAATGTTTGGCCCAATTTTTTATTCCATTCATTAGTTATCTGTGAATTTTGGAAAAAGGAACACCTAAGTTTAATTTATGCTCTATTGACACCTACAGTTTCAAAACAGTGAGGAAAGTCATTTTAACCATAACATGGTATTAAGATGCAATTATCTTTACAAAACCCTCTGTTCTTATTGCAAAATCTCAGAAAGACCTAATCTCTTTAAACAAACTCTAAATTCAAAGATAAAACCTACCATGAACTTATAAAAATAAGTGTTTATTCCACTCACAGAAACAATTCCATGCACTCCATTCCTTATCACTAGATAAAGAGCAGGAAGAGACTTACTCCAGAGTGCTGTGCGTGAACCTTATGACTGATATGCAATTGTTTCCAACTCCTTGCAGATCTCATTCAAACTGGAACTACATGTCTCTTTATTCGTATTGTGTTCCCATTCAATAGATATCTTTTGTTTGTTTTATGGGAATTCTACATTTTAGATACATCTTGGCCTGTTCACTTATTCTTTCTAAACTTCATTACTTATAGCTTATGACATAAGGATAATACCTATTTTGCTAATTCACAGAGTATCACCAGGATCACATGAGATAATCTATGAGGCATGTATTTTATAGATGTATAGAGCTGTCCATAGGTCATACATACTTTTTTGAAGTTTCAGTGTCCTTGACATAAGCCATTACAATGTACGTGACAATACTTTGTTTTACTAAGAAATTGCTTTGGTAATATATGCCATGAGTTCTTTCTCCTGAAAAGCATCTGATTTTAACTCTATGGAGAATTGGAACATTTGCATGCATGTCATTAAGGAAATTAATGAGATCTCTAATTAGTATATCCAAATATTTAATTTATTACCCTCAGATTTAAATTAGCTTTATTTATCATATAGCTTTTTTAAATGATAACCCTCAGTAAAAAAAACTAGTAAATATGAATACCAAAGCTTGTTTCTTAGCTTCTCTCTTATTTAATCTATTTATCTTTTCTATGCCAACTTACTTATTCCTACACTGTGTAATTAAAATTTTTTTCAGGTATCACATAATGATACATAATATACAAGACAAAAATATAAATTTGAAGTAGATAAAGAACAGAAATTAAACCTTTGAGTTTTTTAATATTCATCTTATTAATTTTATCCTCAATGTGATTTTATCCTCTGTAAGAGGTGCTCTGGATCAGAGATGAATAGTTATCAGTATTTCCGTAACAATAACGTTGTTTCATTTGTCCCACTCCTACCCTGAGACAACACAATGAGAGTCAAATGGGAGAACTTTTTTGAGTGGCCAGACACTCCCTAAGCAAGGGATGGAAAAAAAATGGATTTTTTTCTGCTTATGTATAAGAGAAAGATACAGCTGTCTTCCTCCTCACTCTAAAAAGAAGGGAGAAAATCCCTCTTCTTGGAGCCAAGATGGCAAAGATTCTGGGATGTAAATACATCACTCCAAAGGCCAGCTATGCCCAAGACTTTCAGGCTTTGATGACTATAGAAGTATCTCCAAGGTCCTAGACCTCATTTTCTCTGGAAATGTAAACTCATACCTATGGAGTTAGGTAAATTTCCCTGGTGTTCTCTCACTCTCTATACTGCTTTAATTGACTTCTCAAAGCTTGCTCTTAAGCCAGGGTATAAAATTGCTGCAAAATGTATTCGGAAAACCCTGGATGTGTAGAAACACAAAAGCATTTTTTCTACATTCCTCAGAAATATAATAAGATCATAAATTTGTATTAACAGAAAAAGTAAGAGAAAGAAGCTCTGGGTAAAGTCCTTGAAGTTGCTCTTTTTAGTAAATCCCAGAGATCAACTAGTTCTCTAGTTAATTGACTCTTTCTTTAGAGTAAAGTATACACACCACAGTCCTACGCATATACATACAGAAAACGAATAAGCAGAACAAATCCATTATTTTTACTCCAAAAAAATGTGACAATATTTTGTTTTTTTATTTCCTCTTGGGAAATTTAAATAAGCTTCAAAGAATTAGGAAACCAAAATATTTTGTTGTAAAATAGGAGGGAAAACTCATTAGGTTGACTTAAATGTTCTTTTAGTGATGTCACTCTGTCAGACAAAGTGCTTTTGCCCAGGGTGTGTGGTTGAAGTCAGATTTCCTCATTAGGAAAAGAGTATTTTCGAGCTTGAGGAGACCTTCAATATCTAACAACCCTAATGCATTCAGAGCTAATTTTAGAAAATGTTACATCTAGGACAGATTTTGATTGGTAATATGATAGAGTTTCTGTTTCTTCAGAAATATATACTTCCAGTTACCTTTCCATTTTCCTGTCATCCAAATTAGATTTCTAACTGACTTGAATCACAAATCTTGATAGGAGATCAATGCTTAGGATTAAAAAAAGGTTATCCACCTTTATCAGAGTCAGTGTGGTGTCCTGAAAAGCATTGGCTTTGTAGAGGACAGACGTGGGTTGGAGTTCTTTCTCTGCCACTTACTATCTGTATGAAACTGGTGTAGTCACCTATGAAATTACCTCCCGTTTTGTGGATGAGGACACTGGATGTACAAGCACTGGAGAAAGTGTGGTTGTTGGTTTGATGGAGATATACAAATTGCCTAGCAGTGTGTGTGAGACACAGTAAGCACTCAACAAAGGAAAGATAATATTAGCAAATAACATTGTTTTTTGAATAGTAGAAATTGTTTTTCTCTTTGTCCAGTCTCAGATGGGTTATCTAGCCATTGCTGATTTTCCATAACACCACTATCTTCCTCACTAAGGGGAAGGTAACTCAGGACACACTCGGAAAGTTTCTTTAAGGGCATCTTTTAAGGACTACATTCTTCCGTGTCACTTATACTGAAACAATCCTTTATACACTTTCAAAAAAGAGTGACACCCCCATGTCCAGGTAAAGAATGCCTAGGAACTTGTTAGATATTCTAAGAGATAAGCTGCACTTTCTTCTAACAAAAAGATATAGCATACATAACACTGTGGGCAAAATAAATTGTTTGATCTTTGTTGCCTGCTGCTTTTGTTTTCTTTTCTTGTCTACATTTTTCTATGTGTGTGTGCGCATGTCTGTATGCATATGCACAGTACTCTGTAACTTTGGCTCTTTGAGAGGCCTTCTATTCAGCTTTTTCTTCAGATTCCCATTTCAGCTCTTCTTAAGAGTTCTGATCAGTAAACTGTAATGCAGGGAACTTCTAAAGACAAAAATACTTTGAGGCAAAAATATATCCTTGGAAAATGATTCCTTCTTCTCTCCACTCTGCCTTCCATGTAATAAAATAATGAGTTATAGCTGTACCTGCATAATTAGTCAAAAATCTATTTTAGAAGGAATAACCTGAAGTAAAGAATTTCATAGCTATATATTTATGTTAGATATTTATTTCTTTGAAGTTTAATCTTCTTGGCATTACTTTTTTCCTGTGGGTGGACTATCATTCTTAGAAATAACTAAGAGCAGAAGTCTTGATAAATCTTCTCAAAAACACACTTAGGATAAAATCCTTTGTAAGTCTGCCCTTCCTGGAGTTAGGAGCTGTAAGTACTGAAAAGTTACACTCTTCTCTGACAGTCAAACATGCATCTTGCTCTTGCCTCTAGACGAAGTCCAGACAGCATACAGCATCTGCTCTACGGTTGGAATACATGCCCAGAGTCCCTAATTTCAATTGCTTTGCTCTATCTGGTCTTCTCTGATTTTCATTTCTTCAACAAATACAGTGACTACTGTATGTCAGACAACTTGCCAAGCACAGGAAATAGAACAGTAATTGAGCAGACAGCATTATTTGTAGGTGCTGAAGTCAGGGAAGTAAGCAGGGGTCAGATAGGCAGGACCCTTTGAATCAGGATAAGGCAATCGGAATTTCTTTTCAATTTGATAAAATACCGTTAGAAAGTTTTATGCAAGCATAGACATTGATGTGGCTTATGTTTTAAGAAGATCACTTTGGTTGCTGAATGCAAAATGACATCTTGGGAAGGGTTTGGAGAAGCAAGAAGACCCAGTGCCTTTCTAGGCCTCCCATTAATGCAAGCATTGCTAACCGACAAGGATCCAGGATCATGCCATGTTTCCAAGCGTGGGTTCTCAAAACTGGTTACAGGTACAAACACTGGCTCATTGCTCACTAGCTATGTGAACTTGACAGGGTTCCTTAAATATCTTATGTTACATAAACATCTCAATCTCATCTGAAAAATAAGGATAACGATCTTACCTTCCACCAAGTGTTGATATGAGGATTACGTGCTGAAGTATATAAAGCACCTGGAGAAGCCCTTAGCACACAGAAAGCCTCAGTAAACATTAGCCTTAAAAAAAAAACTTTATCCATAAAATCCACTGACTCCTGTGTGTTTTTGTTGTGCAGACTTTTGACTACCTTACCACTGAGACTCTAATTCCTCCCAGCTTGATCATTCTCTTAAAATAGTGAGCTCCTCACTTGCTCTTGCCTAGTTTGGGAGATCTCTCTTGGATAGATGACCTGACTATATCGTTAGTATACACCAATTCTTCACCAAAGTCAGAGTTGTAGACTTCTTGATCCAACTAGGTCCTTACTACCCAAACTCCAGTAGGAAATCTACACTTATACTATATGCGTGGTGTTTAACATCAAGAATGTAAAACCAGAGACATCTCTTGCAACTTTGGCTCATCTAGTATCTTCAGTATCTGAGGTTCATGTTTTCATTTTAACCACAGTATTTTATCATGTCCATTTTATGGTGATGGATAGTTTCTATCATCAGCTTAGTTGCTGAATCTTACCATTTGTAACATTGCCTTTCCCCTCTAAACGCAAAAAAAAAAAAAAAAAAAATTCTAACTACCTCCTTGTGTTTGGGGTGTTTTAAAGTCTTTTTCTGGAAATGTGTTAATTATATAAGTCTTTGATTTCATTAGAGGGGGCTGTATATACAAGTGACCCAACCCAGAGGGCTCTGAAGGAATGGCCTGAATTGCATCAGAATCTAAGAATGGGCCTCCTGGATGAATTAACCATAAGTTCCCCTGGTCTCCTAATTTCACATTTTGTGACCCTCCAGTATAGCCTGTCTCTCTGCTGAATATAGTTTATACCTATTCAAAAATTATTATACTTTGTTCTTTCCTCACATCCTGAGAGTTTGGAGAAAAGAATGCCTTTTGTGATGATGGTTGTCATGTATATTTTAATTTGTAAGAGGTTAGCTAGAGATTTTCTGATTAAATAAGGAAATTCACATTTTTTCAAAACCAAGTAATTGGTTATGATTTAAAATGCAATAGATGTTATGAAAAGAACAATTATTGGGGCTGGCCTGGTGGTGCAGCAGTTAAGTTTGCACGTTCTGCTTTGGCGGCCTGGGGTTTGCCGGTTCAGATCCTGGGTACGGACCTACTCACTGCTTGACAAGCCATGCTGTGGCAGGTGTCTCACAGAAACTAGAGGAAGATGGGCACGGTTGTTAGCTCAGGGCCAGTCTTCCTCAGCAAAAAAAAGGAGGATTGGAGGCAGATGTTAGGTCAGAGCTAATCTTCCTCAAAAAAAAGAACAGTTATTAACCTCTTCTTCTTACATCCCAAGCACTCTACTATGCATTTTATATGCATAGTGCCATTCAATTCTCACAAAATCCTATGATTTTGTGTACTACTATTGTTTCAATTTCATATATAAAGTTGGTAAAAATTGAGAAGCAAATTGAATTATTTCCATTGAGGATCCAGTGTCAGATGACATACTTGCATTATGTCTATATTTCCCTGGCTTAAAATGCATTTGCAAAAGCTGGCCCAGGATCTCAGTAACATAAATATTATCGAATGTTTATCTCTTCAGTGGTTCAAAACTGTTCAAACTTTAAAAGAAATACAGAAAGAAAATAACACTAACCCATAAAGATAATATTGCTTAAGACAGGTGTTGGTACAGTGTATGTTTTCTGCAAAGGGCTTGATAGTATGTAAGTGTAGGCTTTATGGGTTATACTGTCCCTGATCTAACAACTACCTCTCTGCCACTGAAACATGAAAGCAACCATAGACAACGCATAAACAAATGGCCGTGGCTATGTTCCAATAAAACTTTATTTATAAAACTGACTGTAGCCCATAGACCAGAATGTCCCAACCCCTGGCTTAAAAAATGTGATGGATATAATTTTATTTCTTAATTTTGTAGAAAATTGAAGAGCAATCTTCCAAATAGTGAGTTAGAAGTCATTGCATTTAACATCTCATACTACGTGCAGCTGGCATATCCTTTTTGTAGCAAGAAAAAATCTCAGGAATGAAATCCCTCAATCTGAGGAATAAGAATAAAACTTATCAATTGAATAAAAACTAAGTTAAAATAAAATCATTCTTTCTTGTCAGAAGATCTGGCACTCAAAACCATCTTCTCCTTTCTCCGCTTGAATTCATCATCCTATGCGTCCTTATTATTTAAAAAATAGGTCTAACAAAATTATTTGTGTGTTTAAAATTTTCTCAGTCTTGCCTCCAGGATAAATTATCCTCTAACTCTGGCAAACAGACCTCTTTACTACCCATCTCCAACCTATCTGGGTAGCCTCATCTCATGGCATGACCCCATCTCCCCAATCCCATTTAACCTGTTCCACTGTTAGACACATCTTCATTGGGCACCTAGTTCCAGGAATCTGTCAGAGTTTTAGATGTGAGTTGACTTCATCTAAATTCTTTTTAAACAATTTCATTTCAATTCATAGCAATACTCTCCCAGGGAGTTCATACCTGTGGGGCAAATCTCATCATTCCATGAATACGTAACTAATATATATATTTTTGTCCTGCTTAAATGAGTCTTACATTTGCTACAAGTATGTGTTAGTAAGTTGAAGCAACTGAGGAAGTTCAGCAAAGGAAATGGTAGAAGCAAAGACTGGAGGAGCTCAAACCACAACAACAAACAAAAGAGAACAACACAACACAGCACAAAAGCATGCTGTCCGACTTCATAGGGAGAGAGTGAGAATAGTTTTCTTGTGGATTCTCCTTAATAATTAGGGATAAACGAGTATGAGTCTTAAAAGAAGAAACTTTGATGAAAGCAAAATTTAAAACTCTTGAATTTTTATGTCTGTTGCTAACCATGGGCACAAGCAGGAAGCAGGACCACCACCCACAAAGCACAGTGGAAGTCAAAGGCTCCAAATGCTCGCTTCACCTCTGTATGACTTGTGGCTGGAATTTGAAATGGGAAGGGAATACATTCCTTGTTTTCAAATCTTGTGCAGGTGCTGGTTTCTTTGACAGATTAAAACAATTTTTTGAGACTATTACTATTATAGGATTTCTCTGGAATCTCAGAAACGAGAGGTAGAATACGATAGTGGGAACTTCACAAATTCAGTGTCTAAGAGCATTGGACTTGTGCGAAGCTCCACCGTTTGCTGGTCAGCCTTGAGCAGGTGAATTTTTCCTTTGCGACTCAGTTTTTTCATTTGTACAATGGCTAAAGAATAACTACTGCATATTGTTAAAACTGAATGAGCAGGGTATGTTTTATTTCATCAGGAGGTAGTAGGGTTAATGTCAAGCTTGACTCAGGCTTGACTGTACGTTCTGAGTTAAGGAATAGCTCAATGCTAATATCCCTCCTTTGTGAAGAGACAACTTTGGCTGTGGGGAGTTTTTGGCATATGTTTGAGAGCCATATCCAGCCTCTTCCTCCTAATTAATGGAGTGCTGCTGGTACAGGCACACAGAGATCAAACTGTGCCTGAAGGTACAATTGTGGGTGAAAGCAATCTTTAGCGTTTGAATGGGCAGACTGTAGAGATGCTATCACATTTATTTCTCTTTTCAGAAGAAAGGCTTGATGGACTTCGAAGCCATTAGAAATATTGATATGACCTCATGGTCCATGAATAGCTCTTGGTCACAGGTGACTCTGGGTCTTTTAAGCAGCCTTGCATCAGCTCTACAGAGACCTAGAGAAGCTCAAATTTTCTGGAAAATGAGAGTTATAGTAAATTTTTTTCAGTCACAGTAAATCTATGTTTACCATCTATTCTGTAAACTGAGTGCAGCAATAATTGTGGTAAATTAATCAACTTCTTAAAACTACTATTTATTGAGTCCCAATAACATGCAAGGTCTGGGGTTGTTAGACCCTGCAGGGGACGTGTGACTGCTAATCATTGTCTCTGTCTTCAAAGGGCTTAGACATACTTCGGAAGATAAAGTGAAAATTTCGCTAATGATTTCTAGCATTGCAAATGTTTGAGAGCAGTAATAGACAGAAGATACGGCACTTGGGATATATCACTTTATTAAGATCTAAACAAATTTACTAAATATCTCAGACTTTGCTACACCAAGTCTACAAAAAAACAAGCAGAGAAAAAAAGACAACACTCACTTAAAGGTACTGATACATCAACATACAGACTAGTGGAGAAGAAGTTAGCAGAGTTTTAGAAGTCAGAGAAAGAAAGGAGAAGCGTGTGCTACAGCGGGTAATGGAAGAATCACAAAGAATGTGATACTAGATGTGTGGGTTCAGGAAAGGTGGACAGGGGGTGGCCCCTCCCCTTAGAGAGTGTTTTATAATATTTGTTGAATTGGAGGAGAAGGGTGGCATGGAATGAAGAATGTGATTAAGCCACAAAAGACTGACAAGTATACTCTGAGTTCCGTTCAATCAACCCTGAAAAAGATATTTCAGCTGAAACTGTAGGAAGATGAAAAGAGAGCCGACTACGTAGGAGAACTCATATAGGCGTGCTGATAAAAGGAGCAGGGGCACCAAGAGCTGAGCACGCCAACCAACCAGATGATCAGTTGGCTAAAAGTGAAGTCCCTACTCTTTTTTAGTTGATGATCTTAAAATATTTTGCAAAAAGTGTTTGGACATGATAACTTCTGTCTCCTGTCATTTGGCCATCCATACTGCTAGGAATATTCTTTACAAAGACAGATGAGGGTGGAGGTTCAGTCATTCATTACTAATATTCCGTTTCAAAGGAAATATAAATTTTAAGGGCAATATCCTTAAATAAATGGTTAATTTATACCAAAAATATTTATTGTGAGTCTACTATGTGTGAAGTACTATTCTGGACACTGAGGATATAGTACTGAAAAACAGAAAATTTTCCACATTAAATTCTAGTACAAACAGATGAAAAAAAATACCTAAGTGAAAGTCTTCACTGACCAGCTGCTTAGTCTTCATTGACCAAGTGGGAAGGAGGATAAGGAGAGCTTAGATGTATGGTATGAAGGGATGTGAAATCTAAAATAGAGGGAGCAGAGAAGGTCTTGCTGAAAAAGTAATATTTGAGGAAAGAACTAAAAGAGATGAGGGATGGAGCCCTGAAGTGATAACATGCTGACATGTTTGTTCTGGATACAACAAAAAGGACAGAGTAGCTGAAGAGAGCTGAGAAGAAGAGTAAGTGATGAGGTCCAGGAGTAACAGGCACCAGATTATGTAGGGACCTGTAGATCATTACAAGGAATTTAGCTTCTATTCAGTTAAATGGCAAGTCATTGGAGGATTTTAAACAGAGGAATGACATGGCATTGCTTTCACTTTAAAAGGATAACTGAATACTTTTGAAAAACAGACTGTGAAGGAGAGTCAAGGATAGGAACAGTGAAACCACCGACCAGGAGGTTATTGTGGTAATCCAGGTGAGAGATGATTGCGGATTTCTCAGAGGGGTAGCAGTGGAGGAGATGAGAAGAGGTTAGATTCTCAGTACATTCTGAAGAAAGAGTCAATAGGATTTCCTCACAGATTGTGTATGGAGTGTGAGAGAGAGAGAAGCACCCAGGACAACACCAAGGTCTTTGACTTGAGTAGCTATATTGATTGACAGCATTGCCATTTCCTGAGATGAACAAGGCATTTGGAGGAACAGTTTTGGGGATGAGTATCAGGAGTTCTGTTTTTGTTTATATTAAATTTGCAATGCCCACTACACATGAAAATGGAGATTCCAAAATGGAGAGATGCCAAGACAACTGAAGTCGAGGAAATATTTCTTGGACATATGAATTTGGCAATCAAACAGTATAGCAATTGTTTATAAGATGTGGTTTGTTGAGATCTGCAAGGGAACAAGCATAGACAAAAAAGAGGACAAGTTCAAAGAGTGAGATCTGAGATGCTCTAATATTTAAAGGCCTGGGCTCTGAGGAGAAATGAGTGAAGAAAAGTAAGAAGGAGTCACTAATGAGGAAGAAGAAACAGAACTGGAAGTAAAGTAAGGAAAGTGTAGCACAAAAAAGGAAGTGTCCAGTAACAAACCAAATGTGACTGAGAAGTGGAATCAGAACTCAGAATTGACCACTGAATTTAAAATCTGGAGATGCTTGGTGACCTTGATAAGTCATTTTAGTGGATTAGTGGGGACAAAAGAGATTGTCTCTTGTCCCCGATTGGAGTGGATTAAAGAGAGGATGAAGAACCAGGGACAGTGATTATAGATAACTCTTTGAGAGGATTTTGTTACAAGGGATCAGAAAAATATTAGTGCTTCTGGAAAAGCATGTGAGATCAAGACAGTTACTATACTTTGTGTAAAGATGAGGAAAATGACAGCTTGTTGAAGAGTGAGAAGGTGTGCTGTAGTTCTGTAGGAACACAGGACTTCTGAATAGAATCATGAATGCTATCACCTTGGGCCTACTTATCCAACAGGAGAAAGTTGATGGTGTTGCATTGCATTTCATACCTTGTCATCATTTGGCTTTACGTCTATGTTGTTTAAACCTTTTGACCTTACCGAATCTAGTGTATTTCTTAAAGCTCTTGTGAAATAGAGTTAAATTGAAGGTGAGAAATAATGTCAACCCTTCAATGTAATTGAGAGTTACATATGTATTATGCACTATACATTAATTATCGTACTTAATCTACACAGTGATCCTGTGTAGAATACTGTTATTCCTGGTTTACCATTAGGAAACCCAAACTCTAGGAATATTAAATAATTTGCTCAAAGGTTACTAGCTAAGTAACGTGGTTATCAGAATTAAGAGGAGAAATTACTACTCACTTTATTTACTCTACCTCTGCTGTTTCCCCAGGAATAACTTTGTCCTGTTGGGCGGCAGAGAGAGTCAGTTTTTTATGGCTCTTGTTACATTTATTACATGACATTTGCTATGCATATTATTATAAATCTGTGCTTAGAAATGGAAAATATGATAGTGATTAAAAGTTCCAAATTTGTCATTACTCTAGCAAGTCGAAATTTCTGCTTACAATAAAAGCTTTAGAAAAGGGGAAAAAATCAATGAAAACATGGCAACATGGCATCTCTACATTTAAAAAAAAGATCTTAGAGATGAAACAGTTTAACATTCCCAATTTATAAAAAAGGCACTGGGACCCAGAAAATAAGTGATTTGCCAAAGATAGTGGATTTAGTAACACGAGAACATGGAGTTCCTGATTTAGAATGTAGTGTTCTTTTCAATGCACTTAAAACACAGTTAATGGGCTGAAATTAGCTTCTACAAAAAGAACTACAAATTCCCCTTGATTAGTATGGTTTCAGAATACTACTTTATAATGATATTTCTTTTAAAGTCAGACAGAAAATGCTACTTTAATTCCAGTATTTCTATGCGAAGCTTTTGTCATTAATATTATAATTTGAATAAGATATTTTTCTTTATTCACTTCATTCTCTTCATTCACTTGAATTAACTGCCTTTTTTCTTCACGCTCCTCTTTACAAAGGTGGTACCAGAATAAGCAGTGGGGTCTGCAGTTCAGGCTGCTCCTTGTTTCTGACTTAGAATATATTCTTTATCATCTGTCATCCTTCCTGGGCCTCCATTAATATGGATTCTCGCCTTTAAGTCCTTAAGGCCTGAAGGATTGCTCTCCAAGTTGCTAACTAGCAGGAGAGAGGGAGCAGGACTGAGGAAAAGAGGGAGAGAAGAAAGCTCAGGAGGGCAAGCTGGCAGGGGTATCTGGATTGTGAGGGAGGTCAAGAGGAGAAAGCAAGTTCTGTGCAAAGCTGGAGGCCTCCAAGACAAATACTCAAGGTTGACTGTTTTGTAAAGAAGTGATTCTAGTGTTGGTAAAGAACGAACACAAGAATCTACAACCTCAAAACTCATCATGGAAACCAAGATGGGATTAGACTAGAGAACTTCCTATGAAAGTTTGCTTCACTAATTTGCGACAGAGAAATAAGAAGGGAACAGAACATTCTTGTACTTGTCTAATCTTCTTTAAATTCTGCTTTTGTCTGACATTTGGATTCCACAGAGCCACTTTGACATCGTAATCTGTTTTAGGGTTCATTGTTTTTCTACAAAGCTTTATATACGTTAGTGATCGTGTTAATTTAAACACAGAGAGCCTCTACCGAGAGTGAGAATAAGTTGTAGACTAGTTATATTATAATATTGCACTATCCCATACTAGTCACTTGGTAAAGTTTGGAATTGAGGTATAATATTCTCCAAGTCTGAAAGATTGATTATAGAGCAATGATGAGAAAACATAAAGTTTGTTTCCCCTTCAAAAAAAGAGGTACCAGTATATAATAAAAATAACACAGAGCCAGGCAGAAATTTTCCTTTAATCTCTGCTCTCCACTTATTGATTATGTAGTTTGAGAAAGTTATAAAAAGTTTTCTTCTTTGAAAGTTCTTGGTTGTTTCACCTGGATCAACCAGAGATAGTGCTCTATCTCTAATATTTTAGCTATGCTAGAAAGTTAGCCTAGCCATAACTTACCCAAAGACAGCAGACAAATGTCTTAGAGCCTTATCATTTAACATGACACTATAAATAATTGAGATTACACCATTGATATTTTCAAAATTGTCTATTCTATTTTCCACAATTTTGAATGTAACAGAGGCAAGCTCAGTGTAGCTCTTATCATCCAATTTAAAAGGAATAAGCATGGAGGAGAGGCATGGTATAATATAAGCTAAACTCTTCAAAAGGTGGAAGTGATCAACTGCATCAAATGCTGCTAAAAGGTCAAGTTAGTGAGGATTGGGAATCAACCTCTGGATTTAGCAAGGTACAGGTCATTGGTAACATTGACAAGAAGTGTTTTGTTGAGTGAAGGATAAAAAGTCTGAGTGGAGTAATTCAAGAGAAAATGGGGAGAGAGGAAGTGGAGACAAACTATACAACTCATTTTTCAAGAACTTGTGCTACTGAAAGAAGTCAAGAATGGGTGGAGGTGAAAGTGGTGTAAAAGGAGAAATACTTTTTTAAAAGATAGAAAAAATGGCAGCATATTTGTATATACAGTAATAGAGTTAATACAGTAGAGAAAGAGAACTATTGTCAGAGTGATGACATTGGGGGTCAAGAAGGAATGGAATTCAATACATTAACGGTGGGTAGACCTTAGAGGCGTGGGCAGCACATCCATAGAAACAGGAGAGAACTAGTCTGTATTGGTACACATCTTGATAGTAAGGTAGATGTGTTAGTGGGAGAAGGTGAGATTGTTTTTCTTCTGATGACTTCTTTTTTCTCAGGGAAATAGAAAGCATGGTGATCAGCTGAGAGTAAGAAGGAGAGATTTAGAGATTTGAGGAGAGAAGAGAGACTAAAATAGTCAACAAAGAGAATTGGGGAGTGAATTAACCAGGAAATGTAAGACTGCTTGTCAGCACAGATTCATTTAATATTACACCATCCCTATGAGGTTTTTGTTATTATTATACCCATTTTATAGATGAGAAAACAGAAGTACAGAAACGTTTCCTGCTTCCTCAATTAAAAGTAAAAAATTCAGTTAAAATGCCTATACTTCATAAAGCAATCTCCAGATTCAGTGCAGTCCCTATCAAAATACCAATGACGTTTTTCACAGAAATAGAACAAAGAGTCCTAAAATTTATCCTTGAATATCATATCTCCTCGGGCAAGGGAAACAAAAGAAAAATAAATAAATGGGAGTACATCAAACTGAAAAGCTTCTGCCTAGCAAAGGAAACCATGAACAAAATGAAGTGACAACCTAACAATTTGGAGAGGATATTTGCAAATCATATCTCTGATAAGAGGTTACTATCCAAAATATATAAAGAACTTGTACAACTCAACAACAAAAAAAGAAATATCCAATTCAAAAATGGGCAGAGGATCTGAACAGACATTTTCCAAAGAAGATATATGAATGGCCAACAGGCACATGAAAAGATGCCCAACATGACTAATTATTAGGGAAATGCAAATCAAAACCACAATGAGATATCACTTCACACCCATCAGAATAGCTATTATTAAAAATACAAGAGGGCGGGCCCAGTTGCTTAGTGGTTAAGTCCACATGCTTGGCTTCGGCAGCTTGGGGTTCACAGGTTCAAATCCCAGGCATGGACCTATACACGCTCATCAAGCCAAGCTGTGGTGGTGTCCCACATACAAAATAGGAGAGGATTGGCACAGATGTTAGCTCAGCAACAATTTTCCTCAAGTAAAAAGAGGAAGATTGCCAACAGATGTTAGCTCAGGGCCAATCTTCCTCACATACACACACACAAAAAAGAGAAGAAATAACAAGTGTTGGAGAGGATATAAAGAAAAGGGAACACTCATACACTACTGGTGGGAACATAAACTTGTGCAGCTACTATGGAAAACAGTATGGAGATCCTTCAAAAAATTAAGAATAGAGCTACTATATGATCCAGCTACTTCACTTCTGGGTATTTATCAAAAACACTAATTCAAAAGGATTTATGCATCCCTATGTTCATTGCAGCATTATTCACAATAGCCAAGACTTGGAAACAACCTAAGTGTCCATCAATAGATGAATGGATAAAGAAGATGTGGTATATATATATATATATATATATATATATATATATATATATATATATATAATGGAATACCACTCAGCCATAAAATAAAGGTAAAATCTTACCATTTGCAACAACATGGATAGAGCTTGAAGGCATTATTCTAAGCAAAATAAGTCTGAAGGAGAAAGCCAAGTACCATATGATTTCACTCATGTGTGGAGGATAAAAACAACAGCAAACAAATACATAGCTGTAGAGGATAGACTGGTGGTCACCAGAGGGGAAAGGGAGAGGAAGGAGGACGAAAGGAGTAAAAGGGCGCATGTGTACAGCGGTGGCTGGCAGTAGACTTTGAGTGGGGAACATGATATAGTCTACACCAAAATCAAAATATTATGATGTACACCTGAAATTTATATGGTGTTATAAACCAACATCACCTCAATAAAAATAAATAAGCAAAATGTGAGGTATATCATAGAGATGATAATTAAACCATAATTGAAGATGAGATGGCTTTGGAATAAGTATACAGTTAGAGGAAAAGGGAGGGTAAGGTAATATCTTGAGGAGCTCCAAAATTTAAAGGTCAAGTAAAAATAAACACACCCACAAGTTGCCAGAGAGCTGGAAAGAAGTTAAGAAGACTGAGTGCCAAGGGAGCTAAATAGGATATTTCAAGGAGGAAGATACGGTCAAAAGTGCCAAATATTATTGAGAGGGCAAGACGAAGAGCCAAAATACCCTTGGATATAGAAATTGTGAAACCACTGGAGATACTGCACAGCTATATCTGTAAAATAATAGAGCTAGATGTCAGAGTAGAATGTGTGAGGATGAGCTGGGAATGAGAAAATTGCCACAAGAAATATAGATAAACTTGGTGAGAAGTTTAGCTGAAAAAAGAATGACAAAGAAGGTAATCGTGGAGGCCTGTGGAATATAGGATTGAGGCTAGGACTTTTTGCAAGAGAGACTTGAGCTTATTTAAATGTCAAAAGAAACCTTCCCAGTATCACAGATTGGTTCCGTTTATGGGAATATTAGAGAGATAATCGATAATGTGAGATAGGGGAGGGGATAGAATCCCAAATCCAGAAAAGAGATTGTACTGGCAAAAGGATATGCCTTCTAATCTAACAAGGGAACACAAACATACAAATAAGTTCGTACAGGTCCTTTTCACATATCTTATTTTTGTATTGATTTGAAAGAGTTCCATATTATAAGAATTTTTACCTTCACCTTTTATTATATATGTTGCATGCATTTCTGGAGTCTTTGTCTTTAAATTTAAATTAATTTGTGATTTATGACATAAATAAGTTTTTATAAGTAAGTTTGCAGGAAAGTGGTCAAAAGGGGCAAACTTCCATTTATAAGATAAATAAGTATAGAGATTTAATGCACAACATGATGACTATAGTGAACACTGCTGTATGGTATTTTTGAAAGCCGTTAAGAGAGTGGATCCTAAGTGTTCTCATCGCAAGGAAAAAAGCATTCTTTTTCTTTTTCTATTTTTTGTATGTATAGGGGATGATAAATGTTATCTAAACTTACTGTGATAATTATTTCACAATAAATGTAAATCAAATCATAATGCTGTACACCTTAAACTTATACAGTGCTGTATGTCAATTACATCTCAATAAAACTGGGAAGAACAAAAAGATGGTTATTTTCCCTCATTTTCCCCTCTTGTCCCAATGACTCTCCTTCTATTGGGGTGGAGTGGAGTAGTATCTCATGTTTCATACAGCACTCTAAAGGCCATTGTCCCTGGGCCTCACATGGCCTAGGCCTTTATTTAGCTAGAAAACAAAAATTCCAATATTTCTATCTCGTTTGTTTTATCAAATTTTCCTTACAGTTTCTACATGTGACATTCTGCATAGAAGGAACTTCTTCAAACACAGTTTATGTAAACATCATCCAATAATTTTTTTCTGAGACATACATGATTTTTTTCACTTTTGAATTTTTAATACATCTAGAAACTTATTTATATTAAGCTTGAACTAGGGATCTCTGCCCAGCCCACCTCCACGACCAGCACCTCAGTGGGTGCCTGTAATTGGTACGTGATGCCCACTCTCCAGGTTTTAGCCTCAAGCGCCTCACAAATTGTGTAACATGATCAAGGAAAACTTCCTTGTGCTGGATCAAAACTGCTTGTCCATGTGTTGTTTTCCTCCTTGCTGAGGAAACAAGGATGAAGAACCGTGCACATCTTTTCTCAAGCATGTCTGTCCCTCTTCTGCCAGAAGCATGCAGAATGTTTCCCGGGAATTTATTTTTCATGATTTTACTCATTTCTCAGATTAAAGGTATGTCTTAATGTTTTTATCAGGGTTTTCTTATTATGCTATGAGGTAATGTCTCTTTAGTCGCAAAGTTTAAATCGTAAATGATAAAAACATTAATATCCATTGGTGATTTTACTGAGAACATAGCAAAGGACTTTGACTAGATTATGGCTAATCTTGAGATTCTATGATTCTATGAAATGTCATATCATTTGTAAATACTCTAATTTACAGTGAAAGGGAAGAAGGAGTGGACATTACTGAATACCTGCAATGTAGCAGACACTGTGCTAACCATTAGCATGTTTAAAATTCTATATTATTTTCTCCATTTACAGATAAGGAAATTGAGACTAATATCTACAGATCAGAGAGATTAGATATGCTACTCATGGTTATACTACTAATAAACTGGTAAATGCCTGATTCAAGTAAGAGCCGATTCCAAAATCCTATGCTCTTTCCTCTATATCAATCTTTAGTGAGGTGTGCAGGGCTGACCTCACAGATGACTACCAGTTGGGGTTTTTTTAAGTATAATTGACACACAGTATCTTATTAGTTTCAGGTGTACATCATAGTGATTCAATATTTCTATATATTGGAAATAATTTTGATAGGAAACTTGTAGAAGATTATGTTTAGCACTGATCCAAGAGTATCTAGAATCCCTTTAACAACTGAAAGCCATATATTAAGACTTCAAGCGCAAATACCCCTGGGAGATAAAATGGGTAATTTACATTGGACAGTCCATTCCAGTGCAGGCTTTGACAGGTGGCAGAATCCAGAGACAGTTATGGGGAGAATAAGATTACAAGGGTAGCAACTACAGAACAAGGTGAAAAAAGGGAAGAAGCCGAAGGACTCTGATTTCTTTGCCAATTTTCCAATTTTGCTCATATTTTTCTACTTTGGAAATCTTGGTCTCAATTCCTTGCCTGTAAAGTGGGGATGCTATTTCATAGTGGTGTTGTACGTGGCTGCTAATCTGGAGCGAGTGAACTCTCTGAAAATAATTCTGTTACCCAATCACTTTGAGTGAGGGTTAATACCAGATGTATTTTCCCCCTTTTGTTTCCTTTTAGAAAAGGTAATCCTTGGAGTAGAGGGTCAAGAACTGGTTTATCCTAAAAGGCTTCCCGTGATACAGAAGCGAGATGTTTGGCACAGCCATGATTATGACATACAGGTACAGGTTTTGATTTAATAAATAAGATTTATTGGTTTCACAAGCATGTAGAAAGCAACCTCTGGCTCCAATCAGAAGCAAACAAGAGAGATGTCTCAATTTTTCTGAGGCCTCCCAATCAACTCACAGCATGTGCTTGGGTGGATGAGGAGTAGAAGTTGCAGAGGAAAACAACCCCTTGACAGATTAGGAAACAAAAAGGAGTAAAGTTCAGGTTTTAGAGGATGCCATGTAAAATTTTTCAGTTTATGTGAAGAGTTCCACTAACAGCTTTCCAGGCTCATTTAAAGCAATCTCATTTGTTCTAAGCTGGTGCCAGTGGAACGTAATCTCTGAGCATTTTGCTTTCCCAGTGATCTGATATACAGGCTTCTTTGTCTTACAGATTTTGTAGTAAAGTTGGATAACATTCATAGGAACAAAAAGGCTTACTTGGTCTATTTCTTAGAAGAATTTTGATTCAGATGTTAAAATTTAGAAACATTCAAAATTTTATTTTCAAAAGTAATAAATATTTATGTAGAAAATATATAATATACATAATGGGGAGTAAGCTTCAAAATTAGGTTATTTTCAGTTCCCGCTATTATAAAACACATTCAATGACTGTCAGACATTTGTTATCACACACTTGCATTTTGAGCCTTAGGCTTTTAATTTGGCTCATGAAGAATACTGACTGTCACTTTGCCCCAACACTCCTTGAGAGGGCAAATCTTTCCCGATGCAAAGACTTTTCTTCCCTCCACCAATAGAAGAGCCAGCCTTCCAGGTTCTCACTTGCTAGGTTTCTCAGTCATAAATAAGACACATTTCAGCTTTCCAAATGGCCCCATCAAGGCCTCTTTCTCATGGTTTGAGATGATGAAAAAGCAGCTCTCCATCCGCTGTCATTCGGAAATAATGTCCAACCATTTTTCTCTAACAATCTCCTTACAAATAATTTTTCTCTTGATTTCCAGTTCTTTTCTCACCTTCTCAAACCTTTTATTGGTTGAAGGTTGATACTTAGCTAAGAGGGCAAAGTCAGCTTTCTACCACCCATTGTGCAAAAGCCGGTGGGCTCTTCTGGCATCTATTGTC